>NC_139689.1:55867830-56467830 GCF_964106915.1 Podarcis gaigeae
TCAGATCCTGCAGGGCCCTGGTCTCATGAGGCAGAGCGTTCCCCCAGGCCGGAGCCAGAGTTGAAAAGGCCCTGGCTCTGGTTGAAGCCAATCTAACTTCTTTAGGGCCTGGGACCACTAGGGTGTTGCTATTTATGGACCTTGAGGCTCTCCGTGGGGCATACCAGGAGAGGCGGTCCCATAGGTACGAGGGCCCTAGGCCGTGAAGGGCTTTAAAGGTCAAAAGCAGCACCTTAAATCTGACCCTGTACTCCACCGGGAGCCAGTGCAGCTTGAAAAGCACTGGGTGAATATGCTCCCATGGCAGAGACCCCGTGAGGAGCCTCGCTGCAGCATTCTGTACCCGCTGGAGTTTCTGGGACAGCTTCAAGGGCAGCCCTGCGTAGAGCGAATTACAGTAGTCAAGCCTGGAGATGACCGTCGCATGGATCACTGTGGCCAGGTCGGGGCGGGAAAGGTAAGGGACCAACTGCTTGATGCGGCGAAGGTGGAAAAATGTCGCCTTGGCTGTTGCTGTAATTTGTGCCTCCATGGAAAGGGAGGCGTCAAGGATTACACCCAAACTCTTAACGGAAGGCAATGGCACTAATTGGGCCCCCGCAAGAGAAGGGAGTTGGTCCCTCATCCCCATGCCATCCCGACCTAGCCATAGGACCTCTGTCTTCGAAGGATTTAGTTTCAATCGGCTCCCACGAAACCATCCAGCCACAGCTTCCAAGCATCTGGTCAGTGTGTTCGGGGCCGAGTCAGTGTGGCCATCCATCAGCAGATAGAGCTGAGTGTCATCAGCATATTGGTGACAGCCCAGCCCAAAGCTCCGGATAATCTGGGCAAGGGGGCGCATAAAGATGTTAAAAAGCATCGGGGAGAGAATTGCGCCCTGCGGCACTCCACACACCAAGGAGTGGCGCGACGACATTTCCCTCCCTAATGCCACCCTCTGTCCCCGACCAGAGATAAAAGAGCACAACCAGTTACGGGCTATGCCCTGTATCCCTACGTCTGCAAGGCGGTGGTCCAGAAGATCATGATCGACCATGTCAAAGGCTGCTGACAAATCTAAAAGGATCAGCAGTCCTGACCCGCCTCGATCCAGTTGTCTACGGAGATCATCTGTTAGGGCAACCAGAGCCGTCTCCGTCCCAAAACCAGGACGGAAACCGGACTGAAATGGATCTAATGCCGATGTTTCCTCCAGAAACCTACCAAGCTGTTCAGCAAATTCAGTTCACATAAATCACTATGTGGCCATGGGTATAGAATTGCTAAGAATAAGGTCACACCAAAATAGGAAAAAAGGCTATTACATATAGTTGAAATACATACAAAAATTTGCAGGTTAAATTAAAATCTAGGAACCTTTTTTCTATTGTTGATAGCTGTTAATGGTTCTGTACTTAACTATTGTTTCTTCGTAAGTAGTCCCTGGGGCAAAGATTTAGGGCAACTTACATTTTTACACAAAGCCCACAAAGGGGTAGTTCTCACTGCAGTTTCCTCAATGGCTCCCAATTTTACCTAAAGAAATTTGAATAAAGTTCCATGTGCAGGGCATAGCTTTGTCACCTCTTGGTTTAAACCTCCTTTTTCTTTTCTTTTCAACTAACATAGCCTCTGTACATGCACAGGGTTCATGATTCAGCAATCTATTATACCATTTAAAGTGTTACATCTCCTGACTAAATTACCATTGGAATAAAGCCATGATTGGCTTTTCTTACTAGGGACTCAAGGAAGGGGTAGATGTAAGAGACCAAATTCCCAAGGGCCGAAAACTTGTTCAGTCAGTTTAAAATCCATTTTCCCAGTTTGATGTCCTAAGACATTTCTGATACATATGCTTTCCTGTTTCTTGCTGCTTAGGAAGCAGGCTTATAAATCTTAAACTTTAAACAGATCAGAATTTCACCATTCAGACAACCCAACAACTCAACTTTTCCACCGAAAGCCAGTAATAAAAGTTTGGTCAAAATAAATTCCTAATCAAGCCTCAGCACTAATTGATGATGTTTCCTGCATTAAACAGACATGTCTGCACCCCAGGCAATGAAAATTGGGAGCTACATGCCTTCTTTATCTACAGGAGTTAGGGGTACAGATCGCTTTTCAAAAATGTTTCACAAATGTGGGTTGTTATTATTTTGTGTCATCACCCCCCCCCCAATCATTAGCAGAACAATCAACCGCCCTCTTGTGTTTGAGTGAAAATGGCCAGACAGTCACGGTTCATAAGATTTTTAATATTCTCAGTCATTTCAGCCTTACCATTAGCAGATCAAATTTTCTGCCCTTTATTTGCAGGAAAAAATGATCAAGGCTCATTTCACCTAATTATGAATTTGTATGTGCTTTAAAGAGGGACGTGGGTGGCGCTGTGGGTTAAACCAGAGCCTAGGACTTGCCTATCAGAAGGTCAGCGGTTTGAATCCCCGCAACTGGGTGAGCTCCTGTTGATCGGTCCCTGCTCCTGCCAACCTAGCAGTTCAAAAGCACGTCAAAGTGCAAGTAGATGAATAGGTACTGCTCTGGCAGGAAGGTAAACGGCATTTCCGTGCGCTGCTCTGGTTCGCCAGAAGCAGCTTAGTCATGCTGGCCACATGACCTGGAAGCTGTACGCCAGCTCCCTCGACCAATAAAGCGAGATGACCGCCACAACCCCAGAGTCGTCTGCGACTAGACCTAATGGTCAGGGATCCCTTTACCTTATGTGCTTTAAACTTTGGCTGGACTCTAGCATATTTGAAGTCTGATTTAAATAACAGACAAAATGGTGAAAACCCCTAGATATGCACTCAAATGCTTGGTATCACCAGCTCTGCTTCAAAACATCACCACTTTCACCTCCCACTTCTTAAAACTATTCCAAACTCTGAAAACCAATCCTTCCATCTTTCTATACCAAAGAGCAAAGCTCGGCTGAATTTCAGCCCATCACCCCACCCTACCCCACCCCACCATAACTTCACTCTCCAATGCTTGCAGACACATTCCTTATCCTTCCTTCTAATTACCTCTAGCACCTTCACATTACACACAACATACAATCCACCACTGAACTACTCTTCCACATAACCATCGATTTGTATGGTTGGAAGGGACCCTGGGGTCATCCAGTCCAACCCACTGAAATACAGGGATCTTAGCACCATGACCTCCCTTTTGCAACAAGATTTGTACTACCAAAAAGACACACAAAAAGACACTACACAGGCATAACTGGAGAGGGACATACAATCACGCCCCTATGTTCATCCAATTAAATTAGTTATTTTTAAACTAAAAAAAATTAATGTTTCTGTAGCTCACATTTCAGAACTGCCAATGGTGAATGACACAATGTAACTGGATCAAAAAAATCATTATTCATTATCTACACTGGCAATATCACAGCTTGACTAATTATTTATTTACAAATTTTAATGTGGGTTGTAAAACTGGTTCTTACATTAGTTTACAGTTTGTGGAGAATATTCTCACCTCACATCACTACTCTTAAGATTTCACAATTCTCTTTCTTTTAAGTCACACCAGTCCCATCACGTGGCAGAAGAAAACAGGAAGAACTTTCTGGTGGTAAAAGATGTTTGGCAGTGGAACAGACTCCCAGAAGGTGGTAGACTCTCCTTCTTTAGATAATTTTAAGCAGAGGTTGGATGGCCAACTGCCAGTGCTTCTTTAACTATGATTCCTGCATTTCAGGAAATTAGACTTCCAGCACTACAACTCCATGAAAACTGAAGCCTTTGCTTGCTACCCAACAGAACCTGTTTCCTAAAAACAGGCCAGATAATTTTGGGACCTAGCCTGTTTGCTGCTCCTTATTTGTACTCCAAAACAACTTAAATGGGTCTTGCTGAAGTTTAATTTGCTACTAGCTTAGTTCAGGTAGGTAACTGTGTTGGTTTGATGCAGTCAAAATATATAAAAAAATTAAAAACTTGTCCAGTAGCACCTTAGAGAACAACTAAGTTTGTTCTTGGTATAAGCTTTCGTGTGCATGCACACTTCTTCAGATACACTGAAACAGAAGTCACCAGACCCTTCTATATAGTGGGAGGGTGGGGTGGAGGTTTTCTCAGAAGGGTTGTAGGAGATGGGTGATTTGCCATACCCATTGAGTCACCAGCTTAGTGTTAAGCTCTGTGTTTTCTGATGCAGAGAAGTGATGCTAACTGATTGAAACCTGGAAGCCCAGGAAGCTGCCTTTATGCCATGGCCCAACGGTCCATCTAGTTCTGGACTGTCTGCACTGACTGGCAGAGGCTCCCAGTGTTTCTGGCAGGGGGCAATTCCCAGCACTACCTGAGGAGGTAGGGTTTGCACCTGGCTGGGATAAGCTTATGCATGCATAAGCAAATACCATGTGACTAAGCTAGACCTCTTCCCAGAGGCTTAGGACAGTGACAGCTCCTGAAGACCCCTGTAATGACTAATGGATCACTCAAACTAGAATAAATTAAGTTGTGTTATTGGTAAGTAGAACCTTTCTGCAAAATGATACAAGATGAGCCCTCTGTGCTGGCCAACCAGAAAGGGACTGGGCTGCGGAATCAGTCCTTCTCCAGATGTTATTGGGCTACAATTCCTAGCCTCCCCAATCACTGGTCCTGCTGGCTGCGCTAGGGTTCCCCATCCCTGTCTGAGAAGCTCCCTAACATGTTTCAACTAACATGTTTCAAGCGCATCTGAGAGATGCAGTCTTCCCACACACCTGAAGAAGTGCAAATAGCGATGGAAAATAGAAATAGTGTGGGGAGAAGTTCACAATGTTTTGTCAGCAATAATATTACAGACAACAGTTTGGGGTGGTGGGAGCCTCTGGTTCATACACACAAAGAAACAATTTTCATAAAATGCTACCTTTCTTTCCCAGTTCAAAATATGCTCTGCATTTTTGAAAGTCCAGGAGTGCCTAAATGAAAACAACCAGGGTGGTTTTTTTAATGCTCTGTTAAGTCACAAATCCCTGTAGTGCAAATGCATGCAAACACACACACACATGGAACAGCAAATGGAGCAATCAGACCAGGAGCAAAACAACTTTTACATGGAAGATGGAAGGAAGCACAGCCCCCTTCAGCGTGCCCAGAAGCTGGTCGGGCATGAAGATGAAGTGTATATCAGAGCACATGGCCGCGTTGGTGTTGGGAGCTGGGTCTCCCCTCCAGCCACCAGCCCTCCAGCCCTCCTGAAGATGCTGCTCCTGGGCTACCGCCGGCGAATGGGCTTGTACACACACACAGACAGCAGGATCATGGCGACGAGCAGGATGCCAAAGACACTTCCCATCAGAACTGCAAGAGAAAGGAAGAGCGAGAGCCTGGGCTGATAAGGCATGGAGGAGGGCAGCCAGGGACTGATTCAGGCTACAGGGCACGCTGCTCTCTCTTCAAGAGCAGGAGCTGGGAGACACAGGGTGCAGTTACAGGCTGGGAACAGGACTTGGGAGAAACCAGGGTTCAAATCTCCACTCGACCGTGAAGCTCCCTAAAGGTAAAGGGACCCCTGACCATTAAGTCCAGTTGCAGATGACTCTGGGGTTGCGGCGCTCATCTCGCTTTATTGGTCATGTGGCCAGCATGACTAAGCTGCTTCTGGCGAACCAGAGCAGCACACTGAAACGTCGTTTGCCTTCCCGCTGGAGTGGTACCTATTTATTTACTTGCACTTTGACGTGCTTTCAAACTGCTAGGTTGACAGGAGCAGGGACCGAGCAACGGGAGCTCACCCCGTCGTGGGGATTCAAACCGTCAACCTTCTGATCAGCAAGCCATAGGCTCTGTGGTTTAGACGACAGCACCTAGGAGCCCTCAAAGGCCAATCACACACAGTGGCTTCCAACCTTCGCTACCAATTCCTCCCATTTTCAGAATTCCTTGGACTCTTGCTCTCATCCTTGGGCACAACAAGAACCAGTGCTCCTACTGAGCATCTGCTAGAGCAGAAACAGGAAACCTGTAGCCCTCCAGATTCTGTTGGACTCTGCCAGGGGCTGTCAATGGGGAAATTCCAGTCTGCAATCCTTGCTGGCCCCATCCTGGCTGCAAGTAAATGCAGCTGGGCCAGGAACTGCCTGGCAGGGTGAGGAGAAAGTGGTGGGAGCCCCAGCCTGGCTGGGAAAAGAAACAGCCAAATGACCAGCAAGCTGATTGTGGGGATTCTCAGAAGCATAATGAGGAACACCTTTGGAAGTCTTCTTCACAGGATTGGAGGAATAGTACAACTTATTACTGATGCAACTTTCTGACAGTGAGGTGTAAATCTCAGCACATTTAAGTCACAATTGGACTGGGAGGCAAAACAATTCAAGAAAGGAAGCTCAGTGCTGAGAGCCAGCCCAGGAGGCACCGAGGCCTCTGAATGCAGTTGCCAGGAGGAGAGAAAGGCCTCACTTGCCAGTTCCCCCCTGTGAGAACAGGAGGCTGGACTGGATGGGTCACTGGCCTGATCCAGCAGGCTCCTCTGGTATTAAAAAAAAGACATGCAGGGTCCACAGAGTCTGTCTTTTCCATGGTTTTTCACCCCCCCCCCACTCCCCGCAGCATAGGCAGGGTGTCCGAGAGGCCATCTAGTCTACCCCAGGCAGGCGCTACCTCCTCCTCCTTCCCTGGCCCCGGCTGCAAAGGGCAAACCAGTTCATCCTGCCGGCCCTTGGCTAGAGAAGGCCTTTGGCCCTGCAGGAAGAACTGAGCCAGGAACCACAGGGATGGAAGTGGGGAGGGAGGCAAAGCCCCCCCCCCAAGTTCCGGGGCTCCCTTTCCACGGGGGGGGGCGAACCTGCAAGCGGCGGGCGCGGAGTGATGGGCTTGGGGCAGGCGAGGGAGAGGGAGGACTGGAGGGGCGGGAGGCGGCTGCAGGGCCGTGGACCCAGGCGTGCGAGGAGGGTGCCCTCTCTCCCTCGGGGACCCAGGCGTCCGGCCTCCTCACCCAGGTTCTGCGTCTGGAGCACGGCGTAGGGCCGGCTGTTCCCTGGCGGCGCCGCCGCCGCCTCGGCCTCGTCCCGCAGCGCGTCTCCGCCGGCCGCCCGCAGCCGCAGCAGCAGCAGGCCCGCCGCCCGCCAGCCGCCGCGCCGCCCCATCCTCGCCCGGCCCCTCTGCTTCAGGCCCCGCGCCGGCAGCGGAGGCCGCCCGCCTGCCCGCCCTTCGCCCTCCTCGGGGCCAAGCCGCAGGGCAGCCCCGCCCGCCAAATCCCCGTAGCTCCACCCGCTGTCTTCTGCACGTGTGGATGCGGCCAAGTTGCCAGCACGTGTTCGGCCAAGGTGCTTCGAACGGGAACCTGGCCGGTGGGCCCCGCAATGCCACGCTCTGCCCAGCGCAGGGAGGGAGGGCGGCGGGTGAACGAGCGAGCGAGGGGGTTGCCAACCGGCCCCAAAAAAGGTTGCGCGTGGACACGAGGGCTTTAGGACCCCGGGGTCTCCTTCAGCCCCCTCCCGAGCATTGCATGCTGGGAGTGGTAGTCTCCATTCTCGGATGTCGCTGGACTCTCTGGAGAGAGGAAAGTGGAAGCTCGGCGTGCCTGAATTCAAGGGGAGTTACTCCCAAGCGTGCATAGGATTGTAGCCTAAATGCAAATAACCTAAGCAGGCTTCAAAACCATGGGTCAGTCAATGCGGCTTTTAATTTCCTGCTCTTTTTATTGCATTTTAATCAATGTTATCTCGTTTCACCCGTTACCTCCTTGCCTTGGAAAAGGCAGCAAGCTACAGATCTTTCCTAGAAATAAAACGAGAACGAAACAGTCCCCAGCTTTGAAGAATTCGGATTTTCATAGGTTTAAATCTCACTCATTTCCTAGCTGTTTTTGTTTATAACCAGATATTCTACAAGTCTGTGCATTTTGCAAAAGTTTCCTTTCTTTTCCGAGAGCACTTTCTGAATGGAGTTGGCACCCAGCCATTTCCATTTCCAGAGGGCTAGTAGCCACACCAGTCCCTTACAGCAAAAACGACAGTCTTGTGGCACCTCAAAGGCTAACAAATTTATTATCACGGCATAAATGTTTTGTGGACTTCATGGGACGCAGTTGTGACCCAGCATCTCTCTGAAAGGAACCACAGTGCAAATACATTCTCAGGGTAACCCCTTCCTCCTTTGCAGAGCTCACCTCACCTCCCCAAAACAAATAAATTGGTAAATTGGGGAATACAAGAGGGTATTAAATACAAGAGAATTAAAATCCACAGTGCTTCCAGCTGTGTACAATAAAATAAGATGGTCTCCAAGTCAAAGGACACTGGAGACATCCAGATATTTGAAATACATTTATCATAGAACAAATGTAGGGTTGCCAACTTTTGATTAAAAGGTAAAGGTAAAGGTACCCCTGCCCGTACGGGCCAGTCTTGACAGACTCTGGGGTTGTGCGCCCATCTCACTTAAGAGGCCGGGGGCCAGCGCTGTCCGGAGACACTTCCGGGTCACGTGGCCAGCGTGACATCGCTGCTCTGGCGAGCCAGAGCCGCACACGGAAACGCCGTTTACCTTCCCGCTGGTAAGCGGTCCCTATTTATCTACTTGCACCCGGAGGTGCTTTCGAACTGCTAGGTTGGCAGGCGCTGGGACCGAGCAGCGGGAGCGCACCCCGCCGCAGGGATTCGAACCGCTGACCTTTCGATCGGCAAGTCCTAGGCGCTGAGGCTTTAACCCACAGCGCCACCTGTGTCCCAACTTTTGATTACAGTACTGTATTTTCTGATCCCTGAACCTGTAGGCAGAGATCTAATTGAGGGTGATTCTCTCCACTCTTAAGAACAGCTTATTTTCCCCAAGTCAAACAAAAGTAAGACAGAGCTCTTTATCAGGGAGAAAGCAGCAAGAGCCTTTGAAAATGATCCAAGTCAGGAATATGCGGTGGAAATGATTTGACAGCCTAGAATTGGGTCTAGAGGAGATAGCCTCGTGGAAAATTACACAACAGAGGTTCCTGTTCCTTTAAAACAGGGCTGCAAACTTCCTAAACACATTTTTCTGCAGCTCCCCACTCCACTGATTCTGGTATTGTCTGCAACAAGAAAATAATACTTAGCCCTAGGACTAGGGTGTGGGAGCCCTGCATCCTGGTTGTGGGACACACCACCCTCTCCTCAGTCAGCAGATCAATCACTGGATGAGTGGAGATCATGAGCGGAGAGGAGGTCTGTGTTGGTGTGCATACGAGAGGGGTGTGTTGGCTGCACCCAGTTTTGGCCACACCCACTGCTGGAGTGTGGCCCCCAGAGGGTTAAGGTAAAGGTAAAGGGACCCCTGACCATTAGGTCCAGTCGTGACCGACTCTGGGGTTGCGGCGCTCATCTCGCTTTATTGGCCGAGGGAGCCGGCGTAGAGCTTCTGGGTCATGTGGCCAGCATGACTAAGCCGCTTCTGGTGAACCAGAGCAGTGCACGGAAACGCCGTTTACCTTCCCGCTGGAGAGGTACCTATTTATCTACTTGCACTTTGACGTGCTTTCGAACTGCGAGGTTGGCAGGAGCAGGGACCGAACAACGGGAGCTCACCCCGTCGCGGGGATTCAAACCGCCGACCTTCTGATCAGCAAGTCCTAGGCTCTGTGGTTTAACCCACAGCGCCACCCGTGCCCCCCCCAGAGGGTTAGCCAAGGACAAATGTGGCCCTCCAGCAGGGCTGGATTTAGGTTTGATGAGGCCCTAAGCTACTGTAGGAAATGGGGCCCTATATATAGCAGGCAGGGCCCATTACTTACGTCATAGGAGCCTACACAACACAAACACTGTTGTTGTATGTAAGTTTTATTTTATTTGTTTTTTATCTTATATTTTGAAAATGTACATCCAGTTGTTTTCTCCTTTACATTTTTTTGGGCCCCCCAAGAGAGTGGGGCCCTAAGCCAAAGTTTGTTTAGCTTATACATAAATCCGGCACTGCCCTCCGGGTAAGACAGCCTAGCCAAGCTTTGTGAAGATGTTGTGAAGGAAGATGTTGTGAAGATGAAAGGTGTTGAGGGCTGCAACTGTAGAGCGACAGCAACTCCCATTAGCCAAACTGAACAGGTAGCTTTTCTCTTTGTACCATGGGCAGGTATTGACAAGACTCTTCTCACAGGCCAATGACACAAACTTGCATATGCTAATTTCCATATAAATTCAAGACAAATTTCAGAGGACAGAAAACAAACTTGCAGTTAGCGCTTCCTCTTCACAGGATGTCAGGGTACCAACTGGAGTTTCTGGACTCAGTACGTTTTGTGCAGATTAGTTCTCGCTGCCTCTCCCTGCCCCTGTCCCAATCTGCCTGATTACAGACTAAAAGCAAGTCTTGTCTAATACCTAACATTATCTCTCTCTCTCTCTCTCTCTCTCTCTCTCTCTCTCTCTCACACACACACACACACACACACACACACAGTGTCTGTCTCCTCTCCCACCAATGGTTACTCATTGGGCAGGGAGCCCACCAGTTGGTGGCGCCAGAGCCAGCTCACCCTGCATTTGTCCCCCTCCTCCTGGTTCTATGGAGGTGTGCTCCCTCCCACCTGAACTGGTTGTAAGTGGAGAGACAGACCGGTGGGGCAGACAGAGGGGAGATGGTAGGGTAGAGCCCCTCTTTCCCCGAAGGGCGAGCCTATTGTACTCAATGCCCACCCTTTACTGCACCAGTGGGGAGAGTGGCTGGTGTTGCATTCACATGGTGCTCAGGGGCTTCCCATGGGGGTGTCTGGTTGGTCTCCATGGGAACAAGATGCTGAACTATATGGATCAGCAGCTAGGCAGGTATTTGAGCCACACATGGGCAGAGAGAGCTGCACTGCAGGGCTGTGCTGAGGGCTTTGACATCCTGTGGAAGAGGAAGAGCCCCCTTCAGGGTGACTTTCCCCTCCTCCTCCTCTTTGCCTTCTTCTATGAAAAGGATTGCAGGGGGAACTATGCTGGTTGCAGACAGGCACACTTCCAAAATCTCTCTTGGCAGCTTCTCTTAAACTCTTCTAGCCACATCGCCTGGCCAGACAGACCTGGAACAATTACCGTAAGTGTGGGAAAAGCAGGGCATCCAAAATGGTAAAGACCCTGGGAACCAAGACATATGAGGAATGGTTGAAGGAGCTGGATATGTTTAGCCTGGAGAAGAAAAGGTGGAGAGCTGAGAGGACAGCCACCTTCAAATACTGTATTTTTCGCTCTATAAGATGCACCAGACCACAAGACGCACCTACTTTTTGGAGGAGGAAAACAAGAAAAAAAATATTGTGAATCTCAGAAGCCAGAACAGCAAGAGGGATCGCTGTGCAGTGAAAGCAGCAATCCCTCTTGCTGTTCTGGCTTCTGGGATAGCTGCACAGCCTGCATTCGCTCCATAAGATGCACACACATTTCCCCTTACTTTTTAGGAGGGGAAAAGTGAGTCTTATAGAGCAAAAGATACAGTGCCTCAAGGGAGGAAGCTTGTTTTTCCTGCTCCAGAGGGCAGCATTCAAACCAATGCATTCAAATTGCAAGACAAGAGATCCCAGCTAAACATCAGGAATAACTTATTGCCAGTAGCAGCTGTTCAACAGTGGAGCGGACTCCCTCGAAGGAGGTGGACTCTCCTTCGCCAGAGGTTTTTAAGTGGAAATTGATTCACTAGCTGTGATTCCTGCACCGCAGGGGGTTGGACCCTTGGGGCGCCTTCCAACTCTATAATGGTATGAATACAGCAGATAGAGGAGTGGAGAGGAGGAGCAAGAAAGGTGTGACTTGGGAGTTGTCCAGTGTTGATGGAAATGCACTTTGGTGCCCCTACAGCTGGTGCTGGGCGAGCAGGGGGCGTCTCGCTCTCCTGGGGAGGTGAAGCAAGTGGTGCAGCTGCCTGAGCAGCCAAGGGCAGCTTGGGGCTCCCGGTTGCTCTGGAGTTGGTCCCCTCTGTCCTGCTGGCCTCCCCCTTCTAGGGGGCTGTCCGTGCCGTGGATTAGGGGGCTGGTGGCGTGAGCCCAGGCTCCATGGGCTGCTCTTGAGCTCTCTTCTCCGGCCGAAGGCAGACTGCCAGGCGCTGGATGACCAAGGCAGAGAGACAGACAGTGAGAGGGACAAGCCTGGAAAACACCACTCAAGTGATGGATTTTACTTGATTACAGACATTTCCCATTCCATCTTTGTTTTATATAGTTCTTTTACCACTTTAAACTTACTTGTCTAAGCAATTTGCCATAAAAACAATGCGTAAAATAAAAAACAGGTTAACGTACAAAACATGGGTCCCAGTTACAGCAGCCTGGGGAATATATCTTGCAAAGGAAAGAGGGGGAGCTGATGCCAGTGGCGCTGTAGTGGTTAGAGTGCTGGGCTAGGACCTGGGAGAGACCAGGGTTCGAATCCTCCCCCTCAGCCGTGAAGCTCACTGCCTCTCTCATCCAGCAGGCCATAAGAAGCTCTTCTATCGCTGAGTACCATCACAAGCAAACACTGTATATACATCATGAGGTCATCACCCCCCAGTTCAATTTCCTTTGAATATATTACTCACAAAGAAACACTAAGAAAAAGTATATTTTGGGGGGAGTGGTTCCCAACAATGCGCGTGACTGGTTCATAGCTTAGCCTCTTCGCCGTCAGACTCCCTGAGTTGCACAGCAGGTTCACAGGTTCCATGGAGTCAGGTAAGCTCAGAATGGCAGCCTTAGTGCCCCTGAGAAGACCTAGAATTCCACCACTGCTGAGGGAAACCCCCTTTCTTGAACCCCCGCCCAGACACAGGCATCCACACAACCACAGAGTAGAGAGGATTCTAGCTCCCTGACCTGCTTAAGAGATCCCGGGGTCCAGACCAGCTTGTAGACCATGTAGACTGGGATGCAAATGAAGGATGAGGCTCCGATGAGGTAACCCACCAAGATGCTCCAGTCTGGGTACTGGTAGTCGAAGAGAGTGAGGGGAGGCTGGTCCAGGAGGGAGCTGGCAATGATGAACTGACAAGAGGAGACGGGCAAAGTCTGGGTGCCAAGAACCAGCATGGAGAGCCCTGCCCTGAGCTAGCTGGGACACCCATCACCAGTGGCTTAGTGTGTGTGACCAGCAACTGGGGCAAGGGAACCTGTGTGCCCTGATTGGCACAGGCAAGGAGTGCCACGTGCTCCAGCCAGCTGGGTGCTTCCCAGGTGGGAGAAGCAGCTTGGAGATCAGCTGGCAGAGCAGCAAGGGCAGGCAGGAGGGCAGTGGGTTCCAGCCCCACCTTGTCTCCTCACACAACACTGCCAGGGGCAGCCATTGAGTGACAGGTACCGGAAATGAGGTTGCTGTGTACACACAAGCGCACATACGCAGTACATGCCTGCACACATGCATCTGTGCAAGATGGAAGGCAAGCATTTTGCCCCACCACCCACCTCAAACTCAGCTTCCAGATGTCTGGGACAGCCATATCACGCTGGGAGCCATAGTCCAAAACATCTGCAGGGTGCTAGGTTGGCAGAGGCTGTTCTACACTAAGTGGTATCAGATCTCCAGTCTCAGGCAAAGAAAGGGCTTCCATGTAACTTGCTACTGAGAATTATAGAACTGAAGACCCCCAAGGGTCATCTAGTTCAACCCCCTGTTTGCCCTGTCCATGGGGAGGGGGGATTGAAGCAATTGCCTTGGCTGAGAGGGCTGGAGAATCACATCTGGGGGGGCCAAGCCAAAGAAGGCTGTGCTGATTCACAGCAGGAAGGCCAGTCTCTTCAGGACCACAGACAAATCCCTGGAGCAGGTGGCCCAATCTGGAGCTCCCCCAAGGAGAAAGGGGTCACAGCAGCACACAGGGGCCTTCTGGAGGCTGACGGGTGCAGACCTGCTGGACCAGAGGAGAGAGCTTTTCCTCTGAGTCTGAGGAGACAAGGAAAGCCCCTGCCTGGATGGTCCTGGAGCAGAAGAAGATGTCTTCCCAATCAACGCCTCCTCCTCCTCCATCTCTGGCATGCCATGTTCTTTGGTCACTGACCAGAGATGTTTTTAACTGGAGATGCCCAGGATGGAACTGAGAACCTTTTGCCAGCAAAGCATACATGCTTGCACTAAGTGGCAACCCTTGCTCTCAAGGGAAGGGGCCCGAGAAAGCCCCTCAGCCTCATCTCAATTCCCCAGTGGCCAGCATTTTGAGAGCCAGCAGGTGTAGTGGTTAGAGTGTTGGACTAGAATCTGGGAGACCAGATCACTGGGTGACCTTGGGCCAGTAGCAGTATTGCAGCCCAATCTCACAGGGTTGTTCTGAGGATCAGGTGTAGAGGAGGAGAACTATGTAAGCCACCTGGAGCCACTTAGAGGAACGGTGGGCTCTATATGCTGCAACAACCACATCCATCCCTTATTAGCTTGGCCTCTCTTTCCCTTCTGCCTCCTCTGTGGTCTCAAGCACATGGAAGCAGGGAAGTGTCTCTTTTCCTGAGCTGGACATTGGGGGTGAATGAGGATGATGAAGATTAGTACTTACTGCTAGAAAGGCTGGACTG
The DNA here is from genome assembly GCF_964106915.1 of Podarcis gaigeae. NCBI lineage: Eukaryota > Metazoa > Chordata > Lepidosauria > Squamata > Lacertidae > Podarcis > Podarcis gaigeae. The sequence continues at coordinate 55,882,246 of NC_139689.1, forward strand.
ACAGCAGCCCAGCAAACCTGCCAATAGATTCCTGGAGCAAACCCCAGCATTGCCTTCACGTCATTGCAAAACTGCTGGATCCCTGGAAAGAAAAGAAGGGGGCCAAGGAGGGTGGAGCTCCTGTTCATGCGGCTGTGGCAGTTGTGGGATCTGCACCACAAAAATTTCAGCCACAGTAAGTGTGTGATCCCTCTCAGCAGGTGCAGAAGTGCCATTTATGTCACAGTGTTGCTGCAGGCTCAAGACCTTTGTATTCACTTTGATCTTTCCTGATGTCAATTCTTATGAGTTTGACTTTGTTTAAACTACTAATTCATTTGGATTATAATTGTATTGCATATTGTATTTGCATTGTAACATTTCATATCATATTTTGTTTTGCTGTTGTACATTGCCTGGAGATGCTTGCATGACAAGTGGCATATAAATATATTAAAATAAATAGTCTAATTAAAAAAAAACTCCCCACAGCCCCCACAACAATGGATGAATGGCACAGGAACATTTGGCACATAAGGATAAGAGCAGCTGTGGTGCAATGGCTGTTGGAAGCAAGGCCTTCTGAAGTGTCCTTTCCCTATGGAAACCCACTGGACACAATCCCTCCCCCCGACTTCTAGGCTATAGCATGTACAGGGGGCTGTTTCAGAAGGCAGGGAAGGCTGAGAATCTCTCCGGGGCTCATAGTAAACCTAGTAACTGGGACATGGTGTTTCTTTCCTTACCGTAAAACCAGGAGACTGCAATGGACTCCAGGAACACAACTGCTAAGATGGAGCAGCCGGCACCAAACTCTTCCAAGAGTTTCACGATGTATGACCCGCCCTAAAATGGGAAGATCCAAGCTTAGTAGCTTTTCAGCTGGGGTGACAGATATGGCCAATGCTTCTCTGTTGAGATCTTGGTCATGTTACCATTATTGCTACTATGAGTGGTTTAACATGCCAGCCATAGCTGGTCTCTAAGGTGCTACTGGAAGGAATTTTTTTATTTTGTTTCGACTATGGCAGACCAACACAGCTACCTACCTGTAACTATGCCAGCCATATGTTAAACCATGCCAGTGGTTTAACAATGGCTGTGGGAACAGTTGAAAGAGTTGAGTATGTTTTGCTGGGGAAAGAGAAGAAGAAGAGGAGACATGATAGCCGTCTTCAAAAAATGGAAAGGACCATCACACAGAAGTAAGGGCAGGTTTGTTCAGGAAAGGGCAAGCAAAATGATCACTGGGATGGAGTGGCTATTTCCTATCAGGAAAGGCTTTTTGGTTTTAGATAAAAGGTGAGTAAGTGGAGACATGACAGAAGCTGATTAAATTATGCATGGCATGGAGAGAAAAGTGGAGAGAGAAGTTTTTCTCCCTCTCTCGTAACCCTCAAAGCTGGATGTTGGAAGATTCATGGAACCCACTCTCAAAGGAGGCAGAGTTGGCCATCAACCTGGATGGCCTTAAAAGGCAATTAGACAAATCCATAGAGGAGGAGAGGGCTAGTCATGACTTCACAATCACAGGCAGCAAGGCTTCTCAATACCAGTTGTTGGAAAGCGCAGGAAGGGAGAAGGCTCTTGGGCACAGGTCCTGCTTACTGGCTTCCCATCTAGTTGGCCACTGCGAGCACAGGATGCTGGACTAGATGGGTCCCTTTGGGCCTGATCCAGCAAGCTCTTCTTATGTCCTTTATGTGCCAGTCCCACCAATGGGGGGGAAATGGCTGGGAAGCAGTTTCTGGCTAAACATGAGGAGAGATGTCGAAATGGGAAGGGTGGCTTGGCACTCTGCCTCAGAGGACAGCAGGCACCCCCTTCTGGAGATATTTAAGCCAAGTCTGAATGGGCTTCATTCACAGATGAAGTAGTCCAAGGTCCTGTACTGATCCGGGGGTGGACAAGTTGGCCTCCTGCATCTATGATTCTATTAAAAATGCTGGTGAAAAACCCCCAAACCACAACTCTTTGTCCTGGCTATTCTTCTGTTACTTGCTTCTCTCTCAGTCTTGTGTCTCCACACTTGTAAACCAGGGTATTAACAAGATCCCTTTGATCAGGTCTTTACTGAGCTCTGTTGGCCAGTTTGTTGGGGCTCTGATGTAGATTTGTCCTTGTATACGAAAACTTTCCCAGCTGATGCCCTTGGGGGCAACAGGCTCTGCCCCTTTTCTCAACATTTTGATTCTAGACACCTATATTTTGCACCTCCCTCAAGATTCTAGCAGAAAATGAAGTGGATCCCGAAAAGTCCACTTGTTGCAGGCTGTTGGACAAGATGACCCTTGGGATCCCTTCCGACTCTACTGTTCTAGGATTCTGTTATTCTAAGTCTGAAGGCTGTCAACAAGCAAAAGACAACCAAGCCCCCTCCCACCCTCCCGCATATGGCTCCACTTTTTGGCAACTCACACTGGTCAGAGTGGCTACAGAGCCCAGGAAGCAGGTTGTGATGAGCCCCAGGACAAACAGCTCCCGTTGCTTGGCCAGGAGGTGGGGGTACTCGTCCATTATTGCTGTGATCATAGCCTCCAGGCCCCCAAACTGCAAATACACCCCCCAAAAGAGTTGTCAGCCTGAGTCAGCAAGAGGACAGTGTGTGTGTGTGTGTGTGTGTGTGTGTGTGTGTGACAGAGACAGAGACAGAGACAGAGACAGACAGAGACAGAGACAGAGACAGAGACAGACAGAGACAGAGACAGAGACAGAGACAGAGAGAGTTATGTGGAAGGCTCAGTCAAAATATGGGATAATTCTTCCACATGGCATTATGGTGGTGCAGCAATGCTTCTGAATGCCAGTTGCTGGAAGCCACAGGAGCAGAGAGTGTTGCTCCTGTGTTGAAATACTGCTTGGAGGGCTTCCCTTGGGGGCATCTGGGGGCCACTGCAGCGTATCCTCATTTGTTCTTGTCCACTGCTTTTCCCTGAGGAAAACCACTCTTTGGCACTCCGTCGGATTTGGGTTGATGTTTGCTCTGATTTAGAGCTAAGGTTTTCCCTGGGAAAGGAGCAGGGCAGGGGGCAAAGCACTCAGAAGCGCAGGTTAAGTGGAAAGGTGCATCGGTGCCGGCTGCCTGGGCCCTGGGTACTCCAGCCCCCACAACATTCCCCATGAAGGCACCCACAAATTTTGCACCAGGGGCATGTGTGCCCAATGTCAGCAGGTACATCAGCATGTGCGTGCAATGTCAGCACACCCACTACTTGTGCGTGTGGCATCAGACACACGTGTGCCCATGCTTGGGGACCCACAGTCCTGGGGCCAAGCCAGAGGGCCTGGAAGTGTGGACAGGATGCTGGACTAGAGGAGCCCCTTTGGCCTGATCCAGCCAGGTGCACACTTTCAGAATTTGGAAGGTGCACACTTTCAGAATTTGGAAATATTTCAATTCGCAGTAGCCTTTTTTTTCCAAAGAAACAAATAAAAAAGGAATGATGTGCTACATTGGAGGAGTGTCCTCTTGCGGGTGAAATCAAACTAAAAACATGGTGAAAAGAATCCCGTAATCTTCCCTATTGCCTGACCACAAAGCAGGGTCACTGTTAGGGGTGGCTTAGGGGGCCTGAGCCCCAGGGCCCTGGATCCCCTGCTCCAGTTATATGTCTGGGGGGGGGGGTACATTTCCATAGCAGTTTCCCTGCCTCACCCTGCATCTATGTTAGCACAAGCAAAGTTTGCCCAGGTTTGTGGAGAGCTATGCCCTGAGCCTTTTAAAATCTAGCAATGCATGATTCGGGGTATAAGGCATAGTTCTCCCTACCGTGCTGTCCAGTCCCAGTGTTATCATCATGAGGAAGAAGATTATGGCGAAGAAAGTGGAGCCGACCATGTTGGCGATGGCTTCAGGGTAAGTGATGAAGAGGAGGCTGGGTCCTAAAGAAGAGAATATGCCAAAGAGCTGTGGCTCTGTGGGGAGAGCACCTGTCCCAGGTTCCATCCTTGCAGCATCACCAGGTGGGGCTGGGAGAGACTCATGTCTGAAACCTCAGAGAGCCATTGCTGGCAGTCAGTGTAGGCAGTACTGAGCCAGATGGACCAATAGCCAGGCTCAGAATAAGGCAGCTTCCTAGCATACCATGAATGGCCAAGCATTTCCAAAGGCCAAGGTCAAATGGAAGGGATGGGACTGCTGCAATGATTGGAGGATGGCTGGCGGCTAACAGATGGAGGTTGAATCCTGACAAGAGTGAAGTACTGTTTTGGGGGGATGTGGCAGGTGGGTGGGGTGGGGGGCTCCCGGGTCCTGAATGGAGTAACTGTGCCCCTGAAGGACCAGGTGTGCAGCCTCGGAGTCATTTTGGACTCACAGCTGTCCATGGAGGCACAGGTCAAATCTGTATCCAGGGCAGCTGTTTACCAGCTCCATCTGGTACGCAGGATGAGACCCTACCTGCCTGCAGACTGTCTGGCCAGAGTGGTGCATGCTCTGGTTATCTCCCGCTTGGACTACTGCAATGCGCTCTACGTGGGGCTACCTTTGAAGGTGACCCGGAAACTGCAATTAATCCAGAATGTGGCAGCTAGACTGGTGACTGGGAGCGGCCGCCGGGACCACATAACACTGCATTGGCTCCCGGTACGTTTCCGAGCACAATTGAAAGTGGTGGTGTTGACCTTTAAAGCCCTAAACAGCCTCGGCCCAGTATACCTGAAGGAGCATCTCCACCCCCATCGTTCTGCCCGGACACTGAGGTCCAGCTCCGAGGGCCTTCTGATGGTTCCCTCATTGCGAGAAGCAAAGTTACAGGGAACCAGACGGAGGGCCTTCTTGGTAGTGGCGCCTGCCCTGTGGAACGCCCTCCCATCAGATGTCAACTGACAACTACCTGACATTTAGAAGACATCTGAAGGAATGTCTGTATGTTTTTAACACTCGATTGGGAGCCGCCCAGAGTGGCTGGGGAAACTTAGCCAGATGGGCGGGGCATAAATAAAAAATTATTATTATTATTATTATTATTATTATTATTATTCCTCTCTTGTGGGTCTGCAGATTTTGGATTATAAGCCTAAGAGCAACTCACAGCATTTTAAACATCTTGGGGACTCTTGCCTAAATATACATGAAGATGTTCTCTCAGGGTTTCACTAACTGGAACCCCTGAGCTTTGTAAAGGCCAAAATGCCACATTCAAAGAGTGTGTCAATCAAGTGTACTCTCTACGCCTGCATGGCCACAGCTTGCCCTTGTGTTCAACATCGCATGGGCAGAAACCTCCTCTAACTGGATGTGGCAGGGACACAAGCACCAAGCAGGGTATGGAGGGTTGTCCACATCTCAGGTGTCACAGACTAACGGAGGGAGTTTAAGGACTGGGTGAACTCTATGGCAGACTCTCCTTCCTTGGGGGTTTTGAAGCAGAGGTTGGAGGGCCACCCGTTAGGGATTCTTCAGCTGTGATTCCTGCATTGCAGGTGATTGGACCCTTGGGGGTCCCTTCCAACTCTACAATGCTAGGATTCTGTGTTATGGAGTGTGGAGCATGAGGCCACAATCAGATGCACCACGTGGAAGAATTTTTAGCACTGCAGTTTTGACGCACATGACACGCAGAACACAAACCTTTGTCTCTTGCCACATCCTCGACTTCCACATCCCTCATTTCTGCCATGTATCCCAAGACGGTGAAAATGACGAATCCTGACAGGAAGCTGGTGAGGCAGTTGACCACGCTGGTGATGATGGCATCCCTGGAAGGCAAAATAAATTAGTCTCTGGACAGGCCACAGGCCTCACAACAAGGTGACCTTGACTGTCATTGAGAGGATGCAGCAACAACCTGGTTCTACAGCATCAACTCAGGGCTAGCGGAAGACATTTTGCTCCCTGCAGCAAAAAGACAAGAGGATTTCCTCCCCATCCCAACCTCCAGAAGCCCACTGGGCTGGCAGCTGAATCTTAATTCTACCATGACAATGTGATGATGTGCCTCTCCTCTCCTCAGGGTAGCCATCCTGGTAGGGCCTCCCGCACTTACCCTCTCTGCTCGCTGCTCTGCCTGGGGATGGCATCCTCCCTGCAAGCTCAAATAAATGCTGCAGTGCACCAGTGGTAGCACCAGCATGCACCATCAAAGGAGAGCAATGTCTGCATGCGCACAAGGCCTTCTGGAGAGGCCAACCCTGTGACCTGTTCCACCAAACAAAAACCAAGTCTATATGGTCAGCCCACATTAAGCCTTGAAATGAGGGAAGACTGTAGGGTTACCAAAGGCATACTCACTCCTTCCCACAGGAGGAATGGCAGTTCCCTGGGAGTTGAGCAAAGCTTACTGGCACACCAGCAAGGCGTCAGCCAAGCTTGGCCAGTCCTCACTCAAGGACATGGTGCAGGGAAAGCCATTCAAATCATGGTGCTGCAGACAGAAGGTTGTTAGCCCTGTCTCACTCATCTGCAGTGGAGGCATGGGGGGAGGGGGCAAAGGGAGAATTTGGATTTGGCCTCAGGCCCTTACCGGTAGCAATTGTTGTGGAATGGATTGTAACTGGACAGAGCGAGGAGGACGCCAAATCCTGGCCCCAGGGAGAAGAAGATCTGGGCGGCAGCATCGACCCAAACCTGCACAGACCCAAATACAACAGGCCTCTGGCTCAGAGGAACAAAATAGAACCCAGACAGAGGCTAAACCTCCAGAATCATCCCCTCCACCACAGGAAGTCATCCTGTTGTTCAGTTGGGTCACACCATGTTGCTCCTCAGGAAGGAGCAAAGACTCCAGTTGTGGGTGTAGTCAAGCTGTCTAATGTTTGGGAAGAGCTGTTGCCAGGATACATGGTGAGGGACTGAAAAGACGGTATGTGGGGCCATAGAGACAAATCTGCAAATGCAATTTTATATGTGGAGATGTATGTTTGGACTTCAATGTCACAGAAAGGAAGCCAACTCATCTCCCACTCCAAATCACCCCAAATAAGTCCTTCAATGAATGTGTGCCCCACCTCAAGTTCCCCCGCAAATAATTTCCTTTCCAATTAATTTGCCCTCAGTTACCTTCCCAACAGATCTTGCTCCAGATCAATTCAATATCTCTTCAATTATCCCCATTCATTACTCCTGACACACCACTAGGTGAAATTGTTGGGCCTTTCCTTCTTTCCTGAAATTAATATTGTGCCCAGAAGCCAAGATCACCTCTGTCTTCAGTTCCCCCTATCATTTATTACCCAGCTAGAAGCACTTGGGGGCACCTAGGAAAGGGCTTGAGGCTCACCCTCCCTTCTTGCTCCCTGCAGTGCCCCTGGGTGGTTGCCCTCATGGCTGGCAGGTGGTGATGGTGGCAGTGACCACAGGTGAAGCGTTTGGCAAACAGATTGTTGGGCTGGGGGAGTCTTTGGACAGATCCTGGTCCTTATTAGTTCCTCAGAGCAGGAGAACGGAAGTCTTGGCCCACCTGTCTGTAGGGGCCAACCCCCCATGCCCACCTGGATTCCCACAAGGGGAATGTGTGTGACTATAAAGGCGGGGGGGGGGGGAGAGACTATAAAGGCAGCACCACTTCTTGGTTCTGATTCCTTTGCTTTTTCTCCTCTCCACCTGATTAGCTTTAATCAAAATTCGCCAGGGCAACTCAGTGGTAATTACAGGCAGGAAGTGTATTGTCAGTCCTGCTTTGCAAAGACAGTGAGAGGGAAGCTGGCCAACTAAATCCCCAGCAGATGCAAATGAGATGAGTGATTCAATTAGTGATTTACATTTCCAAGGGCTGCTTTTGATTATTGCTTTCTGAAACAATCATCAACCTAATACTCTCCCTCCTGACAATCCATCCTCTGATCTTCTCTGGAGTGCAAAGGCAGGTGGAGGGATGGTCAGGAACCCCACAGCTAGGCTTTAAAGAGAGCCTGCCACTGTGCTCCCCCAACCTCTCCCCTGATTCTGTCCACTGCAAGCCTCTCCTCCCTGTTGCTCCATGGGGTGGGAGTGTCTCTGCCCACTTGGGTAGGTGTGCTGCTAGAGCATCAGATGCAACCTGGGAAAGGGACCAGCCTTGGTGTTGTCACATTCTGGTAATCATTAGCATAACACTGCGTTATGCAATGCTCTCATATCAGTATAGAATACTTAAGGCTGGCTTTGAAATGGCAGATGGGACGCCAGCAGCCAGCTTGCTCACAGGCTCGGGCAGGGCAGCTGGCCTGGCAGTGCAAGGTGCCCCTTGGGATTGCCATAGTAGCTCATTTGCAACCTGCTTCTGGTTATTTAAAGGAAAGGGCTCAGGCCCAGTCATGCCTAGAACAGGCTGAGAGAAACCTCTATGCCGTTTTCCTGGTGCTTGTTCTGGGGTGGGAGGAACACATCTTGGAAAGCTGCCTTAAGACCCCAAGGAGCTTCAGCACTGCATCAGGTGGGCCACCTCTGCATACGAAGTCACTTTGCTGCTTCTTGCTGATGGCCGACCTGACGCACATCTGGTCAAGGCATAGGAGCCCAGCCAGCGAGCAAAAGTGGCAGCCTTCACTATGTTGTGCAGCTGTGCAAGAAGCATAAGACCATAAGAAGAGCCGTCTGGATCAGGCGCAAAGGGGCGCATCTAGTCAAGCATCCAGTTCTCAAGTGCCTGTGGGAAACCAGCAAGTGGGACCTGAGCACAAGAGCCTTCTCCCCTCCTGTGGCTTCTAGCAACTGGGATTCAGAAGCATTGCTGCCACAAACCATGAGGACAGAGCACAGTCATTCTGGCTAGTAGCCATCAATAGCCCTCTCCTCCTCCATGAATTTGTCTAATCCTCTTTTAAGTCAAGCAGGTTGGTAGCCATCATGGTCTTCTGTGGCAGGGAGTTCCATAGCTTAACTCTGCACTACATGAAGTAAAAAAAGGTAGTAAAGTCCAGTCATGAATGACTCTGGGGTTGCAGCGCTCATCTTGCATTACTGGCCGAGGAAGCCGACGTTTATCCAAAGACAGTTTTTCCACGTCGTGTGGCCTGCATGACTAAGCCGCTTCTGGCGAACCAGAGCAGCGCACAGAAATGCTGTTTACCTTCCTGCCAGAGTGGTACCTATTTATCTACTTGCACTTTGAAGTGCTTTCAAACTGCTAGGTTGGCAGGAGCAGGGACCGAGCAACAGGAGCTCACCCCATTGTCATGGGGATTCAAACAACTGACCTTCCAATCAGCAAGCCCTAGGCTCAGTGGTTTAGACCACAGTGCCATCCTTTGCCTTTTATCTCTCCCCAATCTTCCAGCATTCAGCTTCATTGGAGGACCCTGGTTCTAGTGCTCTGAGATTGGGAGAAAACTTTTTCTCCATGTTTTGCCTAATTTTATAAACCTCTGTCAGTTGCCCTTTTCTGAACCTTTTCTAGCTCTACAACATCCCTTTGGAGGTGAGGTGACCAGAATTGGACACAGTATTCCAAATGTGGCTGCACCATCAATTTGTATCATGGCCTTATGAGGCAGCCATCATGCTGGCTTACGGCTGTGCTGGTGAGCTTCTCCCAGTTGGGTCGCAGGTAGAAGACGATCCCTCTCCAGGCTCCTGGCAGAGTCGCTCCACGAATCAGCAGGATGAGCAAGACAGCGTAGGGCAGGGTGGCTGTCACCCAGACCACCTGGAAGGCAGCAAAGGGGCTGCAGTGGGCAGGGCCATGGTGATCAACAGCTCCCCATCCACTTCCCCTCCTGGGTGGGCTGTGCATCCCTTCCTTGTTTCCCCAAAACGTCAAGTTCCCAGATTTTCTAAGTGAATCTCCTGCTCCCTCCCCCTCACTTGTGGTTTATGGCCAATCCATCAGAGTGGTCAAATTACCATAGCTCTCCCTTGGAGTAATTCCTACATATCTCCCCAGTAGGATGTTTATCATCATAATCATCATTGCAACTATTGTTTTTATTTTGAAAAGGGGTTTTTGGCATCCTGGATCAAGCACAACTGAATGCTGTAATTGGTCAAATTATTCCAATTGGCTTGTTTTGCACCATTTATTTGGATCCCTCCTGCCAATCCAGGAGCCAGGCAGGGCGCCCTGAGTGCCTCCCTCCCTCTTCTCTGGGGATCCTGCTCAGCTCCTTCTCCTTTGGGCTCTGGACTCTTTCATCGGGGGTTATTGTAAATGTTTCAAACTTAAGGGCTAGGAAGCTATTTGTTTGCTTTCAAAATGAAAATGAAGAAGCTTAACAGCCAATCTCCTCTCTTTGCATGCCCCATGTAACTATCATTGGAGCAGTGAGCAAATCATTAAAAATAAAACAAAAGATTATTATAAATCAGATTATTATAAAATTTTTAAAGCAAAACAGTTCCTCATAAAACAAGAAAGGAAACTAGCCAGAGAACAAAGCAAAATTGATTCAAAAGCTTGATGGTTGGGGTAGAAGAGGAGGAAAGCTTTGCACTACCTCCTAAATCTCAGCTGGTGGTGAGGTCTTGGCACCGTGAGCACCGTGAAGGCCTTGCTGCTAGCTGCTCCTGTACCCACTTGGCACATTGCCCCTCTCTAATCCTCACCTCTCCCACCACTGTTGTCAGCCACAGGGGATTGGAGAAACACATCAGAAGTGGTGCAGGTCAGCTGGGGGGGTCAAATATTTGCTGCCATGGGGGGGTGCTAATTGCAGGTAGGACAATGTCCCTTCAGAGGCCAGTGCAGAATGTATAGCTGAGACATTTTCCCCTCCTTGATCTGCCCACCTCCAGGAGCCTGGACAGAAGGGAGTCAAAGCATCTGTTACCTTCCCAGAGGTCTTTACCCCTTTCCAAAGGCTGAAGTAGACAATAGTGAAGATGAGGAAGAGGCAGAGGAGCAGCTGCCAACGGATGCCTCCCACATTGGACAGGCCCTGCGAGTTCTGGAGCTCCAGAACCTTCCTCCTGAGGCAGGCAGAAAGAGAGAAACAAGTGGAAACATCAGAGTGCCATCGCCCTGAGCGCCTCACTTGTCACCAGAGCAGGCTCTCCTTGTACACACAATGGTCAAGGGTGCAATCGTAAGCGCCACTGAAGCCAATGGGACTTAGCTCAGAGCAAAGATGGTTGCAGAGGCTCTGAAGGAGGAACTGGGAACCCTGGTGGGTGGCCCTCCAGATCTTAAGAGCATCAGAAGAGCCTGCTGGATCAGGCCAATGGCCCACCTAGCCCAGCATCCTGTTCTCAGGGTGGCCAGTCAGATGCCTTCAAGGGAGACGGACAAGCAGGACCTGAGCCCAAGAGTCCTCTCCCCTCCGGTGGCCTTCCACCCAGTGGGTTCCATGTAACTCTGATTCTTGCACTGCAGGGCGTTGGAACAGATGACCCTTAGGGTCCTCTTTGCCTCGACAATGCTATGGTTCTATGTTGTTGGATTCCAGCTCCCATCAGTCCCTTGCGCCAGTCTAACATGGTCAGGGATGATAGGAACTGTGGTCCATTGATACCTGCAAGGCCACAAGCTTGAGAGATGCAAGAGAGGACAGGCTACTGTGCCTACGGTGCCTTTGATAGCCCTGCAGAGGATATTTTGAAGGGTCATGGAGAGGAAACAAGAGAAGCGTGCTACTATTATTGTACCTTTGCAACATTTCTAACCACTGAAAAGACAAAATAACATTTAATAAAAGCAGGAAAAATAGTGAATGAGAGATAGGAAGTGAGGGAGGGAGAGGGTTCAGACAGAATTTGCAAATGTTGACAAAACCACATAAATGCAGGAGATGACACAAACTTACACGTAAAACTCCTCAGCTGGTGACTTGGAGTGGTTGGTCCAGGTGACGTTGCTCTTCCCAAAATAGCTGGTGCAGTTGGGCGTATTCCAGGGGTTGTCACAGCTGGTCCAGGGCAAGGTGTGGGTGAATGATGAATAGAAGTAATACAGGGCCCAGGCAATGATGGTGTTGTAGTAGAATGAGACATACAGGCCAATGATGCAGATGGCAAAACCGATACCTGCGTGGAGAGCAAAACAGCACCTTGGAGGGCAGTGATTGGGGGGACTCCCTGGTTCTGAACGGGGTAACTGTGCCCCTGAAGGACCAAGTGTGCAGCCTGGGGGTCATTCTGGACTCACAGCTGTCTATGGAGGCGCAAGTCAATTCTGTGTCCAGGGCAGCTGTCTACCAGCTCCATCTGGTATTCAAGATGAGACCCTACCTGCCCGCAGACTGTCTTGCCAGAGTGGTACATGCTCTGATTATCTCCTGCTTGGACTACTGCAATGCGCTCTACGTGGGGCTACCTTTGAAGGTGACCCGGAAACTGCAACTAATGCAGAATGTGGCAGCTAGACTGGTGACTGGGAGCGGCAGCCGAGACCATAAAACACTGGTCCTAAAAGATCTTCACTGGCTCCCAGTACATTTCCAGGTACAATTCAAAATGTGTGTCATGGGCCAGTCGGCTTCACCTGCTGAGTAGCAGCCTAAAGGAGCAGAAGGCAAAGTGATTCCACCTGCTGCTGATCATCCCTCTTGCTCCTGACGAGAACTAGCTCGCTCCAGCTTTCTTAAGCATGGTTTCTAGTCTCAGTCATTTGCTGGAAACAACATTTGTCTTCCTGGCCATATCTTGCTGCTTCTTGCTTCTCAAGACCTTGGACCCTCGACTTTCTTGACCCCCGGATTGTTTGACTATGTAAACTGAGATATTCCTGACCTTAGGACTGAACTGAAGCTTGCATATGGACTCTGCCTCCAGGCAAGTACTCCCCTGAGATATGGCTGGTTGGCTGGTTTTTCCCTCCACTGAGCTCTACTATGACAATGTTGGTGCTTTAAAGTCCTAAATGACATTGTCATTCAGCTTGGACACTGAGGTCCAGCTCCAAGGGTCTTCTGGTGGTGATGCCCATCAGATGTTAAGGAGATAAATAGCTATAGAACTTTTAGAAGACATCTGAAGGCAGCCCTGTATCAAGAGGTTTTAATCCTTTGATATTTTATTATGATTTTATATGTGTTGGAAGCTGGACAGGGTATAAAAAACTTGAATGACTTGAATCCCACACCATCCACCCCCCCATGGGGATTGGGTGTGATGTGAATCTAAGATTAGTGTATTACACGTGAAAGCACATACCTTGAAAGTTTATATTTACCGTAGATTATCTTTAAGGTGCCACTGGAATGATTAAAACAGATTTTTTCATCTTTCATCTTGTTATTTATTATGACTAAGATGAGTGGCTAACCACTTTCCTCTGGGACCGAAGGTCAAGAGCTCCCTCTCCTCCTGCAGTTTCCAGCAACTGCTATCCCAAAGCACTTACTGCCCTCCAACAGTGGAACCAGAACAGAGCCATCCTGGCTAGCAGCCATACATAGCCCCCTCCTTCTCTTTGAAAGCAATTCAAGCTGGTGGACATCACTGCCTCCTGTTGCAGTGAGTTCCATAGTTTAACTATGTGCTGTCCAAAGAAGAGCTTTCTTTTGTCTGTCCTGAATCTTCCAACATTCAGCTTCAATTGATGTCTGAAACTTCTAGTGCCATGAGAGAGGAAGGAAAACCTTTTGCTCTGTTCTTTCCAGGATATGCATCATTCCACATACTTTTGTCGTGTCCCTTTTAGGTAAGTTGCTCCAACCCACTGATCATTTTGGTTACCCTTTTCCAGCTCAACAATATCTTATTCTGCAGTGGAATCAGAACTGAACACACTATTCCAAGTGTGAACAGCTGCAAGGAGACATGATAATGGCTGATTTATTTTCAATCTCATTCCTAATGATCACTCAAATGGAAATTTCTTTTCTCGTGCCTCCTGCAGGTTGGGCCCAACATTCTAGGGAAGCATTTAAAGCTTAACATCTTTTTTTTTTTTTAAAGAAATTAACCTTTTTACTGTTTTGAGTAAAAGTAGCCTCTGAATATTGAAAGCTAGATTCTTTTAAGATGTCCTAAGTCTAGAGACATAAACATTGGGTGAGTTGAGGAGACAGATGGCTCCTTTCTTGAGACATAGATTTTAATTTTAAAACTTAAAGCATTTTTTACCCCACTCTTTAGCCAAAAAGGCTCCCAGGGCAGCTTCCAAAAACATTAGTAGTAAATAAGGGTGACAGTATTACCCTCATCATTACAATCTAAAAGACACGGCACACAATGAAAGAGGGAAGGGAGGGAGGAGAAAAAAAGCAAGCACATAGCTCATAGAATCTTATAATTTTCATCCTTGCTTGTTTGGCTGGTTTTTACCTTTAAAGATGGGGCAGATGTGTTTCCAAATGGGTATAGCTCCTACCCGATGAAATTGTCCGAGAGCCAGCTCCATGTAAAAGAGAGGCACTCCTCCGAAAATGGCCATCAAGATGTACGGGATGAGAAAAGCTCCTGTGAGAAGAGAACAGAAAGGCCTCCATTATCCTGCCTGCACATTCAGACTGTTTGAGGGGGTCTGGGCAGGGCAGGGCCTTAACAGGTTTTTCCTCCTGTGCTGCTGGATCCAGGGCCACCAGGAAAGACCTGGCCTCCATCTCCCCACAAGCAAAAAAGTCTTGGCTGCGAGACAGTCAAGTCAGCTGTGGACTGGGTGAAATTATAAAAATGTTGTGAGTGGGTGCAAGGCAGCCAGCACCCCAGGCAAGAATCCCTGCAGCCCAGTGGGGATGGAGGGACAGCTGAGAGGAGAGAGAGTTTCATGAATATGCTTTGCCCCCTCCCAGTGATATAAATAACTCATGGTCTGAATGAAAGACCCGGGGTGGGCAGTGGGTCCCCTGTGATAAAGCCTCCTCTTCCCTATAAAGGGTGGGTCACTCTGAGACTGCAATCCTAAGGAGCAACATTCACTGCATTGTTGGTACACCAGTGCTTGTGTAGAAAGACATACCTGTTGTGCTGGGGAGAAATGCACACCCCACAACACTGGGGATAGTTGATGGATGCACCCAGAGGAAGCACCATTAGGTGTGACTGTCATGGGCAAGTCGGCTGTGCATGTGTGGGGATGGGTGTCACTCATCTACATCTCTGCCAGGGTAAAGGGCTTAAAAGGTGCCCGGAGAACTCAACCAAATGTTAAAAGACGGCCATCCAACTCTGCTTAGAAACCTCCAAGGAAGGAGAATCCATCACCTTCCAAGGGAGACAGTTCCACGGTCAAGCAGCTCTTACTGTCAGAAAGTTGTTCCTGATGTTTAATTGGAATCTCCTTCCTTGTAAGCTGGAGAAAACAAGCTTCCTCCATCTTCCATGTGATAGCCCTTGAAACATACCACCTCATACTGAGTCAGACCACCATCCATCGAGCTCAGTAGTGTCAACATTGACCGGCAGAGGCTCTCCAAGGTTTCAGAGAGGGAGTCTCTGCCAGTCTTTCCTAGAGATGCTGTTGGGGATTGAACTGGGGACTGTCCGCCTGCATTGTGGATGCTCTGCCACTGAGTCTTGGTCCTTCCCAAGGTTTGCTGACCAGATCATGTTGGTTCCCTCCCCCCGACTCAGTTCCATTTTTTTTTTTTTTTGTATTTTAAATAGCTTGATTGCATAAAAAATGGAAGCCATGCTAGGAGGCATTAATAATTAGAGGGATAAGGAGAGAGAGCATGTTCTTTATTGCAAGATCTGTAGCATGAGAATACCTTGTATTAGGCATAAAATGTCGCTGAGTCATGAGCAGGTTTACTCACTATCTTACAACATTTGTGTAGATTTTGGATTATTTTTCTAATTAGCCAACACAGCTTTCTACATTCTTGTGTGCTAGTTATTCCAGGAATGCCCAATACCACGGACAGCTCCTTGGAATTTTTTTTAAAACCACACATTTCTTTAAAAAGCAAACAAACTAATCTCCTGCATTATATTGACTTGTAGAACAGCTGCAAAGCCAGGAAGAATGTAGCATTTGGAGCCTGTCATTTGGAGCCCTCCAAAAGACAAAGCCTCAGACTTCGCAATAAAAGGAGAAAAATTGGCTGCTTTTCAGTGCCTCTGTTTTAACACCATTTTCAACAAAAACTATCCCTATCTGTCAACCAAACCAGTGTATTCTTTGTGTATCTGAATGTTCCAAACAAAGCCATGTATGCCATGTCTGAAGGTCACTTACCTTTTTCCAAGGAGCTCAAGGTGGCATACATGGTCCTTCTTCTCTGCATTTAATCTGTAAAGTAAGCTCGGCTTGGCCAAGTGGGGATTTGAACCCTGGTCTCTCCCAGGTCCTAGTCTGACACTCTATCTATCATACCACACTGGCTCTCAGAGATGGTCTTTGACATGGACGCATCAATCTCCTTCCCTGAACCAGTTTTATTAACATGGAATGTCACAGTACCTTTTTGAAACACTTTTCAAAGAAGAAAAAAGTTATAAAGGGTAAGTGGCTGAAATTAGGGAAGTTGGCTTAGAATCATGTAACTGACACAATCCTAGATGGGCTACTTCAATGTAAACTATGCAATGAAAAGAACTCCTGGGGCAGATTTTATACCCATTTTTTGTAAGAGGGTTTTTTTAATGCTGCACCCGGCTCCTTAAGAGCGGTTCCTTCCACATTCAGAAACCCGAAACTTCTGATTCAGCCAGGAGTTGCAAGAAGCTGTCAAGCAGGAAAGGATAAAAAAAATAAATGATGGGGAATCAAGAAGGATTCTGCAAAATTAAGACAAGTATTGAAACCCTAGTTAAAAACAGAAAATGAGGGATCCCAGGCAAGGCATTAATAAGACTCCCACAATTAAAGTGGAAAGCAGTTAACTGTTTAGAAGGGGATGGGGTAGGAGAGAGCCCAAAATCACACCCCATCTCCTTACCACCTCCATTCTGGTAGCAGATATAAGGGAACCTCCAGATGTTGCCCAGATCCACGGCAAATCCTATCACTGACAAAAGGAAATCCATCTTTTTCCTCCACTTGTCCCTGGAGTCTGCCTGGGTGAGGAGGGGTGCTGGGCTAGGGTTTGCCAGAGCAGCCTGCCCGGTGATGAGGAACTCAGCTGGAGGAGCAGACATCCTCCTGCTGCGTCTCCTGAACGCCCCTGCAGGATTTCAGCTGAAGAAGTTGGTGAAGGGGAAGGCAGACCCCAGAAGGGGAGGGCCAGATGGGGTGGGCACCCCCCACCTGCCACAGAGCAGCCACTGGGAAGAGATGCGGTGGATCAAAGGAAGGCGGGAGCTGCCTTTCAAAGGAGGCACGTCCGTGGCCACAAGAGCTGGTGTGGCTTCAGTGGCAAAGAGGAAGCCCCAGCCCAAACTGTGCCTGCGCCACAGACTCCCTCCCAGGCCCTCGGTGCCGCTGCTGCCACCATTTCTCTTCATTATTATTACATTTATATCCCCTCCTCCCTTCTCTACAAGGAGCTCAAGGCAGCATTCACAGTTCTCCTCCTCCCCATCTTGTCCTCACAACATTCCTGTGAGGTAGGTCAGGCTGAGAGATGGCACTGTCTCTCCAATCCAAACCCAGCCCCATAGCTTCAACCTTTATCTGCAGCGAAGGAATTGCTGGATGTTGTGCAGGAATTGCTGTGTGTGCAAAGTTTCAGACCCAGCTAAGAATTTTAGTGATTACCGGAGAATGAGAGGAAATTGGCATGGCAAGTGTCCTGATGGCAGAAGCAGGGCGCTCTGCTCTCCCGCCTCCCTTTCTTCCAGGTAGACCTTAACGCAAAGGTTCTGGGCCTCTGGCCTAGCAGGGAGTTGCAATCTGTGACGTGGGAGGATGGTCCCAGTGAATGGCTGCTGTGAGTTGCAACCAGGGACATACCCTGGAATCTTCCACACTCCTTCAACCTGGGATGAAGTCCTGTTGAACTTTGTGAGGCTCTTCTTGCGCAGGGACTGGATTGTGGGGCCTCTCCATCCACCCTACTGAGAGACCAGCGACTCAGGACACCTTCTCTCCTTGAAATATTTCCATTCCATCTGTAATTGCAATAACCCTGCAAGTAAGAAAGAGTGACTGGGTTTTCCTTTTTCCTCCTCCCTCCCAAATCCTTTTCCTTTTGTGATGTGCTTTCCTTCCTTAATTTGCTGTGGTCTGCCTCTTTGGCTCAGACCAGCCCCCTGATTCTGAGGGGCTCTTTGCTCCCACAGAAAGTGGGATGTTACACTGGAAGCTGGGGTTGTCATATTTCAAAAAATGAAAATCCTGACAGAAAAGTTGTTTTTTTGCAAAATTTCAAAAATGCTGTTTTTGATCTACTTTTATGGAAAATCAGGGGGGAAATGACACTGCCGACATGGGCTGCTGACTGCAGTATTCCAGGAAATTCCTGAAGTATGGCAACTCTGCCAGAAGCGATACTCCAAGAGACTGATACTGTATCTGAGGGACAGCAGCAAAGATGTAAAAGGTAAAGGTAAAGGTACCCCTGCCCGTACGGGCCAGTCTTGACAGACTCTAGGGTTGTGCGCCCATCTCACCTAAGAGGCCGGGGGCCAGCGCTGTCTGCAGACACTTCCGGGTCACGTGCAGCAAAGATGTACTGCTGGCATATGTGGGAAGGCACTTGAGCCTGGAAGTAAGGAACACAGGAGGCATAATGAGGGCCAACCAGGGCAAGTCCAAAAGGAGCCCTGGTGGGATGGAGACCAGCTCAGGCCCAGTCCCTACAAGGACTGGTTCTTCTTGTGCTCGGGGGTTCATGCTGTGAGCCCTGTATCCTGTGCTCAGGTTGCAGCTATGTGCAAATAACTCAACACCTCCTAAAGACACCACAGTCTTGCCAATCGGAGAATGGCGTGCACACAGCATTATCTTCTGCTCAGCGGTACTGGTCTCAGAAACTCAGCCAGGGAAGCGTAGTCTCTATAATTGCCTATCTGTTCTGTCAGTGTGATGTTCACATCTCCTGTCATCTTTGGCTCTAGGTTGTCAATCAAAGAAGCAAAGGAATTCGCAAGGTGGAGGTGAAGAACTCGGAGCGAGAGACCAGGCCCTCATGAGCACTGAACCAGTCAGGCCTGCTATTGTGGGCCACCTGCAGCATCTTCTGCCTCCAGGCATATTGGCCTCAGGTCCCGTCCCCCCCCCCCAACATCAGGTTAGCGGCGAAAGGTCAACACTGGAAATTTAAAATCATGGCAAAGAGGATCAGGCTGAATGGCAGTGCTGAGTAAGTGGCACAAGCTGCAGAGAGGTATAGACAAATAGTCTGATCCATTCAGAGCTTCTCCTGCAGAAGCCCACTGGCAATGCTTGGAAACAGGAAGTTAAGACTACCAGGGGCTCCTACCAGCCATGGTGGGTAGGCTCCTGAAGGCCAGTTCCTGGGAATCACAAGTGCAGAGAATGTTGCTGCCCTGAGGTGCAGCTTCCCAGTGGGCCTCTGGGGACAAGCACAGTTGAACTCTGGAACTCACTCCCACAGGAGGCAGTGATCGCCCCCAGCTTGTTGTTGTTTAGTCGTTTAGTTGTGTCCGACCCTTCATGACCCCCTGGACCAGAGCACGCCAGGCCCTCCTGTTTTCCACTGCCTCCCGCAGTTTGGTCAAACTCATGCTGGTAGCTTCAAGAACACTGTCCAACCATCTCATCCTCTGTCATCCCCTTCTCCTTGTGCTCTCAATCTTTCCCAGCATCAGGGTCTTTTCCACCAGCTTGGATGGCTTAAAAAGAGGATTAGAGAGAAGAGGGCTATCGGTGACTACTAGCCACAATGGCTATGCTCTGCCTCCACAGCTGGAGACAGCAGGTACTTCTGAATGCCAGTTGCTGGAAGCCACAGGAGGAGAGAGTTGCTCTTGTGCTTGTATCCTGCTTGTGGGTCTCCCAGAGGCATCTGGTTGGCCACCAGGAAAACAAGATGCGGGACTAGATGGGCCATTGGCCTGATCCAGCAGGCACTTCATATTTTATTATGTTCTTAAAAGAACTTGCAGAACGTCTTCAGGCTGCAGAATTTGGATAGTATTTTTGAAGCCTAGACCAGGAGTTGGCCCTTCAGATGTTGGTGGAACCCCAACACCTGCAATCTCAAACTCTTGGTGGCTTGGGCAGATGGAAGTTTGGGTTCAACAAGATCTGTTGGTCCACAGGTCCTGCCCCAGCCAAATCAGTATTCTTTTCTCAACAGGCGCCAGAGAGATGCCTCTTAGGAGCCCTTGAGCAGGCCATCCGGGCAGTGTGTCTTCTCCAGTTCCTTAATTTCCAGCATCTGGTCTCTGGAGGTAGACCTGCCTCTGAACATGGAGACTTCATAGCTCAACATTTGTTCTAATAACATAAGCAAATGCTTTGCCAGATCAGACAAAATGTTTGTCTAGGTCTGCCTTTACACAGCACCTATCACATTTTCAGGGCATTTCCTGAACTGTTTATTTGTTTGTTTGTTTGTTTTTCATACCCCACCCATCTGGCTGGGTTTACCAGCCACTATGGGTGGCTTCCAACAAAATATTAAAATACAATAATTCAATTAAAAACTTCCCTGAACAGGGCTGCCTTCAGATGTCTTCTAAAAGTCAGATAGTTGTTTATTTCTTTGACATCTGGTGGGAGGGCATTCCACAGGGCAGGCATGACTCCCAAGAATGCCCTCTGCCTGGTTCCCTGTAACTTCACTTCTCGCAATGAGGGAACTGCCAGAAGGCCCTCGGAGCTGGACTTCAGTGCCCAGGTTGAACAATGGGGGTGGAGACACTCCTTTAGGTATACTCCTTTAGGCTGAGGCCATTTAGGGCTTTGCAGGTCTGTATTATAATCTGAGTTTTCATTCCACATAAAAGTCTCTTCCAAAGACGTAGTGAAATATAAGTTTAGTGCTTGCTTCTGTGTTATTTGCTTCCAGGAAAAAATCCATTTGCAAACAACACATTTGCTAAGATTGCACTATATTCCACAACCTTTCTAGCAGTGGCTTTTTATGTCATGTGAAAGCTCAAATAAAGCACAGAAATTAACAGTTAGGGAAACATTGTGAACATGGAATAAACTGTCCTATGAAAGCAGTCAGCAGGCTATTGCAAAAGATAGTGACACCTACCTGCTTCTCTTGCCTGCTCCCCCCGGCTTCTGAAACGCAGAGGTAAATAAATTAATTTAAGATCCATTTATCTAGAAATGATCTAGTGAATCAGAGTTATTAAAAAAAAATCAATCGATTTGGAGCAGGATCCATTGGGAAATCAATAGGCAGTCAATGATTAAATTGCCTTCTGTGATATTCAAATTCTAAATTTGCATATGCCCACATGCAATCTGAGCATATTTGCCCAGGGGCCTGCACCCTGGTTCTTTTTGTTACATAGCAACACCCCTGGTCACTGGACATGGAGGTTTTACATCGCTGTCAAACAGTTGTCATGGGCCACCCAAGCAGGGGCCACGTCCTAAGACAGTATGTGCTCAGGCTCAAGGTTGCCTCCCAGGCTGGTCCCTCCCAAGTCAGGAATCCCTGCATCACCTCCATTTGAATGGAAATTATTTGGAAACTGCTGGAGAGTTGCAATTTGGAAGGGTGAAGCTGTCCCCATCTCTTCCCATTGGCATTTCCATGTCAAGAATTTCAACATGCCACTAAATTCTCCTTTTTTCAGTATAGTGCCAATCCTTCAAGAGGGAGAGCGCATGTGTTTCAGTGTTGCGCCTTCACCTGGTGAGCATTTGGTGGCAGTGGCAGACCATGACAAAGTGGGGCTTTGTGGAAAATGTCAGTGAGACTGCAAAGGATTCTCCATTTTGCATGCCATTTCAAGTTGAGGTAGAATTTTAAACTCCCTTAGCTTTCCTCTTTAAACAAAAGTGTTTGGATCCTAGAATCTCGGGAGTGTGTCTAGTTGTGCTGAGATGTGTATATTCAGAGCCACTTTCATCTTAGAACTTTATATGTCTCTGTGATGAGCCCTGGATTTCTATGCCGATTAAACAGGCTGAGCTCTAGTGAGCGTCAGATATGAAATGAATGCAGCTTTTGCCAATCTGGTACTCTCTGGATGTCTTGGCCTGCAGGTCCCATTGATAGAGCCTGGACTAAGAAGCCCTTGGTTGGGATTTAAACCTTGGAGACAGCTATGTCTATCCATCTAGGCCAGTCTTGCCTCTTTGTAGTGGCAGTGGCTCTCCAGAGCCTCAGACAGAGACCTTTCCCAGGTCTGCCCTCTGGCCTCTTCAATGGGAAATGTCAAGGACTGAACCTGGGACCTTTTGCCCTTGTTAGGAGACTGTGAAGGAGAAGGAACCAAAAGGCTGAAGGTGACTCATGTAAAGCTTTGGAAGAAGTTGACCCCCGGGAGGGGGCGAAGTCGTGGCCATGGTCAGGAGGACCCTTGCCTGGGCTGCTCCTCTGCCTTTAAGACCAGCTCAATATGCAGGCAAAGCTTTTCACTGCAGGCAGATGAGCACTAGAAGCCCCCAGATGATGTGTGTAGATCAAGCTACTAGTGAGAGGCATAGGAGCAGGGTTTAGCATGAAAGCTGGCCACCTCAGAAGCAGCATTTGGCGCTCCTCTCAGCTTCTTCTTCCCTGGAAAAGAGGCGTGGGACACGGAGAGAAACGACACGGAGCATGTTATTGAGCTGCCAGCCCAGGAAGGTGGTGAGGCCCAGCTCCCTTTTGGGCTCCTGCCCACAGTTCAGAAGTTGCTCTGTGAAGCTGACCTTGATGGGAAGTGACAGGCCGGGCTAAGCTGATGTTCATCTGCCTGCAAGGGGTGCAGGAAGATTGACAGGAGTGGAGATTTCAGTGGGGGGTGGGGAGAAACATCCAAAGCCTTGGTGGGCAAAGGGCAAGGAAGCCTTTATCTCCTTCATCCCAGGGCCTCTCCTGTACCTGGTGCTTTTCCAGCTACATGAGGAAGCGCAGGCAGGGCTCCCTCTGGGAGGAGGGCAACTGCGAGTCAGGAGCCCCCCCCCCCCCCGAGAGGGCAGGATGGCCCTTCCCCAAAAAGGACTAAAAAATGAGCTCTAACTACCAGTGAGAGAGGAGGAGTCTTCCCATACTAGGACTGCTTATTGCATATTCATTACATATCCAAGCATGTGTTTCTTTATTCATTACATTTATATATTGAGGTGTTAGGGTAGAACATCTGGTAGGGGAAACACCATGCTCCTTCTGGGGTAGTTTGTCCACCTTTGCTCCTTCCCACCTGCCTGCCCACCCGCCGCCCACTGCCCTTCGGGTCTCACCTGTGGCTCCTAGAAGTGTTAGCATGCCACAGCAGCCACAATCTTGGGAACGGCTTTGACTGGCCAGCTAAACCAGGGCAGGAGAGCCGATGGGTCTCAAATCCTTGGGAAGTTAGAGACTTCCCTGCATGCAAAGACAGGCTCTGGCAGATGGATCTGAGGAGAGAGACCAAAAGTAGGTCCAACAGTCAGGAAGGTAGTTTCTGCCCTTGTTGTGGAGGGAAGTGAGGGGCAGATGGGGCTCGTCCACCTGGAAAGGGAGCCCATCTAGGAGAAGAAAAAGTCTGATCCTAAACCTCCTTTGCCTTGTGGGATATCTTCACGAGCAGAAAGGACTAAGGAGGCAACCTTCCACAAATCCAGAGTGGAGTCCATAATTTTTCCCAATCATCCATTTGTATGTTGTGTCCTATATCTTGTGCCCATTTAATTGTTACAGATTTGACCTCTTCATCTTTAGTCTCCCATTCTAATAATAAATTACACATTTCCTTTAAGAGTTTATTATTATCATCTACAATTTCTCTTTGAAATCTAGATATGATATATCCAAATCCTTTCTTACTATCGTCTTTAAAAACCTCATTTAATTGACGATGCTGCAGCCAATCATGAATGTGTTCTCTTATCTCATCATAATCCTTAAGTTTTAATTTCCCTTCTCTTTCTATCTGCAAATCTTTATATGTCGGCCATTTCCCTTCCATATTTATCTTTTTAATTGAAATTGCTTCTGTTGGGGCGACCCACCACAGAGTTTTTTGTTCTAATAAATCTTTATATTTCCCCCATACTTTTATCAATGATTTCCTGATTATATGATTATGAAAAGCTTTATGTACTTTTGCTTAATTATACCATAAGTACACATGCCAACCAAATCTATTATCATGTCCTTCCAGATCCAGTAAATCGGTATTTTCTAATTTAATCCAATCCCGGATCCAAGTAGCACAGCTCACTTCATAATAAAGTTTGAAATCTGGAAGGGAGAAACCTCCTCTATCTTTAGTATCTGTTAATATTTTATGTTTTATCCTTGGTTTCTTCCCTTTCCAGATAAATTTAGAAATATATTTTTGCCATTTCTTGAAGTAGACTGTGTTGCTTATTACCAGTATTGTCTGGAATAAAAACAACATTTTTGGAAATGTGTTCATTTTAATTGCTGCAATTATTCCTAATAATGATAAATTCATTCTGCCCCATATTTATAGATTCCTTTTTAACTCATTCCAACATTTTCATAATTATAAATATTGATATTTCTGGTTGTTAGCCAAATTCCTAAATATTTAACCTTTTTATGATTTTTAACTAATAATTTGGTCTTACGTTTGTTTAATGTAAATCCTGCTACTTGCCCAAACTCTTGAATTCTTTCTAACACTGTCAGAAGAGTGTTTTTGGGATGTTCAACTGTAATTACCAGATCGTCTGCATAGGCTTTCAATTTATATGACTTTCCCCCTACTTTAATTCCTTTAATGTTTTCATCTGCCCTTATGTTTCTCGCCAGGACTTCCAGGACTAAAATAAATAATAAAAGTGATAGCAGACATCCTTGTCTTGTTCCTTTTTGTATTTTACATTCTTCTGTTACCACCTGATTGACAATTAATTTCGCTTTTTGATCTGAATACAGTGGTACCTCGGGTTAAGTACTTAATTCGTTCCGGAGGTCCGTGCTTAACCTGAAACTGTTCTTAACCTGAAGCACCACTTTAGCTAATGGGGCCTCCTGCTGCTGCTGCTGCTGCTGCTGCTGCTGCTGCGCCGCCGGAGCACAATTTCTGTTCTCATCCTGAAGCAAAGTTCTTAACCTGAAGCACTATTTCTGGGTTAGCAGAGTCTGTAACCTGAAGCGTATGTAACCTGAGGTACCACTGTATATAGCTTGGATTCCTTTTCTAAAATTTTCTCTGAAATTCATTTCTTCAAGTACTTTTTTTCATAAATTCCCAAGAGACATTGTCAAATGCTTTTTCAGTGTCACAGGTATCACACTTCTGCAGGTATGCACACGAAAGCTCATACCAATAACAAACTTAGTTGGTCTCTAATGTGTTACTGGAAGGATTTTTAAAATTTTGTTATAAACATCAATGCTGCTTGTTTTTCATTTCTCATTTCCAGGTATTCTATAATATCTATAATATTTCTTATATTATCCTTAATTTGTCTACCTGGAAGAAATCCTGCCTGATCATGGTGTATGTACTCTTCCAATACTGTTTTCATTCTATTGGCCATTATGTTAGCAAACAATTTATAATCATTATTTAATAATGAAATCGGTCTATAATTTTTTTATGGAAGCCACATCAGTATCTTGTTTTGGAATTAATGTTATATATGCCTCTTTTCAAGTCTCTGGGACTTTCCCTAATATTAAAATTTCATTCATTATATCCTGTAGGTAAATGTTTTAGCAATTGATTATTGAATTTCATATCATTTCGCGTTTCCTGGCTGGGTGGAGGCGCCAGCGGAGCCCCTCCCCTTCGCGGTGCCAAGCGGCTAGTCCGCTGGAAGGCGGCCGGCGGAGGCCGCAGGCGGAGGCGGCTGGGGAGCTGGGAGGGGCGGCGCGTCGGGCTCGCCCAGCCCCGCGCAGCGCTGCGCAGCCACCCGCCCTCGGCGGCCAGCGGCTCCCTGCGCTCGGGCAGAAGGAGGAAGCGCGCGATGGCGGCGGCGGCAGCGGCGGCGGCGACCTCCTCCTCGTCTCCGGCCGGGGGCCGGCGGGGGCCGGGCGCGGCGGGGGGCGGCAGCCGGGGGGCGTCGGGGGGCTCGGCGGCCGCCCTGCGCGCCTTGACGCCCTCGTCGCTGCTGCTGCTGCCCGCCGAGGCCGAGACGCGGCAGCGCCTCCTGCGCAGCGCCAAGAAGGAGGTGGGTGCGCGCTGCTGGGACAGCGGGGGGGGCACCACGGGGGGAGGGGGCGGGCTCGTTCGGTAGCTTTGCATTTGCGCGCTGGGGGGGGTGTTGGGGCTTTGGGGGGGTGCGACTTAAGAGTCTCCTGCCTTTGGCTCCATGCGCTTGACTCATCCTATTCAAGGCGGGGGGCGGGGGAGAGTAAAGCACCGTTACCCATGTCCCACCTTTTGGGGGGCTCTAGACTGAGCGAGGAGATTTCCTCCCTCCTCTCAGGAAGAAGAGACCTGACCAGCTGCAAATGGACATGGGGGGGGTTGTTACCCCCAAAAGCAGATCAGTTTGTTTAAAAAAGGAAAGCGAGGCAATGCAGGAAGGGATGCAAAACTCTCCAGATTTGGGGGGGGGGGATGTCACTCCTTCCCCATTTTGTCCTGCATGTGCAGGGTTACCCTGTCATAGTGGTCCTTGCAGTCTTCACATGCTCAGAGACCTTGCTCCTGTCTCCCATGCTCCCCTTATTTGGGGCAGGCCATGGCAGCAAGGTCACCATGGAGATGCACAGATGAGAGGTGGCGTGGAGAGGCGACCAGTTGTTGGGCATCGCAGGTGGTGCTGGGGCCCGTGAGGGGCTTCCCCCAGGTATCTGGCTGGCCACTGTGAGAGTCGGGTGCTGGACATTTCTTCCTGATCCAACAGGACTTAAGTTTAAGACGACACTAGTCCCTGGGGCAAGATGAGATAGTAGAGGTAAAGAGAGTCTCTGAGGACACACAGAGTGGCTTTCCCCCATCTGGGGACAACCCTTCCTCTCTAGTCTGGAACACTGGAACATGTCCTGGGGAAGATGGGCATTGCTTGCCCTCTGGACAGCTTATTTATTATCGTTGTTGCCTTCAGCATTATTGGAACATGAAGAATTTCTCAAGGTCTCTGGCAGCATGACATCTGGACCTGTCTGCCTAGCTGATGAACATTCCTAAGGGTTCAAGACCCTTTCATCCTCCCCCTCATCCCTTCCCCAAGGATCAGAACTGAGATGGCTCTGATTTTGATCCCCGCCCCCTGCTCCTCCAATCTTTCCCATGTGGTGCTAAAAGAGTTGTAAGTCTAGTTCTGGATTGTGCAGAGCCCACAGCCTGGGAGGTGTGTGTGGCTGGTATTGGGCTACCCCTTTGCAGCTCCCTCTCACTGCACATTCACTTGTGCTGCTCTTGGGAGGGGAGCTGCAGGCTGGCTGGCGTGACCCCATGGGGAAGTTTGGCTCCGTTGCGCCCATTAATTGAATTCTGGCATCATCTGTTGCTGCGTCCTGACAGACCCATCAAGGGCAAGATGAACAAGAAGAGGTCACTGCATTCGTTTGCCAAGACCTGATGCTTCTTCACTTCAAAGCCTCTCCTGTGTTTTCTTTTGTCACGGACTGGAGCAAAGCCAGGGGGCTAGAGAGACCAGGGGCTCCCGCTGCCTCTCATCAGAGTCCAGAGAGCCCACTGGTCCATCTAGCTCAGGACGGTCTATGCCAGGGATGGGGAACCTCTGCATGAGGTATACCTGGCCAACCCTCTTTGCAGGCTGTGCCCCTCACCAGCCGGCTCCATGCCCACCATCCTTTGGCCCGATTGGGATGTGTCCCCTTCAACTGGGAGCCTGGATGGAGAGGTGCGTGTAGGGAAACCTCCGTGCAGATCCACATGAGGCACATTTTAAAAAGTGACTTCACCCAAAGAATTCTGGGACCTGTAGTTTGTTAAGAGTACTGGGAATTGTAGCTCTGGTGGGGAGACACAGCACTTTCCAGGATACTTTGCAAGGAAGTCATGTGCTTTAAATATATACTGTGGACTTGCCCTTAGATTTTGGCATGGCTGGGATGAAATCTCCTGTGCAAAGGTGAGGCCCATGTCAACTACTAGGCCCATTTTTCTTTCTGGCCTCTGCTCAACATGGTGGTCTCCCATGGGGCAGGGTGGTCTTTGGGGCTACTCCACCCTTCCCAGCTGACACAAGGAGCAGCTGCTCTCCAGGCTCTGAGGCAGGGATTGAACCTGGGACCTTTTGCTTGTGAGGCAGGCACTCTGCCCCTGAGCCACAATGCTGCCTGCTCCTGCTACAGCCTCCCCCTCCAGCCATGTACCAAGCCATAGGTGTGTGCGCCTCTTCCTGTGAGCCTGGGAGAGCTGGAGTCTGCATAGGGCTTTTAATCAGCAAGCCACCGTGATGATGGTTATGTAAGTGCCAGAGATGAGTTTCATTCAGGCTGCCTCACAGGGA
Source organism: Podarcis gaigeae (assembly GCF_964106915.1). Classification (NCBI taxonomy): domain Eukaryota; kingdom Metazoa; phylum Chordata; class Lepidosauria; order Squamata; family Lacertidae; genus Podarcis; species Podarcis gaigeae. The sequence goes on from NC_139689.1 coordinate 55,910,364, forward strand.
GGGACCAGGATGTGAAAGGCAAACTGGGTTGGGATGTAAACTGTGGCACATGGGGAACGTGTCACAAACCTTGGATGGTGATGTTCTCCAGGCTGGACTGCCTTGTATCTCCTGTGTTGGGGTGTAAGTTGTGCAAGAAATAAGAAATATGAGCACGTGTCCTCATTGGCCTGGGAGTTTTATTTCTGTTTGCAGTTGTGAGCTGGCAATTCCTCTGTTAGTCAAATAAATTGTGCTTCTCTGCTTGCATGTAATTTGCAATTGAGAGAGAGAGAGAGAGAGAGAGAGAGAGCGCATGCCTGCCGACTTTATGATCTCTGGGATGAAGGAGTTAGATGGCCCGAAAAACGTTCCTCCTCCTTCTCTGAGCTCCTCTCAAGGAATCTGGTGGTGGTGGGGGCTAATATGAAAGTGCCCCCACTGTAAATGTAAAACACTAGCAAGCCACTTTAAACTATCATAGCCTTTCCCCCAAAGAATCCTGGGAACTGTAGTTTGTTGTTTGGTCTGAGAGGCCCTAACAGAACTATTTGTCTCACAAAACTTCAATTCTCAGTGTGGTTTAATGGTCAGTCCCTCTTCTCAGGGAACTGTAGCTCTGTGAGGGGGATAGGGGTCTCCCAACAATGCTCCCCACCCTTAACACTACAATTCCCAGGATTCTTTGGGGAAAGCCATGGCTGCATAAAGTGGTGCGATACCACTTTACATCTAGAGTGCAGATGGGGCCCATCGTCTTGTGAGATAGTTTTATAGTGACAAGTGCTGGGGAAATGATGCTTTGCCAAAAAGCATCACATTCACATTCACACGCACATGCACGCGCGCACACACACACATGAATTGTGTCCCAAAGGTGAAACACACTGAAAAAACACAGCCATGGTTTGAGTGAAGAGGGGTGCGAAGCAAGCAAAAAATTATGTCAGCATCTTTTTCTCTTTCTGGCTGATTCTAAATGCTCTCAAGGAATAGCAAGGGAACCAGTTCATGCAGTCCCAATTTATTTATTGATGGTGAGAAAGCAGAATGAAGTTCTTCTGGTTGCCTTGGCAACCCCACCAATATTGGAGGGATGGTGGTTACTTAACACGGGGGGCGGGGCGCACAGTGGCAGCGAGGGTAGCATCCTGCTGACCCAGAAGGCATCCTCCTCAGCTGTGTGTCTTCCCTTTGATTTTTAAATGGGGCTCCCAGGCCACAAGGTGGAGGTCGTCTCCAGCACCTTTTAATTGCCTGCTCTGCCGGCAATGAGCTTAAGATGTACTGTTTTTGGGGGACAGGAGGCGGGCAGGTGTGGAGGATTCCCTGGTCCTGAATGGGGTAACTGTGCCCCTGAAGGACCAGGTGCGCAGCCTCGGAGTCATTTTGGACTCACAGCTGTCCATGGAGGCGCAGGTCAAATCTGTATCCAGGGCAGCTGTTTACCAGCTCCATCTGGTACGTAGGCTGAGACCCTATCTGCCTGCAGACTGTCTCGCCAGAGTGGTGCATGCTCTGGTTATCTCCCGCTTGGACTACTGCAATGCGCTCTACGTGGGGCTACCTTTGAAGGTGACCCGGAAACTACAACTAATCCAGAATGCGGCAGCTAGACTGGTGACTGGGAGCGGCCGCCGAGACCATATAACACCGGTCTTGAAAGACCTACATTGGCTCCCAGTACGTTTCCGAGCACAATTTAAAGTGTTGGTGCTGACCTTTAAAGCCCTAAACGGCCTTGGTCCAGTATATCTGAAGGAGCGTCTCCTCCCCCATTGTTCTGCCCGGACACTGAGGTCCAGCTCCAAGGGCCTTCTGGCGGTTCCCTCACTGCGAGAGGCCAAGTTACAGGGAACCAGGCAGAGGGCCTTCTCGGTAGTGGCGCCCGCCCTGTGGAACGCCCTCCCATCAGATGTCAAAGCAATAAACATCTACCTGACATTCAGAAGACATCAGGGAAGTTTTTAATATGTGACATTTTAGTGTATCTTTCATCTTTGTTGGAAGCCGCCCAGAGTGGCTGGGTACAAATAATAAATTATTATTATTATTATTATTATTATTATTATTATTATTATTATTATTATTGTTATTTATTCCTTAGTGCTGAACACTCTTAAGGTCTATTCTTGGATAGCTTTTTCTGGAGAGTTATTGAATGTGTGGCGTTGGTGGTTGTTCTCAGAATGGCCTGCAATCAGTGAGAGCCGTTTCCTCATGGACATCCAATGATTCTGGACAGAAAGGCCTTCCTTGTGCAGTGCATAGTGGAACTCGCTCCCACCAGAGGCAGTGATGGCCCCCAACTAGGAGGGCCTTAAAAGAGGATCGGCCACATGGGCTGTCCTCTGCCTCCACAGTCTGAATGCCAGTTGCTGGAAGCCTTGTGCTCAGATCCCACAGGCCCCTGGCTGCCCACGGTGAGAACAGGAGGCTGGACGGCATGGATCCCACAGCCAAGCACTTCCTATGTTCTGCCTCCACTGGTGGAGCCAGGATACCTCTGAAGACCACTTACTGGGAATTGCAATTGGGGAGAGTCCTAATGTTGGGCTTCCCATGGGGGCCTCTGGGTGGCTGGACTACAGGGGCCCCCATTTGGCTTGATCCCACAGCCAGTCTTCTTACCCTCTCCCTCTCCTGTTAAAAGAAGGCATGCATACCCCTGAATACCCCTTGCAGGGAATTGCACGTGGGAGAGCGCTGGTGTGCCCTGGCCTTGCTTGTGGGCCTCTGGGTGGCTGCTGTGAGAACAGGATGCTGGACTATGTGGGCCATTGACTCTTCTGAGGTTCTCCGCCACCTCCTCACTTAATTTGTGTAAAAGCAGAGCCCCCTCCCGCAACCTGGTGCCTCCGCATGGTGCTGGGTTACGACTCCTACCTTCCCACCACCCAGCGACACAAGTTGGGGCATTACAACTTGTGGGGGCGTTACAAGCCATTTCCTCTGTTGGATGGTCCACAGAACACAGAATTGTTGGTGAAGTTGATGCGAATCTACATCTCTTCTGATTAGGAGAATTGCAGTATCTTATTCTGTAAATAGGTTAGAAATGGTTTGATCAACTAAAAACTTCCATTGGAAGGCAGGTTGAAAAAACACACTTACATATAATATGTTGCTCTTTTTTAAAAAAATGTAGAGGGCAAACATGTCTGTGAGAAGGGAGCCAATGTGGTGCAAGGTTAGAGTGTGGGACTGGCGCCTGGGATTCGTAGCCCGGCTTGGACATGAAGCGCACTGGGCCTGTCACTGCTTTTCTCAGCCTTACCTGCCTCGCAGGGTTGTTGTGAAGACAAAAGAGGGAGAAAGTTGCGCATGCCACTTTGAGCTTCTTAAAGAAGGCTGCTCCCTGCAAGGCCCTTTCCACCTGGCCTAGGGGGCAGGGCCAGACTCCCCCAGCCCTACTGTGCTAAGTATGCTTTCTGTAGTTGACCTCCTTTGTAATGCTTTATTTTGAAATCTTTAAGATAATATTTTAGTTTTCTGTTATGTTGCTTTGACTGTATACTCTACATTTGACTTTCTTCAGATTGCTTTAATTATGTTTTATTGATTTAATATGTTGTAAACTGCTTTGAGATTTTACTTAAAAATATAAAGCAGTATAGAAATTAATAAAATAAATGAATAAAATAAATATTAAGTTAAATAAATAAACAGAAATAAGTAAAAATATGTGAAAGTTCGGAGAATGTATCTTTTAAGATGATGGTATCTATACCTTATACAAGATACATGAACCATCCTTTAAGAGCTGGAGTTATTTTATTTTTGCTCATATGTGGGTTTGGGACCAAACTAGCCATGGGCGCAATTAACAATTGTGTGTTTCATTTTATTTTAAAGTCAGTTGCTGGTGCCCCCCCCTGAAATACCTGGGAGGGGGGAGCTTTCTGCTGTGAGTTGGCTGAGGAAGAGCCTCCGGGGCCATTTCCTTTCTCTTTGAAGGTCATAGCCTCTGTTTTCTCCTGCTCAAGGTGCTTTTTGTGCCCCCTCCCCCAGGAGCTCCCTTCCTCTGCCTCTGCTGCTTTGAAAATGTTCCAGGAAAAGATCCATGCCCCCCCCCCTCGCCTCTTTGGAGCTGACTCTCCCGCTCCTCTCCCAGCTTTGCCAGCTCATCTTCCAGCATTGATTGCTTCAGTTTGTTTCCGTGGCAACAGCTGCTGCCATGATTTTAAAATCTTCAGTGGCTTTGGGGAGTGAAGCAGTTAGAAGGGGATGGAATTTGGAAATGTGCGTCAGCTCAGCATCACCTTTCTTTCTTTCTCTTTGTAGCATCATATGATCTGAAAGGGCTTCCTGGGGGCACATTTTACAGCTCCCCACTGATTATGGCAGAAACAGATGGCACCCCTGTTGTTGTGCACACTACGTTTTCCAAGGGTGCAAAAGCATAGGAACATGGGGGGAGGGCTGCCTTATCTGCTCTTGGTCCATGTATCTCAGTATTGTCTAAAGGTAAAGGTAAAGGTACCCCTGCCCGTACGGCCAGTCTTGCCAGACTCTGGGGTTGGTGCGCCCATCTCACTCAAGAGGCCGGGGGCCAGCGCTGTCCGGAGACACTTCCGGGTCACGTGGCCAGCGTGACATCGCTGCTCTGGCCAGAGCCAGAGCCAGAGCCGCACACGGAAACGCCGTTTACCTTCCCGCTAGTAAGCGGTCCCTATTTATCTACTTGCACCCAGGGGTGCTTTCAAACTGCTAGGTTGGCAGGCGCTGGGACCGAACGACGGGAGCGCACCCCGCCGCAGGGATTCGAACCGCCGACCTTTCGATCGGCAAGCCCTAGGCGCTGAGGTTTTACCCACAGCGCCACCTGCGTCCCCTCAGTATTGTCTACACTGACTGGAAGCAGCTCTCCAGGGTTTCAAACAGGGTGATGCTGCCAGGGATTGAACCAGGGACCTTTTGAATGCCAAGCAGGTGTTTTGCCACTTTAAAGAAGAGCAGACCTGGAACCAGCTAGGCATTCCTGCATTGCAGGGGGTTGGACTAGATGACCTGTGGGGGTCCCTTTCAACTCCACAATTCTATGATTCTGTTCAACTATTTGTATACGGGTCTGCAGAAAAGCATTTTGGCAGGAGGAGGGTTACCAGCAATATAGGCAGAAATAAGAGTTTTTGCACCTGGTTGGTATGAAGAAACCTTACATGGCTGTAGGAACTTGTATGCTTTAGCGGGGAAATGGATTTAGCTTTCAAGATGCACACTACCTTCCAGGTCTCTGCTTGCCTTCCCCCACCTCCACCTCAACAGAAACAGTGCAATTCTCCAGGTCTTTCCTTGTTGGGAAATGCAGCTCTGCAGAAGGCTCCCTTGTGGCATTTCCTTTGGTTCTGGGAAGGGTGGAGCCCAAACTGAATTCTGCATATGGTGAAGGTGGGAAAGGCTGCACCTGGCTCTACAGATGTGTTGCAACCCTGGTGCTTAGGAGCGGTACCTGGGTGCAATGTGTGTGTGATCCGAGAAACATTTTGATCCCTACCTTCTTAAGATTGAAGGCTAACCCCAGGCACCTAAAGTCATTGTCCCACTTTGCACCCTCAGGTATCTGTTGAAAATCAGTTCTTGCCATGATTGTTTTTTGTCTCCCTAAATGAAACTTTGTGTGTGTGCAGGGGGTGGAGAGAGAACAGTTGTGCTTCTTCCATCCGTATCAGATTTCTCAGCTATGTTATCATCTGTATAACCCAAAGCAAACAGACATTGAACGCACAGGAATAATGCAAGCAGTGTGTTTTTCTTCTTCATTATTAGGATGTTGCTTTATCTGCAGGATAGTTTTTTCCACTTGTCCCTGCGGGATATTGGAATTACAGGCTGGTGACAGCAGGTGGACAAATTGGAGGGGGGTACAGGGTGGGAGGGAGTTGTGTTTTGTTAAGACGATAGTCAGTGTGCAAACCAAAAGGCTCTCCTGGTTTACACCTGTGCAAATTCAAAATGAGAGAACATGTTTTTCAGTGCTGACACGGCCAAGGTCAGGCCAGCCTTCCCTGGTTTACTTTTAATGTGGATGGGTACTGGCACTGCTGTCTAAAAACTTCTCTCTGAGCCTTGATTTGCAAAGCAATGAGGAGGCAGTTTGACTGCTGGGGAAAATGTGTGTTGTTTGAGCCTTAAGAGTTGAGTGTAGCAAGCTGCCTTGGACTCTACTAAAAACATCAGAAGCACCAGCTGGATCAGGCCCATGGGAGGCCACTGAGTCCAGCATCCTGCTCTCACAGTGGCTGACCAGATGCCCATTATGGGAAACCTACAAACGGGACCCAAGCACTCCAGCGCTCTCCCCTCCTACAACTCTCCCTTCCAGCAACTGGTATTCAGCAGCATTTCTGTCTCCAACCGCGGAACTAGAGCAAAGGCAGCAGAGCTACCGTGGCCATTGATGGCGTCTCCTCCATGAAAAGAGCCTTAATGCAGGGCTGGGTGGAGATGCCCAGGTCAGTGCCCTTTGGAGGATGTCATCCCGGTCTCTCCCTTGAAGGTGTGGTCAGCTGTGGTGGTGTGTGCACACCTACGTGTGAAAGTGTGCTGGGTGACACGCACTGCTGACAGGCGTGCCCCTTGCAAGGCAGGCCAAGCGCAATGCCAGCCTGGGGCTGAAAAGGGTTCCTTGCCTGCTGTAAAAGAAAAGTGAAGTGGGATAAAAAGGGGAGTTCTCCCCACAGGCTTGTATTTATTTCATTTATAAATGGCTGCCCTTGAGGCATCCCAAAGCAATTTAGAATGTAAAAACATTTATAAATCAGTTACAGTATATAAAAACAGATAAAACAATGGCCACCCCCCCCCACTCTTTTTGCTCCCACTGAAAACATTTTCATTTAGGCAAGCCAGTCTGGATATGTAGAACGTTGACAGCGCACTTTTGTTGATTGCTGATCTTATCTTTTGAATGTTTTGAAGAGTTGTTTTTACAGTTTTTTCTGATAATTTTATTGCTTCCTTCTCTCTGAGCATTTACCATCAAACAGTGTGTAAATTTTATGAAGTAAATAACAATAGTTTTAAACAACGATTATAAATACAGAAACAGTTTAAAACAACAACAATACATACGTAAAAGGAATTCCGATCTGAGAGCGTGGTCAACTGTGACAAAGGCATTTTGAAAGAGGCCTTGATGCAAGAAAGGAGTGCTTTGGGGTGGGGGGGGGGAGAGAGAGAGAGAGAGAGAGAGAGAGAGGAAGTCCCAGTGCCCCAAAGAAGTCTCAGAGAGCTCCCATAGGAATCATTGCCTGTGCTTCCCGGATATGCCTTTGGGGACTGAGCTGGGAGCTCTTCCACCAAGCTATGGGCCTCCCATGATTCTTTTTAAATGGAAAAGGACTGGCAAATGTCAGATACTAGGGAGGGGAGGGGCAGAAAGCACAGTCTGGCAGCCTGCCTCAGGTCTCGTCTTGAGGGTTGCCCTCCTCCAGCTGCAGAACCAGGTGGAAAATGCAGCTCAACCAGTTTGCCTTCTGTGGGGTTGGGTTTGCGGGGGTCATTGCTGTTCTGGAGGGACAGCCAGCAGTCCACTTGCTCTCTTGCTGTGGATAGCAGTCCCCTCCCCCACTTTCTAGCCAGAAACACCTGAGCTTCTTGGGAGGGAAAGGCAAGTTGATGGTTCTCCACAAGCAAAGCTTTGTTTGTACAGAGCAGCATTGGGGGCGGGGCGGGGGGGCTGCTGTTCTCTGAAGGAATGCAAGGACACTTCTATTATGGGCTCAGCACTCAAGAGGGTTGAAATCCCCCCCCCCACACACACACACCTCAAAGATAACTGGCTACTTGCTAAAAGGCCATCCTGTTCATCCTGGCATTGGGTCGACTCCATGGCCAGGTTCTTGCCATTGTGAATTCCCTCCAGCTCTGAGAGCCCCAACAAAGATCTCCTATTCACCAACACCCAGTGAGGAGTTGAACCAGTTCCTGGACTGAACCACTGCAGGCTTCACAGGTGGGTTGGGTTTATCCCTGCCAAAAAGAAAAAGCAAACAACCTGCACTTCGAAAACCAGCATGGAAGTGTGAGGCTGGGCTAGCACCATTCTCCCTGAGCTGCTGATTTTCTGTGTGCAGGGATTTAATTATTCTTTCCTGTGAGCTCCCTATCTTCCACCTGGAATGGTGCCATGCAGAAATAGGCTTCCCTCCTCGTCTGCTGTTTGGGGGAATTGAGCACAGGATCCCCTCTGCAATCAGGTCCTATTTCACTGCTTGAACAGACTCAGTTGGGGAATTTATGCATGCTGAGGAATGGGGTGGGGGAGCAGGCAAATCCCACCTTGGATGTGTGGCAGAGGGCCATGGGTACTAATTTAGTGCCAGCTGAGAGGCACACTGCACATGGTTAGAGGCCCCTTCTGCTTCTTCATTTCTCAATCTGTTTGCAATACAAACACTCACTGGACTGATCTCTGCTTCAGGTTCAAACCCCGCTTCCTGTCCCACAGCAAGGCAAGGATAGGGAAAGCACCAACCCTGCACAGGAAATTGTGACTCTGAATGCCATTATTTTATTATCATCCTAAGGACACATTGGGGGCAGGAAGCGCAGCTGGCAGGTGAGGCAGCAGAAAGGAGCTGGGAGGGATTGTCGGCTGAATGGGGTTAGTCATTGGCCTGGTGCATCCGCTGTTGCCTGAGCAGCTGTAAAGCTCACACTGTCCTGTGAAAAGAGGCAGCAGCTGCACACCGGGAACGGAGCACAGCGGCAGGAGCAAAGCCTGGGCTTGTCAGCACTGCAGAGACAAACAGAGCTGGATGTTGGCAATGCAAGTGAGGAGGAGGCCAGCCTGGCCACTTCCTGTTTCATGTGCTTTCAAAGGATAAGCCAGTTCCATGTTTGTAAGGCAGCACAAGCTTTTCAAGAGCTCAGCTGTTAGATCTGCATTACCCTCACCTGAGAGGTCACATCCCACACTTCTCTACTAGCTAACTAGCAACTAGCCAGCTAGCCAAAAATTCCCCCTTAAAAGCAGCTTTTAATTTTTCTTTTTAAAGAAATCATGTGGCAGTTCAGCCAGTAAGTCCACAAAAGCCTAGCTCTGCAAGCAAAACGGAACACAAATTACAGAGGATATAAATATTCTAAAATCTGACTCTTTGAGTTTTACCAACTTGGGATTTTCTTCCAGGTGTATGATACCTTGCAGGTGCATAATAGAACATGCACGGCTCTCCCAAGTGCAAAAGAAGACACATTTAAGACATTTAAAAAAAGCAAGTCTGTGCTCAGAGCTGCTTTGAGCTGAAGCTCTTCAGCTGCCATCACCTTTTCGATTTCCTTCTTCTCATAAGAGGACAGAGATCACAACTGTTTTTCTCTCAGGGCAGCTTTCTCTAAGGGCTGCTTGCCATCACATTCCCTGCAGAACATAGGAAGCTCATTAAAAGCAGTTTTCTTCAGGAAAGGATTGGTGCAGATGCAGGACCTCTCCTGATTCCTGGGAAAGGAACAATCCCTGCTTGTTGGGCCCCTTTGCCTCCCAGAATGGCTGGCTGGTTGCCAGGAATCTTCTGACATGAGAGGGGTGACTAAGTTAGTTTTCCCCATCCTATCCTCCCTATCAGACCCTTGATCTGATCCAGCAGGGGTGCTTCTTAGGTTCTTGGATTTCATCGAATCAAAGAATTGCAGAGTTGGAAGGGATCCTCAAGGGTAATCTAGTTTTCTTCTTCTTTGGCGATCCCTCATAGCCGAGTAAGATTGTCTACCCTCAATATGGTCTTAACAGGGAGGCTATAACTGACCGTGGAGGCCAATTCTGGATCCACACGTCCTTCCACAGTGGGGACATGGGTTTCCGGGTGGGAGTTGATCCCAGTGAGAGTTTGCCAGGCCTGCCTTCCTCTTAGCTCGTTGCTCCCTTTCGTCCTGAGTTCAAGCATCTTCAAAGTCCATGACACCTTTGGTAAAGGCTGTTCTCCAATTGGAGCGCTTGCAGGCTGGTACAACCCCCTCCAATGCAGAAATCTTAGCTAAAGAATGACAGAGATGTTCCTGGAAGGAGCAGCTGCCACCCCAAGACAGATTTGAAATCTCTCCCTTTCCCACCTGTCCTGCCATCTGCTCTCAGCACCATTATTTTAAAATCCTGGGGAGTTGTGCACAGGCACCTGCTGTGTGCAAGTAAAACGTTTCTTTCATAATGTGCGGCAGGAGGAAGGGAAGGATGGCTGATGGGATGGTGGAGGGGGAAGCTTCATCCTCTCCTCACCTTCTCTGACAGCTGCTCTTGCAAGGTGCCCACTCATTTTGTGCCTCACTTTTCATGTTGCTCCAGCTGGAATCGGGGTGAATAAGCGGAGCTTTGTGGGTGGGGCAGCAGCCCCAGGGGAGAATCCATAGCCCAGGGACTGGGAGGAGCACCTTCTGTAACCCACTGATCTTCACTTGCCCGGTGACCCCTTGTACCCTTCCATCACATTCCTGTTGCCATTACAGGAACAAAGCACTCAGTGTGGCCTGTGTGCTTCATTCCTTTAAGAGCAATTTTAAAACTGCTGTAAATGGATTTCATTTTGATGCAGGCACTTTTAATCCAACTGCTCTCTGCTCTCCAGGGCTTAATTTTCAGCCTTTTGCTCTACTTGCATCTGAGTTCAGCTTCTAGGCATAGTCACAAAAATCCTTCTACTTCTTGTGTGTGTGTTTTGGAGGGGCTCTCAGGAGCTCTTTGAACTTGGTCCCTGCAGCCTCAAAGCTTCAAACTCTGGAATGATCTCTGTCCTGGGAGCGATCCAGTCTGCTAGCAAGGGGACTGGAACCTAATACTTTAATTTTACCTTCACAAACTAAAAAACTCACCTTTCTTTTGTTTTGTCTCTACTGTTTTGCAGGTGAAACAGATAATGGAGGAATCCGTCACCAGGAAGTTTGTACATGAAGACAGCAGCCACATCATTTCCTTTTGTGGTAAGTCTGCCAGCCGGACGTCTCCCGTCTGGTGTGCAGTTTCCCCTTTGTGCTCCATCGGTCATGCCTGGCCACCAATATCTGAGCTGTGAGCCTCAGTAGCTTCTTAAAGGCAGTTGCACACTGCCCTTTCGGATGACATCTAGTTAGGAATGAGGTGGGGCTTAAGAATAAACATGGAAAATTGATCCGAACTGGAAATAGACCGTTTTGCCTTACCAACTGTGGATTTTTTTCCTGATCCCATACCAAGACTCCTTGGAGGCTGCAGCAGCCCCAAGGTGGAGAAGGATCTGGCCCTGGTTCATCCTGTATGGGTCCATGGAGCTCACCTTCCCTTCTCTGAGCCCCAAAATGTCAATTCCACTGCTAGGCCTTCTTATTGGACTCATTGGAGAATCAGGAGATCCCAGAGGAGAGATCCCAAGAGCTGGAAACCCCATTACCTTGAAGAAGGTACTTAGCTGCAGAAGACGGCACCAGTCCTTTAGTTAGGAGGCAGTTCTGGGGGGGGGGGGTCAAGCATCTACTCAGTGGCCACACAACCCTGCTATAAAACTCGGTGGTTGCTGAGACATCATTAGTGGTTGGGCTCAGCTGCAGAAACACTGGTCGCGGATCTGAACTCAGCCTTTACCTCTCTCCAAGGTGCTGACTCTTGCTTTGCGCACATCAGCTTGGCTGTCTTGCTAGCCTGGGGAAAACTGGAGCTACTGACCTTCCCTTGCTCGGGCCATCATCCATCTTCAAGGGTGGCTCTCTCCATGGACCAAATTTATGGAGGAGAGGGCTATCAATGGCAATAAGACATTGCCGCCATGCTCTGTTGCTGGAAACCACAGGAGGAGAGAGGGCTCTTGGGCTTGAATTGAGCTTGTGAGTTTCCCACAGCCACCTGGTTGGCCACTTTGAGAACAGAATACAGTGGTACCTCGGGTTACAGATGCTTCAGGTTACGGAGGCTTCAGGTTACAGACTCTGCTAATCCAGAAATAATACCTTGGGTTAAGAACGTTGCTTCAGGATGAGAAAAGAAATCGTGCAGTGGCAGCACAGTGGCAGCAGGAGGCTCCATTAGCTAAAGTGGTACCTCAGGTTAAGAACAGTTTCAGGTTAAGAATGGACCTCCAGAACAAATTAAGTTCTTAACCCGAGGTACCACTGTAGTGGACTAGATGGGCCATTGGCCTGATCCAGCACAATCTTTTTATGATCTTAGGTTCTTATCAAAACAGCTTCAATACGTCTTACAATACAAAGTTTTCAAAAGTGTCCCTAAATTTGTATGCTTCCATGGAACTGCCCCCCTCTCTACTTGCCACCTAACTTCTGATATTGGGGGGATGTAGTGAAGAGCCTTTGAATCATTCTCAACTGGTGGGCAGGATCGTGTCAGAGAAGCTGGTCTGTCATGGAAGATGAGGCTATCAATGGCTGCTAGTCACAATGGCCATGCTCTGCATCCAAGCCATGCTTCTGAATGTCAGTTGCTGGAAGCCACAGGAGGGGAGAGTATTGCTTTTGTGCCCAAAAATTGCTTGTGGCTTTCCACTGGAGCATCTGGTTGGCCACTGTGGGGACAGGAGACTGGACTAGATGGGCCATTAGCCTCATCCAGCAGGCCCTTCTTATGTCCTTTGGCTAAGCCATCCATTTACAAGTGATGCCTGTTGACCATTACCTCAACCTGACTCTTTGGTTAAGGTAGGCCAGCTGTGTGAGTGGGGAGAGAATTAAGATAGGGTGATCCAGACACCACCTCCTCTTCCTTGGAGCAGCTGTAGCCTGAATCACCAAATGAACAGAGCAAATCTGGAGCTGGCTGGCTCCCTATGGGCTTCACATTGTTTATAGCGCTGTTCCTCACCACCCACAAGGCAGGACAGGCAGGAGTGCATGACAATTCTCATCCCAGCCTCACAAGTCTGCTGTTGCATTTCTCCTTGGCCTCAGGGCAGCTCTGGAGCACCATCTGGGGATGATGGGAATTTAATTTGAGTTGCCTGCCAGCCTCCCTCAGCCTCCATGGGGAGGATCAGGCTCTTAAATAACCCTTATTAGCATGATAAGTGGCAGAGGAGGGGGAAGGGAGAATGGCGCCAGGATAGGGCAGCTTTCAGTTCCATCCCTCTGCCTTGTTCTCCTCCAGGCCTTTAAGAAGCCACGGCTGCAACCTTTCTGCTTTGTTCTTCCTTTAATGCAGACACGTCCAACAGGTAGATCGTGAACGTCTGGTAGATCATTGGCTCCCCCCAAAGAGGCTCAACCCCCCCAAAATAGGGCTTTCCTTCCTTAAAAAAGCTCAACAAGTTTGATCACTGTCTCTTGGGAGTTGGCGACCCCCATGCTTTAATGGAAAGGCTGCAGTGGATTCCACTCAAAGGACTTGTCCAATGTGGGTGCCTGAAGTTTGGTGGGATTGACTGCATGGGGGTTAGGGTTAGGGGGTTGAATAACTCAGAGAAGCTATGAGCTATGCCGTGCAGGGCCACCCAAGATGGACAGGTGATAGTGGAGAGTTTTGACCAAATGTGATCCACCTGGAGCAGGAACCGGCAAGCCACTCCAGTATCCCTGCCAAGAAAACTCCATGGACAAAGGCAACAGGCATATAAAAGTTATAACGCTGGAAGATGAGCCCCTCAGGTCGGAAGGCGTCCAACATGCTACTGAGGAAGAGCGGAGGACAAGTACAAGTAGATTCAGAGCTGATGAAGCGGCTGGGCCAAAGCCGAAAGGACACTCAGTTGCGGAAATGCCTGGAAGCGAAAGGAAAGTCCAATGCTGTAAAGAAAAATATTGCATAGGAACCTGGAATGTAAGAACCATGAACCTGGGTAAGTTGGATGTGGTCAGAAATGAGATCGCAAGACTAAATATTGACATCCTGGGCATCAGTGAACTAAAATGGACAGAAATGGGTGAATTTAGTTCGAATGACCATCATATCTACTACTGTCGGCAAGAATCCCGTAAAAGAAATGGAGTGGCCCTCATAGTCAACAAAATAGTGGAAAAAGCTGTACTGGGATGCAATCTCAAAAACGATAGAATGATCTTGATACGAATCCAAGGCAGACCGTTTAACATCACAGTAATCCAAGTTTATGCACCAACCACTGGTGCTGAAGAAACTGAAATTGACCAATTCTATGAAGCCTTACAACACCTTCTAGAAATGACACCAAAGAAGGATGTTCTTCTCATTATAGGGGATTGTAGGGAGTCAAGAGATAAAAGGAACAACTGGCAAGTTTGGCCTTGGAGTTCAAAAAGAAGCAGGGCAAAGGCTAATTTTTTTAAAAAAGATTTTTATTAAGTTTTCAAAAGTTGTATAAAAACAAAACAAAACAATAATAAAAACAGACAAAAATAAAAAACAAGTATAATTTCAATCCCTTTTTTTCTTATAACTTACTTCCCCGACTTCCTCATACCTCCCCTCTCTGTATTCCAATTTCTAATTTATTAATTCAGCAAATCCTTTCCCTTGTTTTTCATTTAATTTTTAGCCTTTCTTTTCATTTTACTTATCCATTACCGCTGGAAACCACGTAATTTCTAAACCAACGTCATTCTAACATTCATTAATTTTACAATGTTTCTTAAGATAGTCCTTAAATTTCTTCCAATCTTCTTCCGCTGTCTCTCTCCCCTGGTCTCGGATTCTGCCAGTCATTTCTGCCAGTCCCATATAATCTATCACCTTCATCTGCCATTCTTCCAAGGTGGGTAGATCTTGTGTCTTCCAATACTTTGCGATGAGTATTCTTGCTGCTGTTGTGGCGTACATAAAGAATGTTCTATCCTTCTTTGGCACCAATTGACCGACAATACCCAAGAGAAAGGCCTCTGGTTTCTTAGGAAAGGTATATTTAAATACCTTTTTCAGTTCATTATATATCATTTCCCAGAACGCCTTAATCTTTGGACACGTCCACCAAAGGTGAAAGAAAGTACCTTCATTTTCTTTACATTTCCAACATTTATTATCAGGCAAGTGGTAAATTTTTGCAAGCTTGACTGGGGTCATGTACCACCTATAAATCATTTTCATAATATTCTCTCTTAGGGCATTACATGCCGTAAATTTCATTCTGGTGGTCCACAACTTTTCCCAGTCAGCAAACATAATATTATGACCAATGTCTTGTGCCCACTTAATCATGACTGATTTCACCGTTTCATCCTGCGTATTCCATTTCAACAGCAAGTTATACATTTTTTACAATTTTTTTGTATTGGATTCTAACAATTCTGTTTCCAATTTTGATTTTTCCACCTGGAAGCCAATTTTCCTGTCCATCTTATAAACCTCCATTATTTGATAATAATGAAGCCAGTCTCGCACTTTATCTTTTAATTTCTCAAAACTCTGCAATTTCAGTTTGTCCCCTTCTTGTTCCAAAATTTCCCAATATTTCGGCCATTTGGACTCCATATTAAGCTTTTTCACAGCCTTCGCCTCCATTGGCGACAACCACCTTGGGGTTTTATTTTCCAACAAGTCTTTATATCTAATCCAGACATTATACAGTGCTTTCCTGACAATATGATTTTTAAAGGCTTTGTGTGCTTTAACCTTGTCATACCACAGATATGCATGCCACCCAAAAGTATTATTAAACCCTTCTAAATCCAAAATGTCTGTGTTCTCAAGAAGCAGCCAGTCTTTCAACCAGCAGAAAGCTGCCGATTCATAGTATAGTTTAAAGTCTGTCAGGGCAAATCCCCCCCCTTTCCTTTGCATCAGTTAAAATCTTAAATTTAATTCTGGGTTTCTTGCCCTGCCAGAAAAATTTCGAAATATCTTTCTGCCACTTCTTGAAACATTCCATTTTGTCCACAATTTGCAATGTTTGGAACAAAAACAACATTCTGGGCAATACATTCATCTTTATAACCGCAATTCGACCAGACAAGGAAAGCTTCAAATTAGACCAAATTTCTAAATCTTTTTTTCACTTCTGTCCAAGATTTCTCATAATTATCTTTAAATAAATTCACATTTTTAGCTGTCATATTAATCCCCAAATATTTCACATTCTTAACCACAGTTAAACCTGTCTCATTCTCGAAGCAGGGCAAAGGCTAATAGAGTTCTGCCAAGAGAACAAGCTGGTCATCACAAACACTCTTTTCCAACAACACAAGAGACGACTCTACACATGGACATCACCAGATGGGCAGCATCGAAATCAGATTGAGAAAGTGAGGAGGAATTAAAGAACCTTTTAATGAGGGTGAAAGAGGAGAGCGCAAAATATGGTCTGAAGCTCAACATCAAAAAAACGAAGATCATGGCCACTGGGCCCATCACCTCCTGGCAAATAGAAGGGGAAGAAATGGAGGCAATAAGAGATTTTACTTTCTTGGGCTCCATGATCACTACAGATGGTGACAGCAGTCACGAAATTAAAAGACGCCTGCTCCTTGGGAGAAAGGCGATGGCAAACCTAGACAGCATCTTAAAAAGCAGAGACATCACCTTGCCAACAAAGGTCCGTATAGTTAAAGCCATGGTTTTCCCAGTAGTGATGTATGGAAGTGAGAGCTGGACCATAAAGAAGGCTGATCGCCGAAGAATTGATGCTTTTGAATTATGGTGCTGGAGGAAACTCTTGAGAGTCTCATGGACTGCAAGAAGATCAAACGCATCCATTATTAAGGAAATTAGCCCTGAGTGCTCACTGGAAGGATAGATCGTGAAGCTGAGGCTCCAATACTTTGGCCACCTCATGAGAAGAGAAGACTCCCTGGAAAAGACCCTGATGTTGGGAAAGATTGAGGGCACAAGGAGAAGGGGACGGCAGAGGACGAGATAGTGGGACAGTGTTCTCGAAGTGACTAACATGAGTTTGACCAAACTGCGGGAGGCAGTGGAAGACAGGAGTGCCTGGCGTGCTCTGGTCCAGGGGGGGTCACGAAGAGTTGGACACGACTAAATGACTAAACAACAAGAATGCTCTAGCCTTTTTGCACGTCCACCAAATGTGGTAGAACATGCCTTCATTCTCTTTACACTTCCAACATATGTTGGTAGTGTGCTTGTACATTTTTGCTAATCTTGTAGGAGTCAAATACCATCGGTACATCATTTTCATATAATTTTCTTTTTTTCCCTTTTTTTAAAATGATATTTATTCAAAATTTCAAAAGTACATATATAAAAGAAAACAGAAAAATACAACAGAAAAAACAAAAAGATAGTACAAAAAAGAAAAAGAAAACACAAATCTCAAATTACATCTTTTCATCTGCTTGTTTCTTGACCTCCTCACACCTCCCTTTTTGTATTCTAACTTAATTCATTGTTTCAGCAAATTCTTCCCATATTTCTCAATTCTCATTTAAATCTTTTGTCTTAACAGTCTGTGTTATTTAATTAACTCAACAAATCCTTTCCATCATTTACCATATTCTGTTATTCAGTTTACCTTAATTTGTTTAACTTTATCTTACCTCAAAAACTTTAAAATTCAAAATTTAAACCATATTTATACATAACTCCTTAAATCCTTAAATCCTTTTTACTAAAGCCAAATAATTCCTTTCCAACATTTTCCCTAATATTTCATTAGTATTACACTAATTCAAAAAATAAAAAGAAATTCCCTTTTTATAAATCCCCCCCCCCCCCAGTTTTTGTCCAACGTCCCTTCTTCCTGGTCTCGGGTTATGTCAGTCCTTTCTGTCCATATCCACTCCATCAACCTGGTGACCTTATGTCCGAGGCCCTTAAGTCTCTTCTATGCCCCTTCTGCAGATTTTCTTCTTGTTGTTTGTACTTACACTCTTCCTTGCCCTTTGTTGGTTTCTTTCTTAATTTCTTACCTTTCTCCTTGAGGAGTAGGTCTCTGGGGAGTTCCAACCGGTAATAATCTTCATTTTCCTTCATCAAACTAGCCCATTTCCCACAGTCCCACTCCCCATCATCGTCGTTATAATCCAAAAGGTAGTCATCCAAAAAATAATTGTCAACATGTTTCATAGTCCCACCAGAGTTAGGAGCCTCCTTAACTCCAGGCACTTCCAAGCCCACTCCAGGTTCAATCTTCCAATACAGCGGCTTTTCCTTTGCAGGGCTTCAGCTCTCTCCATTCGTGTTGCTTGAGATACGGTCACAGCCTCCTCCATCTTCAACTGCCCTTGAACTTGCCCAGTCGAACCAGTTTCCTGACCCTGTATAATTTCTTTATCCTTATTTCCCGTTAATTCATATTCACTGGCTACGGCAGTCATCAAGTCCAACTTCTCATTCATCAGATTTATCCTCTCATGCAGCTGCTCCAGCATAGCATTTGTCTTGCCAAGAGCAGACACCAAAACTTCCTCCCAGCACATTTCTATTCAAGGTCAACCGACTGGTCCCACGATCTCAATCTCGCAGCTGTAAGGTCTCCAAATAAACTGCAGCAACAAACTGACAAGCTCCCTCTAGGGGACACAATTTCTATTTGTATCCATCTTTGAAACGTATCCAACAAAAGAAAGTTACTTTCGATTTTCAAATACTTTGTTTCTTTAAAATGCAGAAAGCAGCGTTGAAGTTAATTTGTTTCTCTTTCTTGACTATCTGTCAAAATGCTCCACTTTCAATCAATGGACGTCTCCATAAGTTTCTGTCCTGACACCCCGTTCCCAGGTTTGGGGCGATGGAAACTTATTTTCCTTTACTCTCTCTCCTGCAGGCTTAAACAGTCAAATTTCCCCCCTGCCTTTTCTCCTGCTTCCAGGGGGGTTTTATTAGTTGTAAATGCAGGAAATTTCAATCTTTAAAACAGCTTTCCCAGCTATTAGATTGCAAGGTTTTTGCTTCAGTCTATTTACAAAAAGCGGAAGGCGGACTTCCTGTTTAGACCTTCCCGCTTCGGTGCCTAATTCAAGAATTTCTTGGTCCAATTTTCCGTTTTTACTCACGGGTACTTGTTTAAAGTCCAATTGTCAACAGGAAAAACTCAGCGCTCTCCGGCTATGGCTGTGCGGCTTCCCTCCGTGGAAGGAGCAGTCAGTTCGCAGCACCGCGCTACTCACCCCACTTCGCTCCGGGACCCCAAAATGGGTTTCCCCGTGAGTAGGGGAGGCGCTTTTGGTGCTCTGCCGAACCCCACGTTCCCAGGCTCCTCCACCTGGGATTTCTAGCGGGCCCCCGCCTTCACCGCGGCAGGAAGACCCAAATTCCACGGAGCCCGTTCCTCCAATCGGAGGAACTCCGCCATTCGCCGATGGTGCTAACCCGGAAGTCCCATTTTCATATAATTTTCTGTCAGCGAACAGCATGTGGTGAACTTCAAATCCTCCCTCCATAATCTTTCGCAATTGGCAAGTTGTATATTATACCCAACATCTTTTGCCCAATGAATCATTACTGCTTTTACCTCTTCATCTTTAGTTTCCCATTCCAACAACAATTTATACATATTTGACAATAGTTTCTCATTATTTCCCAACAACTCTCTTGCAAACCTTGACAGTTCTTTACTGAAACCCAATCCTTTGTCCAACCTAAATAGATCATTTAGTTGGTGGTATTGTAACCAATCTGTTAGTAATTGTCTTATATCCTCAAAATTTTCACCTTTAATTGGTTTCCTACAGTTAAGAGCTCTTTGTAAGTTGCGCATTCACCTTCCATGTTGTTTTTTTAAACTGATATTGCTTCTAATGGTGATAACCACCATGGAGTGGGAATTTTTATAATTTTCCCATACAGCATATATTGATTTTCTTACAACATGGTTCAGGAATCCCTTATGTACTTATGTTTTCCATACCAAAGATATGCATGACATCCAAATCTGTTATCATAACCTTCCAGATCTAATATATCTGAATTCTTTAATGTTATACCTTCATGAAGCCAGCAGAGGCAGGACACCTCATAATATAACTTTAAATCTGGCAAGGAGAATCTTTAGTAACTTATATTTAATCCTTGCCCCCCCCCCAGTTAGTTTTAGATATGTCCTTTTGCCATTGTTTGAAGTGTCCTGCTCCACTAACTATCGGTATGGATTGGAATAAAAATAACATTCTAGGCAATACATTCATTTTTATTACCGAGATCCTTCCCCATTAGCATAATTTTTTTCTTCCCCATACCTCCATATTCCTTTTTATTTCATTCCAAACTTGTCCCTGCCACAGACTGGTTTTCCAAGTTCCACCATTGGTGTCCTGGGTCTAAGTCGTCTTCTTCTGTGTCATCTCTGGGGGCTTCTTGGGCAAGTGCCTCCCACCACTCTTCATCATCCAGCCAGGCCCCTGAAACGAACTTCGAACATGCCTGAACAGTGGTACCTCGGGTTACATACGCTTCAGGTTACAGACTCTGCTAGCCCAGAAATATTACCTCGGGTTAAGAACTTTGCTTCAGGATGAGAACAGAAATCATGCTCTGGTGGCGCGGTGGCAGCGGGAGGCCCCATTAGCTAAAGTGGTGCTTCAGGTTAAGTGCGGACCTGAAACTGTTCTTAATCTGAAGCACCACTTTAGCTAATAGGGCCTCCTGCTGCTGCCGCACCGCTGGAGCATGATTTCTGTTATCATCCTGAAGCAAAGTTCTTAACCCGGGGTACTATTTCTGGGTTAGCAGAGTCTGTAACCTGAAGCGTATGTGTAATGGTTCTAGGGGTTGCTCGTGCATAAGCCGGTGCAAACACCTGGCTGGGTTGCCTGAGTGAACCTTTTCACCCGTGGCTGTCTCAATCGCTGGCAGAATCCGTCAGTGGGCGTTTCTTAAACTTCTTCCAGCAAAGAAGCTCTTTGATGCCTAGTCTCCTCCTACTCTCTCTGCGCGAAAGCCTTCTGTGCAAGGAGGGCGTAGGCAGCGGAGGACCCCTACTCTCCCTGCTGGTCCCCGGCAAGGAGTCATGGGACCGCCTCGCCCCCCTTCTCCACTGGTGCTACGCTGATTCTCTTCCCCAGAAGATGGGCTGCCTCTCCCAATCCCGGGACGCTCTCTGGAATCCCTCTGGATTTTGCTCTCTCCCTCCGGCACTGATGGCAGTTCCCTAACAGTAGGTAACCTGAAGCGTATGTAACCCGAGGTACCACTGTACTAGATATTTTGGGAAGGGGTTTGTCTGTCTGTTCCACCCACCTATCAAACTTGACCTGTGAGTGGTGGGTCAGGGAGCTCCACCCCAGACTTGTCACCAAAACAGCAATGTCAGTGCCCCCTTTTTTAGATAACTAACAATGACTTTTCCTTGTTTGAAGAAGCACTCTCTTTGAGCACTAACCCCTTGAATATGTTCTCGTTCATTCCCAACTGACAGTAACACACCAGAAGCAAAGTAGCCTAAGAAAATGAACCAGTGTTCCCTGAGTTTGCAAGTTGCCCTCACAAATTTTACTGAGCTTCTGTCAGTTAATCAGCAAAAATTATTTGATTTGTCATTTTGAAGCCTTATGAAATGGGCTGTAACAGAGGAAGCATGTTTTTTCTTCAGAGGAGGGTAAGTGGGGATTGTGGGGGTTGGGCCGGATGGCCTTTGGGGTTCCCTTCCAAGTCTACAATTCTATGATTCTAGGTAGCTTCTGCCGTTTCTTCCCCCTGCTATGCTGTGGGCTGCCATGCTGTCTGCTGATAAGGGAGCTTGCTGGCAGCTGAGTGGGTTGGAAACACTGCAGCTTGCCAAAGCTGAAAATAATTCAGACCCAAAATGCTAATTTACTCTGTCTGGCTCCCCCTGCCCCCCCCCATTGGACTCCAGAGAGACGGAGCCGCACTGTCATCCACAGCAGGGAAGGCAAATGAATTCACAACAGCATTGGAAAGACTTGGGGACCTGCAAGGCAAGTGCTCTTCCTGGCTCACGCTGTGGACCTCTGCTACCCAAGGGCAAGAGTGCTAGTAGGGAAGATGCCTCTGTCCTGGTTCTGGGCAATGTCAGCCTTGGGTGATAATTGGAGACATCAGCATCTCCTTCACTCGTGGACATCCAAGGAAGCTGGGTGTTGGAAGATTCAGAACAGACAAATGGACAGACTTCTTCACCCTGCGCGTAGTTAAACTATGGAACTCACTCCCACAGGAGGCAGTGATGGACACCGACTTAGATGTCTTTAAAGGAGGATGAGACAAATTCATGGAGGAGGAGAGGGCTATCGATGGCTACCAGCCACAATGGCCATGCTCTGACCGCCACAGTTGGAGGTAGCAATGCTTCTGAATCCCAGTTGCTGGAAGCCACAGGAGGAGAGGGTATTGCTTTTGTGTCCCAAAACTGCTTGTGGCTTCCTACTGGGGCATCTGCTTGGCCACTGTGAGAACTGGATGCTGGGCTGTAGGCCTGTTAGAGCCGGCTCTTCCCAAGTTCTTATGTTCTGAGAAGGATCAAAGTGGAGTTGGAGTCCCCCCAGCAGCAGGTGGTAAATGGTCTTTGGGTACCTGGTTGAGGTCACAGGTAGAAGAAGAGTTTGGATTTGATATCCTGCCTTTCACTCCCTTTAAGGAGTCTCAAAGCGGCTCACATTCTCCTTTCCCTTCCTCCCCCACAACAAACACTTTGTGAGGTGAGTGGGGCTGAGAGACTTCAAAGAAGTGTGACTGGCCCAAGGTCACCCAGCAGCTGCAGGTGGAGGAGCGGAGACGCGAACCCGGTTCCCCAGATTAGGAGACTACCGCTCTTAACCACTATACCACACTGGCACAGGTTGCGCCAAGCTGGTGGGTCCAAGCTGGCATTGGTATCCGGGGACTGACAATGTTGTGGCAAAGATGGGCTTGGACAGCTTAGGGAGGAGCTTTTCTGAACTTCCAATTGTTGAAGTCAATCTCTAGAGCGTTGCTGTTTATTTTACTTTTTTACAGTGTTTGCTCTTTGCACTTCAGCCAAAACAGCTACCAGAGCAGCTTGCGTACAATTGCTCAGAAACATGGCAGTCCCAGCTGTCAGACTCAAAGATTAAAGACAGGACACAAAAGAAGAAAGGGGCAGGGAGGGAAGAGGAGGGAAATCTCAACTCTGGCACCAAAGGCTAAAGTGGAATAGTGCTTTCTTATAAGGATAATCTGGAATGGAGGTCATTTCAGGGCATCAGGAGGTGTTTGTTGGAGCTGATCTCTCTGCAGAACTGATAAGAGTGCGAACAGGTGGTAAGATGAACATAGGATGGACCACTTCCGCCACAGCCGCCATGGCGACCAGCTGTTCCCGCAGTAATGGATGCCAGCCATGCAGTTAGTTAAGGATAATTTGGGAGTAATTATCCTTGCAAGCCCCGCCCCCCAGGTTGGGGGGAGAGCTTCCCTCGTGGATCGTCCGATAACTGCTTCTCGCTCCGATGGAATGCAGGGGCAGGGACGCAGAGTGCATAGCACTGCACGCATTGGAAACTCCCCAAGGCAGTTGCCATGAACGGCGGTATCTCTGTTTTTTGTAAAATGTATCTGATTTTGGACATAAGAAACATTGTTTTGGAAGAAGGAGAAAGATAACCTGCTAAATGAATCAGCCACTGGGTGCCAAGGTTTTGATCTGGAGAGGACTTTCGTTATCATAATTGGAATGCTACGTAAGTGAGGAGGAGCCTTTGTTCTCTTTGTGTATTTGTTGTGCTATGATCTGGCAAGTCTTCACTGAAGAAGAATCAATTATTAATGGAATGAAATTATTAATGAATTACAACTATATATGGAATGCTAGAGGGATTCAACAAGAACCTATAATTTTCTTCGTTGTTGTTTAGTAGAGTAGTCGTGTCCGACTCTTCATGACCCCATGGACCAGAGCACACCAGGCACTCCTGTTTTCCACTGCCTCCCACAGTTTTGTCAAATTCATGTTGGTTGTTTCTATAACACTGTCCAACCATCTCTTCCTCTGTTGTTCCCTTCTCCTTGTGCCCTCAATCTTACCCAACATCAGAGTTTTTTCCAGAGAGTCTTCTCTTCTCACGAGGTGTCCAGAGCCTCAGCTTCACGATCTGCCCTTCCAGTGAGCACTCAGGGTCGATTTCCTTCAGAATGGATAGGTTTGAGCTTTTTGCAGTCCATGGGACTCTTTTCTTTATGGAGTACTTAAAAGAATAGACTGTGTGAAATACTGTGATGATTTGTGACATTGCCCGTTGAAGAGAGCTCTGATTCTGATTTATTATGGTTTTGGCAAGGCACCAGCTCGTTAGAAGGAACAGGGAGATAAACACTGGAAGTAGGCCAGAAGCCGTGGCCGGGCTCTGGAATGCTTTTGGATGGGACAAAATGGAGACGTGTCGCACGTAGAAATCAGTTCTCGAAGGAGGGGCAATGTTGAAGAAAACTGACTGATTACAACAGGAAGGGGGGGGGAGAAGATAAATAAATATTTTACACAGCTACAGGATATAAAACTCCCTCTGCAATTGAATGGATATGGATTTATTAAATACGTTCGAAAGTGGTCACATCAGTGGCTGCAAAAACCCCCACAAAGGATTAAGATCGGAATTGTGGAACTTGGACTAATTAAGAGAATTGGCGCAGGATCAAGGAATAACATCGATAACGTCAACTCCTGATAGCCGGAACATGGGAAGTCATCCAAAAATGTTGATTTCGGAACTGATTAATTGGTTCTTTTGATTGTATTGTGATTTGGTATGATTTGGTATTGTATTAATGTGGCCTCCATTGGATTGTTATTAATGAAAAATTAATAAAAATTATCATAATAAAAGAACATAAGAAGGACCTTGTGGATTTTGTCCCGCATCCTGTTCTCACAGTGGCCTGTGGTATGAGAGAGGGAGAAACAGTTTTCTCTGTCTACTTTCTGTTCATCATTTTATGAACTTCAATCCTGTCTCCTCTTACTCGCCTTTTCTCTCAACTAAAAAGTCCCAAACTCTGCAACCTTTATTTATAGAGGAGTCCCTCTTTTCCTTGGATCATTCTGGTTGCCTTTTTCTGAACCTTTTCCAACAATATCCTTTTTGAGGCGAGGCGACCAGAACTGGACACAGGATTCAAAGTGCAGTTGCACCATAGTTTTCAGCATTATGATGCCAGCAGTTTTATTTTCAATTCCTTTCCTAATGATCCCTAGCATGGAATTTGCCTTTTTCACAGCCATTGCACTTTGGAGTGACATCTTCATTGAGACCCAAGGTCTCGCTCCTGGTCAGTCATCGCTAGTTCAGACCCCATGTACATGTACGGGCAATTAAGACATTTTGGTCCCACATGTATCACTTTACACATTTCACTGAATATCATTTGCCAGTTTTACCACCCATTTTCTCACTTTGGAAGCATTCTTTTGGAGCTCTTTGCAACCTCTTTTTTAACAACTTCCCATTATCAGTGAACTTGACTGCCTCACTGCTCCCTCCTAATGCACCACCTGGCCCCTCTCTCTTGTCTCCTTCCAGCTGCCGTTGAAGCCTGTGTCCTCCATGGCCTCAAGCGGCGGGCGGCGGGCTTCCTGCGCAGCAACAAGATTGCCGCCCTGTTCATGAAGGTGGGGAAGAGCTTTCCTCCTGCTGAGGAATTGTCCCGGAAGGTGCAGGACCTGGAGCAGCTCATTGAGAATGTGTAAGTCTATGCTCTGAGCCTGGGTGTGCGCATGGGGCTGAGACATGGCCAGACATCAGCTGGAATGGGGCTTCAAGCAGCAGAAGGAGAGCTTTGGCCCTTGCATCTAATCCCCAGCGTCAGGCCCCTGGAGAAGTCTGGAGGGCCATTGGACCTGGGTTGCTAGTGCAAGACTTATGTGATTTTATGGTGGTATTTTTATTTACTGTAAGAGGATTGTTTGATTTTATTCATTATTTCTTCATGGGTGTTCTCATTAATTGTTCATTGTTTAAATTTTGTTATATTTTGTAACTTGGTAAATTATGTAATTATTTTTTTATTTGTGAGCCACCTTGAACATAGTTTGTTCTGGAATGGCAGCATCCAAATAAACAATGACGATGCTGAGACTCCTGGACCAATAATTTTTGTGACATGAAAAAGTAGCCTCTGATTTAGCCCCAAACTGGTCTGTGCAGATTAGGCCTTCTTTTGCTGCAATTTTCCTTCCACATTCTTAAAAACCCGGGTTATATCCTTTTGTAAGCAAATACGTCCAGTAAATAGATGAGTGCATCAACTTTGTGCATGTCTTTCTGGGAGATTTTGGCCGGCCACAGATGTGGGTGAATGTGGAACTTGTTCTCCCTTCTCCCCTAAGGCGAAACCAGAGCCCGGGTGTCCAGGAGAGCACACGCAAGGCTTCCAAGCTCCCCAGCCTCTCCCCGCAGGCCATCAAGCACCTCTGGATCCGGACGGCACTTTTCGAAAAGGTCCTGGACAAAATAGTGCTCCACTTGGTGGAAAACAGCAGGTAAAGAGAGACAATGAGTGGCAGCAGTTTCCTTTGCCTACCTCCGCTCCTGAGGGAGACATCCGTAAGGTTCGTTTGCACAGTGAAACTTTGGTCTTTTCAGCATCTGGGTTCATTGGACTTCACATGGGAAGTAGGTGTTGTGATGAATTCCCCATGTGCCTGATCAATTTGTGGAGATCCAGAGGTGGTTTTAGGCCATTTGGAAAGCATGTCTGAAATTGTGTTCTGTTGGACAAGAAGAGCCTGCAGCAAAATGTTGCAGTGCCCTCCTCCCCCCCCCCCCCGCAAAGCAGGAATGTTTTTTGAGGTTATGATATTATAAGTTGCTGGAGGTTTGAGTAGTTTTCCATTTTTACTTCCCAGCTGATGCACAACATTTTGTTTCTGAGCATGTCCGGTTGAGCTGGGGAGAGATACTTTACCCCCTTAGGTTTTAAAATATAAAAATAAATAAAATAAGTCACCTTGGAATCTCTCTGGCTTAGAAGGTGGAGTAGAAATCAAATAAACAAACAAATTAATTAATAAATAAAGGGCAAAACTTTAATAGTATCTAGTGATACTCAAAACCACTATGAACATAGCTATAAACTATACAATGTACAGAAGCCAACACAATTCTATTAAGGATAAAAATATGTCTCTGTGTGATTAACACCAGACTGCAAGTACTGCAGAACAGCTTGTTGCCCTTGGGCTGAAGGCATTTTGCCTAATTTTTAGGTGCTGCAATTGAGTATTGTATCATGTCTTCTGATGGGGGCTCAACATTCTCAGCTGCTGGTCAAAGCTAGCCAGCAAGGGATATGGTCTAGTGGGGTGCTGGATTCTCCCTGGCTGGGGCCAGGTGGGTGGAGCTCTGTCTCTGGGTCTCCTTGGGCAAACACAGATCAGGAGGAGAATTGGGCAGCGCAAGATAATTTGTGATTTTGGAAGGGAGTGGAGTGGGCTTCTTGTAGTGGGAAAGCTTCTTATCTTTCCCCCCTTTTCTCTCTCTCTTTAACTTCTTAAAAGGTGCTGTCATTTAAAAAGAATATAAAAAGGAAGAAGGCATTGGGTGGTGGGGAAGGAGATAGAGAAAAGTAAGAAGCTCCCACTTTTGTCATGGTAGCCTCTAAAACTGCCCCCATCCCAAACTGTGTCAGGGCCTGTATGATCACTGAAAAAGTCTCCTCCAATTAGCGCCCTTCAAATAAGGTGGTGTATTCGGGACAGCCATTTAGATCTACCTCTGCAAAGAAATCTATGCCTTCCTTTTGGGCATGGATGTGGTAGAGAAGGACATCACTGCCTTTAACCTGTGTGCTTTAAAAGCATTATAGCTATAGGGAAAGGCAGGAGGGAGCCTCACTGATGTTGCATCATGCTGAATTTTAGTCCCCTGCAGGCCAGACTGAAAGGAGGCTCTGGCAACAGCATAATTTAAATCCTGTCATTTGTGTTAATTCAAGCCTGTTTCCTTCTCAGTTTCTTTTCCAACAGACTGATAAAATGGTATCCTAGCTTAAGCCAAGCTCATAATTTTTCAGTGAGCAGATTAATGGTCATACAATAGCCTAGTTCAGTGCTGGAGAATTTTCACTTTTACTGGCATGCAGAGGCAACTGGAGGATTACCCAGCGGTATGTTAAATGCAGTGCTGTGCTTAAAAAAAGCCCTCACCCCATTATTTCCCTCCAACCATGCTCCATCAATTAATGAGAGAAATTACATTTGGAAGTTAACAAGGGGGAGAGGAAATTTTGGTGAGATTCTCATGGGTTTTTGGGGTGCTGACCTTATTGGTAAATTGGCCCAGGGGTGGCTGTGAGGGTCCTTACCCTTATCCTGCAGCTGGCAGCCTTACTGGGTGCCCCCAATGAAAGTGATGATGTCATTGGGTCCCTCCTCCCACAGAGCATTTTTGGACGGGGAGGTGTGGGCAGCCAGGGAAGCTGTAGAGCGCTGGAGAAATGTTTCCTGGGAGGAACATGCACACACCATACCCTTCCTGGGGTTATTAAAGCCTTTCTCTCACCTTATTTTCTGTCTGTACAGCAAATACTATGAGAAGGAAGCCCTGCTGATGGATCCAGTTGATGGGCCAATCCTTGCCTCTTTGCTGGGTAATGTGGCTTCACTTGCTTCTGCGCTGACACCCTATGTGCTTTTCTGAAGTGCTGTTGAGTGGTAAAACCTGACTGTTTTGGAGCAATACTTTGCTTGTGTTCGAGATGCTGGGAGTGAATTTTCAAGTTATACAGATAAAGTCTTTTAGAGTAGGTACTTGCAGTTGGGCAGGACCAGAGGTAGAAGTGCATGGGGCACAGAGCCAAGGGTGAAACTCCTGCCTGGCTACATTTCAGCAAAAGTCAGAGGTTTCCATGCAAGCAAACAGAATAATTATTGCAGTTCCAGGATACCTTCCAGTGGAGCAGGAACACCTGAGAAGGGGGTGGAGATGGGGTGGGGCATTCGTTGTCTGGAGTGGGAGCATGGTCTTGGGAGAGTCTCAGGTCCCCTGCCCTTGCTCTAGATCGGTTGGAGACTCAGGTTTGGGAAACCCTGCTCTAGGCAATAAGAGCCCCCACTCCACAGTATATCTTATTGGAGGGAGGGGACCCTGTATCAGCTAGGTTTCCCCCTTGGCTGTTTTCTGCTTCCTCTAATGAATGGAGAGAAGAGATGGGGATGCCTTCAGGGAAATGGGGGGGGGCATACCTGCTCCCCAGTGCCCCCAACTGGAACCCTGGAGAAAGTGGGTAGAGAAAAGTTTTTCTTCCTCTCTCACAATGCTAGAACACGTGGACATCCCTTGAAGATGAATGTGGGGAGATTGAGGAGAGATGCAAGAAAGTCCTTCTTCACGCAGCGTGTGGTTAAACTATGGAACTCCCTCCCACAGGAGGCAGTGATGGCCACCAACTGGGATTGGGCAGATTCATGGAGATAAGGGCTATCAGTGGCTCCTAGGCACAATGGCTCTGCTCTGTCTTCACAGCTGGAGGCAGTAAATGCATCTGAATCCCAGTTGCTGGAAGCTGCAGGAGGGAGAGAGAACTTGTGCTCAGGCACTGCTTGTGGGTTTCACTTTGGGGCATCTGGCTGATGGCGAACAGAATGCTGAACTCAGTGGGCCATCGGCTTGATTCAGCAGGCTCTCCTTGTGTTCTCATGTTCTTCATTATGGTGTCTCAAGGTTTTGGGTTCTTGCATCAAGGGCATGCTGCACACACTGGTACTCCGACCTTCTGGGATTTTCCTGATTAATTCAGTGCTCTGGAAGCGCGGGGGGGGGGGGGTTTGTGTGTTTGGGGAGCAGCGGCAAATGGGGGACGGCTGCCTACCAGCTTGCTCTCCTTGTTTCCTCTGCCTGCCCTGCCTCTTGCCTCCTTCCACAGTGGGACCTTGTGCACTGGAGTACACCAAGATGAAGACCGCCGACCATTTCTGGACCGACCCCTCGGCTGACGAGCTGGTCCAGCGCCACCGAATCCACAGCTCTCACTGCCGCCAAGACTCGCCCACCAAACGCCCAGCTCTCTGTGTAGGTTCCAGAAGATCAGGGAAGCAGCTAGGACTGTGGGGCATGTGTGCACATGCACATGTGAGGTTATTGATGTCTTTATGTCATGCATGTTGTGGGGAAGGTTCATGACCAAGACATTAAAATCATCATTAAAGACAGCACTCTAAAACATTCACAAGATAAAATCAGCAACCAGCTAAAAACCGATTAAAACATCCATCAACATTCTACATGTCTGGGTAGCCTTGTCTAAACAAAAACATTTTTAGCATGCACTGAAGAGTACGGTGGAGGTGCCTGCCTGATGTCAATAGGCAGGGACTTCCAAAGGGTTCGGGTGCTGCCGTACTAAAATATTGATTCTTACAAAAGCAGAACAAGTATTATGTGGTGCCAGTCGCAGTGCCAGTTCTGCAGATCAAAGTGGTTAAGTGGGTGCATATGGCAGGTAAGGCAACCTAACAGGTAAACTGGTTCCAAGTTGATTTCCTGGCTGGATTCTCCTAGATTCAGAAGAGGCATTCCAGCGGAAGCATGGACGACCGGCTGTCTCTCTCAGCCAGAGACTACGTTGAGTCGCTGCACCAGAACTCCAGAGCCACACTCTTATACGGCAAAAATAATGTCTTGGTGCAGCCGGTGAGTAGAGCAAAGACAGTAGCCTCTCTGGGTCAG
The DNA here is from genome assembly GCF_964106915.1 of Podarcis gaigeae. NCBI lineage: Eukaryota > Metazoa > Chordata > Lepidosauria > Squamata > Lacertidae > Podarcis > Podarcis gaigeae. The sequence goes on from NC_139689.1 coordinate 55,940,763, forward strand.
AAAGGGCTTGCTTTGAAACCAAATCTAGTAGCCACTAGCAAAGGGGGGGGGGGGAAGCACCATAAATCTTTTACCATGGTCAAATGATCACTGCTGAAACACTGAGCATGCATACAGTTATGCTAGCTGTGAGGAGAACTCAGGAAATTTGCAGAATGCTGGCAATTTCTCTCCCCACCCCCAACCATGGAGTGAGTAGAAATCTCTCTTTGTAACCCTCTGGGCTCTGTAATGTCATGGCCCCTCAGTCATACGAGCTGGAAACTGGCCTCTTAATTTTTAACAGAGATTTTCAAGATGCAGAACAGACCCCCAGAGGGTGTTTGACCCTTGGCTATAACAGTATAACATTAGCTAGGCTGTCACAGGTTCCCCTGTACACATCTAGCAGATCCTGGAATGGGCATGTCTAGTAGGATTGTGCTGTAAGCCATTCAGCTTGAGTTGACTCCCAGAGTGCGGTCCGGGGGGCACTTTCCCGAAGCTAAGCAGGGCCAGGTCTGGTCAGTGCCTGGATGGGAGGCTTGCCTGGCAATGACATTGCTAGGTACTTAAAGAATGGCACATAGGTCAAATTTGCATAAAATCTACATATGTTAAGCTTTGTGTACAGAAGTCCCAGATTCAATCCCCAGAATCTCCAGGTCCAGCTGGGAGATCCCCTGCTAGTCAGTGTAGACCAAGCTTCCTCAAACTCGGCCCTCCAGATGCTTTTGGCCTACAACTCCCATGATCCCTAGCTAGCAGGGCCAGTGGTCAGGGATGATGGGAATTGTAGTCTCTGGAGGGCTGAGGTTGCGGAAGCCTGGTGTAGACAATACTGAGCTAGATGGACCCAGGGTCACCTGGCAGCAGCTGTTCCATCAGGTGGCAGGAGAGGAGCGGAGAGAAGGGCCAGGGCCGTCAGACCAGCCTTGTTGGGCATGTCCTTCCATGGCATTTTTCTGGCCCAGCTGCCCATTAGAAGAATTCATAAATAAGCACGTCTACCTGAGTTTGCTGATTTCCTCCTCCCTCCTGTTCCATTTTCTTTTTGTTCCATGTCTTTATAGATTATAAGGCTCTGGGAATCAGGATGGGCTGTAACTCAGTGGTAGAGCATCTGCTTTGCATACAGAAGGTCCCAAGTTCAAATCTCGGTATCTCCAGGCAGGGCTGGGAGAGAAGGACCCCCGTCTGAAACACGGAGGAGCTGCTGCCAGTCAGTGCAGACAGTACTGAGCTAGACGGACCAAGGGACTGACTCCGTAGATGGCTGCTTGCTTTGCTAATCCTTTCTTTGCCGTATGGCAGAATAATTAAAGAAAAAGCACCAAATAGATATTTAAATAATAAAATAATTAAAAAGCAAACAACTCTTCTTCCTTTTCCTCTTTTCTTAGCGGGACGACATGGAGTCCATCCCAGGATATTTGTCCCTTCACCAGACTGCTGACGTCATGACTCTCAAGTGGACCCCAAACCAACTGATGAATGGCTCTGTGGGTGATCTGGACTATGAGAAAAGGTGAGCAGCACAGAGAATAGATTATCCTAATGCATATAACAGGATAAAAAAGCAGCATAAAAAGAAACTAAAGTAAGCAGCAACATTATAAGCTCAGTCAGTAGAGCATGAGCATCTCAGGGTTGTGGGCTTGAGCCCCATGTTGGGCAAAAGGGGTTGGACTGGATGACCCTCATGGTCCCTTCCAACACTTCAGTTCTATGATTTCATGAAAAAGTATAGTCATGTCACCCACTCCAAAAGAAGAAAATTAACAAAAGGCTAGTCCCTGCAGCGGTTAAGTTGCTGCAGCACAGAATTTATCCACGTTGAAAACAATTGATCAGCCTCCCTCAACCTGATGCCTTGCAGATGCTGTGGACAGCAACTCCCATTAGCGCTAGCTGGGGCTGATGGGAGTTGTAGTTGAAAACACCTGGAAGGCACCAGGCGGGGGGAGGCAGCAATGGCTGCATTTTGACCTGACAGGATGTCATATGCTTTGGAGCTTCCTGGCAGATTTAATTAGAGGAGTTTGATAAAGATTTCTGTGTAGATCTTGGCAAAAGGAGCCCTACAGGGGAGCCCAGAACATCTGTGGGCACCTGGAGGAAGGAGGCTGGACTACATAGGGGTGCTTCTGAATCCCAGCTGCTCAAAACTGAAGGTGAGGAGACGTCTCCAGTGCACAGGTCCTGCACAGACATCTGGTTGGCCCCTGTGAGAACAGGATGCTGGCTGAGATGGGCCCCTGGCCGGATCCAGCAGGCTTTGCTTATCAGCAGCTGTGCTTGTCCAGATTCCTGCTGGCTCCTCCTTCCACTGGGTGGGGCTCCGTATTCTGGCTTCAAGCACGTTGTCCCCGCTGCTGCATTTCCCCAAAGGTCAAGGGGAAAACGCCTGCTTTCCTGTGTTTGCTTTTGCAAGGCCTCAGGTAGCATGGCTGCACTTTTTTAAGCCTGGGCAAAGAGAAGTGAAAGGCAAATGAAACCCCAAAAGATTCAGTCACCGCCTTTTGAAGAAGGATATGAAGGGTCAGAGCTTTTCCTGCCCACTCAGGCTCCTCCATTTAAAGCACCACAGTGGTACCTCGGGTTAAGTACTTAATTTGTTCTGGAGGTCCGTTATTAACCTGAAACTGTTCTTAAACTGAAGCACCATTTTAGCTAGTGGGGCCTCCTGCTGCTGCTGCGCCGCCGGAGCCCAATTTCTGTTCTTATCCTGAAGCAAAGTTCTTAACCTGAAGCACTATTTCTGGGTTAGTGGAGTGTGTAACCTGAAGCGTATGTAATCCGAGGTACCACTGTACAACTCAACTTGAAAGAATCATGGCGTACCCCCAAAGAATTCTGGGAAGTGTAGTTTGGGAAGGGTGCTGAGAGTTGCAGAGGGTCTCCTCTTCCCCTCCCAGAGTTACAGTTTTCAGAGTGGCTTAACAGTCAATCCCTTTTTAGCAGAAACTGAAAGAGGAATGTGGGGTGTCTGTCTCCTAATATCTCTCAGGGGCCTTAACATTTGGAATAATTGTGTGAATGAGGATTCTAACATTTAAGTCACTTAAACGTTCCAATAAAGCTGAAACGCAACAAACAGCAATTCAGGTTTTATGCAGATTTCTATTCACTGTGATTTAACACTCAAGAGCACTTTTCACGGAGGGGGCGGAGGAAGAAAGAGCACTCCGACACAGAGCTTTCAAGTGCGAATCATGCCTGGGAAGGGAGGAGGAAAAGGCGAATAAGTCCTTAGTTGTGCTGGTCAAGGGTTAGGAGGAGAGGAGGGCTGCCCAGCGGCAGAGCCAGTGCACCCTCTGCTGGGTTGAGGCAGAATGGCCGGCACTCTTCATACTGCTTTGTGCCAGTTGTCAGCAGGGATTTTCTGAGCGAAAGCCTGGACCTTCCGCCAAAGCCAAACACACACAGAGGGAGAGAGAGAAAGTGCCATCCTTGCTCGTGTTGCTTGTCAACCTCCCCCCCCCCCACTCCTCCTACTCCCTGGCCGCCACCCTCCTCCCCATTGGGCAGGTGCTGCCTAGCTAGCCTCTAAGTTTGTCATCACACTTTTTTTCCACAGTGCTACCTGCTGGTGGTTGCGTGAACTGCAGAGCATGACAACAGCCTCAGATGTTTATGTATACAGTGGTACCTTGGGTTACAGACACTTCAGGTTACAGGCTCCGCTAACCCAGAAATATTACCTCGGGTTAAGAACTTTGCCTCAGGAGGAGAACAGAAATCGCGCGGCCGCAGCGATTAACCTCAGGTTAAAAACAGTTTCAGGTTAAGAACGGACCTTCAGAACGAATTAAGTTCTTAACCCGAGGTACCACTGTATAAGAAGATATATCTAGATCAGTGTTTCCCAACCTTGTGCCTCCAGATGTTTTTGGCCTACAACTCCCATCATCCCTAGCTAGCAAGACCAGTGGTCAGGGATGATGGGAGTTGTAGGCCAAAAACATCTGGAGGCACAAGGTTGGGAAACACTGATCTAGATAATGGTCAATGGTGGTGTCTTAACAGGTTTAGAATCATAGAATTGTAGTGTTCGAAGGGACCACGAGGGTCATCTAGTCCACTCCTCTGCAATGCAGGAATCTTTCACCTAATGTGGTGCTTGAACCCACAACCCGGAGATTAAGAGTCTCCTGCTCTACAGACTGAGTTATCCCAGGTTTCCTGCTGAAATGTAATTATGCAGAGTTGCACCAGCCATACTGGTAGCTTAAATGATAGCTTCAGCTGCCAATCAGCAATGCTGCCATCATCTCTACAGGTGAGCTAAATTTTCATAACCAGCTCTTGCAGTTTCAGTGGTCCAACAGGTGGGAGCCAGTCTGAAAGATGATGCGTCAATTGCATGTTAACTCAGAACTTCAGTATTATTCACTAAATTGGTACAAAAACTGGTAGCATAGATGTAGTGAAAATTGCAGCTTCATTTTTTAAAGTGAGAGAACTCACTGTGGAAGGATTCTCTAATATTGTGGAACTTACTGCCACAGAATTTGGGATGGGTCTCTTTTTTTCGTTGAGCATTTGCCAGGAGTTTAGTTTTGCTTATTCCCACTCCATGTTCTTCCTGTTAGAGGTGGATGTGGGGCTGACCCTTCAGGGAGTTTTCTGAGGGTGACCCCGATGGGCTTTGTTCTTCCCTCTCACAGCATCTACTGGGACTACGCCATGACCATCCGCCTGGAGGACATTGTCTACCTCCACTGCCACCAGCAAGGTAAGAGAGGTGCTGGTTCCGCTACAGAATCTGCTTTGGTCGCCCTGTCTGGTGGTCAGTCCAGTTTGGGCTCTGGCTCCACCCACGACTGACCTGGAGGAGAAGAAGGAGAGAAGCACCCCATTCTCTGGAAAGAGAATAGAAGCTTCTCCACATCAAAACCAGAAACCTCTTGTATGTACGAGGGGCTTTAAAGGGCGCACGAGGGGTGCATTGTCGACATTAAGCAGAGGTGTGGGCGGCCCTAGGCCATTTGGGGGTGGGGGCAAGAAAATGCTTCTGGCTCCCCCTGGAGCCCAGTGGGGTTTCTTTGGACAGAATCTGGTTCTCACCTCTTCCCTCTTTTCCGTCTCTCTCTCCCCACCCGCTTTCTCTTGCCAATAGTAGACAGTGGGGGCACAGTTGTCCTGGTAAGCCAAGACGGCATCCAGCGCCCACCACTGCGATTCCCGAAAGGTGGGCACCTCCTGCAGTTCCTCTCCTGCCTAGAAAATGGGCTCCTGCCCCATGGCCAGCTGGACCCCCCTCTGTGGTCACAGAGGGGGAAGGTAAGGCTGGCTGCAGCCTGGGGGGGGGGGTTGAGGGTGGCCTCTCATGGGTTGGCCTCTCACAGCTTGGGACTGGTAATCTCCACTCAAAAATGACTTTGTAGAGCTGGAAAAGGACAACTGAGGTGATCAAGGGGGGTGGAGAACCCTCCTACAAGGAAAGGCTGCAGGGCTTTGGACATTATAGTTTAGAGAAAAGGCAAATCATGGCTTATCCACACCCTTTTGCCCTGATCTTTGCAGCCACAGTCCACGCTTAAAAGCTCCATGTCCAAACATTTATTCTTCTTTCTTTGGCTCTAAGCTGTCCCCACAAAAACCCATTCTTTAAAGTTCAATCGGAGCAAACATCAATTTGGGTTTTCTGCCGAATGACATTTGCTCTGATTGAGCTTCAAAGAATGGGGTTTTGTGGGAAAAGCTCTGAGCAAAAAAAGCACAACCCCAACCCCTGCTCAGACCTGGAGCTTTTAAGTGCAGTCTGTGCCTGGAGACAGTGGAGGAAAAGCAAATGTGCATAAGGCCTAAGAGGAAACCTGATGGAAGTTTATGAAGTCATGCATGGCATGGAGAAAGTGGAGAGGGAAATGTTTTTCTCCTTCTGTCATTACATTAGAACTCATGGGCATCCAATGAAGTTGAAGATTTTAAGGTATATAGACAACAGAAAGGCCTTCTTCACATAGTAAAACTATGGAACTCCCTCCCACAGGAGGCAGTAATGGCCTCCAACTGAGATGGCTTTAAAAGAGGACTAGACAAATTCATAGAGGACGAGAGGCCTATTGATGGCTACTGGCTATGATGGCTGCACTCTGCCTACAAGGTCAAAGGCAGCAGTGCTTCTGAATGCCAGTTGCTGGAAACCACTGGAAGGGAGTGGACTCTTGCTTTTGATTCCTGCTTATGGGCTTGGCAGAAGAGGCATCTGGTTGGCCACTCTCAGGACAGGATGCTGGACCAGATGGGCCTCACTGGATGGATCCAGCAGGCTCTTCTGATGTTCTTATGAACTGTTCATGGGCTCTGGAAGTGGCAGGTGCAAGAAGGGCTTTGTGGGTCTTCTGTTCTTCTGCTTTGCTTTTAGAGGGGCTGAGGAAGGTATAGGCCTCAGGAGCCCATCGAGGGCACCTGCTGGAGCTCAAGGTCTGTCAAAGAGCTCCTGCTTTGCATGGGGAAGCCCCTCGGCTCAGACCCCAGTGGCATCTCCAGGGAGGGCTGAGCATGAGGCTCTGGGTGTATTCTATCTGGAGTCAAATCGTGTGGTTCTAATCCTGCATATAGGTTTTTAAAAATATTAATATTCTTCTGAATATCAGTACTGTAGCTAGAAATCACAGGAAGAGAACGTGATCTTGTGCATGGGTCCTGCTTGTGGGTTTCCCATTGGAGCATCTGGTTGGCCACTGTGAGAACAGGATTCTGGACTGGACAGGCGCTGGCCTGATCCAGAGGCTCTTCTGATGTTCTTTCCGGAATGAAGCCTTGTCGTGAAATATTGTTTTAATCAAATTTAAAAACTGTTGGAAGAAAATCAGACTTGAAAAGCAACGAGGGAAAGCTGTGCTAGGGAGGGAAACCTCTGTGATAAGGGGAGACTGTTCTCACCCCCACCCCTTCTCCCCCATGGAAATGTGAGCTTCGCCTTAGGCATTCAGGAAGTTGTGTTAGATTGAATCAAATAGTAGATCCATCAAGTTTCGTATTGGTTTCACAGACTGGCAGTGGTTCTCCACAGTTTCAGACGGGATAGTTCCTCACATTGGATGGGAATGCTATGGAAGTCTGAGCCTGGGACTGAGCCTGCTCTGGCCTTGGCTCGGTCGTTGTTCTGCAGCCGCATTTCTGAAGATCTTTGTTTCCTCCAAGTCTGGTCCTGACTGAAATGATGCTGGAATCAACAAGGCAGACCCACATGACCTGAAGGTGCTGCTGTGCAATGCCCGGTCAATGATCCACAAGACTACCGCCATGCATGACTTGATTGTGGATGGAGAAATGAGGTTGGATGAGGCAGATGGGTCTGTTCTTGCCGCTGCTTGTCCACCAGGTTTCTCTTACGCACAGCAGCCCAGGTTATTTGGGTGGGGAGGGGGGGTTGCAGTGATCTTTAGAAAGTCATTAGCCTGCACCAGGCGTCCTATTGGGACGCCAGTTTTCTGAGTGCATGTTCTGGAGCTTGGGCAATAGAGGCAGTGCAGGATTCCTATTACTGTACTAACATCCCTACTACATCAAGGATTCCCTGTCTGAGCTGCTTCAGGTCGTGGTGGATGTTCTCCTGGAGACACCTAGTTTGGTTGTCCTAGGGGATTTTAACATTCCCACTGACACAACCTTACAAGGAACCGCTTGGGACTTCGTGGAAAGCATGGCCTCCATGGGGCCATCCCTGAATAAGTTTGGCCCAACTCATAGTCACGGACATGCCTTAGACCTGGTGTTCACCTCCATGGACGGGGGTGATCTGACAATTAAGTAAAACTGAAACAGAAGAAGTGCCATGGTCAGATCACTTCCTGGTGCAACTGGACTTCTCTGCGACCCTTCCCCTCTGCAGGGAGGTGGGACCGATTTAGATGGTCTGCCCCCACCACTTAATGAATCCAAATAGTTTCCAGAGATTGGTAGGGGATGTTTTATCCCATGTTGATGGCCTTTCAGCTGATTCCTTGGTGGCCCCCTGGAATGCAGAGTTAACCAGGGCTATCAACTGTCTGGATCTGAAGCGCCCTCTCCGATTGCATGGAGCCTGGACAACCCCATGGTTTTCCCCGGAGTTGAGGGCGATGAAACAATCGCTGAGATGGCTAGTGCACCAGTGGCAGAAAACTTGTTCTGAATCTGACCAGACACGGGTTACAGCTCAACGTCGAGTCTACCAAGTGGCGATAGCAATGGCGAAGAGAACCTTCTTCACCACCTCTATTGCATCTGCAGAAAACAGCAGCAGGAGACTCTTTCAGGTGGTTCACAATCTAATGGAACCACCTTCACCATGGGGGCCTGTTGACAACCCAATATCTTCTGCAATGATTTTGCAAAGTCTTTTGCAGATGAAAGTCACTCAGACACCACCGTGGGAGCAGGGCCAGGGCGGGAGAGTGCTAGAGTCCTGTCTCGACAAGTTGCATAGGATCAGTTCCAATCTGTTACCTCTGAGGATATGGACAGGCTGCTTGGACAAGTGAAACTGACGAAAACATCCTCAGTCGCACTGGTCAAGTATCTCCAGTGTGCCAGGGGATTGAGGTGATAGCTGTTTCCTAGTTCTGCTGGATCTCTCAGTGGCTTTGATACCATCGAACCATGACATCCTTCTGGACCATCTAGAGGAGCTGGGAGCTGGGGGCACTGTCAAACAGTGGTTCCACTCCTGGGTTGTGTCCAGAAAGTGGTGTTGGGGGATGAGTGTTCAGACCCCTGGGCTCTCACTTGTGGGGTGCCTCAGGGTTCTGTCCTCTCTCCGATGCTCATATAGAAGCCACTGGGAGAGATCATCAGGGGGGTTGGGTTGAGTGTTCATCAGTATGCGGATGATACCCAGCTCTATCTCTCCTTTCATTCAGAACCAATGAAGGCAGGGAAGGTCCTGTGTGAGTGTCTGGAGGCAGTTGGAGGATGGATGGCGGCTAATGGATTGAGGTTGAATCCTGACAAGACAGAAGTACTGTTTTTAGGGGACAGGGGACAGGCAGGTGTGGGGGACTTCCTGATCCTGAATGGGGTAACTGTGCCCCTGAAGGACCAGGTGTGCAGCCTGGGAGTCATTTTGGACTCGCAGCTGTCCATGGAGGCACAGGTCAATTCTGTGTCCAGGGCAGCTGTTTACCAGCTTCATCTAGTACGCAGGCTGAGACCCTACCTGCCCACAGACTGTCTCACCAGAGTGGTGCATGCTCTAGTTATCTCCCGCTTGTACTACTGCAATGCACTCTATGTGGGGCTACCTTTGAAGGGACCTGGAAATTACAACTAATCCAGAATGCGGCAACTAGACTGGTGACTGGGAGTGGCACCGAGACCATATAAAGCAGGCTTCTTCAACCTTGGCCCTCCAGATGTTTTGAGACTACAATTCCCATCATCCCTAGCTAGGTATCATGGGAGTTGTGTTTCTGAGCACAGTTCAAAGTGTTGGTACTGACCTTTAAAGCCCTAAACTGCCTCAGCCCTACATACCTGAAGGAGCTTTTTTCATTCCCATTGTTCAGCCTGGACACTGAGATCCTCCTCCAAGGGTCTTCCGCTGGTTCCCTCACTGTAAGAAGCGAGGTTACAGGGAACCTGGCACAGGGCCTTCTCAGTAGTGGCACCCTCCCTGTGAAACACCCTCCCTTCAGATGTCAAGGAAATAAACAACTATCTGACTTTTAGAAGAAATCTGAAGGCAACCCTGTTCAGGGAAGTTTTAAATGTTTGATGTTTTAGTATGTTCTGATATATGCTGTGAGCCGCCCAGAGTGGCTGGGGAAACCCAGCCAGATGGGGGGTATAAATAATAAAATTATTATCAATAATAATAATTTTGTTTGACTCCTCAAAGGGGAAGGTGTTTCCAAAGCTGAAGAAGCGAAGCCCCCAGGGGTCCTCAGAGTCGGCATCAGACAAGGAGGAGGAGGAGGCAACCGATTACGTTTTCCGGATCCTCTATCATGGCCTTCAGTCAGAGTTTGGTAAGGTTGCTCGCCTGGTAGAAACTGAGAAAGCTGACATAGTTATCTTAAATAAGATTTTTTTTCCACCTTAGGCTAACTTTTAATTTTACTACATGTTATAAACATATAGGAGTGTATTCCATTCATATTTCATAAGCCATATTTATTATGCCATTGTAGCCTGCCTTCCATGCCCTGAGGAATATCAAGGAATGCTCAGAGGTGTGCGTGATCCAGTTTGGATACATTAAAATTCTGCACCAAGGAATGTTCATGTCCACCACCAGTATAAATTATGGAACTTTGCTTACTTTGTGTCAGGCATGGAGAGTCCTCCCCTCCCTTTGGTAACTTCACAGATAAGAATTAATGAGCAGCTGATAGATCTATAGTCCTTTTTTTAAAAGCATCATGTTGCGAGCACAAATACACAGCTCTCCACAAGGAAGGCAGTTGGCTAGTCTAATCCTCCTTCCGGCTTCCGCAGCATTTTGGGCGCCAACGGGAAGTTCCTCCCTCTGACTCCTTTGTTCCCTGATACGTTTGGACCTCCAAGTCCGAGGGGAGGTCCCTCACGCTTTGAAGGTGACTCAGAAACTACAACTAATCCAGAATGCGGCAGCTAGACTGGTGACTGGGGGCAGCCGCCAAGACCATATAACACCGGTCCTGAAAGACCTACTGGTACATTGGTTCCCAGTACATTTCCGAGCACAATTCAAAGTGTTGGTGCTGATCTTTCAAGCCCTAAATGGCCTTGGTCCAGTATACCTGAAGGAGCGTCTCCACCCCCATCGTTCTGCCTGGATGCTGAGGTCCAGCACCGAGGGGCTTCTGGCGGTTCCCTCACTGCGAGAAGCAAAGCTACAGGGAACCAGGCAGAGGGCCTTCTCGGTGGTGTCGCCCGCCCTGTGGAACGCCTTCCCATCAGCTGTCAAGGAAATTAACAACTATCTGATGTTTAGAAGACATCTGAAGGCAGCCCTGTTTAGGGAAGTTTTTAAATGACTGATGTTTTAATGTATTTTTAATCTCCCTTTGGAAGCTGTCCAGAGTGGCTTGGGAAACCCAGCCAGATGGGCGGGGTACAAATAATAAATTACTATTACTACTATTACTATTACTGATTTGCATATTTTATTCATGGTTTGCTCACTTGGAGCTGTGTAAGGTGCTGGCGTCCCAGCCAGTCTCTGGCTTCTGAAGTTTCAGCCAGTGTTGCCCACACTTTGGGAGCATGCTTTCATAAGGATTAGAAATCTGTACTTGTATTTAAATATATTAATAAATGAAAGCTGGGGAAACTGAATCCTCCATCAAACATCAAAGGGTGTGTATTTGCTCTGCTCTCTCTAGATGCTGACTGACTCCCAACTCCTATCGTGTTAGTGATCTTAATTATTGTTCTTTTCATTTATATCCAACCTTTTCATCCAAGGAGCTCAAGTTGGCATACATAATTCTCCTCCCCGTTTTATCCTCACAACACCCCTGGGAGGTAGGTTAGGCTGAGAGGCAGTGACTGGCACCCAAGGCCACTCATTGAACTTCATGGCTGAGTGAGGATTTGAATCCTTTCCTCCCAAGTCCTAAGCCCAACACTCTAACCACTAGGCCACACTGGCTCTCTTTTGCTTTCCCATAGGGGAATTTCTGGCCAATGATGGATTTTTCTACTGTTCCTAGAATCGTAGAGTTGGAACCAACCCTCAGCAATGTGGGAATCACAGCTAGTGAGTTCCTAGTGTGTTTTTCCTGTTTCCAGGCTTGAGGAAGCGGCATGGACTGTGCCCGCCTTCATGTTTTGCCCTTTCTCTCCCTTCCTCTTTAGTGGTTGTTAACCACCCTTCTTGCCTTCCCTCCACCTCGACTGCCGCTGGGAAAGAAAAGGCCTGGATGCGTCGGACCTCTGGCAGAGTGGTGGTGATGCCCAAATGGTCTCTGAGTCTTCCTGAGGCAACGCCTCCCCTTCTGGTCACGTTGGGGTCCAGCCCACACCTGTGTAATGATGTTGTTGGCACATGGAGGGTGCTTCTTGCTTTTGGCTTGGCAGCTGGGGCAGATGCTGGCATTTATGAATCTGGGCAGGGCAGACAGCTGGGATCCTCCTCTTCCCCATCTTTTTCCTTGGCTCATTCCCTTGGGCTGCTTTGCCTGGAGGCACACAAGCAGAAGAAGCAAGTTCATTTAATTCATAACATTTATATACACCTTGGTTGTAAGGAAAAAAAAGTGGTTTACAAGAAGAATAAAACAATAAAATTATTTTTTAAAAACCCTATGTAAAACATTTTTTAAAAATTGACGTTAATGAGCTAAAAACAGATTTAAACATACATCAATTGTCTGCATGTCTGGACAGGCTTGTCTAAATTTTTTTTTAGCAGGTACCGAAAATGGTACAGCAATTCCACCTGCCTGATGTCAACAGGCAAGGAATTCCAAAGTGTGCAGGCGCTGCCAAACTAAAACATTGCTTTCTTACAAATGCAGAACAGTATTATGTGGCACCTGTAAGAGTGACTGTGATTAGGGCTGCTGCCCAGTTTAAAGAAATCTTAATAGATTGTTCATACAATGCTTTTTAAACCAATGAACTGATTAGACCTGCATGTCCATAAAATACTCACAGCTGTGAAGGAAAAGCGGCCTCCTTTCTTCCCTCTGTAATGGTGTGCTGCATGTGTCACAGCTGCTATAACAATTAACATTTAAAAAAATGAAAACCGTGAAATCTATTGTCCAATTAAATCAGAGGCATGTTTTAATGGATCTAATCGCTTTTAGTAGTGATATAATGTTGCTGTCATACTTCTTGTTGGTTATAATCTGAGGCAGATGAAAGGAAGGAGGCAACGGAGCTCAAATGAAAAATGTCCTTTAACAGATCAGGAGCTGCAGCCACCTCTGCAGAGATGGAGCCCTCCCTCTTGCTGCCCTCTTGATGATCTGGGGAAGACTTTGTCCTCTCCAGGTTCCTGTCGGGTCAGCCCCTCTCCCTTTTGGATCTCAGGCTGGAGGGGACAAGGGCTGGGTTGGCTTTGCCCTGCACCCAAGAATTGGCCCAGCAGACCTCAGCCTGACTTTCCCCAGTGTCACTATGGGGACATTATTGTTGTTGATGCTTCGGTCCTTCCTTTCCACCAAATGATACTTGAGGCATCTGATAGTAACATGGAAAACTGTCAATCAGCTGACCTTTGAAAAACACGGTACTGTTTTTTCATTTCTCCTAGAAAGCAATAGAATCTGCTTTGTGCCTTCATTTTTAAATTGATTAGTTAAAAGCCCAGGCAGTTCACCTGCTAAATACCTGAACAGGTTGGTTGATGTAGGATTTAGCAAATGCCAGCAGACACAAAGCCTGCTTCTCTGTGCAGAGTGACCTTCCTGCTGTGATCTGAATCAAAATGCTCCTCCCACCCCCCTTGAATTCACATTCCCCATTTCCCCTGCATAGAGTTTAGAGAGCAAGATATGGCTTTTGCGTCCTCCTGTGGTCCAGTTCGTGTTTGGTGGAGGAAGGCTCCATTGCTCCGTCCCTCAAGAACAATCTGCTCCAGGGATGCTCTTTCTTCTTGTATCAAAGCATTTGGCACCCTTTCCAAAACTCATTTAGCCCATGGTGCTCCAGTGGGACATGTAGGGGTGATTCATGGAAATTTCCCTTCAATCATTTTGGTGTGGTAAAATTGTTTCAAAGTGACTCTGCTGCAGATTTGGAGTCAGCATGTCATTGCAGGGCTCTTGCAAGCCAGTTAGAGGAGAGCTTGTGATTGGAAGGCACACCAGGGCCTTTGCTCTGATGTGAAACCAGCCAGGGATTATTTTGAAAGTTTTGCTGTGAATTGTAACTTAGCTGCCTCACAGCTCTTAAGTGCTTAGCCAGTTCTCCATGAAGTTTACTGTGAGATGGTGAGCATTTAAGGTTAGTTGTTTCTGGGATAGCCAACATGGCCGCCGGATGTTGCTGGACTACAACCTCCCAACACGCACACCCAGTTTAGCCCAATGGTCCTGGACAATGGGAGTTGTAGTCCAACATCATCTGGGCAGCACAAGGTTGGCTACCCTGAGAAAGGGTTTGTATCTTTCCCTGCATCAAAGATCCCACAGTGATTTGCAAGATTTCAAAAATACAACATATATTTTATAACAAGACAGAAAATATGAACTGGATTCTGGAAAAAGTACCATATTTTTTGCTCTATAAGACTCACTTTCCCCCTCCTAAATAGTAAGGGGAAATGTGTGTGCATCTTATGGAGCGAATGCAGGCTGTGCAACTATCCCAGAAGCCAGAACAGCAAGAGGGATTACTGCTTTCACTGCACAGCGATCCCTCTTGCTGTTCTGGCTTCTGAGATTCAGAATATTTTTTTTTCTTGTTTTCCTCCTCCAAAAACTAGGTGCGTCTTGTGGTCTGGTGCGTCTTATAGAGCGAAAAATACGGTTATAGATAGGTAAAAGGTAAAGGTAAAGGACCCCTGACAGTTAAGTCCAGTCGCGAACAACTCTGGGGTTGCGGCGCTCATCTCGCTTTATTGGCTGAGGGAGCCAGCGTACAGCTTCCGGGTCATGTGGCCAGCATGACTAAGCCACTTCTGGTGAACCAGAGCAGCGCACGGAAACGCCGTTTACCTTCCCGCCGGAGTGGTACCTATTTATCTACTTGCACTTTGATGTGCTTTTGAACTGCTAGGTTGGCAGGAGCAGGGACCAAGCAACGGGAGCTCACCTCGTCATGGGGATTCGAACCGCCAACCTTCTGATCAGCAAGCCCTAGACTCTGTGGTTTAACCCACAGCGCCACCCACATCCCTTATATAGATAAGTAGAGGGTTTTAAAAGAGGATTGGACAAATTCATGGAGAATAAGGCTATCAATGGCTTCTAGCCCTTGAACTCTAGTTTTTGAACTCTGAACAGCATCCTCTGTACTCAGCCCAGCTCCTGCTTTACCTACACATCCAGAGGAGGTACAAGCTGTGGCTAAAAATAACTGAGACTTGGCCAGCTCCAGAGAATGCTTCTGAGGCTGCCTAGAGACAAGCAAAAGCCCAGGCATCTCTGCTGTCCTACTATGTATGGAGGACCCAAGAAAGTTAAAGGCTGGGTGAGAGGATCCTGTTTTCCTGCCTCAGCTCATCCAGATGACCCTGTCTCACTGGTGGGGGTGGGGGCTTTCCAGAGGACTCCCCTCCACTCCAAACATCTTGGATGGAACCATTCTTCCCAGCAATAGAGCTCTTGATTCCTTTCCCTTTCATCACAGGAAAAGGGACCCTGCAAACACCAGAGGCAAGGTTTCTCTCTCCTCTGACCGCAGGGTTCCCAGTTCCCTTGAGGCACACAGTCCCTTGCAAATGACCCCAAGTTAGTCAGCAAGGAATAGGAGGTGCACAGCTTGATGGCTGAGCACCTGTGCAAGGGGTCCCTGGTTCAATCTCCAGCACCTCTGGGGAGGGCTGGGAAAGTCTCACTGCCTGAGACTGCTGCCATTCAGTGCTGACAGTACTAGCTAGATGGGCTGGGTACAAGGCAGCTTCCCTTGTGCTCCCTGCAAATTCATGCATTTTCCGTGGAGACTGGGGTGGTTATCTTGAGAAAAGCCTCCTTAGGTGCCACCTTTGGTTGTGCCAATGAGCCCAGTTTGTGGATGCTGGTGCAGTTGACCTTTTCTCTCTTTTTAATTGAAAGCCTTCCTGTGATTGGGTGAAGATCATGCAATTGGTTTAATCGATGTAGCCCTCCAAATATTGTGTGTCTGATTTTTCCCATCTAGCTTTCCCTCTCTCTCTGCTCCTGGGGTAAGCTGCTTCAAACCTTATCCTGATGGTGTGCTGTTCTCTTTCTGCATTTCTAGCCCCGCAGGATCTGGTCGACACCCAGACAAGCACTCTCCCTTCCATGTGGCAGCCAGGCACCCGCAAGTCTTCCTGCTCCTCCTGCTCTCAGAGCGGATCCACGGAGAGTGGCCCCTCCAATGGCTGCAACCATGAAAGGCAAGGCGACAGAGGCTGGCTTGGGGGTGAGATGGGGCTGCTCTCTGCCAGGGAGCCCAGGTGGCCTCACAGAGGCAAAAGGGCTGACTTGAGGGCTGGCGGGGTGAGGTCTGGAAGGACAATTAAAGCACATGACTCTCCCTAGGGAGTCAGACCCATCTAGGGCAGTACTGTCCACACCAACTGGCAGAGGCTCTCTGGGCTCTGTAGCCCTGACTAGAGAGGCGGTTGGGGATTGGCTCTTGGAGCTTCTTTGTGCAAGGCAGATGCTCTGCCTGTGAGCTACGACCCTTCTCTCCCAAGGGCTACTAGCCACGAGGGCTATACTCTGTCTCCACGGCTTGGAGGCCATCCTGCTTCGCTAGAGCAGTTGCTGGAAACCTCAGGAGGCGAGGGAGCTCTTGAGCTCAAATCCTGCTTCAGTGTTTCTCAGCATCTGGGTGGCCACAGTGAGACCAGGCTGTTGGGCTAGAGGGGCCGTTGGCCTCATGCAGCAGGATCTCTTTGTGTTCTTAATTCCCAGCACCCTTAACAAACTACAGCTCCCATGATTCTTTGGGGGGAGGCTCTCACTGTACGGTGTGGCTCAGCCCACAGCCAGGTGCAGTAGCACATACATTCTTCATTATTATTAGCATTTTGAGTTTTATTGTGTTACTTTCTTGTGTTATTATTATGCTATTTTGTATAATGCCTTTTATAGACTGGGGGCTCTGGGCATGAGTTTATGGAAGCAAGGGGGCGGGAGTCTGGAAAAGTTCAGGAACCCCTGGGTGGGATGCTTTTAAATTGCTTTTAATCTTGTGAGTCACTAAGGAGGGAAATGCTATGCTTTGAATGGCAGCTAATGTATTTTTGAAAAGTACATCTTGAAAAATGGGATTATTGCTTGTGGTGTATCCATTTGCAACAATCCATCTTCTGGTTCCTTAAGGACTGTAGCTATACCCCCCTTCCCTCTCTCTTCCCAGGGCTCCTCTGAAGCTGCTGTGTGATAACATGAAGTACCAGATACTATCACGAGCGTTTTATGGCTGTGAGTTTTCACTTCATCCCATTTTTAGTTACCACTTGGGAGCCAGGGGAACAGCCTGCTTAACCCTTCCCCCACCATTTCTTTGAAATTTGCTCCCCACCCCCACCCCCCCACCTGTTGCATCTCCTGATGAAAAAGCATTTGGGGGCAGGAGATGGAATTACGATTTTGGGTGTAGAAATAACCATGGGGGAGAAAGGGTTAAGCAGCCTTTTCTGTCTTCTGCTGCTTTTCATTTTAAAAGGTCATGACAAAGAAGTACTTTTATATCCCCTATAGCACTATGGCCTTGCAATTAAGTGTGATGTGGAGTTTGCCCCAGTATTGTGAACTGAAGGGCAGAACTACCTTGGTTCTACTACTGTGACACCAAAACTGCAAGAATATTTTGTTTATCCCAGACTTCCCCTGGCTCTTAAGCCAAAAAGACTTGCAGCTCAATAAAGATCAAGATGATCTTGGCCCTCAGGATTATGATCTATCAGACATGGCATTAAAGAAAAGAGATGGGAAGGGAGAAGGAAAAATCAAAGTCTGGCACCGGTTCTTAAAAGTGACAACGTTCTTAATAAGGAACAGCTGGGATAGAATTGGTGCAGGTAGCCTGTGGAATGGCTGCCAGTTGGTGATGGTTGATGGAGGCAGCTGGCCTCTCATCCCCTTGCCAGGGGACTAGCTCTGCTTCCCTTCTCTCCCTCTGCCATCAGTCTATAGCAGATCTTTGGAACTACAACTCCATCACCCCAGTGAGCATAGTCATTTGGACTACAGCGCATTGAATCGTAGAATAGTCGAGGTGAAAGGGACCGCCGGGCTCATCTAGTCCAACCCCTTGCAATGCAGGAATGTTTTGCTCAACATGGGGCTTGAACTGCGGCCTTGAGATTAAGAGGCTCATGCTCTACCAACTGAGCCGCCACAGCTGGGTTGACTGGGATTTGCAGTTTAGAGCGCCTGGAGGGCACCTAGTTCAGATTTTCTTTCCTCTAAGTGACAGCATGGGTCAGTGGACATGGAATCACAGAACTGTAGAGTTGGAAGGGGATTGAAGGGGCTCCTTGGGTCCTGACATGGTCCTACAGTCCCTCCTCCAAGTCAGGCGGGTGGTGGGGGTCCTTCTTGTGCCAGTATTGCCCCTCCCTGGGGGAGCAATCGGCAGTGGTGCTTTAGCCGCCTCCCTTACCCGCTGTTGAGGACTGGTCTCTCTGGGATTGCCCGCTGTGCAGCCTCTTTCTCTCTCTGCTTTCCATGGCTTAGGGCTGGCCTACTGCCGGCACCTCTCCACGGTGAGAACCCACCTCTCAGCGCTGGTGAACCACGACATTGTGTCACCCAGCGTGCCCTGCAGCGCCAGCCAGGGGCTGACCGCTGAGGTCTGGGAGATGTTTCTGCAAGACAGTACGGTAAGGGGGACCCCCAATTTGCCCTGGCCAACCCTGGGGCCCCATCGGCTCTGGCCCTGCTTTTGAAGGCGGATGGTTGAGGGCTGGCGGGGGGGGGGGGGAGAGGAAAAGTCATTTTCTCTTTACTTGGCCTCAGTTTTCAGTGAACTTTCCCCACAGAGCTATGAGGAGAAAGAGCTTTTGCGGCTAGTCTACTTCGGAGGGGTCCAACACGAGATCCGGAAAGCAGTCTGGCCTTTCCTGCTGGGACATTACCGGTTTGGGATGTCAGAAGCTGAGAGAAAGCAGGTGAGATAAGTAAAATTACTCATCAGTATGCCATGAAGTCTGCAGTGCTTGTGTTACTGAATCTGTATTTAAATGCTAAACAAGACGAACAATTAGTGGATAAACCACTAATTGGATTTCTCTTAGTGGCAGAGCACATGTGGTTACAGTCACATTCTGGAAGGTCTTAAAAGGTACAGAATTGAACGCATGGTACAAAAGAGGGTGAATCATTGCCTAAACGGCCTCGCCCAGTATACCTGAAGGAGCGTCTCCACCCCATCATTCAGTCCGGACACTGAGATCCAGCTCCGAGGACCTTCTGGTGGTTCCCTAACTGCGAGAAGCCAAGTTACAGGGAACCAGGCAGAGGGCCTTCTCGGTGGTGTCGCCCGCCCTGTGGAACGCCTTCCCATCAGCTGTCAAGGAAATTAACAACTATCTGATGTTTAGAAGACATCTGAAGGCAGCCCTGTTTAGGGAAGTTTTTAAATGACTGATGTTTTAATGTATTTTTAATCTCCCTTTGGAAGCTGTCCAGAGTGGCTGGGGAAACCCAGCCAGATGGGCGGGATATAAATATATTATTATTATTATTATTGTTGTTGTTGTTACCTTATGGAAAAATTGACCCACACATGAAGAGGAAAAAGACACCTTTGCTGACCTCTTCCTGACCTCTTCCTGACAAGAGGAAGGGAGCACAAAGACACCTTTGCAGGAGAATGGTGGAGCTTCATTCCATTCAAAAATTCTCCAGAAAACCAAAAGTTTATACTAACTAGTGGATCACTTAATAAGAATGTGTTTTATAGATATACGTACCTCTTTGCTGCTATTTTAGTATTATGTGGGGCTGATTAAAACTTCCATTTGCTCTCTTTGCATAAGTCCTGCCTCAAAAATTGACGTTGCCCAGTGGAAGAGGGCTCCATTTTTCTGCCTCATACTCAGGGCACTTTAGAGCTGGGGTTGGCACGTTCCTTACCATTGCAAAGTGGCTGAGGGTGTGCTGGGTGCATTTTTCTTTCCACAAAGCATTTCTCTGGTGCTCCTCAGCCTTGCTGCCTGCCCTCACTTCCTGATCTGAAAATGCAGTGCATGGTTAAACTATGGAACTTGTTTCCCCAGGAGGCAGAGAGGTCTACAGACCTTTAAAAGAGGACTCATGGAAGAGAGAGTGGCTCTGCTCTGCCTCCACAGTCAGAGGCAGCAAAGCTTCTGAATCCCAGAAACCACGGGGGGGGGGGGGGAGAAGGCTGCTCTTCTGCTTGAGCCCTGCTTGTGGGCTTCTCACTGGGGCATCTGAGTGGCTCCTGTGAGGCTGGACTAGGTGGTCCCTTTTGCCTGATCCAGCCGTCTGTTGTGTTCCCTCCTGATCTCTTCCCCATGGGCTTTCATTGAAACTTGGGCACGCAGGAAGTCAGCAGAGCCCAGACCACTGGGTGAATGATTTTAGATTGAGAGAAAGGACTTCCAGAACTACTCCTTGGCCACCTTAAAAATAAGGCAGGCAGGACAAAATCCTGCACCCCACTCATGAGAAGCTCACTGAAATTTTCTTGATAATATTCAAATCAATTGATGGCAAATGATTTTGCACGATGGGGGGATTGAGGAAGAGCCGTGGATCAGTGGATCAGGTTCAAACTCTGTAGAAAGTGGTCAGGCCTGGCATTGTTTTGTGCTGTGCAGTCTAAGGTATCACACTGCTTAAGGCAGCGCTGCGAGTGGTTTTAGGTTCTGGATTTAGGCTCCAATCTCTCCGGAGGCACGGGTTCAAATTCCCCTGCTGCCAAGTGTTCTTTTCCCTTGCTATCCTTTTCAAACTATCTGCACCACTTATCCTCTCTTGTGTGAGAGTCAGTGTGCTTTAGTGCTTTAGTGGTTAGAGTGTCAGACAAGGACCTTGGGAGACCAGGATTCAAATCCTCACTCGGCCATGAAGCTCACGGAGTGGCTGCCTTCTCGCAACCTAACCTCCCTCACAGGGTAGCTTCGGGGATTAAATGAAGAGGGAGGGAAACCATGTTTGTTGTTTTGTTTATTACATCTATATACCATCTTTTTCTTCCAAGAAGCTCAAGGTACATGGTTCTCCCCCTCCTCATTTAATCCCCACAACAACCCTGTGGGGTAAGTTAGGCTGAGGGGCAGCGACTGGCCCAAGGTCACCCAGGGAGCTTCATGGCTGGGTGGGGATTCGAATCCTGGTCTCCCAGGTTCTAGTCTGACACTCTGACCATTATGCCACTTTTGAGCTACTTGGAGGAAAAGGTGTGACATAATTCCAGCAAACGAATAAATGAAACTGGGTTCAATTCTGCTCCAGGGTGCTGTGGGGGATGCAAGGGCCTCTCCTAGCTTCTCTCTTGGCTTCAGGTCGACAGCCAGACTCGCGCCTGCTATGAGCAAACCATGGCAGAGTGGCTGGGCTGTGAGGCGATTGTCCGACAACGGGAGAAGGAGTCTCACGCGGCCGCCCTGGCCAAGTGCTCCTCAGGGGCCAGCCTGGACTCCCACATGGAACACGTGATGCACCGAGATTCGACCATCAGCAACGATGTGAGTGGGGGGGGGGGATCAAGGTCCATTGGAATTGAGTCAGTTCCCAGATGGCTTCAGAATGCATAAAAATAATTTAAATCTCTCAATTTCTCCCCTCCACTGCGCCCTTTCCTGCAGCACTCCCTGGAGCATGTTCGCATTAAAGGCACTAGGATACCACTTGGAACAGCCATGGCCCCCCTCCATAGAATCCTGGGAGCTGTAGTTTCTTCAGGGTTATGAGAGGAGAGTCTCCCTAGTCCCCCCCAACTGATTGTTAAAGCACCTTGTGAGTGGAAGGGGGCGAGCAATTTAAAAAGAGGGGGCACTGCTGGTTCTTGCTCCTCCCCTGATTCCTGGCATCAGCGCATTCTGCCCCCACTGCAGACACCTTGACTTGTCCCCCTGGCCTGGTTCTCCCATGCGCCTCCTCTCTTCCCACAGTCTTCCCAGAGTGGCAGTTCCGGCCCACAGAACCTGACACGGCTTCAGAGCGACTCCAGTGGCAGTACCCAGGTGAGGTGTCCAGCCTGTTGGATCCTCGGGGGGAGGGGGGGACTCCAAATTCTGAGCTGCTGTGCAAGCCTGAGAGACAGCACTGTGTAATGGTTAGAGTGTTGGCTGAGGGCCTGGGGAACCAAAGTTCAAATCTCCACTCAGCCATGCAGCTCACTGGGTGGCCTTGGCTGCCAGTCACTGCCTTCTCACAGCCTAGCCTACCTCACAGGGTTGTTGTGGGGATTAAAGGAGGATGGGGGAGAAGCACGTGCACCAAATTGAGCTGCTTGGAGGAAAGGACAGGATAAAAATGTGATTGTATGTTTTTAATAGATTGTCTAGATAGATGGATCATTTTAATTCTATTAATGCTACCTTGTTTTTTAATCACTGTTCCCCCCGTCATGTTTTTAGTTGTTCTTATTTTACCTGTAAGCTACCTAGAGTGCAGTTCAATCCTCAGTGGTCTCCCCAGCCGAAGGGTCTCAGGAACAGGCTGGGAAAGACCCCCAAGGCAGAGATTCAGGAGAGGCCCTGGCGAAGCTGGGTGAGCCAGTAGTCAGATCTAGCAGGTAGATAAAGTTTGCTGTAGATCAGCGGTCCCCAAACTTTTGGGGGCCACTGCCCTCTGGGCTCCATCATTCCATCTCTAGAGAGAGCATTGTTCAGAACTGCTTTTGGCCTGGCCCACTACAGTAAGAAAGATAACAACACAACAACTAATTGCACCTTTATTCATAATAATAATAATAATAATAATTTATTATTTATACCCCGCCCATCTGGCTGGGCCTCCCCAGCCACTCTGGGCGGCTTCCATAAAAACAAAAAATACAGTAAAATATCACACGTTAAAAACTTCCCTGAACAGGGCTGCCTTAACGTGTCTTCTGAATGTCAGGTAGTTGTTTATTGCTTTGACATCTGCTGGAAGGGCATTCCACAGGGCGGGCACCACTACCGAGAAGGCCCTCTGCCTGGTTCCCTGTAGCTTTGCTTCTCGCAATGAGGGAACCGCCAGAAGGCCCTCGGCACTGGACCTCAGCGTCCGGGCAGAATGATGGGGGTGGAGACGCTCCTTCAGGTATACTGGACCAAGGCCATTTAGGGCTTTAAAGGTCAGCACCAACACTTTGAATTGTGCTCGGAAACATAAAAAAGGTAAAGGTAAAGGTACCCCTGCCCGTACGGGCCAGTCTTGACAGACTCTGGGGTTGTGCGCCCATCTCACTCAAGAGGCCAGGGGCCAGCGCTGTCCGGAGACACTTCCAGGTCACGTGGCCAGCGTGACAAAGCTGCATCTGGCGAGCCAGAGCCGCACACGGAAACGCCGTTTACCTTCCCGCTAGAAAGCGGTCCCTATTTATCTACTTGCACCCGGAGGTGCTTTTGAACTGCTAGGTTGGCAGGCGCTGGGACCGAGCAGCGGGAGCGCACCCCGCCGCAGGGATTCGAACCGCCGACCTTTCGATCGGCAAGTCCTAGGCGCTGAGGCTTTAACCCACAGCGCCACCTGCGTCCCTCGCTCGGAAACATACTGGGAGCCAATGTAGGTCTTTCAAGACCGGTGTTATGTGATCTCGGCGGCCGCTCCTAGTCACCAGTCTAGCTGCTACATTCTGGATTAGTTGTAGTTTCCGAGTCACCTTCAAAGGTAGCCCCACGTAGAGTGCATTGCAGTAGTCCAAGTGGGAGATAACCAGAGCATGCACTACTCTGGCGAGACAGTCTGCAGGCAGGTAGGGTCTCAGCCTGCGTACCAGATGGAGCTGGTAAACAGCTGCCCTGGATACAGATTTGACCTGTGCCTCCATGGACAGCTGTGAGTCCAAAATGACTCCCAGGCTGCGCACCTGGTCCTTCAGGGGCACAGTTACCCCATTCAGGACCAGGGAATCCTCCACACCTGCCCGCCTCCTGTCCCCCAATTTAAACTATTTAGTTTAATTAATTCTAGAAAACTGATTAACTTGATCCAGTAATACCAGCTTTTCAAAGTCTGATAGTCATTTATACCTCCAGTGCCCCCTGCTTCCCCCTAGGTAATCCCACCCCTCGGGGTGCTACCACCCACTTGGGAACACAGCTTCAGATCTTTGCAGAATGCAGTCTCTTACTAAACATTTAACTATTTACTACTGTTACATAAGCATTTTTTATTTTATTTTTTTGCTATAATAAATTAATCTCTGTTTTATGACTCACTGTAAAATATCTGCCTATCTTTATAAACTCATTTTGGTATTTGTGTGGTGCCTTTCAGGGCTAGGCAGCCCACTCAATTCACACACAAATTTCACAGTAACGATCAAAATTTACATAACAAAAAATCAGCAGTGAAATGATAAATTAGGGTAGAAAAATAGTTGCAGCATTTTAAAATTGCACTTAAAAGCTTAGACCAGCCTTGAATGAATTGGATAAAAGCAGGTTTGAAAAGAGAGATCTTCAGAGCCAGTTCAGAAACCGTCAAAGGGGCCAAGTGCAGTTCCAAGGTGGGGGACCCACCACTGCCAAGGACCTGCCTCACTAGACTGGTGCACCTTCCTGATGGGAACCTCTACAGCCAATCTTAAGAGCCAGGCAGCTTTGTGTGGGTGCTGGAAATCCTTGGAATAACCTGGCTCCAAGCAGTTTGTGGCTTTCAAGATGGCAGCCAGCACTTTTAATTGGGCTGGCAACCAATCTGGAATCTGAATTATATATTGTGATCACTTGGCCAGAAAAAGCAACAGAGCATTTTGCACTGGCTGAGGCTCCTCGGTGGACTCAGCTATACAGCTGCAAATAAAACATTTTAAATGTGTTGTAAAGTGCAATATACAAATGTGACTCTAGAAGGCGACAGTGAGCTATGCAAAATTCAATGTATTTTTCAAAACTTTTAACAAAGCTTTTTCACAGCATTTTTTATACATGTGTAGATTCCACCAATATCTTGAAAGGCAGCTCCATGCAGAGGCCATTGCAGTAGTCAGACAATCTGATCCATTCCTGTTCTCTTTTGGCCTCTCCTTCTTTGCCCAGGTGTTTGAGTCGGTCGATGAGGTAGAACAGCACGAGGCAGATGCCAAACCTGAAGACGGCAAACGGCCCAAACTCTCCAACGGGATGATCCCTGATGGCGCCTCCTCCCCCGACCCTTGCTATCCCTCTTCCCAGAACTTTTTGGTCACCTCCCCATGCTCAGAGCAGATCTTCAGCACGAAGGACAGTATGGTGGAGACCGCAAAAGCCGCGGTGTGCCACTCTGCCCAGGCGAGCATGGCTGTCGGCCAGGGACTTCTCAGTGTGGACAATGCCCTTGTGGGTGGCACACAAACAGGGGAAGGTTTGCAGGGCCAGGACAGCCTGGAGGAGCCCCCCACCTCCAGCAGCTTAGAGGAGTTTATCCTCATGGGCAAGGAGCACCCTGATAAAGAGGGGGCATCTCTGTCTATAGTGGATGTGACAGGCAGCTGGCCAGACCACAGTGTGGGGCAGCAGAACTCCATGGGGAGTGAAGATGACCTCTCAGAAGAGCCAGAGATGGAGAGCCTATACCCGCAGCTGGATTCACACTCCCTGGCTGTCACTGACTTGACCATTAGCGAAGTCTCGCCTGTCTCCTCGTCGGGGGTCACCTACTCTGTGAGTGTGTGTCAGGGTCCCTGGTCCCTGGTTCCTCCTGATCTTTGGGAACGGTACTTTGTTTTGCTTTAAAACCCAAAAGGAGCAAACATTTTAGGCAGGGTGAATATTTTGCTTTGATTGCACTAGAGCATTTATCTATTCACTTGCTAACTGTTACTAACTACTACAGTGGTACCTCTGGTTATGTACTTAATTCGTTCCGGAGGTCCGTTCTTAACCTGAAACTAACCTGAAGCACCACTTTAGCTAATGGGGCCTCCCACTGCCACCACGCCGCCGGAGCACGATTTCTGTTCTCATCCTGAAGCAAAGTTCTTAACTCAAGGTAATATTTCTGGGTTAGCAGAGTCTGTAACCTGAAGCGTATGTAACCTGAAGCGTATGTAACCCAAGGTACCACTGTACAGCTAATTTACTTGCTAGCTACTACTAATGTACTACAGCCTTGCCTTTCTGGCAGTGTTCTCAAGACAGTTTAGTTTTTTAAATGATGGCCCACAGTTGTTGTTGGTGTTAAAATTTCTATACTGCCCTTCTTCTGAGGATCACAGGTTTACAATATTTAAAAAACCCAGTTTGTTTTGGGTTCCACACACCAAGCAGGCCACACACTGGATTTGATTTTTGCTGTGGGTATAGATGTGATCATGTCCTCCCTTGTGAGAGTGCCACGGACTGAAAGCCAGGTTTGACTCCCTCCTCCCTCCCGGGGGGCGAGCCGATTTGGGCTCACCCGTGAAGGCTGATGGATCCTGATGGATTTCGTCAAGCCTTGCGGGACCCTGCTTCCCCTGGCGGCTCACTAGATGAGCTTGTCAAGAACTGGAATAACCAGCTCTTGGCAGCCACCAATGAGATCACACCGAAGCGCCCTCTGCGACCCCGCCGAAACCGGGCCCCCTGGTTTACCGAGGAGCTCCGGGAAATGAAGCGGGACCTCAGACGGCTAGAGCGAGTATGGCGGCGTGCTTGTGGTGGAGCCTCAAGAACATCTTATAGGACGTTTATGAAAGCCTATGAGATGGCAGTGAAAATGTAAAGAAGTTTTACTTCTCAGCTTCCATTGCTTCCGCTAGCTCTCGCCCAGCGCAACTTTTTAGAATAATTAGGTCTATAACAACCCTAGAGGAACAGCCAAATTTAAATACGAATTTGACCCATAGCTGTGAGGCATTTGCGAGCTTTTTTGCGGAGAAAGTCTTGCTGCTCTGCCGTGACCTCCCTGCCAGTTTGGATACAGTAACAGAACTGGAGGCCCCTTGACTCTCCTTGGGTCCAGTATTGGACCACTTCGATCGGATACTCCCTGCCAATGTAGACAGATTCCTCCGAGCTGGAAGGCCCACCACTTGCCCCCTTGACCCGTGCCCGTCTTGGCTGATTAGAGCATGTGCAGACGAGGTGTGGGCCACCCTGGGTGAGATCATCAATCAGTCCCTTGGCACGGGGACTTTCCCAGGGGAGATGAAGGAAGCAGTGGCGCATCCGCTCTTAAAGAAAACATCCTTAGATCCTTTAGATCTATCCAATTACCACCTGGTTTTGAATCTTCCGTACCTGGGTAAGGTAACTGAGAGAGTGATTGCCAAACAGCTTGGTAGGTTTCTGGATGAAACATCGGCTTTGGATCCATTCCAGTCCGGCTTTCGCCCTGGTTACGGGACCGAGACGCCTTTGGTCCCCCTAACAGATGATCTCCGTAGACAGCTGGCTCAAGGCGGGTCGGGACTGCTGATTCTTTTAGATCTGTCAGCAGCCTTCGACATAGTCGATCACAAACTTTTGTACCACTGCCTTGCCGACGTGGAGATTCAGGGCACAGTCCCACAATGGCTGCGCTCCTTTATCGCAGGTTGGGGACAGAGGATAGCACTAATGAGGGAGCTACCATGGCACTCCTTGGTGTGTGGCGTGCCACAGGGTGCAATCCTTTCCCCAATACTTTTCAATATCTTTATGTGCCCCCTTGCCCAGATTGTCTGGTGCTTTGGGCTGGGTTGTCATTAATATGCTGATGACACCCAGCTTTATCTGTTGATGGACGGCCGCCCTGATTCGGCCCCAGACACACTGACCATATGCTTGGAAGCTGTGGCTGGATGGCTGCGTGGGAGCCAGTTGAAGTTAAATCCTTCCAAGACAGAGGTCCTCTGTCTGGGTCAGGATGACATGGGGTTGGGGCGCCAACTCCCATCTTTTGCGTGGGCTCAATTAGTGCCAGCGCCTTCTGTCAAGAGCTTGGGTGTAACGTTTGATGTCTCCCTTTCCATGGAGGCGCAGGTTGCAGCCACAGCAAAGGTGGCATTTTTCCATCTTCGCCGTATTAAGCAGTTGGTCCCTTACCTTTCTCGCCCTGATCTGGCCACAGTGATGCGATGATCACCTCCAGGGTTGATTATTGTAACTCGCTCTATGCGGGGCTGCCCTTGAAGCTGACCCAGAAACTCCAGCGGGTGCAGAATGCCGCGGTGAGGCTCCTTACAGGGTCCTTGCCGTGGGATCACATTCATCCAATGCTTTACCAACTGCACTGGCTCCCGGTGGAGTATAGGGTCAGGTTTAAAGTGCTGGTTTTAACCTTTAAAGCCCTATGTGGCCTAGGACCCACATACCTACGGGACCGCCTCTCCTGGTATGCCCCGTGGAGGACCTTAAGGTCCACAAATGACAACACTTTGGAGGTCACAAGGTGGTTAGATTGGTCTCAACTAGGGCCAGGGCCTTTTCAGTACTGGCCCCGGCTTGGTGGAATGCTCTGTCACAAGAGACTAGGGCCCTGAGGGACTTGACATCTTTCCGCAGGGCCTGCAAGACAGAGCTGTTCTGCCTGGCCTTTGGTTTGGACTTAGTCTGACCTTTATGTTTCCCTCCCCTTATGGTTTTGATTTATGGGCTACTATTAAAATGAGGCTGCATTTTAAATTGTATTTTAACCTGTATTTTAAATTGGTTGGTTTTTTCCTTCCCCGACGTTTTTATTGTGATTTTACTGGTGTTAGCTGCCCTGAACCCATCTCTGGCTGGGGAGGGCGGGGTATAAATAAAAAATTATTATTATTAAAAAATATCATAGTAACAAAGTCAATACCCCCCAGTTTTAAGGCCAGAGATTATGGGATAGATTGAGAGGAAGTAATCATATTTTAGTCCCCTTGACATCAATGGGATGTTAAAATTGATTTACTAATGCCAGGATATCTGTGTTATCAACAGCTCAGTTTTGAGTTTGTGTGAATAGTTTTTTAAATAACAAAACTATCACCACATGTACTTTTCTACATTTCATTCCTTTATTGCCACATTTGAGGCAGGACTGGCCCACCTGTAAGGCAAGGTGAAGCAACTGCCTCGGGCAGCAGGATCCGCCTGTCATTTTGCTGTGATCCAGATGGCCCTCTGGGTCCCTTCTAACTCTGCACTTCTATGACTTTTAAAACCAGCTGTTAAGTTTGTGGCATGGACAGGCCCTTGCATGTACCTTAGCAGAAGTTGTGCTGAAAGTTAACTGGGATGTGTTTCCTTGCCCTTTCTGCTTCCGCAGCCAGAGCTGCTTGATATGTACACTGTGAACCTGCACCGCATTGAGAAGGATGTCCAGAGGTGCGACCGGAACTACTGGTATTTCTCACCAGCCAACCTGGAGAAGCTGCGCAACATCATGTGCAGGTAGCTGCCCAGTGGGATGGGGGCGGGACTGGCTGTGTCGTTCCTTGCAGGCGACTCTGTCACTCTTTGGGCCAGGAACCATGGGAGCAGAGGATGCTTGGCGCAAGGAGCAGCCCATGTACTGACCACAGAGGGCCCTTTGCAGGCTGAGCGAAGGCTGGAACCCTGGCCCTTCCCGTAAAAATAAAGTGAGATTCCAGTCTTCATAATTCAGAATAAAGGATCTCCCTTATACCACGTCAGGCCATTGGCACACCCAGCTCAGTACTGGTTAGAGGAAGCTGGTTATCCCACAGACCCAATGAAGCCTCAGCTTATTAAACAGAGGATTTGCCACTGATTGATTTATTAAGCTAACATTTTTAGAGGGGTTACAGATAGGTAGCCGTGTTTGTCTGCCATAGTCAAAACAAAAAAAATTCCTTCCAGTAGCACCTTAAAGACCAACTAAGTTAGTTCTTGGTATGAGCTTTCGTGTGCATGCACACTTCTTCAGATACACTTCAGTGTATCTGAAGAAGTGTGCATGCACACGAAAGCTCATACCAAGATCTAACTTAATTGGTCTTTAAGGTGCTACTGGAAGGGATTTTTAGAGGGGAACCAACCACCCCCAAAGGCTATTTGGGGCTTTGAGATGATGCATTTCTGCATTGCAGCAGCCCCCCCCCCAATCTTAGAAGAGGCATTCTGCATTCCCTGTCTTGCTGGTGCCTCTTCTAAGACAGCACATGCCATCTTAAAAAAAAAAAAAGAAGAATCTGGGTGGTTTAATCAATGACACCATTTTTGTTGATCAAATTGCTTTTGTTTGTTTAAAATTATTTATTGATTAATTGGTTTAATCAGCTGTGGGCTCATTACCTATGGGTTAATTAGCAGTGATCCCTGCATTGCAAGCGCTTGGACTAGATGACCCTTGGGTCTCTTCCAGCTCTATGATTGTATGGTCAAATGTTGCAATCCTCCTATACGAAAGCAAAATGAACTGGCAGCTGAAATATAGGTCTGCAGACATGCATGGTTTATGGGAGGGACACAGGTTTGGGATGTTTCCACACAGATTCTGCTCCTTTTTTCTGCTGGGTCTGCTGCTGACCCCTTGAAATCAGGGCCTTGGCAGCTGCTTTGCAGGACCTCTGTCACCTCACCCAGCCTCCTGTCTCTCTGCAGCTACGTCTGGCACCACATTGACATTGGCTATGTCCAGGGGATGTGTGACTTGCTGGCTCCTTTGCTTGTGATTCTGGATGATGGTGAGTTCTCTCTATTTGCCACTATGCCAGCCTTAACAGTCTGGGGAATTCTGGCTCTGATGGATCCCCTCGCTGGACTATTCATTTATTGGTTCATTTATAACACTTTTGCCCTGACTCTATGGTGCAAAAGCACCGTTCATGATAGTTTACAGACAGAATGGACTACCTGGGGAGGTGATGGGCTCTCCTTTGTTGGAGGTTTTTAAACACAGATTGGATTGCCTCTGTCAGGGACTCTTTAACTATGATTCCTGCATTCCTTGGGGTCACTTCTGACTCTACAGTTCTGTGATTCTATGAAATTGCAATTTCATAAAAAGACCCAATGGAATAAGTCCACCAACCAAGGAAACAGGATCAGCAAATGTAAAAACATGATCAGCCATGTCCAATGACATGAGCCTGCTTGAATGAAATAGCTCTGAGCAACGGATGTGGGCTTCTCATAGGCATCTGAGTGTTCATAGTGAGAACAGAATGGATGGGCCTGTTGGTCTGATCCAACTCTTCATGTGCAGGAGGGGGCCAAGTGCACTTCCCAAGGCAAAGTGCTCTCTCATCCCACTCAGATGTGCTTCCATTGTGGGTGGGAGATTGTAGAATTTGGGCCTCACCCTCTTGCACCTCTCCAAATCCAGATGAGACAGGCTTGCCCACTCATATTTCACAGCTTGAAGCAGGGACATGTCTGGTGTTTAAAAAAACAAATTCAGAGCCAGCTCCATGGCACATGGGAGGTAGCTGGATCATCAGGATGCAGAAAGCTCTGATGTGGGCTGATCCCCAAAGATCCACATGACTGTCAGACCAATGTGAACAGCCTAATTGGTGTGGCTTCCAGGCCATGGCTGGAATGTGGGTCTGCAGTTGGAAGAGGAGTATCCTGCGCAGGAGAAGAAGTAGCACTTTTGCGATTTTCCCCAAGCCAGGATGTGTAAAACTGTCACCTGGACATGCATGCCTTTGGCAGCCAACACACAGAGAGCTCCTGGTTGTGTCCTTGGGTGGCCTGGGTCCTCTTCCTTCTGGGCAAAAGCAGGTGAGATCCAGGTCTACAGGGCACTGATTCCCCCGTTCTCTCTCTCTCACCCCCCCGCCCCGCCCTTGTTCAGAGGCCATTGCCTTCAGTTGTTTCACAGAGCTTATGAAGCGGATGAACCAGAACTTCCCCCATGGAGGCGCCATGGACACTCACTTTGCCAACATGAGATCCCTCATCCAGGTAAAGAACAGGAACTCTTCCAATTCACCCTTTCCATGGAGTGTTCACCATGATCTGCTTGTCAGAGGCTTATGCAGAGGTTAGATCAGTGGTTCCCAAATTAGGAGGCAACCTCCCACCCATCTGGCCTAGGGAATCCCCCACTAACAGAGCCTCCATATTATCTGGATTGAGCTTCAGTTTGTTGACTCTCATCCAGTCCATGACTGAGGCAAGACACTGGTCCAGCACTTCCACTGCCTCACCTGCAGATGTAATGGAGAAGTAGAGTTGTGTGTCATCAGCATACTCCATAATGCCGGAAAACCCAACTCAGTAATTTCACCTTCCCGTTAGTCATTCATTTACCCCACACTTTCCAGTGCATTTCCACACAGCTTTCTAAACCAGAAAATTCCATAACATGAAATTGTTGGGCCACGCTGACAGCTCATTTTCTGACTTCTACAGTGTCTCACATCCATCTTTGGATAGACACTTCTTCACAGTCTCTCCATCGCTTTCTGTTGTTTGCTTCCTGCATCCACATGAGTCCTACTGTTAGTTTTAGATTGTCCATTCACCACGCAGGTGGTCTTCTGAAATTGTATGGCCTCTGTGTTTGCTTTATTCCATTTTCCTGAGCCATCTCTTGCCACATGTCCCGTGCATGTGCATTTTAACTGCAACATTTCCTCCCATATCCATAAATTTGGATCTTTGCTGTATCCTATTTTTAGTTTTTCTGCCTTTTAAAAATATTTCTAACTTTGCACTTTCCATGGCATGTTGAACACTTTCAAATCCAAGGAAATATTTTCTTTTTTCACTGTGAAGCTCTTCTTAGTCTACTTTAATTATGCAAACCTCAATTTGCACTGGAATCCCACCCTTGGTTACCGTTTGGGGTAACAAGCTCCTTGGTTTTTGCCTTGGGGCCCTAAGGAGGGGTGCCATGCCCTCCACATGCACACCCCTGGAAAGAACCCAGTGCCTTTAATCAGTAGAAATTCAGTTGCTGAAAGCTCCTCTCAGAGACACATTCTGCCTGCTGTTAGGCACAATACCTGTGCAAGGAAAAGAAAGGGTGGCAGTGTTGCTTAGGTTCTCTGCTTGATACTTCCATGTCCTGTGAAGCTCTTTGGAAAGAGGTCAAGGGAGTATTGAGCACCTTGCTGCATGTAGGATGTGGGGGGTTTGTGGCGGAGGGGGGGGACAAATGTGGTTTTCTTGCAGAAACAAGATCCTGAAGCTTTTGCTTTTCTGGTAGATTTTAGACTCTGAGCTGTTTGAGCTGATGCATCAAAATGGCGATTACACGCATTTTTACTTCTGCTACCGCTGGTTTCTCCTGGATTTTAAGCGAGGTGCGTTGGGGGTATGGGGTCTGCATCTGCATTTTGACTTAAACACATCTTTTAACACTAGCTGGAGCAGCATGAGTTGCCCTGATAGCATCCTGAGGACAGGAGTTGGGAGAAGGTAAAATATAATTGCCCTTCTTTGTCCCTCCCCCCAATTTTTTCCTGGTGTCCTCTTTGATGTTTGCTGCACAACACTGTTTGCTGCAGAGAATTCTGGGATGGGGGTCACTTCTGCATTTTAGGGTTGCCATATTTTAAAGAGCAAAAAAGAGGACACATTTGGTGACTTCTACTTTTAACTATGGATCATTATGATGACTCTCATTTTACATACCCATGAAAAAGAGGATGTGTCCTGGAAAAAGAGGGCATATGACAACCCTAGCTTTGGTCGCTTCAGATGGCTTCAATGACTGTTCTTTTTTTGTTCCTGTTTTCTAACAGAGCTAGTTTACAATGATGTCTTCTCTGTCTGGGAAACAATCTGGGCAGCAGCACAGATCTCCTCGTCTCATTATGTCCTCTTCATTGCTCTTGCCTTGGTGGAGGTTTATCGGGACATCATCCTGGAGAACAACATGGACTTCACGGATATCATCAAGTTCTTCAACGGTACAGATTGTAATGGGCTGGGGCTGAAGTTGAGGACACTTTTCTGTCCCAAATGACTGCACTGCAAAATCTGTGCCCCTCAGGAATAGGCACCAAGCCAACCTCCAGGAGTCCTGAGCCAGGGACTTTGAGGTTGAGCTGCCTTCTGACCTCTGTGCAGGCAGAGAGAAATGTTGGCTTGTTCTCTGCTGCACTGCAGTACCACCACCAAAGCAGCCCAAAAGGTACTCTTTAGGGATCCCTTGGTGCCTGGAGGGACTTCCATCAAGCTGTAGACTTTGGCCTTAGTCTGAGCAATCTTTCACTTACATGCAGACTGAGCTACAGTGGTACCTCGGGTTAAGTACTTAATTCGTTCCAGAGGTCCGTACTTAACCTGAAACTGTTCTTAACCTGAAGCACCACTTTAGCTAATGGGGCCTCCTGCTGCTGCTGCGCCGCCAGAGCCCAATTTCTGTTCTCATCCTGAAGCAAAGTTCTTAACCTGAAGCACTATTTCTGAGTTAGCGGAGTCTGTAACCTGAAGCGTATGTAACCCGAGGTACCACTGTATTTGACTTCTTGCTGAGCTCTTTTTTTGCACCATCTTCTTGCTTTCCTGCCCAACTGATATGCATGTGTGTTGTGAATGTCCTCTGTATTTTGCACATGACATACAGATCCTTTTTTTTTAACTAGAGATGCTGGGGATGGGACTTGCGGTGTGCTGAGCATGGCCTCTCCCACATAGTTGTGGTCCCTTCCCAAAGGTGTCCCTGCAGGATGCCTGAGTGTGGGAATAGAGACAAGGGCAGAGACCTCACCTTGTTTTCTTTGAACCTACCCTCTCTTCTTCCTCCATTTTGCTTGACCCTTCCTTCCTTCCATTCCAGAAATGGCAGAGCGGCACAACACTCAACAGGTCCTGAAGCTGGCGCGGGACCTTGTCTACAAAGTCCAGACACTCATTGAGAACAAGTGATTTGAGAGAACATCTGCCCTGGAGGAGGAAGGGAGACTGAAGCAACCCTTGTGTACATTTGGAGGCTGGACTAGCGCATAAGGCAGAGTGCTAGAGAGGGAGCATGCCTCTCCCCATGAACTTGAGCCAGTCCCTGGAGAGGCAGTCTCCCAGCCAGTCATTCCACCGTTTGCATGGGCTGGGTGTTTTCAGCCACTGCCTGCTGGCTCTTCTGTTTCCGTGATGACAATTAACCAAAGAACTCACAAGCTCTGCCTCCTTTCTCATTCAGGTAGGATGGAGCTTGACTGGCACAAACCTTGCCTTGAGGACAGAGGTCAGTTGTTAGGTGGGTGGAAAGGGTGTGGCTGTTTATTGGGATGTCTGGTTTTATTACCTTCTGTTCCTGTTTGGAAAGGTCAAGGTGACAGCCTTGAAAAGGGGTGGCTGGGATCTGTCATTGATTTCCCTTCCTCCCTTCAGATCTTCCTTCAGAGAGAATATTTTAAACAGCCAGCATTTTTCCTTCCCCTATCACCTCCAAAATGTGCAGGTCGGGATCTAACTCTTGGCCCTTTAATCAAAAGGTGAGGCTTTGCCGAGGTCATCCTTTTATGGGGAAGCTTTCTCACCTTCTGAAGGGTGCCAGTTGAGGCCGTCTCGCCACTGAGGTTTGTCTGTTCTCTTCCTGATTTTCCTGAAATTTTCTGCAGTGCCCCAGATTGCTGTCACCATATTTCATTAGGAAACCGTATAGCAGACTGAGACCAGGCTGGCCTATTCCATCCTGCTCTGTGGGGATGCTTGCCATTCTTTGCCCTTGACCAGGGCCTGACAAAAAAAACATGTTCTCTAACCCAGCACATTTTTTGCTGGACTGAGGACTTAAGCATCCTGCTTTTCTATCATGAGGTTGCAAAGCCAAATGCCTTGATGGCATCTCGTTGAAATTTTTCTCTCGCTTCTCTCTTTCTGCCCTAGATGGCTCCTTGTGTTTCAAAGCAGAAAGCACCCGATGGTTGCTCTGGTCCAGCCTCAGGAGTTTCCTCTCTTCAACACTGAACCTTGGAGGTTGGGCTCGGCCTATTAACACACACACACACACACACACACACACACACACACACACACACACTTTGCACCTCTCCTTCACATTGTCCTTCTGAATGATGTGGTAGTACAGGATACAGGATACTTCTTGGAGAAAGTCTATAAACACTTACTAGAGGAGGTAAGCCATCCTTCCGCAACCTAGTGCCCTCCAGATGGTGTTGAGCTCCAACTTCCAATATCCCCCATCTGCCTGACCAATGGTCAAGGATGATGGGAGTTGTAGTCCAACACCACTTGGTGAGCCCCATGTTGGGAAAGGCTGATGGAAACGGCAGTCCATGGAGCTGATCCTGTGACTCCTCTGAAGTTCTGCCTCTGTGTTGTCTCTGGTCAGCACCAGATTAACCAGTATTCTTAGCACTCTAGTGTGAAGTAACAGTGAGGACAAATATTTGAATTGGTCTGTGTTAAAAATTCAGGTGTTCTTTTTAAAAGAGTAGGAGAAAGAAACAGAGTGAAATTAAATGGGTTTCCTGATTTTAAAAAATCTCCTGAAAAGGTTGCCATCATGGCTAAGTGAGTGGCTATATTTTGTTTGGTTGTTGTTCCTCGTAGCCAGTAAATGCTCCTCTCTCTCACTCCAGAGGACTAGTCTCTTAAACAGTGCTGCAAAATCCATCCCACCCACCCTGCTGGGTCTCTGTGCTGGCTACTCGTACTTCCATGCTAAGCCCTTCCTATTCTTCTTTCAGGAGAGAGTGGTCAAAGAGCACCGCTTCCAAAGTGAGTAACCCTTAATGACCTCCATCCTTAAATTGGGAGCGGGGGTTCAGTCCTTGGCAGCTGCACTTCAAAGCAGGGAGCTCTGTCTCAACAGTACACTCAAACTGGTTTAACTGTCCTGGCTTCCCTATGCAAAGCCCTGGGTATTTGAGTTTGGAGAGGGAGCTGCTGACCTCGCCCAAGCCCATTAATTTTGCCCTTCCCATTTGGCGCCCAAGCTGTAAGTCCCATGCTTCCATCACTGGCTCTGCAAGGAGGCCATGCCAAGTAGACCAGTAGTGCAAACTGGATTCCTTGCCCCAAACAAGTTCAGCTTGGACTTCCCATGGCCTTTGGTGGCTGGTTGGACTTCCACAAAGTGGTAGGGCACTCCCTTTTTCTGGCAAGTGTTAAAGAATCAGGCACCGCCCTCCAAAGCAGACATAGGCACATCCCAGGCTCAGCCAGATACTAAAGCACAAGAGAATCGTGCCCCTGGGCAGTGGTGCCAAGTGGGCTTTTGCCCTTTTGTCCCCATAAGGAAGGGGAACAGTTACAAAACAAGTTACTTCCTCCTGTTCTGGAGCTGATCTACCTTACTACTTCTATCCCCAAAGCTTTTTCTGGGAGATGGCAGGGCAATGTGGTATTTTAAGGATAAAGTTTGGGACTGAAGGATCCATGCAGTCCATGGGGTGGGTGGGTGTACGTACATGTTGCTTGTGCTGGGCTTTTTGACTGTGGATGCTAGTGTTTCCACCCTCCTTTCTTAAAAGCACAAACTTGATCTAGTGACCTGTTTCTGAAAGATAAACCTTTCCACTTTGGAAAACTCCAAACGAGAGAATTAAGCAGGCTGACTAGCCCTTTTCTACAGGGCAGTGTCCTTGCCAAGCAAGTTGTGAGGAGCCAGCTGCCCTGGAGATGGCAGTGAGAAATGGTATGATGCAGTGGAAAGAGCATGGGACCTTGACTTGCTTTGAATTTTCGCTCACCCTTGAAGCTGTTGGTTGGTCACTTCCTGCCCATCCAGCCTACTTCACAGAGTGACCGTGAGGACAACATGGTCCATCTTCTCTCCTTTATTGGAGGAAGGGTGAGATGCAGTGCGTAGGCTGCATCTGCAGGGGATTTTTGATGTCTTTGTTTTTGACACTATGAGAAGCTGTATCTAAATTTTGAGAAGTAGTTTCTAGTATATAACTTTGCAATTGTTAGCACAAGGGTTTTCCACTCCCATATCACACTCTTGTTTTCAGAGCAATGCTACATCACCATGAACTCATTGCACTCACCCCTTGGGGTGACCTTTTAGTTTTTCTGAAATCCCTTTAAAAAAATGGTTTTGTTTTAAAAGCTAGCTGAGTAATCAAGCCGAGCACTTTCTGCCTATGCTATCAGAGAGAGCATATTTTGGCCATTTGATAGCAGTCTTGCTTTGTGTGTGTGTGTGTGTGTGTGTGTGTGTGCGCGCGCATGTGTTTTAAGGGGAGCACTTTTAAATGCAAAGAAAATGTTATTTATTTACAGGTCTTTATTGATTCTCTCTGTGCGTCCTGAACTCTGTGTACGTGAAGCATTATGCAAACAAATACATTATTTTCTCAATGTCGCCAAACATATCTTTTAAATGTTGATCAGGAAATTGTTTGTGTTTGTGTGTCTATATCTATATATTATATAGATACAAATATTATATGTACAGTATAGAAAATGTATATGTGAGTTAGGCAGGGCACTAAGAAATCATTGCTTTTAAGAAAAGCGTTTTGCTGCTCCTCAGATGCCAAAATTCTTTGAGTGTATTGGGAGTAGTAGTGGAGGTTTGTTGCTGTTCTGTTGCACGTCAGAGGATAAAGACAGATAATAGTTTGCAAGAAAAAGTGGCTTCATTTCCTATGGGGTGTAAAGTGATATGTCTCTCTCATCCCATCACCTTGCCAAAGAGACTTGGCAGGTTTCTGAATCCCTATGAAAAAAATTGTCTAGTAGCATCTTAAGGTAAAGGTAAAGGGACTCCTGACCATTAGGTCCAGTCGTGGCCGACTCTGGGGTTGCAGCGCTCGTCTTGCTTTACGGGCCGAGGGAGCCGGCGTACAGTTTCCGGGTCATGTGGCCAGCATGACTAAGCCGCTTCTGGCAAACCAGAGCAGCGCACAGAAACACTGTTTACCTTCCTGCTGGAGCGGTATCTATTTATCTACTTGCACTTTGATGTGCTTTCGAACTGCTAGGTTGGCAGGAGCAGAAGGGTCGGCAGTTCGAATACCCGTGACGGGGTGAGCTCCCGTTGCTCGGTCCCTGCTCCTGTACCCACCACAGCACCACCCGCATCCCTTATATAGATAAGTAGAGGGTTTTAAAGGAGGATTGGACAAATTCATGGAGAATAAGGCTATCAATGGTGTTTGCATAGTTCCTATATGTCCCTCCTTTTCAACTGGGACTTAAGTTGCAGCTGGAAATTTTGGTGATAATTGCCACAGATATGTTTTTTTAAAGGTTTCAATTGCTGCTATTTTGGTGTTTGAAAAAGCACACACTCCTTCCATTGCAACACCGTTTCTGCTTTTTCCTACGTTGGAGCCAAGCTGACTTTGATACCTGTTCTGTTGTGTGTAGTAAATACCCTTGCCATTGAACACCAAGTGTTCTTGTGTTCTCCTCTGACAGTGCTGGAAGAAGCAAGTTTTGCAACAGGCTGACTGTGGAATATTCAAGTGGCATATTTGGAAATAACTGTTCCAGCCAGCTCTTTTTTAGTGTGCGTGTGTTTGTTTTCCAATGTCAGCTCTATCTGAAGACCTTAAAGCAAACATAGGGAACCTGTGGCTCTCCAGACATTGCTGGACTCCCATCTCTCATCTGCTGCAGTCAGCAGGGCCAATGATATGGGATGATGACAGGAGTTGTAGTCCAGCAACATCTGGAAGGCCTCAGGTGTCCCATCTGTGCCTTAAGGGAATGCAAAGTTCAAAGCAGAGAAAATGTATTGCTGTGCTTTCATTTAGGGGTGCCTCTGTTCTGCTGCATGTCTGGATTCTGGCCCCAATCGAAAGTTGTTGACACCCTCTGATGTGCACACACACACCAAGGTTGCAGGTTCGATCCCTGTACAGGACAGCTGCATATTCCTGCATTGCAGGGGGTTGGATTAGATGACTCTCAGGGTCCCTTCCAACTCTACAGTTCTATGATCTCCTCCTGCATATGGTGGTGATGGAGAAATCCCCATTCATTTCAGCAGGGCGGGCTATCATACACAAGGAAGTATGCCAGAACAAAGATGAGAAGCACTTGTGAATTGGAGCTGTGAGATTTGTGTGCATCTAAATCAGCCTTCGCCAACCTGGTACATTCTGAATGTTATAGACCAGTGTTTTGCAACCTTGAGCCCTGAGATGTTGTTGGACAACAACTCCCATCATCCCCAGCCAACTTAACCCAAGGCCAAGAATGATGGTAGATGTAGTCCAGCAACATCTGAGGACCCAGGGTTGAAGGGCACTTTTTTTTAAAGACTACAGTTCTTATCAGACCAAGCCCATGTGGCCTTCCTTCCATCAGCCCCATCATCATGCAGCTGCGCTGGGAGTAGGGGCTGATGGAAGCTGGAGCCCCACAACATCTGGAGGGTCCCTGGTTGGTCTACAGCAGGGGTCAGCAATTTTTTTCAGCAGGGGGCTGGTCCACTGTCCCTCAGACTGGACTATATTTTGAAGAGAGAGAAAAATGAACAAATTCCTATGCCCACAAATAACCCAGAGATGCATTTTAAATAAAAGCACACATTCTACTCATGTAAAAACATGCTGATTCCTGGATTTTCCACGGGCCGGATTTAGAAGGCGATTGGGCCGGATCTGGCCCCCGGGCCTTAGTTTGCCCACCCATGGTCTACAGCTTCTCCGTGTGAATTAGCAATTGTTGGCTTGTGGGCAACTGTGTCCTAATCACCAGAGCTTCGTTTTTGTTTTAACCAGGGTGGGGTGCATAGCTGTCAACTTTCAGATTTGAAAATAAGCCATCAGCAGGCTCACCTGTCCCGGAGACAGTCTATGGGATATCTAACAATCTGGATAGCAGCGGGAAACAGCACTGAAATAAGGGAATTTCCTGCCAAAAAAAGGGAAGGTTGACAGCTATGGTGGGGTGGGGCTGGGGGCTCTACCTTGGCCAAAAGAGACACACCCAAAGCTGGAAGCTTAGTGGGGGTTCTGGTTGGAAAGGTGGTGTCGCGCTCTCTCTCTCTCTCTCTCTCTCTCTCTGTGTGTGTGTGTGTGTCTGTGTCTGTGTGTCTGTGTCAAGCAACCCAGGAAGGTTCTTCAGGTACCTTTTTTGGAGCAAGAAAACATGAGCTCTGAATGTATCCTGTTGAGTGATTGCTGCCTGACACAACTTGCTGCTACTGCTGCTGCTGCTGCTTTGTGTGTGTGTCTCAGCGGGCTCCTTTGGGCTACTCTGGTATCACTCCTTATGAGATGCCCTGCTGTTGCTTTCATAGTTAATGTTTGACAATAAAAGTGCTGCTTTTTGCCTGTTTGCATTCCGCTCTGTGGCATAATCTTGGTTATTTTTAAAAAATTCTGCTTTGATATTTTGTTAACCAATGTTAATTGTAACTTATATCTGTGGGGCCAGAAAGACAAAAGAAAGTTATATATTCTCTATGGTTCTATGTATTTTCAAATCAATAATTAAACAAACAAACAAACAAAATATGGCTGTTATATGTAACAATTCTGGTGTTGGGATTGGGACAGATTCTGAGTTATGTCTCTCTAGCCTGGTTTGCATATAACACTGAGCCCTGCTTGTTACGGTTTATTAAAGGTAAAGGTAAAGGTACCCCTGCCCGTACGGGCCAGTCTTGCCAGACTCTGGGGTTGTGCGCCCATCTCACTTAAGAGGCCAGGGGCCAGCGCTGTCCGGAGACACTTCCGGGTCACGTGGCCAGCGTGACATCGCTGCTCTGGCGAGCCAGAGCCGCACACGGAAACGCCGTTTACCTTCCCGCTGGTAAGCGGTCCCTATTTATCTACTTGCACCCGGGGGTGCTTTCGAACTGCTAGGTTGGCAGGCGCTGGGACCGAGCAGCGGTTTATTAACCACAAACAAATGACACCCATAAACCACAGTTTTTGACTTATAAACCCTGCCTTGTTTTAAGCATGGCTTCTTGTATTATCATTAAAGGGTGAATAAGAGCTATTCCATGCTGTCATAAGAGGGTGGAGTGAATGAGATTGGACTGCTTAGAATGCAAACAGCTTCTGCAGTCTCTGCGTCAGCCCATTTGACATGGAAGTTAGTTCCCCATTCAGCAGGCACTGACTTCTCACATTGTAAAGTATACTGGGCACTCTGAAGGACACAGGACAATATACTCATTCTGGTGGGGTGCTCTTCTATTCTAGAGCAGCCAAATAGGGTCAGGCCTTGGGCAACAGCTCTTTCAGGTCTTGGGCTTTCCCAGCCCTGCTAACCCAGCATCTTTCTACTTGGAGTTGAACTTGGAACCTGCATCCGAGGCTCATGTGTCCCCACAGGACTTTCTGCACTCTCCTACCACCTCTGCTCTTAGAGGGTTGTGTCCCCCTCTCCCCATTAATGTAGGATAATGATGAAGATGCACATACAGTTTCCGGCTGTCCACCCACCCTTAAGGTTGCCAGGTCAGGAACATCCCAGACTCTGAAATTTCAACTTATCTGCTCCTTATAACCAGCCCTGAGCAACAGTCTGGCATGCAGCTCTTTGAGCCAGTTGATGTTTCTGAGCACTTTTCAAAGGTAGCCCTAATCCATACGGATTGCAACTAATGGCCAAATCAGACATCTCAAGGAATGGGTGATGCTGGCACACTAGCTGTAACTGTGCAAATGCACTCCTTGCTAACTCAGAAACCTTAGCATCCATGCTCAGGGATGAGTTCAAGAGAACACCCAAACTATGGACCTATGTCCTTAGAGGGAGTGCTCCCCATCCAGCACAGGATGAATCCCGATTCCCTGTTCTGCCTTCCAACTGATCAAGAGCACCTCTGTCTTGTCAGTTTTATATTATAGTTA
The DNA here is from genome assembly GCF_964106915.1 of Podarcis gaigeae. Taxonomy (NCBI): domain Eukaryota; kingdom Metazoa; phylum Chordata; class Lepidosauria; order Squamata; family Lacertidae; genus Podarcis; species Podarcis gaigeae. The sequence goes on from NC_139689.1 coordinate 55,983,003, forward strand.
GTTCACACTCATCCAGTCCACTACTGATGACAGACACTGGTTTAGAACTGAGACAGCCTCCTTGGATTTAGGTGAAAATGAGAAATAGAGCTGGGTATCATCAGCATACTGACACTGAACCCTGAAACTCCAAACCGCCTCTCACAGGAGTTTCATGTAAACATAAAATAGTTTGGGGGACAAAACAGAACCCTGAGGACCCTGCCGGCCAATGGCCAAGGCATCAAACAGGAGTCTCCCAGCACCACTTTCTGGGTTGGCCCCTCCAGGAAGGAAGGGAGCCACTGTAACACAGGACCTCCAAGTCTCATCCCAGCAAGGCAGCCCAGAAGGATACCATGGTTGATGGTATTGAAAGCCACTAGGAAGTTCAGCAGAACCAATAGGGATACACTAGCTCAGTCCAGTTCCTGGCATGTCATCCACCAAGGTATCCAAAGTCATCTCTGTCCCATAACTACTGTAGTCCTGAAACCAACTAGCTACACCTCTGCCCACCACTGCTTATGCAATTTGTTACTCTTTTTTCCTAACTAATATTTAATTTCAAGTAACAAAACATGCCCATACAATAAAAACAGAGCTTAGTAGTTGCACAGAAAAGAAAAATAGTGGGGTCTTAGTGGACCACAAGCTGAATGTGAGTCAACTGTGTGATGCAGCAGAAAAAAAGCTAATGCTGCCTCAACAGAAGTATTGTGTCCAGATCAAGGGAAATAATAGGACCAGTCTATTCTGCCTTCGTCAGACCACACCTGGAATACTGTGTCTAGTTCTGGGCACCACAATTTAAGGTTGTTGACAAGCTGGAACGCGTGCAGAGGAAGGCAACTAAGATGAAAAGGGGTCTGGAAACCAAACCTTGTGAGGAACAGTTGAAGGAGTTGGTTACTGTATGCTTAGCCTGGAAAAGAGAGGACTGAGAGAAGATATGATATTCATCTTCAAAGATCTTGAAGGCTGCCACAAGGAAGAGGGAACAGCTTGTTTTCTCCTGTTTTGGAGGGTAGGATGGCTTCAAGTTACAAGAAAGGAGATTCCAACTAAACATCAGAAAAAAAACTCTCTAACAGTAAAAGCTGTTCAACAGTGAAACAGTCTCCCTTAGAGGTGGTGGACTTCTTGGATCCTTGGAGGTTTTCTAAGCTGAGGTTGGATGGCCATCTGTCAGATATGCTTTAGTTGAAATTCCGGCATTGCAGGGAGATGGACTAATGACCCTTGGGGCCCCAACTCTACAATTCTAGGATTCTATGATACATGAAAGTGTCTGTAAGATTTTGTGAGTTAGTGGAGTGTGTATGAAAACCATGTTCAATTATCTTAACCAGGGGTGCCAACTTGAATAAAATATGGGGGGGGGGAGAGAAGGTAAGCCCCACCCCACATAATTGATCACATGATGTGGTACATGCACACCATTTGAATGGCAATGCCATGGGGGAGGGCAGTCACATCAAATATTTTATTTGGGGCCCAAAGGGACCTCAGCCCCGGGGAGCTGGATCTTATGGTCTTAACATAGGCAACAGAGTCTTAACAAAGTCCATAAGCACAATGTTCATCACTTGCGAAATCCAGGCTTCAAAAAGATTTGCATTAAGCTTTCCCATTTTTCTGCAATCACTAATCTAGCTGCAGTTAATAAATGAAGGATGAAATCTTTATTCGTTCTAATCTGTGAAGTATGTTACAATAGTAGAGATAATTTCGACTCTGGTTTTAGCACTTATTGCATCATTTGAAACACTTTTCCCCCAAAAGGGATAATTTTTGTGCAAAACCACCACATGTGCAGGTAAATTGCACTCCCACCAGCAAAGGTTCAATGTGTTCTGATTAAGACTTCCGGTCGGCGCCAGCGTTTAATGGCGGTCTTAGCCTCAAGCTCCGAGGCAAGACTGCTCCGCGAGTTCGGGTCTGACCCGCTACAGCGAGCGGGGGACCCCTAAAATCACAGGCGCTGAAGCCTGTGAGCAAGGAGATTCGGTGGGCACCTTTGCGCCCCCCGGTACTGCGAAAGAGCCTTTTTAAAGGCTCCGGAGCGGCATCGGGAGTGAGCGCGGTGCTGAGAATCGCTACCCAGCCCGCGGAGCGAAGCCGCGTCGCCATTAACGGAGAGCGCCGATTCCATCCTGAAATTACAGATCGACAGCAACACCCGTGAGTAAGAACAAGAAAATAAAGTTTAACGGGACACTAAATTTGAATTTGGCTGAAAGCGGGCAAGGCATAAATTAAGGAAGTCTGCCTCCCGGAACTGCAGGATTAACTAAGCAACGAAAAAGAAAGCTGCATTTAAATGAAAATCCCTTTTTGCATTGATAAACCTGACATCGAAAGTGGACCTCCCCCCTCTGGGCAGGAGAAGGGGGGAAGAAAAAATGGGACTTTGTGAACCTGCCTTAATTTAGCTTGGATGCAAAACCTCATACTGTTGACCCCTCTGGCCAGGACTGCCTGATTAGCGTTTGCCTGAAAGTGATCTGTCAAACAGATTGTGGATACAAAGTAGGACTTTATTTGACAGAAAGTAACGGCTTTAGTGGACTTAAGAACTGTAAAAATTGCAACATCTCTGATTGAGACAAAGTAAGGGACTTTTGGAGTTTTTTCATTGTTGCATGCTAGATGTTCCTTTGTGGTTTATTTCCATTTGGATACAATTTACTCCCTCTAGAGGACATAAGGGACACAGTTGCATTAAGGAAGAAATAGTGGGATTTTCCACTTGTAAACCTTTCCTGTGAGAACGACCTTGGCTATGAGCAATCCAGTGGAGGAAATATCAACAAGATCCAAAACAAAACAAGCACAAAAGAAAAGAGGCTCCACGTCAGGACTACCAGCTGCACAGGAAAAAATAGCAACAGCATCAATGGAATCTATGACACAGGCACTACTTAAAATAAATCAATCTTTGGAGGCACTGACAAAGCAATCCACGGACAACTCTAAGAAACTGACGGAATTGACAACAAGGCTGGATTTGAACACAACGACAATTTCATCTAATACTGACTCTATAAATAGGTTAATCCAGGAAAGCACGGAAACAAGGAAAATTGCTGAGTGCGCCAAAAGTACTGCTGAGGAAACAAAGGAAAAATTTGTGCCAATTGAAAAAAAAGTGAGTGAACATGATGCAACTTTAGCCTTAATGGAACTGGAGAGGAAAGGAAAAAATCTGAAGTTAAGATTGGTTCCTGAGGAAGAAGAGGACAACCTTGGGGAATTCCTTACAGAGAACTTTCGTGAATTTTGGCTTGATGATTTGGAAGGTGAGGAAGATTTTGTGATAACTACAGCCTTCCGGCTAGGCAGGAGACAAGGTAAGAAGCCAAGGGACTGTCTAATTACATTACGATCCAAGGAAGAGAGAGACAAAATACTGAACCTACATTTTCAGAAGGCATTGGTAATAAAAAATTCTCAAATACAGATTTTTAAAGACATCCCTCGATATATCCTGCAAGTGAGAACTTATTTTAAAAATCTTGTCGACCTGCTGAAAGGAAACAACATCCCATTTAGGTGGGAATTCCCACAAGGATTGTCCTTTAACTTTAAAGGGAAGAAGATTAAGATCAAAACAGTACAGGACAAGGAACACTTTTTGGAGAGATACTTTGAGGATTTACAAAAAGGGACTGTGTGTGTGAGAGAACCAACTGATATTGCAAATCTATCTTTTGGACTTAGCCCAGCACCAACTGACGAGGAACAACAACTTGGTGCAGTCGGTGGAAAAGATACCCATCAATAAAGATGTCTCTGCAACTTCTGAGCTGGAATTGTAATGGTTTGAACCTTCCCCGAAAAAGAAAACAGGTTTTTCATATTCTAAAGAAAGAACAATTGGACTTAATATGTTTGCAAGAAACCCATATTGCTAGGATACACAGGAAGCTTTTGACAAATAGGAGATTGGGACTGGAATTTATCTCATCAGACAAGGTTAAAAAAAGAGGTGTAGTGATCTATGCAAAAGAAAAACTGGCCCCAAAAATGATATTTAAAGATGATCAAGGAAGATATTTAGCAGTTGAAATCCAAATACAAGGAGAAAATTTTTTAATAGTAGGAGTCTACGCGCCTAATGAAGGGAAGGCGGAATTCTTTAAGAAGTTGCATGAGACTTTAGTAGACTTTTTGGACTACAAAATCGTGATGATGGGGGACATGAATGGAGTCGTCTCAACAAATATGGATAAAGCACAAAGACTTGTAATATCTAAGGATGGGAGACTACCAAAGACCTTTTTTGAAATGACTGACACCATGGACCTTATAGACATTTGGAGAACAAGGAACCCTCTAGAAAGAGAGGGAACCTTCTTCTCCGAAGCAAAAATGACATGGACTAGAATTGACCAAATTTGGATTTCTAGCAATTTGGCACCAAGAGTAAAAAAAACAGAAATCTGCCCAAAAACCTGCTCCGACCATAATGCTGTAAAGATGGAGATGAAACTAACAACAGCTGGAACATTCAGATGGAGAATGAATGACACCCTTTTAAGAGATGAAGAAATTTATAAGAAGGCCCAAAAAGCTTTAAAAGATTATTTCGAGATAAACATGAGAACAGAAGTGGAGAAGAGAATAATATGGGACGCAAGTAAGGCCGTGATGCGTGGTTTCCTAATTCAACAGAATTCATTAAAGAGGAAAAAACAAAAGGAGAGGGAAGAAAAAATTCTGGAAAAAATGAAAGAAGGAGAGAAGAAATTGAGATCCAAACCAAAGTCTCAAGAGATACTGAGAGAAATAAAGTATTATCAGATGCAATACATGGAACTGATGAATCAAGAAATAGAATGGAAAATAAAGCAAATGAGACAAAAGACATTTGATTTGGCAGATAAATGTGGGGAACTTCTATCATGGCAATTGAAAAAAAGACAAAAATTGAATACTGTGACATCTCTTGAAGAGGATGGGAAAATTATCACTAGACCGAATGAGATAAGTAACTGTTTTCAAAGTTTTTTCAAGAAATTGTATGCACAAGGGCCAGTAAATGAACAAGAAATAGAAGAATTTGTTAGAAGATATGGATTACCAAGGATTTCAGAACAGAATAAAATGATGCTTAATGAGAAAATTACGGAACAAGAAATAGAGGGTGCCATTCAGAATATGCAATTGGGGAAATCACCAGGACCTGACGGTTTGACTGCGAGATACTACAAAGTGCTGAAGGAATGGTTAATACAACCATTGAAGGAAGTTTGTAACCAAATCTTGGAGGGGAAAAAAGCTCCCAAATCGTGGAAAGAGGCATTCATCTCACTTATACCGAAAACAGAGACTGGGAAAAATCAGGTTAAGAACTACCGCCCTATATCACTATTAAATGTGGATTACAAAATTTTTGCAGACATTTTAGCAAAAAGATTCAAGAGAGTATTGTTAGGGGAGATTCATAAGGACCAAACAGGCTTTCTCCCAGGAAGACACATGTCAAATAATGTGAGGAATATTATAGACATTTTGGAGTTATTAGAGGTGGACATCAATAAGAAAGCAGTTTTGATTTTTGTGGATGCGGAGAAAGCCTTTGACAACATTTGTTGGAGTTTTATGAAGAAGAATCTCCAAGGGATGGGGGTAGGCCAGGGTTTTGAAAATGGTATAGGTGCAATATATTCTGAACAAAAAGCTAAACTAATTGTGAACAGTGTTGTGATGGACGAAATTCCAATAGAAAAAGGTACACGACAGGGATGCCCAATATCCCCTCTGCTTTTTATATCCGTCCTGGAGGTTTTGTTGAATATGATTAGAAGGGACCAGCTGGTTAAAGGAATACAGGTCGGAGCAAAACATTATAAATTAAGGGCATTTGCAGATGATTTAGTACTAACATTGCAACAGCCAGGCGCTAGTACTAAAAGAGTGTTAGAGTTAATTGAGAGATTTGGTCAAGTGGCAGGATTTAAATTGAATAAGCAAAAAACAAAAGTGCTGGAAAAAAATTTAACAATGGAAGAAAAAGATAGATTTCAGAGTGAAACCGGTTTGGAAATAACGAAAAAAGTGAAATATCTGGGGGTGAACTTAACATCTAAGAATGTGAATTTATTTAAAGATAACTATGAAAAATGCTGGACAGAAGTGAAGAAAGATCTAGACACATGGTCTAGGCTGAGACTTTCCTTGTTAGGCCGGATTGCTGTTATCAAGATGAACGTATTGCCGAGAATGCTGTTTTTATTTCAGACATTACAGATTGTGGACAAAATGGATTGCTTCAAGAGGTGGCAGAAAGATATATCTAAATTTGTCTGGCAGGGCAAAAAGCCCAGAATAAAGTTTAAGATCTTAACAGATGCAAAAGATAGAGGGGGATTTTCCCTGCCAGACCTAAAACTCTATTATGAATCAGCAGCATTTTGCTGGCTGAAGCAATGGCTACTTCTTGAGGACACAGACATTTTGGACTTAGAAGGGTATGACAATAACTTCGGTTGGCATGCTTATCTATGGTATGACAAGGTAAAGGTGCATAAGGGCTTTAAAAACCATATTGTTAGGAAAGCATTGTATAACGTTTGGATTCGATATAAAGATTTGTTGGAAAGTAAAACCCCCAGGTGGTTATCACCAATGGAAGCTAAGGCAGTGAAAAAACTTAATATGGACACCAATTGGTCAAAATACTGTGAAATCTTAGAACAAGATGGTGAAAAGCTTAAACTTAAGAGTTACGACAAGCTAAAGCATAAAGTCCGAGATTGGTTACATTATCATCAGATAAATGAGGTATTTAAGCAAGACAGGAAAGTAGGATTCCAGAAGGAGAGGTCGAAGTTAGAAACAGAATTGTTAGAACCCAATACTAAGAATCTGTCTAGAATGTATAACTTGCTGCTGAAATGGAATACACAGGAAGAAACGGTTAAATCAGCTATGATTAAATGGGCACAGGATATCGGTTATGACATTATGTTTGCTGACTGGGAGCAGTTATGGACCACTGGTATAAAATTTACGGCATGTAGTGCCTTAAAAGAGAACATAATGAAAATGATCTATAGGTGGTACATGACACCAGTCAAGCTTGCAAAAATCTATCACTTGCCCAATAACAAATGCTGGAAATGTAATGAGTCTGAAGGAACCTTTTACCACCTTTGGTGGACCTGCCCAAGGATTAAGGCCTACTGGGAAATGATCTATAATGAACTTAAGAAAGTCCTTAAGTGGACCTTTTCAAAGAAGCCGGAGGCCTTTCTCCTGGGCATGGTTGGCCAACTGGTACCAAAAAAGGATAGGACATTTTTTATGTATGCAACTACAGCGGCAAGAATTCTTCTGGCAAAGTATTGGAAGACGCAAGAACTACCCACTCTGGAAGAATGGCAGATGAAGGTGACTGAATTTATGGGACTGGCGGAGATGAACGGCAGAATCCACGACCAGAGGAAAGAGACAGTGGAGGAGGACTGGAAAAAAATTAAATTATATCTTAAAAATTGTTGTAAGATTGTGGATTGTTAAGATGTCAGGGGGTAAGAAACAGAGAATTACAGCTGTAAATAATAATGTTAAGAAATTGGAGAGAGATACAAATAGAAAAAAGGACCAAAGGGTTGCTAAAAAATTGCAAAACAAGGATGCAGTGTAAGGGAGGTATGGGGAAGTCACACCTTTTGTGTTTTGTATATGTTTATTTCTTTTCTTTCTTTTTTTCGTGTGTGTTGTTGTTTTCTTTTTTGTCTTTTGTTAGCTGTGAAAATTAATAAATATTTTTTTTAAAAAAAAAAACAATGTGTTCTGATTAATTCTATATTATCTGGCTGGGCACATAAACCAGTGATGTGCTATCTTTAAAGCATTTTCTCAAATTCTAATTTAGATGGATCCAAAGGTGGTTCATCCCAAATTTGTTCCCAGAGTTGTTCCTCTAATTCTTTTCCAAAATCTTTCACCCCATTTTAGTCTTACAGAAGTGAGAGGAAGGGTAGTCAGTTGTGTAAGGATTTTATATCGTTGGTAGAGATTCCCTTTCCCAGTGGGTTGGCTGAATAGAAGAGTTTCTCAAAACCATTTCAGCTGTGTAATTCTTGAGCCCATTCATTCATTCATTCATTCGATTGATTGATTGATTGATTTAGAAAATGTATAATCTGGTGTATCTCTAACCAGCCACACGGTATATCTCCCAATATAAAATTTATTTATGGAGCTGCAAGGGCTTTTGATTAGCACAGAAGTCTCTGGACTGTTAAGCAGCCACAAAACATTCTTGCTTGTTCAGAAAACAAAGAAAATACATGTAGGTGTTCATAGGAGAGAAGAAGGGCAGAGCAATAATTTGCTGCAAGCTCCTGCCAGGCTGAAGCTTTCAAGCTGCATGCACAGTATTCTTAATTAATTAATTTTTTACAGGTGCTCTTGCCCATGTTTAGATACAAGCCCTCCCCCTGGGGGCAGGCAGGCAAGCCTGGAGACTTCAGGTCAGTGGTCTGCTCTGGTGGGGAGCTGGCAACTCTGCCAATGGATTTGACCTCACAAATGCAGGCAGAGGCAAGGCCCACAGAAGTAGCCCCCGCAGCCTGCAATCCTAGTTTTTGTTAATGAGTATCTGAAGAAAGTGGAGAAGCAAAGGCTTCAAAGCATCTCCTCTTGGCTAATGGAGGGAGATTGTGCCTGCATTGATAAGCCCCACCTCATAGGCAAACATTATGAGGAACCACCCTCGGGCCCCACTTATTCATAGCAGCTTTAGTGGAACGGTGGAAACAGCACCCAACTGTTGTCATGCTTACATTTTTTCCTGAGCAGGAAGAAGCAGATCAGACCATGGCACCCTATCCCCACCCGCCTGCTCCCAGATCAAAAGGTTGCTTGCTTGCTTATTTTAAAGACTTGTGTGCATGTTCAGACATGGTGCAGGTTTAGCAAGGCCAGGAAGATGAGACAGACCTTTCAACCTGGGTCTTACAGGTTCAATCAAAGCACCTTTAGGAATGAAAGGTGTCTTGATCTCTCATTAGTTAGGCTGCAGAGTGAAAAGAACTGGGCATGGTTTGGTCTAGAGCAGGCATAGTCCTGGTGGGGCTCTCCAGATGTTGCTGGACTCCCAAACTCCCTCCCACCCTGCCTGGCCAATAGTTGGGAATTAGGGCGTTGTAATCCAACAACATCTGGAGGGAACCATGGTTGGCTAACCATGTGGTAGATAATGGGTGGGAACCCTGCAGTCCTCTCAATATTAGATGGCAGCTTCTGTCATCCCTTAGGGCTGGCTATGCTGATTGGCTGGCTCAATCCACAAGTGACAGCACTGAACTTTCTTGGTGTTAATGCATACATAGGAAATGGCCCTACAATGAGTCAGTCCATTGGTCCGTCTGACTCATAACAACAACAACAACAACAACAACAACAACAACAACAGCAATTTATTATTTATATGTTGTCAATCTGACTGGGTTGCTCCAGCCACTCTGGGAGGCTCCCAACAAAAAATAGTAAAAGCACAATACTACATCACACACTAAAAACTTCCCTGAACTTCAGATATCTTTTTAAAAAATCACATAGCTGTTTATCTGTTTGAAATCTGATGGGAGGGCATTCCACAGGGCGGGCGCCACTACCAAGAAGGCCCTCTGCCTGGTTCCCTGTAACCTCATTGCTTGCAGTGAGGGAACTGCCAGAAGGCCCTCGGAGCTGGACCCCAGTGTCTGGACTGAACAACGGGGGTGGAGACACTCATTCAGGTCAAGGCCATTTAGGGCTTTCAAGGTCAGCACCAACACTTTGATTTGTGCTCAGAAATGTACTGGGAGCCAATGTAGGTTTTTCAGGACCGGTGCTATATGGTCTCGGTGGCCGCCCCCAGTCTCCAGTCTAGCTGCCGCATTCTGGATTAGTTGTAGTTTCCAAGTCAACTTCAAGTGTAGCCCCACAGAGCACATTGCAGTAGTCAATGTGGGAGATAACCAGAGCACCTCAGTATTGTCAACTCAGGTTCAGAACCTCTCTTAGCCCTACCTGGAGATGCCAAGGATTGAACCTGGGACCTTCTGTATGCACCACAGAGCTATGGCCCTTCAAATAGGTAGGGTTTGTTAGCTTAAAAATGATTGAGTCTTCTAAACATTCAAGTAAACCTTAGAATCATAGAATTGTAAAGTTGAAAGGGACCCAAGGGTCATCTAGCCCACCCCCTGCAATGCAAGTTGCAACTGGAGCAAATTATTTCCGAACACTGATATTTTAATAGACAAGTTTGCAGAGTTGTCTCATGAGATTCACAAGGATTAAATAAAAATCCAACTCAGATCCGTTTCTCCTTCCTCAATCCTGGCTGTGTAGCATCTCTTCCACATTGCCCCTGAATGGCACCTCTCTTCCAGCCCTGCTATTCAACTGGGAAAATGACCATTGTGGGGAAACTGCCATCTGCTTTTTTTACCTAAAGGTTTAACTGAGGGTGGCAAAGGCAAGTTTATATATTTGTCAAAGAAGGAAATGCAAGATAATTCATCTTTACCATGTACAGCTCTATGATTCTATGATTCTATACAGCTGTCTGCTTTCTTCAGTACAGTATATGGTGCAGAGATACAGTACAGTATATGGTGCTGAGACTGAAAAGAATCAGATTAAGAACTACCGCCCTATATCATTACTTAATGTGGATTACAAAATATTTGCTGACATTTTGGCAAAGAGACTAAGAAGGTGTTGGTGGAGGAGATTCATAAGGACCAGGCTGGCTTTCTCCCAGGGAGACATATGTCAGATAACGTAAGAAACATAATTGACATTATAGAATTGTTAGAAGTTAATATTAATACGAAGGCGGTACTTATATTTGTGGATGCGGAGAAAGCCTTTGATAATATTTCTTGGAGTTTTATGAAGAAGAATCTCCATGGGATGGGGGTAGGCCAAAGGTTTGAAAATTGTATAGGTGCAATATATTCTGAACAAAAAGCAAAGTTAATTGTAAATAATGTGGTTACCGAAGAATTTCCCATAGAAAAAGGGACACGACAGGGGTGCCCAATATCCCCACTACTTTTTATATCCGTCTTGGAGGTATTGTTAAATATGATTAGGGGGGACCAGCTGGTTGAAGGAATTCAGGTCAGAGCCAAACAATATAAACTGAGGGCCTTTGCAGATGACCTAGTATTGACTTTACAACAGCCAGACACTAGTACGAAAAGAGTTTTAGAACTAAAACTGGTCAGGTAGCAGGATTCAAGTTGAATAAGCAAAAAACTAAAGTCTTGGAGAAGAACTTAACAAATGATGAAAAAGAGAGGTTTCAAAGTGAAACTGGATTAATGGTGGCAAAAAAAGTGAAATATTTGGGGATTAATATGACATCTAAGAATGTGAATTTATTTAAAGATAACTATGACAAATGCTGGACAGAGGTAAAGAAAGATCTAGAAATATGGTCAAATTTGAAACTTTCCTTGTTAGGTCGAATTGCTGTAATTAAGATGAATGTATTGCCTAGAATGCTATTTTTGTTCCAGACATTACAGATTGTGGACAAAGTGGACTGTTTCAAGAAGTGGCAGAAAGATATATCTAAATTTGTCTGGCAGGGCAAAAAGCCCAGAATAAAATTTAAGAAGAAGAAGAAGAAGAGTTTGGATTTGATATCCCGCCTTTCACTCCCTTTAAGGAGTCTCAAAGCGGCTAACATTCTCCTTTCCCTTCCTCCCCCACAACAAACACTCTGTGAGGTGAGTGGGGCTGAGAGACTTCAAGGAAGTGTGACTGGCCCAAGGTCACCCAGCAGCTGCATGTGGAGGAGCGGAGACGCGAACCCGGTTACCCAGGATTACGAGACTACCGCTCTTAACCACTACACCACACTGGCTAAGATATTAACTGATGCAAAAGATAGAGGGGGGTTTGCCCTGCCGGACTTAAGACTGTACTATGAATCGGCAGCTTTCTGCTGGTTGAAAGACTGGCTACTTCTTGAGAATACAGACATTTTGGATTTGGAAGGATTTGATAATAGATTCGGTTGGCATGCATATATATGGTATGACAAGGTAAAAATTCACAAAGGATTTAAAAACCATATTGTCAGGAAAGCATTATATAGTGTTTGGATTCGATATAAGGATTTGTTGGAAAATAAAACCCCTAGGTGGTTGTCACCAATAGAAGCCAAGGAAGTGAAAAAACCTAATATGGAATCCAAATGGTCCAAATGGCCAAAATACTGTGAAATCCTAGAGCAAGAGAGTGGAAAAATTAAATTACAGAGTTTTGAGAAAATAAAGTCTAAAGTACGAGATTGGCTTCATTATCATCAAATAATGGAGGTGTTCAAACAAGACAGGAAAATTGGCTTCCAGATGGAGAGATCAAAACTAGAAACAGAGCTGTTAGAACCCAATACTAAGAACTTATCAAGAATGTACGACTTGCTGTTGAAATGGAATTCATTGGATGAGACAGTTAAATCAGCCATGATTAAGTGGGCACAAGACATTGGTCATGACATTATGTTTGCAGATTGGGAACAGTTATGGACCACCGGTATAAAATTTACGGCATGTAATGCCTTAAGAGAAAATATTATGAAAATGATTTACAGGTGGTACATGACCCCAACCAAGCTCGCAAAAACCTATCATTTGCCCAATAATAAATGCTGGAAATGTAATGAAACTGAAGGAACCTTTTACCACCTTTGGTGGACCTGCCCGAAGATTAAAGCCTTCTGGGAAATGATTTATAATGAAATTAAGAAGGTACTTAAATGTACTTTTCATAAGAAACCAGAGGCATTTCTCCTGGGCATGGTCGGCCAATTGGTATCAAAGAAGGATAGGACGTTTTTTATGTATGCTACCACAGCAGCAAGGATCCTCTTAGCAAAGTATTGGAAGACACAAGAACTACCCACACTGGAAGAATGGCAGACAAAGGTGATCGACTACATGTATATGTACATGTATATCTTAAAAATTGTTGTAAAATTGAAGAATGCTAAAGTGTCAGGGGAAAGGAAAATATAGAATTATAGCTGTAACTGATTAAGTGTTAGAAGAAGTTTAAAAAGAAAATAAGTAATTAATTAATTGGTCTGAATAGTTGCTGAAAAAAATTTGAAACAAGGATGCAGAAAAGGGGAGGTAAGGGGAAGTCCGAGAAGTAAGGTTATGAAAAAAAGTTTTTGAAATTATACATGTTTATATGTTTTTCGTTTGTTTATGTGAGTGTGGTGTTGTTGTTTTTATCTGTGTTGGAAAATCAATAAAAATTATTATAAAAAAAAGATACAGTGTCTCCAGACTGTTTTGACAATAAAGTAACCTTTATGGCAACTAAAACTGTGGCTTTCTAGGGGATATGGGGGACTTATAAAGACCATATTTGCTTCAAAAAAATTGCAAAGTGAAGCTGGAGGTTTGTCCCCCTAGAGGAGACTTTGTTGCAACAACAACTAAGCCACTAAGCAGCTAAGCCACTGGAAATTTCCTTTTCAAAACAAATCTACAGGCGTGAGACTGACCTTGGCTTTGCATGAGAGTGTTATGGCAAATGTTAAAGGGAAAATAGAGCTGGTACAGGAAAAAACTACCAGGTCTGGCAGACAATACAAGATTGACGTTCCACACCAGCGAAGGGCTTCAACATCTGGAGGCACAGGAGCAGCTGCTGCCTCGCAAATAAAATCAAAAGCTATGTTATCTGAAGACGCTTTGGCACAGGCACTTGGCAAAATTAATGAATCTTTGGAAAATTTAACGAAACAGGTAGCAGAGACAAATAAACAAGTTGCAGAAACTAACAAGTAGCTGAGGCCTCAGCAAAAATTGACTTGAATACTACAAGCATCAATGAACTGGGAAAGAAGGTGAATTCTAACACACAGTCCATCGAAAAACTCCTAGAGGAATCGGCCACAACTCGAAAGATTGCAGAGGAGGCAAAGGAAATTGCAATTGCTACCCAGGAGAAGATACCACCGGTCTACAAGAAATTAGAGGACCACGATTTGACACTGTCTATGATTGAACTACAAGGAAAGGAGAGAAATTTAAGAATTAGAGCAGTACCTGAAAGTGAGAAGGATAATCTGGCAGATTTCCTTACAAAGGAATTTTTGGATTTTTGGCAACAGGGCCTGGAGAAGGAAGAATTCAAGATAGTGAGTGCATTTAGACTCGGTAGAAGACAAAGAAAGAATAAGGCAAGAGACTGTTTGATTACTCTAAGATCAAAAGAAGAGATAAAATTTTGAATTTGCACTACCAAAAAACTTTGGAAATTGAAGATTCATTTTTGGAGATCTTTAAGGATATACCGAAACATATTTTGGATGTAAGGTTGTTTTATTGAGAAGAAACAACATACTCTTCAGGTGGGAATTCCCCCAAGGCCTATCTTTCAAATACAAAGGAAGGAAAATAAGAATAAGGACAGTGAACGACAAAGACAAGTTTTAGAGAGACCACGAAGAAGATCTTCAGAAAGAAGCGGAATCTGGAGAGGAGCCAATTCCACCAGGAAAAGGAATACTAGATATAGCAAATTTATCATTCGGACTGAAACCACTGACAGAAGAAGAACAACTACTTGGAGCAGTAGGAGGGGAAATTAAGTAACTCCACCATGGCTCTGCAATTTCTAAGCTGGAATTGTAATGGTTTGAACTCACCCCAGAAGAGAAAAAGTGTCTTTCACATATTAAAAAAAGAACAATTGGACTTGATTTGCTTACAAGAAACACATGTGTCAGAGCCACCCGTGGTCCCAGCTCACAAGAGACCAAAGTCCAATCCAAGTTATATACAAAAGGTTTTATTGAAGAACATTGTTGGCATTACATCCAAGGTCCGTGGCTCCGGATCTGTTACTCTTAGATCGTAGAAGTCCCCTCTGAATCCGTCCCGCCTCTGCACCAGTTTAAGAGGCTTGTACTGCTCCACCTTTTCCTCTCCTTCCTTTTCCGCAGGGTCTTCCTGCCCCCCTGTGTTCCCTCCCTCCGGGACTCCCCAGAGGCTGAGTCCTCTGACGCCTGCTCCCCCCTCCTTCGCGCTTTGGGACCAGGCTCCTCCCCAGGACTCTCCTCACTTCCGCGCGCCTCCACATTTGAACTTGGCGCGCGTACGTTGCCTCTGACCTTCCTTTCAACAGTTACGCTGCTCTCGGTGCTACTCTCCACCCCTTCCGGCAGGACGTCTTGCTCCGAACTCTTTCCCCCCTTTGTTTCCTGTTCTGCTCTTTCTGACACACTGGTAACTCCACCCCTTTCACTCCGTTCCGACAGAGGAGCCGGTCCCGATCTCCAACTCCCACTGGGGGTTCCCCCTCCGCTCTCCTGCTTCTGACTGCTTCCCCCTCTATCGCCCCTCGGCCTGGCCAGGGGGGCTCCCTTTTGGGAATCCTCCGAATCGCTTGACGGACTCTGAGACAACCTCGGGTCGTTGTCGTCCTCCTCCTCATCACCCTGGGACCCTTCCCCCTCGCTCTCTGTCTCTGAAACCCTGACAACATGTGATGAGGTTACATAGAAAAATACTTATTAATAAGAGTTTGGGACAAGAATTCATTTCATCTGACAAAGTTAAAAAAAGAGGAGCTCTGATATATGCAAAGGAGAGATTGCTACTGAAATTAATTTTTAAAGACGAACAAGGAAGATTTTTGGCAATTGAAATTCAAGTTCAAGGAGAGAAATTTTTGATTGTAAGAATTTATGCACCGAATGAGGGGAAATCTGAATTCTTTAAGAAGTTGCACGAGACTTTATTGGACTATTTGGACTATAACTTAATTTTGATGGGAGATATGAATGGAGTAGTATCTACAAATATGGACAAGGCACAAAGACAGGCAGTCACTAAAGATGGAAGACTACCAAAAACCTTCTTTGAACTGACTGACAATATAGAATTGATTGATATTTGGAGAACAAAGAATCCTCTTGGGAGAGAGGGAACGTTTTTTTCTCTGAAGCCAAGATGACATGGACTAGAATTGACCAAATATGGATTACTAGAGGAATGGCACCAAAGATAAAGAAAGTGGAAATCTGCCCAAAAACTTGCTCCAACCATAATGCTGTAAGGATGGAGATGAAGCAAACAACAACTGGTTCCTTCAGATGGAGGATGAATGACACCTTATCTAGAGATGAAGAAGTGTATAAAAAGGCCCCCAAAACTCTGAGAGATTACTTTGAAATAAACATGAAGGCCAATGTTGAAAAAAGAGTAATCTGGGATGCAAGTAAAGCTGTTATGAGAGGGTTTCTGATACAACAAAATGCAATAAAGAAGAGAAGCCAAAATGAGAAAAAAGATAAATTCTTGGAGAAGATAAAAGAGGGGGGAAAGAAATTAAGATCAAAACCAAAGTCTCAAGAGATTTTGAGAGAAATTAAGTTATATCAAACACAATATATGGAACTGATGAACCAAGAAATAGAATGGAAAATTAAACAAATGAGACAAAAGACATTCGAATCAGCAGATAAATGTGGTAAACTATTGGCTTGGCAAATGAGGAAAAGACAAAAATTAAATACGGTTACAAATTTAGAAGTGGAAGGAAAGAACATTTACAACCCAACTGAGATCAGAAATTGCTTCCAGAGGTACTTCAAACAATTATACTCACAAGGGCCACAGAAAGAAATGGACATAGACCGATTTCTTGAGACAAATGGATTACAAAAAAATTCCCATGGAAGCAAAATAGTGTTGAATCATAAAATAACTGAACAGGAAATAGAAGGTGCCATCCAGAACATGCAATTAGGCAAGTCTCCGGGACCGGATGGGCTGACTTCCAGATACTATAAAGCTTTGAAGTTATTACAAGTTATTACAAGCTTTGAAGGAAGTCTGCAATGAAATTTTGGAGGGGAAAAGGACACCAGAATCGTGAAAAGAGGCTTATATTACACTTATACCGAAGACAGAGACTGAAAAGACTCAACTTAAGAACTACCGCCCTATTTCGTTACTAAATGTGGATTACAAAATTTTTGCTGACATTTTGGCTAAGAGACTGAAAAAAGTCTTGATGGAGGAGATTCATAGAGACCAAGCGGGCTTTCTCCCGGGAAGACACCTGTCAGATAATGTGAGGAATATAATTGACATTTTGGAAAAGCTAGAAGTGAATGTAAACACTAAAGCAGTTTTGATATTTGTGGATGCGGAGAAAGCCTTTGACAATATTTCTTGGAGCTTTATGAAAAAGAATCTTCAGGGGATGGGGGTAGGCCAAGGGTTTGAAAACGGTATAGGTGCAATATATTCTGAGCAAAAAGCTAAACTAATTGTAAACAATGTGGTTACGGAAGAATTTAAGATAGAAAAAGGGACACGTCAGGGGTGCCCAATCTCCCCACTACTTTTTATTTCAGTCCTGGAGGTTTTGTTGAACATGATCAGAAGGGACCGGTTGGTTAAAGGTATACAGGTCGGAGCTAAACAGTACAAATTGAGAGCATTTGCAGATTATCTAGTACTTACATTACAAGAGCCAGAATCTAGTACTAAAAGGGTTTTAGAATTAATCCAAGAGTTTGGTCAAGTAGCAGGATTCAAACTGAATAAGTTAAAAACTAAGGTTTTAGAGAAAAACTTAACAGCTATTGAAAAAGAGAGGTTTCAGAATGAAACAGGTTTAACTGTGGTTAAGAAAGTGAAATATTTGGGGATTAATATGACAGCTAGTTGGATAGTGTCTTCGAAGCTACAAACATGAGTCTGACCAAACTGCAGGAGGCAGTGGAAGACAGAAGTGCCTGGCGTGCTCTGGTCCATGGGGTCACGAAGAGTCGGACACGACTAAACGACTAAACAACAACAACAACATGACAGCTAAAAATGTGAATTTATTTAAAGGTAATTATGAGAAATGTTGGACAGAAGTGAAAAAAGATTTAGAAATCTGGTCAAATTTGAAGCTTTCCTTGTCTGGTCGAATTGCAGCTATAAAGATGAATGTATTGCCTAGAATGTTGTTTTTGTTTCAAACATTGCAAATTGTGGGCAAGATGGACTGTTTCAAGAAGTGGCAGAAAGATATTTCTAAATTTGGCAGGGCAAGAAACCCAGAATAAAATTTAAGATTTTAACTGATGCAAAGGAAAGGGGGGGGGGATTTGCCCTGCCAGACTTTAAACTTTATTGTGAATCAGCAGCATTCTGCTGGTTGAAAGACTGGTTACTTCTTGAGAACACAGACATTTTGGATCTAGAAGGTTTTAACAATAATTTTGGGTTGCATGCATATTTGTGGTATGACAAGGTTAAAGCTCACAAAGCATTTAAAAATCATATTGTCAGGAAAGCATTGTATAATGTTTGGATTAAATATAAAGACTTGTTGGAAAATAAAACCCCAAGGTGGTTGTCGCCAATGGAGGCAAAGGCTGTGAAAAGACTCAATATGGAGTCCAAATGGCCGAAATATTGGGAAATTCTGGAACAAGAAGGGAATAAATTGAAATTGCAGAGTTTCGAGAAATTCAAAGATAAAGTGCGAGACTGGCTTCATTATTACCAAATAATGGAGGCTTACAAGTTGGACAGGAAAATTGGCTTCCAGGTGGAAAAATCAAAATTGGAAACAGAATTGTTAGAACCTAAAATTAAGAACTTGTCAAAGATGTATAACTTGCTGTTGAAATGGAACACGCAGGACGAAACGGTTAAATCAGCTATGATCAAGTGGGCACAAGATATTGGTCATAACATTATGTTTGCTGACTGGGAACAGTTGTGGACCACCGGGATGAAATTTACGGCATGTAATGCCTTAAGGGAGAATATTATGAAAATGATTTACAGGTGGTACATGACCCCGGTCAAGCTTGCAAAAATCTACCCCTTGCCTGATAATAAATGTTGGAAATGTAAAGAAAATGAAGGTACTTTCTTTCACCTTTGGTGGACATGCCCAAGGATTAAGGCTTTCTGGGAAATGATTTATAATGAAATGAAAAAGGTATTTAAATATACCTTCCTGAAGAAACCAGAGGCCTTTCTCCTGGGCATAGTCGGCCAATTGGTGCCAAAGAAGGATAGAACATTCTTTTTGTATGCTACAACAGCAGCAAGAATACTCATCGCAAAGTATTGGAAGACACAAGATGTATCCACCTTGGAAGAATGGCAGATGAAGGTGATAGACTATACGGGACTGGCAGAAATGACTGGCAGAATCCGAGACCAGGGAAGAGAGACGGCGGAAGAAGATTGGAAGAAATTTAAAGACTATCTTGGGAAATATTGTAAAATTAATGAATGTTAGAGTGATGTTGGTTTAGAAATTAAGTGGTTTTCAGCTGTAATGATTAAGTAAAAAGAAAAGAAAGGTTGAAAATTAAATGAAAACTAAGGGAGAGGATTTGCTGAATTAATAATTAGAATTTGGAATACAAAAAGGGGAGGTATGAGGAGGTCTGGGAAGTAAGTTACATGAAAATAAGGGAATGAAACTTTACTTGTTTTTAAACTGTTTTTAGTATTGTATTTTTTTTCCTTTTAATTTTTGATGTCTTTTTTTGTTGTGTTTATTTTTCCTGTATATTCTTTGAAAAGCTAATAAATATCTTTTTTTTAAAAAAAGAGATTGACACCGGGTCTGCCCTGTCCATCGTGTCTTGGAGCACCATCAAGAGACTGGTACCCAGAGTATCCAAAAGGCAACTCGACTCTCATCGCGTACACCTGAGAGACTACCAGGGAAACGACATTTCTGTGGTAGGCATTGGCCGGTTCCAGATCGCCTTCAAGGATTTTTCGGGCCTGCTCCGGCTGGTGGTGGTCAAAGGTCAGCGGCCAAGCCTCCTAGGGCTAGACTGGTTTGATGCCCTTGGCCTGGAAGTCACCGGCATCAACTGCATCTCTAACACAGAGACTGAGGGTCTGGTCAAAGACTTTGCCGAGGTTTTTGACGGCACTTTGGGGCAATATACAGGTACGCCCATCTCCTTTAGCCTTGATCCACAAGTCGTCCCCATCAAGCTAAAGCCATGCCAGGTTCCCTTTGCTCTCAAGGCTTAGGTGGACGAACAACTGGACAAGCTGATCACCCAAGGAGTTTTGGAGCCGGTTGACCACACCAAGTGGGAAACCCCCATCGTCACGCCTGTCAAGCCAGACGGGTCGGTGAGAATCTGCGCTGACTACAAGTGCACGATCAACAAGGCATTCAGCAGCACGCTTATCCGGTTCCTGTTGTCCAACACCTGCTGCATTCCCTGGGTGAGGGTAAGGTCTTCGCTAAGCTGGACCTTGCCCAAGCCTATCAACAACTGCCCGTTGATGATGCCACTGCTGAAGCCCAGACGATTGTCACCCACCGAGGGGCATTCCGTTGCCGCCGGTTGCAGTTCGGGGTGAGTGTGGCTCCTGGCATCTTCCAAAGCCTTATGGAGCATCTCCTGCAAGGGCTTCCGGGCGTGGTACCATATTTTGATGATGTCTTGGTGTCCGCAGACTCACACCAACAGCTGTTCGAGTGCCTCTGTGCCGTGCTGACCAGGTTCCAAGAGGCCGGGCTCAAGGTAAAGAGGGAGAAGTGCCAGATCGCCATTGCACAGGTAGAGTTCCTGGGCTATCTTATTGACGCCTCCGGCCTTCACCCGACCACATCCAAGATCTGCGCTATTCAGCAGGCCCCCATCCCAAAGAATAAGACGGAGTTGCAGGCGTTCCTGGGGCTGCTGAACTTTTATAACATGTTCCTGCCCCACAAAGCCACGGTGGCTGAGCCTTTTCACCGACTCCTTAGCACAAAGACGCCTTGGGCCTGGGGTCATCGGGAGACGGCTGCCTTCAACGCGGTCCAGGCTCTCCTTTCATCGGACCGTGTGCTGGTACAGTACAGTGAATCCAGGCCACTGGTCCTTGCCTGCGACGCCTTACCTTTTGGCATCGGCGCTGTCCTTAGTCACCGTTTTCCAGACGGGAGAGAAGCACCGCTCGCCTACTTTTCCAGGACGCTATCTCCGACGGAACGGAATTACAGCCAGCTCAACAAGGAGGCACTGGCACATGTGGCTGGAGTGAAGAGGTTCCATGAATACCTCTATGGCAGGACTTTTGACCTCATCACTGACCACAAGCCACTCCTGGGCCTCCTCGCCGGTGATCGTCCAACTCCACCGGTCCTCTCGCCACGCATGCTGCGATGGACTGTTTTCCTGGCTGCCTACCACTACCGGCTCGTCCATCGCCCAGAGAAATTGATGGGCCATGCCGACGCCCTCAGCCGTTGCCCTCTTCCAGCGTTTGTGGAAGACCCGGCTCCAGCTTCATCGCTCCTCCTGATTGAGGATCTTCCGGCAGCGCCTGTATCGGCTGCCACTGTGGCCTCCGCGTCTGCCCAGGATCGCACCATCAGCCGGGTGCTCAACTGGGTGTGGAGGGGGTGGCCACAAGGGCCTTTTGCATCAGAGTTCCAGCCCTTCGCAACCAGACAATATGAACTCTCGGCTCATCGCGGCTGTCTGCTGTGGGGAGACCGCGTCGTGATTCCCCAGGGACTCCGTCAGCGCGTCCTGGAGGCTCTGCACGTTGGCCACCCGGGAATTGTCAAAATGAAGGCGTTGGCTCGGTGTTACGTCTGGTGGCCTCATATGGACGATGCCATCACTGCCTGGGTGTCCGCCTGTCAAGCATGCCAAGAGTCGAGGCCTGCACCACTGGCAAGTAAGGGACATACCTGGGAGACACCAAAGACACCCTGGTCGAGGGTGCACATCGATCTGGCTGACCCCTTTCACGGCCGGACCTTTATGGTAGTGATGGACTGGAGGTGGCCCTGATGCCCTCCACCACTATTGAGGCCGCCATCCAGGTTCTGCGAGGCCTGTTTGCGACGCATGGGTGTCCTGATGTCCTTGTCTCCGACAACGGACCACAGTTCACGTCAGGCACTTTTGAGCAGTATCTTTTCGGACTGGGCATCCGCCATTCCCTAACGGCACCATTTCATCCATCCAGCAATGGGCAAGCGGAGAGAATGGTGCGCTCGGCAAAAGAGGCACTGGCGCACCTGGACCGGGGAGACTGGCATGAGCGGGTCGCCAAATACTTGTTCGTGCAACACATCACCCCTCATGCGGACACAGGGTGGAGTCCTGCTGAACTGCTTATGGGCCGCCGCCTCAGGTCACCACTCGACCGGCTGCACCCGGACTTTGCCGTGGCCGAACCCCCAGGCTGTGCTAACGCGCCACAGTCATTTGTTCCAGGAAACCAGGTCTTTGCCCGGAACTATGTGGGGAACATTCCTTGGGTGCCAGCCACAGTAGTGGGAGTCACTGGACCTCGCTCGTACCAGGTGGCACTTGAAGACGGACGCTTGTGGTGCCGGCACATAGACCAGCTTAGGCGCAGGGTTGGGGACTTGGACACTACCGTGGTGCCCCCAACTGCACTTGTGGCTCCAGAAGAGACACTTACAGATGGTGAGGCTCCACCTACAACTCCCTCGCAAACTGCCAGCGTGGAGCCGAACCAAGCCGATTCAGAGGGTCTGCCAGACTTACCACAGACTCAGACCACTCCACTTGTGGAGGCTCCACCCACAGCAGCGGATCCAGGGGATTTGGTTTCAACGCCACCTAGGGTCGCACCACAGCCTCAGCAAGAATTGTGTGGCCCCCCGGACTTGGCTACCAGTCCCCCGCAGTCTGGCAGAGTTTCCAAGCGCCCAACTTATTTAAAGGACTATGTTGTTGGACATGTATCACTGTTGGTCTAAGTATGGGAAATGTAACCGATATGCTTTTGTGCCTAATTGAACCATTACATGTAGTGCTGTATATAAGGAAACCATTACGATTGTAACTAAGGGGTGTTATGTACTGAAGTTCTCACCCTGGGCCAGCAGGGGGATACTGTAGATAGTTATGCAAATGATGGATTGAAAAGTGACGTCCAGTGATTGGATAGTTTTAGAAAATGGCAACAGTTACATTGTTCTGGAGCTCTATATAAGCAGACTGACTGAGCTCCTCAGTTTAGTTCTGTTCTGACATCTGAATAAAGAAGAGCTGTTTGAAGAATCACTGTGTCATCTGCTATGTTCGCCCACAACTTAACACACAGGAATTGCTAAGAAGCAGGGTACTGATGGTGCACCTCTAGAGCAACAGTCTAGTCATCATTGCAAAGGCAAATTCTGGTTGTGTTGCAACTGAAGAACAACAGATGTGTGCAGAGAATCCAACAGATCCACATCCACCAAGTGGGGACTTGGATATTTTACATGTAATATCACTGAGGATCCAGGAGAAATCCTGGACACTTTTGAGTGTCAAGCCCCAAGGCCTGCTTTTGCCTGGGCAGCTATGGAATGCCCATTTGCTATTAGAAATGTCTGCCAGAGATGGAATTGCAGCAGCATCAGTCTCTGTGCAGACAATGTGGTATTTGTTCTTAACTTTATATTGAAACAAAGTTTGCATGACAAACTTTAACTGGAGGGGGAGGAATGTGTGTACATTATAGGAACATAGGAAGCCACCTTGAGTCAGACCAATGGGCCACATTGCTCAGGATTGTCTACACTTACTCGCAGTTCTCCAGGACTCCAGCCTGGGTACATTCCCAGCCTTACCTGCAGATGCCAGAGACTAAAGCTAGGACCTTCCACATACAAGGCAGATGCTCTACCTCTGAGCTAAGGCCCTTTCCCTTAGTCCATCCATCTAGCAAACCAAGCATGGCAGCCCTAGTAAGAAAAGATCCCATGTGCAAAGCAAGCAAGAAGAGATTCTCTGTTTGATATCTGCAGAAAATACACACAGCTACAGGTCTATGAACCAGTAAGGGCTGCTTTAGTGTACATTTTTATACTAGCAGACTGACCTCTCTTCACCTGCTCCATGCATTCCTGGGGGTGACTCATAGTAACGTGAATGTCTTTGAGACTGGTTACTTATTCTTAAGGAAATCAGCCCTGAGTGCTCACTGGAAGGACAGATCGTGAAGCTGAGGCTCCAAGACTTTGGCCACCTCATGAGAAGAGAAGACTCCCTGGAAAAGACCCTGATGTTGGGAAAGATAGAGGTCACGAGGAGAAGGGGACGGCAGAGGACGAGATGGTGGGACAGTGTTCTCGAAGCGACCAGCATGAGGGAGGCAGTGGAAGACAGGAGGGCCTGGGGTACTCTGGTCCATGGGGTCACGAAGAGTCGGACACAACTAAACGACTAAACAAGAACAACTTTTTTTGTGATTCCTGCTTACACATTGATCCCTCATGGTAGAGCACTTTTGTAGGATTTCAAGTACAGTACAAGGGTGCAAAGGAGAGTGCAAGGAGAATTTTTCAGAGCAAAGCATGTTCCTGGCACCTTCATGGAGGCAGGCCAGCGGGGAAAACTCAAATAAATGTTGCACCGGGGGGGGGGGGGAGTCAACAGAAAAGGAGTGTTTGCAGAAGCTTGAGACTAGTTTGCTTCCAGAGTTTGATTCAAGGATGTTTGGTGCTCCAGAGGAATGTTGTCATGGTGATTCCAAGGAATGAGAGCCCAAACTCAATGTGCAGAAGGGGCAAGCTAAGAAACAATCATTCATAGCCTGTGAATGCCTTCAATTTCCCCTGGAGATCTGAATATTAAAGGTGGAATCCAATGGCAGACTGAGTAATTTTAGTTGATAGAAACCATTGGGATGCTCTTAAAGGCAAGCTCTGTTGAAATGTAAGGCTCTTGTAAGGCTCACCATTCATCTCAATAGCAGGAGTGTCCCAATGGACTGCATATTTAAGAGTTGCTTTACAAGGGCCCCTACAGCCTGCTGTAGCGGCTGCCCAGCCATGCAAAATGTCTAGCAGAAGGCTTCTAAAAAGCCCTCAACTTGAAATTAAAGGTAGGAGCATTGGCCAACCTTTCGGTTACAATTTCTGCAACTCCCATCATCCCTGGCTACTGGTGATACTGCTGAAGAGTAGCAGATGGGAGGAGGCTGGCCTGGGAAACAATGGGTCTTCTCCCCCCCCTTCTTTTTGTATTTGTATTTAGATTTTCCATCATACAATTTAATTAAAAAAGAGAAATAATACATAACAGAAAAGAAACATTAAATCATTATACATTAAATCATTATACAATATCCAGGGGGAAAAACCATAAACAAAATAAAATAAACCCACCACCCAGTTTAACTTTCCTACACCACTACTCGTCTTATCTATAATCAATGTTATCCTTATCATTGGATTCTGATTGTTTTTATTTTCTCTATATACATACATATGTCATTGATAATTTATTGTTTTGATGCATTTACATTCTTAATCTAAGCATATTAAAGGTAAAGGTAAAGGTACCCCTGCCCGTACGGGCCAGTCTTGACAGACTCTGGGGTTGTGCGCCCATCTCACTCAAGAGGCCGGGGGCCAGCGCTGTCCGGAGACACTTCCGGGTCACGTGGCCAGCGTGACATCACTGCTCTGGCGAGCCAGAGCCGCACACGGAAACGCCGTTTACCTTCCCGCTGGTAAGCGGTCCCTATTTATCTACTTGCACCCGGGGGTGCTTTCGAACTGCTAGGTTGGCAGGCGCTGGGACTGAGCAACGGGAGCGCACCCCACCGCGGGGATTCGAACCACCGACCTTTCGATCGGCAAGCCCTAGGCGCTGAGGCTTTTACCCACAGCGCCACCCGCGTCCCACAATCTAAGCATATTAGCATGTCTTTTTTAGAGCAATATTTTGTCATATAATCATCAAAGCATTGTCATTCATTTTTTAGTTTTTGATTTGACTGCTGTCATATGGATTCTGTTAATTTAGCCAATTTTAAATATTCATTTAATTTGAGAATCCATTCCTCCTTGGTAGGTAGTTCTTTAGCTTTCCATTTAGATGCTATTACTATCCTAGCTGTGGTGGTCGCATATAAGAAAATTCTTTTTTTCAATTTCAGTATTTCTTTTCCTAAAAGGCCCAATAGGTTAGCCTCTAGTTTTTTCGTTAATGGGATTTTAAGCATTTTTTCCCAACTCCTCATGTATTTTTCCCCAGAAGTACTTAATTGGGTTGCAACTCCACCACATATGCATTGTTGTGCCAGCTTCCTTGTTGCATTTCCAACAGAAGTTGGATTTTAGTTTATAGATTTTTGCTAATTTGGCTGGTGTTAAATACCACCTGTAGAACATTTTGATTAAATTTTCTTTTATTGTATTTGTTATGTTATGTACTGAGTTGAATAGGATCCAAAATGCAGCAGTCTGATTGGTCCTAGAACAATAGGATTCAGAATTCAGCAGTCTGATTGGTCCTAGAACAATGCAGCAGTATGATTGGTCTGCAGGAGCCACCCAATCCGGCTCCAGATGGAGTGAATCCACAACCTGATTGGCCTACAGGAGAAGTCCAGAATTAGCCAATCACGTGCAGCCCATTGTGTAAATAATGTATATAAAGCAGATATTTTGAGGGGACTTTCGTTCCTCCTCACCACTATGAGCTGAATAAAGAGCATGAAATCCACTCTCGACTCTGAGTATATTTCAGTACTACAGGTGGTAAACCTTATATCTTCCTGCCAAAGTTTCTCCCTTTGCTCTAAATATATTGTGTGGCCGAAGTCTCACGCCCATTTAATCACTGTCTCTTTCACTTCCTCGTCAATCATATCCAAATCTGGCAATAGGTTATACATTTTAGATAGTATTTTTTTTTGTTTTTTTAGTAATGTTTCATGCATTAATAAATTCTCTTTAGCAAAGCCTTTCTTCGAGTCCGAGTTAAAGACACTTCCAAGTTGTATATATTGCCATCTGTTGGAGACATAATGCCTTACTTCCTCATATGGTCTTATTCTAGGTTTACCTTGATCTTCCCCTATCAAATTTCTATATGTTGCCCATTCCTTATTCATGTTTAATTTTTTCATGGCATGGGCTTCTAGAGATGCAAGCCACCATGGTGTCATTGGCTCCAGTCTCATTTTGTACTTGCTCCAGACTTTATGGACTTTGATCTTGTCATATGCAAGGTCGGCGTGCCATCCATATCTGTTGTTAAAGCCCTCCAGGTCTAATAAATCTGCTTTTTCCAAAGTGATCCATTCTTTCAGCCATACAAGGCATTCTGCTTCACAGTATAATTTTAAATTTGGCAACGCCAGACCTCCTCTCTCTTTTTTGTCTGTCAGGAGTTTAAATTTTATGTGGGCCTTCTTATTTTGCCATTTGAATTTTGTCATATCTTTCCTCCACTCACTCCTCAAAACATATTTCTCTAGATATGGGAATTGTTTGAAAGAGATGGAGCATTTTGGGAAGGACATTCATTTTAATTCGGCCCCAGATACACTGACCAGATGTCTGGAAGCTGTGGCTGGATGGTTACGTGGGAACCCGTTGAAGTTAAATCCTTCGAAGACAGAGGTCCTCTGGCTGGGACGGAGCGATATGGGATTGAGGGGGCAACTCCCTCTCTTGCGGGGGTGCAATTAGTGCCAGCATCGTCCGTTAAGAGTTTGGGTGTAATCTTCGATACCTCCCTCTCTATGGAGGCGCAGATTACAGCTATAACAAAGGTGGCATTTTTTCATCTCCGCCAAGCTAAGCAGTTGGCTCCTTATCTCTCTCGCCCTGACCTAGCCACTGTGATCCACGCGATGGTCACCTCCAGACTGGATTATTGTAACTTGCTCTACGTGGGGCTGCCCTTGAGACTGACCCAGAAACTCCAGCGGGTGCAGAATGCCGCGGCGAGACTCCTTATGGGGTCTTCGCTGCAAGATCATATTCATCCGGTACTATACCAGCTGCACTGGCTCCCGGTGGAGTACAGGATCAGGTTTAAGGTCTGGTTTTAACCTTTAAAGCCCTATACGGCCTAGGACCCTCGTACCTACAGGACCGCCTCTCCTGGTATGTCCCACAGAGAAATTTACGGTCTGCAAATAAAAACATCCTAAAGATCCCAGGCCACAGAGAGGTTAGGCTGGCCTCAACTAGAGCCAGGGCTTTCTCGGCCGCGGCTTCAATCTGGTGGAACGCTCTGTCACAAGAGACTAGGGCCCTGCGGGACCTGACATCTTTCCGCAGGGCCTGCAAGACAGAGCTGTTCCACCAGGCCTTTGGTCAGGGCACAGCCTGATCTCCTCCTCTGGCAATCTGCACAGAATTTTGCTTGATGGTTGCCATTAATTTGATTTTAATTAATTTTATAATGAATGTTTTTAGAATGTTGGACTATTTTGATAGTTGTTAGCCACCCTGAGCCCAGCTTCGGCTGGGGAGGGCGGGATATAAATAAAATTTATTATTATTATTATTATTATTATTATTATTATTATTATTATTATTAATTATGGAAACTCTTCCTCCTATTGATAATTTTAATCTGCTCCAAGTTTCAAAATCCCTTTTTATTTCTTTCCAAACCTTATTACAGTGGTACCTCGGGTTACAGACACTTCAGGTTACAGGTGCTTCAGGTTACAGAAATAGTACCAGAAATAGGACCTCGGGTTAAGAACTTTGCTTCAGGATGAGAACAGAAATCGCGCGGCGGCAGCAGGGGGCCCCATTAGCTAAAGTGGTACCTCAGGTTAAGAACAGTTTCAGGTTAAGAACGGACCTCCAGAACAAATTAAGTTCATAACCCGAGGTACCACTGTATAAAGAACAACAAGCCATGATGTAATATTTAAAGCATTTACCTCCTCCGCCACTAGGTGTCGGTGCAGTTGGAGCTGCAGGCCCTTCTACTTTGTCTATGGCTCCATTTTAAACAGGCAGGACGCTAGATGATTCAACTTTTCTTTATACTCATTGCCATTTTACCACCCTTTCTTCAGATCCTCATTGCTTTGCTTCTTCTATTGACACTCTGTTCCCGCTATCTTTTGTAGCTTTGCGCTCTCCCACAATTTCCTGTTTAACCTCCTTTTTCCTCTCTGACTCTGGCTTTTCTTTCTCCCGTCTTTTTCTCTTCCTTCTTTACCGTTTGCAACGCTCAGCCAGGTCTTTATAGCTCACTTGGGTTCCCTTGGGTTCTGCTTACTATTTTAATTCTTTTGCCTTCTCCACGGCTTTGCTTGAAGTGATTCTCCGTGAAGCCAAGTAGTAGGATTGGGGGAATCTAGTGATTCCCCCCCCCCCACTCCCACTCTCCGCCTTAACGTTAAAAGGGATTTAGGTCAGTTCTTAAACTTTGCTGAACTATTTTGCTCACTTCGACCTGAGTATTTGATCTAGTATGCAGGAGCCAAGAGGCAAAGCCTCACCTTTTACTTTGATGTACAGTGGTACCTCTGGTTACGAACTTAATTCGTTCCAGAGGTCTGTTCTTAACCTGAAACTGTTCTTAACCTGAAGCACCACTTTAGCTAATGGGGCCTTGCACTGCTGCTGCTGCCGTGCGGCCATGCGATTTCTGTTCTCATCCTGAAGCAAAGTTCTTAACCCGATGCATTTTTTCTTGGTTTGCGGAGTCTGTAACCTGAAGCGTCTGTAATCTGAAGCATATGTAACCCGAGGTACCACTGTAAAGCTCTTTAGTTGCAATTAAATAGATCGTGTTGCTGCGGATCTCTGGTAAGTAAAATTTTTTTAACCTTTCGGCTTGAGATTTCTTAATAGTAATTTGTAACCTCTGCATCTATGAACTTGGGTTTTTTTAGTTTAAGCCTCTTTTAGTCCAAATTTTGTTTTATTTTATTTAAGATGCAGGGTCCAGCGGCTCTTATAAATCAGAGAGTTCAACACTACTCAATTCAGTCCTTGGGGTGTCTCGCTGCAAGGTTGGCCCAATTTTTTAGTGCTGAGGTTCTCCAGTCCTTCTCCCACTCTTGTGCTTGAACCCCTTTATGCACTGTTTGGTGCCCTTTTCGGTCTGAGGTGTCCTCTCAGACCTTTTTG
The DNA here is from genome assembly GCF_964106915.1 of Podarcis gaigeae. NCBI lineage: Eukaryota > Metazoa > Chordata > Lepidosauria > Squamata > Lacertidae > Podarcis > Podarcis gaigeae. The sequence continues at coordinate 56,012,868 of NC_139689.1, forward strand.
GGAGAATTCACTTCGCCCTGTGCTTCCCTTGCCTTGCTGCGATCGAGACGTGCTCGAGCACTTTCCCCCAACCTGACTGTGAGAGTGCTTTGCCGGAAGTGTCGTGGGAAACAATGAGTCTTCTGTTGGCTGTGGATAGTGGAAGAAAAGGCTGGGCCCTGTGGATTCTGACTCGAGGGTAGCACTAAGTGTGTTTAGCCCAACTCCCTACCATCACAATTTCACAGCCTGCTCTGTATTATTTCTTATTTTTATAGTGCCCTCTATGCACATGACACCTTGCAAGTAACATAGTTGACAATTCCTTATAAAAAGTCTAAAAACAGACACAGGGAAACATGCTTTTCAATAGTGCACCATGTGCTTTGTATTGTTCTCGGTGACTTCTAACACTGAAAGTGGATTTGTTGTTGTTGTTTAGTCGTTTAGTCATGTCCGACTCTTTGTGACCCCATGGACCAGAGCACACCAGGCACTCCTGTCTTCCATTTCCCTCCCGCAGTTTGGTCAAACTCATGAAAGTGGATTAGATCAGCCCTACTGATAACAGCATTCTAACTGCCTCCATCATTCCTCTTCTTTATATCCAGGGGTGTGTAAGAGTTATTAGACACACACAAAGTACAACTGATGCCTCACAAGCCTCTGAGTCAGCTCCTTGGTTTACTTCACACAGTTCTTCTTACTCTGGCTGCTAGTAGCTCTCCAGGGCTTCACATAGGAGTCTTTCCTACCTGAAGATCCCAGGACATTCCTCATGCAAAGCAGCTGACATCAGGGAGTTCCTTTCATGTGTTTAGCGAGTATATTTTGCAAAATTACAAAGAACATGCCTTTTAAAAAACATCTAAACTAAAAGAAGTTTTCTCGGATTTGTTGAACACCTTTTCAGCCCTTCCTTCTCAAATTCTTCCTTCCCTCCCAATGCAGTAGCCCAGGGAGACATTCCCCTGCCATCTTGACCTTATACAGGTCATTACTCCCCACAAAGTACTGAATGACTACTCTACAGGGCAAGGGGGGCCTGGCTGGGCCAGACAGAGATGGCTCTAGAGAAATGCATGCTGGGGAGGGAGATTGTGGTGCTTTTATTTATTTGCTTGATTTGGGGGTGGCAGCTCCCCCCCCGCTCCCCCCCTAGCTATGTCCATGCCTGGGGAAGAACTAGGCAATGAAGCCAGTCAAACTGAGAAATTATGTGTGGGGACAGACATCTAGTGGTAAAAGAGGGGAACTGAAATTGGTTTTTTATAACACTACTTTTCCTTTTTTTGGAATTAGAGAGGGGAAACAGGGGCAAGAGTGACACCTAGAGGTTTCTAAAATTATTGCAAGTCAAAACAATATTACATTAAGAATGTAAAGAGAAAATTAAATAATTATTTAAGACAATTTGAGATATGGCAACTGAAAAGCCACAACCAACGACAGGAGCGGTAACTCCCACTCCTGCACAAGGGAGAAGAGGGTCAGCACTAGAAGTGAAGCAAAAAATGGATGTTTCAGAATTAATTATGGGTTTAAAAAAAGGCATAAGTGAAAATGCTAAGGCCTTGGATGAAAAATTGGATAATTGGGGGGAGGTGGAGGGGTAGAATTGAACAAAATACAAAATTAATTGTGGAATTAAAGGGTCAAATTAAGGAATTATCAACCAAAACTACAGAATTGGGTAAATCAGTACAAGACCTGAAAACAAAAACCCAAGGCCTAGAAGAGATGTCGAAAAACACCCCGGCTGAGGGCAGAGAGCTAAAGAAAGAACAGGGAAAAAGAAAGGAGGAAGTGATAGAATTAAGAGACCCAGGAAGCAGCTTGGGATTTGATTACAATCTTGGAGATGCAGCAGAAGGAGCGGACATTGTGCTTCCGGGAGATCCTGGAAGACGCTGACGAGGATATGAGAGAGGTTAACAAAGGAATTAGCTAGTTGGCTAGAGATACATGAGGATGAAATATCTACGTATATTGGAAAACTTTTCTGAGTTAAATCGAGACTTGCAAAAGCTTAAAAATGGCCTGGTGACTGTTTGGTAGTTTTCAACTCAAGAGCCGTCAAAGATAAGATTTTACAGGGGGGCCACCAGGTGGCGCATTGGAAGATGGCCGACAACAACATCTCTCTGACCTATACGAGGTAATTAAGAGGCTGCTATGGGAAGTATGCAGTCTTCCTACCCCCCCCAAGGAGATGGGGGGCTGCCTTGCAAGCGGTGCCCACAATGCACCCCCGGATTTGCAAGATGAGGGTGCCGGACACTTGGCACGAGCCCTCGATGAGGTCAGCTCTTCCTGACGCCAGTTCCAATTAGCGCGTGCTGGCTTGCTTTAGCTCGGAATTATAATTGGAAACATATGATTGGAATGAAGCTAAAGCACATACATCAAGCATCGCTCGGGAGATAAGACTGCTGACTAATGGATCTCTGTGACCGGAGTGACGGATGGATAAGTAAATCTTCTGATGAACCACCATTATGAGACTGTATGTTTGGAATGAAGGGGGGGTGGAGGAAAAAACTTTTTTTCTTTGCACTATGTGATATTAATAACCCTCCACCCCAGAAAGAAATAAGATCGTTGCGTTTTACTAACCACAAGCAGGAATTCAAGAACTGTGTGGGATGGGTTATAGCTAAAGAGAAGATTGGTAAACAATGAGAACGGAGGAAAATTTATGACGCAGTTAAAAAATGGCGCCTCGCCAAGGCAGGCTTGTCGGAGAAAGAAGGACAGGGGGAGGAGAATCAGGACTACTGGAATGAGATGGTTGGAATGTAATCTTGACCTGACAGAGCCTCCTGATATACTTGGCAAGTCTGAGAAAATTAAAGGACAGATCGAAAATTAATTTCTTTATGGAAGCATGGAATAGCGGCTGTCCCTGAGCGATATGATTTTTGGAGTGTTTAAAACCCACACAGAGGATGCCTGTTTCCAATCTGCTTGTGAAAACTATCAGAGATCGCAAAGAAAGGAATATAGGATAACAACAAGAAGATGAAGAAAGTACTAAATGACTATCTGGATTGAACTGGATAGAACTGTTTAATCAAAGCAGCAATATAAGGGATGTTTGGACTCGTTTGGAGCTTGATGTATGGGTACCCCCAACAAAATTTAAAATTTGGCTGTATAATTTGGAATTAATGTGATTTGGATAATGTGATGTGATTGGCCTGTTAATAGAAATTATTTTTTTTAAAAAAGATAAGATTTTGCAGATAAATTATCAAAAAAAACAAAACCACACACTGCAAATGGATGAGAAAAATATTATTATTTTAAAAGAGATTCCAGCATGACTGCTTTAGAAAAGGAGTAACTATAAATTTCCTTCACCTACAAAAGGAAAAAGCAGAGATGCAGAAATGTAGGTGAAGCAGAAACTTTTGGGAGAAAGTACAAAAAACTAGGAGGTGGAAAACCACCGGCAGTGGGAGAAGTAAGTGAGGGGTTGGTAGCAGATAAGGAGAAAAACAAGGAGAAGTAAAAGAATAAGACTCTTAATTAGATATTTTTTTTTGTAATAATACATAATTGGATGATAAAGCTGAAAATCGTAATGTGGAATGTAAATGGACTAAACATTAAAATAAAAAGAAATAAAATAGAGCATATTTTATTGAAACAAAATTTGAACATACTTTGTTTACAAGAAACACATGTAGCAAAGAAGCACAGAAGATTCTTGAATAAAATATTAGGACTGGACCTTATTACATAAAACAAAAAGAAGAGGGGTTGTAATTTATGCAAAAACTAAGCTCAACCTGAAATTATTATTCAAAGACAAGGAAGGAAGGATGATAGCAATACAGGTAACAGCACAAGGTGAGAAAATAACAATAGGAATTTATGTGACGAATGAGAGAAAGTCAGAATTTTACAAATCACTTGAGGAAAAAATGTTTGAATATATGGACCAGACAATAATTTTACTTGGAGATACTAATGGGGTAGTCTCCCTAGAGATGGACAGGACATTAAGAAATCTCAAGATAAGAAAGGGAGACTACCATTAACTTTTTTTCAATTAGTGGAAAACTTTATTTTAATTGATATATGGAGATTTAAACACCCAATGGACAAAGAATTCACTTTTTTCTCATAACCAAATCAATCTGCTGGAAGAATCACCTCAATATCGATATCGAGTGATGGGAAAAAACCAGAGATACAACCTAGGACTTTTTCATATCATAACCCAGTCTTATTAGACCTGAGGGGTGAAAGGAAACCACCACAGAAGTGGAGACTAAATGAAGGAATTCTGGATGATAGGTCTGCTTTGCAGAAAGCAGAAAAATCTTTAAGAGACTTTTTCAAATTAAATTTGAACCAGGGAACAGATTTGAATGTGGTGTGGGATAAAAGTAAAGCAGTAATGTGAGGTTTTTTAATACAACAAAATACACTTCCGAGAAACATGGGGGGGGGGGGGGAATACTGGAGGAGATAATCAAAAATGAAAACAATGAAAACCTTTTTTTAAAAAGAATATTTATTAAGATTTTACAAAGTCATAAATACAAAAATGCATTAAAAAAACAAAAAGAAAAAATACAAAATACAAAATACAGAAAACGAGAAAAATAGAAAAAATAGAAAAAAGAAGTTAAAAACAAATCTATTTTTTATAACTTTACACTCATTAGCTTGTTTCTTTGACCTCCTCACACCTCCCCTTCTTGTATTCCCATTTACATAATCAAATCAGCAAATCCTTACCCTCTTTCATTTATCTTAACTCTATATCTTAACATTTTATAACTCTATATTTTCATCCATTATCAATTCATTTTTGCATATTCTTATTAACTTTGTTGCTAATGCCATTTATTTTCAATCCAACAGCATTTTAACATTCATTAATTTTACAGTGTTTCTGCAGATAATCTTTAAATTTCTTCCAATCTTCTTCCACCAACTCTTCTCCCAGGTCACAGATTCTGCCAGTCATTTCCACCAATTCCATATAGTCCATCACCTTCATCTGCCACTCTTCCAGGGTGGGTAGATCTTGTGTCTTCCAATAATTTGCAATAAGTATTCTTGCTGCTGTTGTTGCATACATGAAGAAAGTTCTATCCTTCTTTGGCACCAATTGGCCGACTATGCCCAGGAGAAAGGCCTCTGGTTTCTTCAGAAAGGTATATTTAAATACCTTTTTCATTTCATTATAGATCATCTCCCAGAAAGCCTTAATCTTTGGGCACGTCCACCAAAGGTGAAATAATGTACCTTCATTCTCTTTACATTTCCAACATTTGTTATCGGGCAAATGATATATTTTTGCAAGCTTGACTGGTGTCATGTACCACCTGTATATCATTTTCATAATATTCTCTCTTAAGGCATTACATGCCATGAATTTCATACCGGTGGTCCACAACTGTTCCCAGTCAGCAAACATAATGTCATGACCAATGTCTTGTGCCCATTTAATCATAGCTCATTTAACTGTTTCATCCTGCGTATTCTGTTTTAACAGCAAGTTATACATTCTTGAAAGCATCTTAGTTTTGGGATCTAACAATTCTGTTTCCAATTTTGATTTTTCCACCTGGAAGCCAATTTTTTTGTCCAAATTATAGGCCTCTCTTATTTGATAATAGTGAAGCCAGTCTCGCACTTTATCTTTTAGTTTCTCAAAACTCTGCAATTTCAATTTGTCTCCTTCTTGTTCCAATATTTCCCAATATTTCGGCCATTTGGCCTCCATATTGAGCTTTTTCTGAGACTTCGCTTCCATTGGTGACAACCACCTTGGGGTTTTATTTTCCAATAAGTCTTTATATCTTATCCAGACATTAAACAATGCTTTCCTGACAATATGGTTTTTAAATGCTTTATGTGCTTTAACCTTGTCGTACCACAAATATGCATGCCACCCAAAAACATTATTAAAACCTTCTAGGTCCAAAATGTCTGTGTTCTCAAGAAGCAGCCAGTCTTTCAACCAGCAGAATGCTGCTGATTCATAGTAAAGTTTAAGGTCTGGCAGGGCAAATCCGCCTCTTTCCTTTGCGTCAGTTAATATTTTAAATTTTATTCTGATCTTCTTGCCCTGCCAGACAAATCTAGAAATATCTCTCTGCCACTTCTTGAAACAGTCCATCTTGTCCACAATTTGCAATGATTGAAACAGAAATAACATTTTTGGCAATACATTCATCTTTACAGCTGCAATTCGACCCAACAAGGAAAGCTTCAAATTTGACCATATTTCTAAGTCTTTTTTCACTTCTGCCCAACATTTCTCATAGTTATCTTTAAATAGGTTTAGGTTCTTAGCAGTCATATTAACCCCTAGATATTTTACTTTCTTAACCAATGTTAAACCTGTCTCCTTCTGAAACCTCTCTTTCTCAATCGGTGTAAAATTTTTCTCAAGCACTTTAGTTTTTGACTTGTTCAGCTTAAATCCTGCCACATGACCAAATTCTTGAATCAATTCTAATACTCTTTTCGTACTAGATTCTGGCTCCTGTAACGTCAAAACTAGGCCATCTACAAAAGCTTTCAATTTGTATTGTTTGGCTCCAACCTGAATACCTTTGATCAGACGGTCCCTCCTAATCATGTTCAGCAAAACCTCCAGGACCGAAATAAAAAGCAATGGGGAAATTGGGCAGCCTTCTCGTGTCCCTTTCTCTATCTTAAATTCCTCTGTCATCACATTATTGACTATTAACTTAGCCTTTTGTTCTGAGTAAATTGCACTTATACCATTTTCAAACCCTTGGCCCACCCCCATTCCCTGAAGATTTTTCTTCATAAAACTCCAAGAAATATTATCAAAGGCTTTTTCCGCATCTATAAAAATTAAAACTGCTTTGGTATTAATATTCACTTGCAGCTTCTCCAAAATGTTAATTATATTCCTCGTGTTGTCAGACAAATGTCTACCTGGGAGAAAGCCAGCTTGGTCCTTATGTATCTCTTCAACTAATACCTTTTTTAATCTGTTAGCCAGGATATCAGCAAAAATTTTATAATCTACATTAAGCAGGGATATGGGGTGGTAGTTCTTAAGGTGTATCTTCTCAGACTCAGTTTTCGGTATAAGTGTGATATAAGCTTCCTTCCACGACTCTGGCACCTTTCCCCCCCTCCAAAATTTCATTACAAACCTCCTTTAGTGGCTGAATTAACCAATCTTTCAGAGATCTATAGTATTTTGAGGTTAGTCCATCCGGCCCTGGAGATTTACCCAACTGCATATTCTGAATGGCACCTTCTACCTCCTGTTCTGTAATTTTATGGTTCAACATTATATTATTTTCTTGGGAGATTTTTTGTAATCCATTTGTTCTTAAAAACTGGTCTATGTCGTCTCTTTCTGTGGCCCTTGTGTATATAGTTGTTTAAAATATCTCTGGAAGCACTTTCTAATCTCCAATGGATTCTGTATAATCTTTCCTTCCACATCCAGATTTGTGATAGTATTTAGTTTTTGTCTTTTTTTCATCTGCCAGGCTAGCAGTTTCCCACATTTATTCGCCGATTCAAATGTCTTTTGTCTCATCTGTTTAAGTTTCCATTCTATTTCCTGATTTATCATTTTCATATATTGTACTTGATATAGCTTTATTTCTCTCAGAATCTCTTGCGACTTTGGTTTCACTCTTAATTTCTTCTCTCCTTCTTTTATTTTCTCCCAAATTTTATCTTTTTTTTCATTTTGGGCTCTCTTCTTTATTGCATTCTGTTGAATCAGAAACCCTCTCATGACCGCTTTACTTGCGTCCCAGATTACTCTTTTTTCAACCATGGTGTTCAAATTTATCTCAAAGTAGTCTCTCAAGGTTTTTTTGGACCTTCTTGGTAACCTCTTGATCTCTAAACAAGGTGTCATTCATCCTCCATCTGAAGGAACTGATTGGTGTTAGTTTCATCTCCATTTTCACAGCATTATGGTCGGAGCAAGATTTTGGGCAAATTTCCACCTTTCGAGTCTTAGGTGCCAGTCCTCTAGTTATCCATATTTGGTCAATTCTTGTCCATGTCATTTTGGCTTCAGAGAAGAATGTTCCCTCCCTTCCCAAGGGGTTCTTAGTTCTCCAAATGTCAATCAAGTCCATATTGTCAGTCAGTTCCAAAAAAGTTTTTGGTAGTCTGCCATCTTTAGTTACAACCTGTCTCTGCGACTTGTCCATATTTGTAGATACCACTCCATTCATATCTCCCATCATAATAATGTTGTAATCCATATAGTCTAACAATGCCTCGTGCAATTTCTTAAAAAAATCAGATTTTCCCTCATTTGGTGCATAGACTCCTACTATCAAAAATTTTTCTCCTTGTGATTGAATTTCAATTGCCACAAATCTTCCTTGATCATCTTTAAAAACAAATTTCGGTGATAGGCTCTCTTTGGCATAAATTACAACTCTTCTCTTTTTAACCTTATCCGATGAGATAAACTCTTGACCCAATCTTTTATTAATCAATACTTTCCTGTGTAGCCTTATCACATGTGTTTCCTGTAAACAAATTAAGTCCAACTGTTCCTTTTTCAATAAATGAAAGACTTTCTTCCTCTTCTCCGGGAGTTAAATCCATGAATGTTCCAACTTAGCAATTGCAGAGACATTGTGTAATTATTCTACTTTCCTCCAACTGCTCCCAGTAATTCCTCTTGTTCTGACGGTGGTATCACTTTTGCTGGTTTGTCCAATCCCAAAGGTGGTGGTGCTATGTCTAGTACTCCTGGTTTTAAGACTCTTAACTCTTCTAAAGCTTCTTTCTGCAGGTCTTTTTCGTGGTCTCTCAGAAATTTTTCCTTGTCAAAACAATGAAAACCTTAAAACAAAATATAAAAGTGTTACAAACACAATTTTCAATGTTGGCAAGTCAATAAATTGAATGGAAAATCAAAATGTTAAAACTAAGGAATTTTGAATTCGCCAAAACTGTTAGTATGGCAATTAAAGAAAAAACAGAGTGAAAATTTTATAAATAAATTGAAAGTAGAAGATAAAATAATTGGTGGCCTGAAAGATATAAGGAAACATTTTGTAAGATACTATATGGAACTATATCGAGCCGGAGAGGAACATAAAGATAAAACAGAAGATTATTTAAAGCAGAATAATTTACCAAAAATTCTGAAAGAGAAGATTAATTACCTGAACACACCAGTTACAATGATGGAGGTACAACAGGCAATATGTGATGGCCTGGGATTCGGTTTCAGAGGCTGAACCTGAGGAATCCCAGCCTGCACAGGAGTCCCCACCTCCAGGACCGGCTGAGCCAGGGCTGGGGCTTGAACCTGAAGGGCCCTCACCTGTGCTGGATCCTCAGGAGCAGACAACCAGCTGAATCTGCTCTGGCTCCGGAGGTGATCGAGGACCCATTACCTGCAGGTGCTCCACTCTCAGCCCCATCAGGGGAAGGTGAGGTTGCCTCTGGGTCCAGTAACCCTCCAGCCTCTCCTGAGCTGCAAAGGCTTAGGGCAGAGAGGCAGAGGGAACTAAGTTCTCGCAGGAGGAGTGCTCGCCTTAAGGCCAGGAGAGGCAGGTCACCTGTAGACCTGGACTGCCCTAGGCCTCAGAGGAAATAAAGGCCAGTCAGCCCAGTCCCAGGTTGCGGGAGCAACATTGTTGGTAACCTGTTCCTGCTGGCACCCTGTCCTGCTCTTCTGCCAGAGTTCCTGACCTCACCCAACTCCTTGCCTTGGACCCCGCTTCAGCCTTGATGGACAGCCTCCATACCACACCTTCGACCTCGGACTGGACTCAGACCACGCTGCACGGTAACCCCCCCCCCCCGGGACCAGCACACAATAACCCAGGCCAAACTAGGTAAAATGCCAATTAAGTACTATAAGGAATTTCAAGATTTTCTGGTACAACCACTTAAGAATGCAATGAATGGAATATTAGATACAGGAAAGTTACCAGAATCCTGGAAAGAAGCATACATTATGTTGATTCCTAAACATGATACAGACTTAATGTCAGTTAAGAATTACAGGCCTATCTCCTTACTAAACAATGACTATAAACTGTTTGCTAATATATTGGCAAACAGATTGAAAAGGATTTTAAAAGATTTAATTCATCAAGATCAAGCCGGCTTTCTACGTGGCTGCCAGATGAAGGATAACATAAGGAATATAACTGACATAATAGAATATCTGGAGGCCAGCAGTGACAAGCAGGCGGTATTAATGTTCACAGATGTGAAGAAGGTCTTTGATAACGTCTCATGGAACTTTAAGAAAAAACACTAGAAATGATGGATTTTGGAGAGACTTTTTATAGAGGAATCGGCACAATTTATTCAGAGCAACAGGCAAAGCTGATCATTAATAATGTATTAACAGAAAGTTGTAAAATAATGAAAGGGACAAGACAGGGGTGTCCCCTGCCACCATTACTGTTTATTTTAGTATTAGAAACCCTGGCAAGGAAAATAAGAGTAGATGAAGAAATAAAAGGAATAGTGGTGGGAAATAAAGTATTCACACTTAGAACATTCACAGATGATCTTGTGATAACAACAGAAAACCTGATGGTAAGTATACTGAGGGTCTTGGAGAAGATTAATGTATTTGGCCAAGTGGCAGGTTTCAAGCTTAATAAAAGTAAAACAAAGATGCTGGTGAAAAACATGACAGAACAAAATAAAAAAGAACTACAAAAATTACTGATAAGGTAATAAGCAAAAAGGTCAAATATTTTGGAGTTTGGTTGACAGTAAAGAATATTAATGTGTATAAGGATAACTACCTGACCACGTGGAAAGAAATAAAAAGATACTTGGAGATTTGTCACAGGATGAATTTATCATTCTGGGGGAGGATATATGTGATAAAAATAAACGTATTGCTGAGGATGTAATTTTTGTTTCAATCGATTCCTGTGGTCAAGGAATGGCAAAGAGATATTTCAAGGTTTATATGGCGTGCGGGGGGGGGGCAAGAATAAAGCATAAGTTGTTAATAGATTCAAAAGATAGATGTGGCTTTTCCCTGCCATATTTAATAATATATTATGAGGCAGCCTGCCTCTGCTGGTTCCGGGAATGGATGACATTACAAAATACAGATATTTTGGACTTTGGGGGTCATGATAACAGATTTGGATGGCATGCGTACTTATGGTATGAAAAAGCTAAAGTCCACAAAGGATTCCTGAACCATGTAATAAGAAAGTCATTATATGTGGTATGGGATAAATACATTTTTTTGCTAGAACAAAAAACTCCATGGTGGTTATCGCCATTAGAAGTGATTTTTGTGAAGAAATCAAATATGAGAAAAGATTGGTTACAACATTTTAACAGATTGGTTACAATATCACCAGCTGAATTATGTTTTTAAAATGGATAAAAGAAAGGGTTTTGCCACTGAATTATCGAGGTTTGAGAAAGAATTTACAAAATAAGGTGAAACTACTTTCTAAAATGTATAAATTGTTTTTGGAATGGTTTGTTAAAGATGAAGAAGTTAAGTCAGCAATAATTCAATGGGCAAGATATTTCAGATATAACATAATAATAATTTATTATTTATACCCTGCCCATCTGGCTGAGTTTCCCCAGCCACATAAACTTGGCAGCATGGGAAAAACTTTGGAAAGAGGATTTAAAATTTACAGCGAGTTACATGCTGAAAGAAAACTATATGAAGATTATGTATCATTGGTATTTACGGTAACTCCCAGTAAGTTAGTGAAAATGTATAGGACTAACTCAAATGTCTGTTGGAAATGTAAGGGAAAAGAGGGCACCTTCTACCATATGGGGTTGAATTGTAAAAAGATAAAGGAATTATGGGAAATATAATGAATTTAAAAAATGTTTATAATAGTGATTTTAGGTGCAGACATACTGAAGGATTTGAGAAGACTGTTCATGTCCGCGGCTACGGCTGCAAGGATGCTGCTTGCCCAGCAAATGGAAAGAGAACAAGATGCTGACAAAGGCGAATTGGCAGATGAAATTACTTAACTATGCAGAGATGGCTAGATTGACTAGGAAAATCAGAAATCAGGAGGATCAAAACTTCCATAGAGAATAGGACAAATATAAAAGGTAAAGGGGACCCCTGACCATTAGATCCAGTTGTGACCGACTCTGGGGTTGTGGCGCTCATCTCGCTTTCTTGGCCGAGGGAGCCAGCGTACAGCTTCCAGGTCATGTGGCCAGCATGACTAAGCCGCTTCTGGCGAAGCAGAGCAGCGCACGGAAATGCCGTTTACCTTCCCGCCAGAGCGGTACCTATTGATCTACTTGCACTTTGAGGTGCTTTCGAACTGCTAGGTTGGCAGGAGCAGGGACCGAGCAACAGGAGCTCACCCCGTTACGGGGATTCGAACCGCCAACCTTCTGATCGACAAGCCCTAGGCTCCATGGTTTAACCCACAGCGCCACCCGCGTCCCAGGACAAATACAGATTGTATTTAAAAGAACTCTTTGGCAGGCTTTGAATAACTCTTGCAGTGTTATACTTTGGATATATTGGAGCACTGTAATTCGGATGAACTATAATATGCAGTTGACATAGACATTTAAACCCACAGAGGGGAGGAGGGAGGTCCTAAGATTTGGAAAAATCTTGTTTTATTTTTTAAAAAAAATGTTAATTGTTTGATTTACTTTGTAAAAACAATACAAATTATTTCAAAAAGAGAAATTGTGTGTGGGAAGAAGTCTTATATTTTATAATAAAAATCCCAATTTTTATTATTGTTTTTCATAATCCTAGAATTTCACTTTCAATTTTAATACAATACTTGAGGCTGAACTCTGGGCCAGGAGCCCCTCCGACACACAGTGGTGCGGCAGAGAAATGTTATGCAATTATCCCTTAATTCCCCCTTTAAGGGAGGCCCTTCCCTCCCAGGCGGGCTTCGCAACTCCGCCCTCGGCCTGCGCCGGACGCGCGGTCCCCGTGGCAACAGAGGCGCTTCCTCCTGCCCCGCCCATGAAGGTGCGCAGGCCCCGCCCCTCCCTCCCCGTCTGCAAGCCCCGCCCCCTGGCGAAGCAAGCTGGGCTGCGCCGCGCGCCCCCGACGCCCAGAAGGAGAGACGCGGAGCCGAGCGCGGCGGGCAGGACGGAGCACGCGCGCACGCGCCACCGCCGTCGGACTCTGGTGAGGACTGCGGGGTGGTATTGTGTGGCCCCTCCCTCTGGGGACCCCCTTCCCCCAAATGCAGCTGGGGGGGAGCAGCGACGCCCCCCGGCCAGTTTCCTTCGGTCTATGGCATCTCCCAAAATCTCCTCACGGGGAGGGGGCGCCCCCTCCCCCAAGAAAGGTGCTTCGCTCGGAGGAGGAGTCGGGTCTCTTTCTCTCTCTTTCTTTGCCCCCCCCCCCCCGGATCCTTTTCCATCTCCGGAGAAGACAGCCCAAGTCTCCCCCTTGGGCGAGCGAAAGACAAGCCTCTTCCTCGGGGCAGTCTCTCCCCCCCCCCCGCCAGCAAATCACTTCCGATCTTTCCTGGGCACCTGTGAGCCCCCCGCCCCCCCCGCGTCCTCTTCGGTCTCGTTTGCTTTTCCTCCTTTCCTTTCCTCAGATCTGCGGGATGCGCCCCCCCCCCAACTCTTCTCATTATCTTCCTTGGGGTCTACATGTGTGCAGGCGGCCCTTTCCCAAGGGGAGGGCTGTGTCCCCAGATTCCTCCTGACACGGAGCCCCCCTCCCCTCCCTCCTTTCCTGCCTGGCAACAGCCCCTTCTGCCTTGTGTGCCCCCTACCCTTGCTCGCCTTTTTTGTTTCCCGTCGCCTCGGTCAGGCGCCTCTGCAACAGCTTGGGGAGAAGGCGGCAGAGGAGAACCTGCCTGCGAAACCCTCTAGCCGTGCAAAGAGGTCGAGGGTCAGTGCCTGCTTTGCTTTCTTTGCGGGAAGAAGAGCATGGAAGGATGGGATGGGATGGCATGCGGGTGGGAGGGTGGGTGGAAGAGCCCTCCAGGCAAGCTTGAAAGAAGGAAAGGGAGCCTCCTCTTTAAGGTCTAAAACTCCCTGGAGTGATTTTTACTTCCTTCCTCCCTCCCTCCCTCCCTCCCTCCCCTTCCCTTGTTTTCGCTGCGTGTAATGGGCTCTCCCTTTTTAGCGTCCAATAAGCCGGACCCTTTTGATGGGATTAAAGGCCAAAGCTGACAGAGGAAAAATAGCAACAGGGGCTGGAGCCAGGTCGAGTTCCTTGTTCTTCACCCATTTCCCAGACCCATTTCTCCCCCTCATTAGTTAGCTCCGAGGAGGACAGAGCAGGATCCTTATCAGCCAGGCAGCTTGGCTTGGCTTGTTCCAAAATTGGGTTGCTCTGACTAAAAACAAAAACAAATCCGCTTCATCTTGATCATGCCTACCCTAAAAAAAATCACATTATGCTATTTCCAGAGTTTCTTCCTTCTGCATAGCTAAATCATAGTATTTAAACCTCATTAAAGCCCCATGGGATAATTAAGTGATTCTGACATCCGTAATTTGTCTTACTGCATTTGAGATGATTATGTTTAGTTGAGTTATGCTAATGTCATTGTTTGTCCCCTCTCTCCTTCAGAGATTATTCATTTATTTCCTACATAGAGTGCATGTCTCAGGGAGGGCAGACTGGAGGAAACTGGGAAGGGGTGCAAATGGGAGGCCAGCATCCCTTCCCTTCATGTAATGTACATGAGGGGATTATTGGGCTTCTGTGCATCTCCCAGAGCAAAGGCCAGGGGCTGGCTAGTTGGAGGGATCTAATTTTTGACTTGTGGTATTATAAAAGAAATTTATTTGGGGAAGGGGGTAGTCCCTTATTGTGGTATGTCCTGTGCTGATAGTATGGTTGTAAAATGAATCTGGGTCTATTTTTTATTATTCAGACAAAGTGTTTAATAAAAGGTTTTGGCAGTGTGGTGTGGTTGGAGAATGTGAATGGAAAGACTTCTTCAGCTTTGGACACATTTGAATCAATATCCATTTCTCATTTAAAAGCAACAGTTGACAGATTAATGATGTTATTACTTTTGTAGTTTTTTTTTTATAAGGGATATTGTAGGATTGTGTTTTTTACTTGAAGCAGTAATAGTGTGACTAAATGATGAACACTTTAGACATCCTATTTCAGCTGAACTTCTTTCAAGACAGATACTTTGAATTAGGGCAGCCTTTGCTAACCTGGTCTCCTGAAGGTGTTTTGGACTACAATTCCCATCAGCCCCAGCCAGCATGGCCCTATGATGAGGTTGTCAAGAGTTTCAGTCCGAAACATTGGAAGGGCACCAGGTTGGCAAATTAGGGTCTCCTTTGTGGCATTAAGCTTAGTGCTAGTTCCACAGGCATCCACAATGGTGTGTGTTCTGCCTGAAAGTTGAAAGATAAAGTTGACTCCAAAGGGAGCATGAGCTTGATTCTATTGATGGCACAGTTAATTTGGTTCTGAGGCACCTGACAGTCAAATCATTTCTCAGCTGTGGATTCACTGAATCTCTGACATTTCTTAGCAGTTCTCTAGTAGACACTGTTGATAGACTGTACTGCATCAGACACCTGGTGTTACTGAATATTTGAAATACGGTTTTCTGTATCTGATATGATATTATGGAAGAGTGCTGGGATATTCAAAACCTCTTAGTTTAATGTCCCAGTGTTAAGCACATTGATCTGGAAGAAAATCCTACTGAAATTAATAGAATTTACTTCCCAACTGTGAAACAGGAATGTTAATGACATGTCTCTCATAGCAGTTAGGAAAACAAACATAAGCATTTAAAGCCCATTTAGCACTGTGATTCTTGCATTGCAGGGGTTGGACTAGATGACCATTTGGGTCCCTTCCAATCCTACAGTTCTATGATTTCAACCTGAGGAGCCCAGCTCTGTTTCTGCTGGCTGCATGTGTGCAAAATGTGTTTTGCTTTGTGGCAGCTACAGCAGCATCCTTTGCTTAGCAGATGGATAGATAGCCTCCATGTGTCAGCAGCCTCAGCCTCCTGCCTGCTCTGCCCTGTCAGAAAATGTGCCCTCAAGAACTAGGGTGGGCTCCTTGTGCTGGCATTGGAGATTCTAGTTCCCATTCCTCTGAGAACTGCCCACGGGTCATGTCATCTTTGACTGTGGAAGTGTTGTACCCCATAGATTTGTAGAGTTGAAGGGGGGGGAATAATGAATAGGATATGTTTTGATATTTTGTTATATTGAAATTGCTAAAAAAAGAATGGTAGAAGGGACCACAAGAGTTATCCAGTCAACCTTCTGCAATGCAGGAATCTTTTGCCCAATGTGGGCCTTGAACCTACGACCCTGAGTTGTCATGCTGTACTGACTTGAATTAACACAGGCTATATGATGCTCCATTGCATTTTTTGTATTAGAACTGCCAAATAGTTTTCTTTTAGTTTCTCTATTCAATTTTCAGTTCAAACAGGTACATACATACCGGTACTTATATTCAGATTGGGGAGGGAGATGAAAGATTCATAAAGAAATGCAAACCTAAAAGAAAGAAATGAGAAAAAAACTGTAATGTGAGAAAAGATCACATAGGGATAAAAGGAAACTCAGCAAGTATATTCAATCTGCCCTTTAAGCAATGTGGCACATGTTCTGGTTTTGAGCATTGTTAACCAAAACATGCATAATGTGTCTTGTCTAAGATGGCAAGCTAAGCTTGTGTAATGGCAGTGTCTGTATTTATAAAAGAATATACCAACGACCCTCTCATAACATACCAATGTTGCTACATACAGCAATATAAAAACATTTAAAAATACATTAAAAGCACTACCAAGTAATCATTAAAATGACCAGCTACTGGGTATCCTGCAAATGTTCTGGTTTTGCGGGTTAAACATTTTCCTCAGATTGTCAAATCTGCCTTTATGGCCCTATTTGCATGACATGTTCAGTTTGCAGAGGCAAACCATCTCTGCAAATCCCATTGGGGATTGTGCCTGTTGTGTGATAAACTGAGCAATTTAATCTGGAAGGACAGGTGCTTTCCTGACGTCTGGCTTGAAGAAAGTTTTGTATTTTCCGTGTTTAAAGTAGGATTAGGAAAAGTCTTTGACAGATGGCAGGATGCAGACTTAATCAGTGTACCACATGGTATCCAGTTCATAATCTTTCAAGTTTGATCTCTCAACCTCAGTGTCTCTAATGATGATTTAATGTGTGAATGATCTTGAGTATCTCTCTCTTCCAGGTAGTTTGGATCATACAATTCTGTTCAAATTAATCTGGCGAGTACAATCATTAAGTGAAGTTGGCCTCACTATTCAGGGATTGCAACATATGGTTATTGATCCGTCATACATGACTTTTTATTGGTGACAATTATGAGAAAATTTCATTGCGAGAAAAAGGGTAGCTAATGTTTCTATGGCAATGATCCATTACTCTCAGCAGCTGTAGGCAGCACTCTTAAAAAGTCACGTGTACAGGCCTGAACCAAAAACTTTTTGTCCCCCAAGCAACTGCACCATAATTCAAAAGGTGCCCCTCAGAGTCTCTTGCAACATGATATGTACTACCTGAGCTGTGTGCAAATATTATTTCCTAAATGCCTAAAGCAAAGTGGTGAAGAATAAATATGACATAGGGTGGACAAATCACAAGAATGTGCTTGCGGATTTAAACCATCTCAGTAACCAAATGCATAAGGAAAAGAGAGGAAGTGGAAGGAAGGGAAGTCTGGAGCAGAGGAGACGCATTGGCTGTGCAATCCGATACATATTCTCACAGAAGTAAGTCCCAGTGAACTTACAGTGGTGCCCCGCAAGACGAACGCCTCGCAAGATGAAAAACCCGCTAGACGAAAGGGTTTTCCGTTTTGGAGGCGCTTCGCAAAACGAATTTCCCTATGGGCTTGCTTCACAAGACGAAAAACTCTTGCGTCCCCCAGCGGTTTTTTTTTTTGGTTTTTTTGCCCTTTTCCTAAGCCGCTAAGCCGCTTATCAGCTGTTCCGCTGATAAGCCGCTTAACAGCTGATCGCTGGAAGCCGCTTGACAGCTCTAGCACTAATCCGCTAAGCTGTCAATGGGCTTGCTTCGCAAGACGAAAAAACCGCTAAACGAAGAGAATCGCGGAACGAATTCTTTTCATCTAGCGAGGCACCACTGTACTCCCACGTAAATGTAGTTAGGGTTGCAGCCCCAGTTAAAATATTAGTGAATGAAGAGAATACCTGGGAAAATAGAGACAAGACTACAAGAGTTCCTGGTTTGTTCTTGACCTCTGCAGCTGCTTAATTGAGGGCCCTCATTGGAATAATAATAATAATAATAATAATAATTTATTATTTATACCTCACCCATTTTTTGCATTACAGAGCAGGCCTTTAGGCTAAGAGGATGTCCAGCACTGTTTCTCTGGCATTCTGGGTCATACCAGTAGGTAGTGCATTTGATGAAAAGACAACAGAAAGTTTGAAATATCACAACACATCAAGTTGATCAAAATGCAAATTAAATAATGTGAGTGTGAGAATAGAGTGAAAAAAGTTAACTTTACAGTTGATAAATGTGACGTATCAGACAGCTGGTGCAACCCATGATAATATTACAAACGATCCTTGCTTATAGAGCGACAGTTTTTCTTGGCTCTTTTCAACATATTAAATGAATGCAACCCCCCGTTCTATAGGGGTTGATCATGACGAAAAATGGAGCTGCTAGTGAGGAGATCTTCCCTACCTGGCTGGAATTGCTGTTTTGTGTTACTGCCAACTTCTTCTAAAGTTAATTGGTTATTGGCAGATGAGTGATATTTTCATGATAAGGCTATTTCAGTTGCTTTAACAACTTCATTCACACAATATCACTAGTGCATCCAGCCACAACCTCATATCCTCCAGATGTTTTGGACTCCCGGCGCAGCAGTTGTGACTGGAGTTGATGGGAGTTGTATTCCAAAACATCTGGACTAGGTTGTGGGTGGATGCACTATCAAACAATGGTAGCCTGGCTATATTAATTAGAATATGGTTTCTAAATCTTACATGCCTGGACAGCTTGATTTGGCAGAAGATTTTTTAAAATTGGACACTGCATTTTGTGATGCACAAATAAGTTTCCCCCTGACTTTTCAAACCACCCTGATTGTTTTTGCCACTTAATGAGCACCTTGATCCCCCTAACTGCTCTAGAGCGTCTGTTGTCTTATATATAAGTTTTCATTTCTCTGTGAAGAACCATGCACTGATTTTGCCACATAAATAGTAATTTGCTCACCAGGGTGGTGTTAAATCACCTGTTAAACTGAACAGGCAAAGATTAGGGACCCACGTATAAATGCATAGGAAAGACATGCCAGTTTTTCTAGTCAAACCAGTTAGGGAGTTTGCAATTATCCAGGGTATGGTAATTTTAGAAAACCTCTCGTATCAATGGTGTGCCAACTCCAGCCTCCAATTGTATGGTGGTAGCACCATGGAAACTGACTGTATCAAGGGGAAGACATTGTTGACTTTGGTTGGGAATGTGACAAATGGGGTGAATCCCCTGGCTCTGTAGTGTGTATTGTCATAACAAACAAGTTACAAGTTAAGCTACTGTATTTGGGATGCTTTTTAGAAGCGTCTTCAGTTCTGGTTTATGACAGAAAGAAATAGGAGATGCATACCATATGTCACTTATCCCTGTGCTTTTTGCTTTCCTGTGAGTAACTAGCCAGGCTAGGTAGAACTTTGACCTGATCCAGCAAGGCAGCTCTTATATCTTCAGAGTGCCTGCAAAAAAGGGAGAGGAAGAAAACGGGGCCTGAACAGACCCTGTCCCAGGACACTTACAATCTAAAGTTTGACAGTGGATGCATATTAGAAGAAAAATAATGTATTAGTAACTTGGGTACATTTGCATTGATTTCTTTTTAGTAGATCAGTGTTCTTAGAGGTGCTTTTTGCTGATTTGCAGCTTTTAACTTTTATACTTTAAGGTGGTCCAAAGTATATTGCTCTCCCAGCTATATGCATCTTCCTCCACAGGCCAATCCCCATTGCCACATAGAATCCTTTATTGTCAAAAGAGCTGGTCTTGCAATCCAGCTTCCACTCTGAAATGGCCTTTAAGAGGCTGTGTCAGTTTCCTTGACTGGTGCTTTCTTGTTCCATGTTTTCTTCAAGGGTGCAATTTATAAATGGCTGAAAACTGAAAATGGCTGTGTTTATGTGTCAGATTAGGTACTTAGGTAGTCTTGTCTCTTTAATTTTTTTTACCTTGAGTTGATAAACATCATTGCTCATGTGAAATGTATTTATAATGCCTTTTGGATAGGGCGTAATGTAATGTAATGTAATAATTGTACTAGAGTCTTTTCCTTTCCAAACAGATTCGTTCCAGCGGTGTTTTGCTCACCCCCTCCCAGACCACGTCTAATTTGAGGGGAGCAGCCTCAAGAGTTTGCATCACTGTTTATTTCTTATAGGCCTTTATGCCAGTCTGTCGTTTTTGATCAGGGTGGCATGAAAAGTATAATTGAGGTGCATGGTTTTAGAAGTCACTTATGCTGTGCAAAAAAAAAAAAAAAGTTCTCTGTCTCCATGAAGACAACTAGTGAAATTAAGATTTAAACTGTGAAAAGAGCTCATCTTTAACTTGCCATCTAGAGATGTGTAACAGAAGGTGTGTAAAATAATATTTATATGATGTGTTACAAGTGAATTAGGTTACAATTGAGTAGGTTATTATCCATCTCTGTTCTGCGTTGGTTGCCCCTCTACCGGATTCTGTTGGGTGCGGATATGTGCTTTTGGCTTTCTGCTTAATTGTGAAATAATGAAGCTACTGTCAGGAGAACAAAGCACTGCTTTGCAGCCTATGAGATGCTTCAGAAGGATCTGAGGGGAATAGGCACTTGGTGGAGTATCTAGCCCAAGGTCAATCTGTCGTATGCTGTGGTTAGGAGATAATGTTGCTTGTTTAGGCATGCAACTGCCAGAGGTTCACAGGGATTATGTTCATCTTGATCTTTCGCATAGCCTTTACTTTGGCACTATTTTTACTTCATTTTATTTACATAGTGCAGGGAGCAGTCATTAGGGTTTTGGAGCTTGGTGTCATCAGTGTGCTGCAGATACTAAGCTCTGTTTCCCTGTTATATCTGAGTCAGGTGTGCCTGGGCTAGTTCTGAATCAGAGTCTGGGCACAATGGTGGGTTGGATAAAGGTGTACAAACTACACTTGAATCCTGGCAATGCAGAGACGGTGGGGAGGATGGTTCCTGGTCCAGTAATCAAGCACATTACTTGTTCTGGATGGGTTTGCACTCCCTCTGAAGGAAGAGATGTGTGGCTTGAGAGGGTGTTCAAGTCGCCACAGTGGCTCAGAGCCCCTTGTACAGTCATACCTCGGGTTAAAGTCGCTTCAGGTTGAGCGTTTTTGGTTACACTCCATGGCGACCTGGAAGTAACGGAACAGGTTACTTCCGGGTTTCACCGCTTGTGCATGCGCAGACGCTCAAAATGACGCCACGTGCATGCGCGGAAGCGGTGAATTGCGACAGCGCAGACGCGGGTTGCGTTCTGCTCTGGATGTGAACGGGGCTCCGGAACGGATCCCGTTCGCATCCAAAGGTACCACTGTACAGTGATGCCCCGCAAGACGAATGCCTCGCAAGACGAAAAACCCGCTAGAGGAAAGGGTTTTCCATTTTTCGATGCGCTTCGCAAGACGAATTTCCCTATGGGCTTGCTTCGCAAGATGAAAACGTCTTGCGAGTCTTGCGATTTTTTTTGCTCCCCCCCCTCTTTTTCTAAGCTGCTAAGCCTCTAATAGCCTTTTAGCCGCTAAGCCGCTAAGCCTTTTAAAGCCTCTAAGCCGCCAAACCCCTAATAGCGCTAAGCCACTATTAGGGTTGCTTTGCAAGACAAAAAAACCGCTAGACGAAGAGACTCGCGGAACGGATTATTTTCGTCTTGCGAGGCACCACTGTACTGCTTTGGCTGGTATAGCTCTTTCTTGATGGGATAACTTTGCTACAATGATCCAAGCAATGGTAAGCTCAAGATCTAGTTATTGTAATGGAGTCTGTATGGGGCTGCCCTTATGGGTGTTTGGAAGTTGCCGTTAGTGCAGAATGCAGTGGTTAAGTTGCAGAGTGGAGCTGCTGACTGAGGGCATATCACAAAAAATTGGAAAAATTGGCACTGGCTACCCATTTGCTACCAGCAGCCAGGCATAAGCTTTGGATACTGACTTATAACCTGATCCAGAGGTTGGCAACCTTATTGAAGGATGGGCCGGTTGGCGCTCAATCTGTTGGAGGATGGGCCGGAGCGTGTGCGCATGTGCTCTCTTCCGGGTTAGAGTCATAGAATCATAGAGTTGGAAGAGACCACAAGGGCCATCGAGTCCAACCCCCTGCCAAGCAGGAAACACCATCAGAGCACTCCTGACATATGGTTGTCAAGCCTCTGCTTAAAGACCTCCAAAGAAGGAGACTCCACCACACTCCTTGGCAGCAAATTCCACTGTCGAACAGCTCTTACTGTCAGGAAATGTTTAGGTGGAATCTTCTTTCTTGTAGTTTGGATCCATTGCTCCGTGCCCGCTTCTCTGGAGCAGCAGAAAACAACCTTTCTCCCTCCTCTATGTGACATCCTTTTATACATTTGAACATGGCTATCATATCACCCCTTAACCTCCTCTTCTCCTGGCTAAACATGCCCAGCTCCCTTAGTCGTTCCTCATAAGGCATCGTTTCCAGGCCTTTGACCATTTTGGTTGCCCTCCTCTGGACACGTTCGTTTGTCAGTGTCCTTCTTGAACTGTGGTGCCCAGAACTGGACACAGTACTCCAGGTGAGGTCTGACCAGAGCAGAATACAGTGGCACTATTACTTCCCTTGATCTAGATGCTATACTCCTATTGATGCAGCCCAGAATTGCATTGGCTTTTTTAGCTGCCGCGTCACACTGTTGGCTCATGTCAAGTTTGTGGTCAACCAAGACTCCTAGATCCTTTTCACATGTACTGCTTTCAAGCCAGGTGTCACCCATCTTGTATTTGTGCCTCTCATTTTTTTGGCCCAAGTGCAATACTTTACATTTCTCCCTGTTAAAATTCATCTTGTTTGTTTTGGCCCAGTTCTCTAATCTGTCAAGGTCGTTTTGAAGTGTGATCCTGTCCTCTGGGGTGTTAGCCACCCCTCCCAGTTTGGTGTCATCTGCAAATTTGATCAGGATGCCCTTGAGTCCATCATCCAAGTCGTTGATAAAGATGTTGAATAAGACCGGGCCCAAGACAGAACCATGTGGCACCCCACTAGTCACTCTTCTCCAGGATGAAGATGAACCATTGATGAGCACCCTTTGGGTTCAGTCAGTCAGCCAATTACAAATCCACTGAGTGGTAGCATAGTCAAGACCGCATTTTACCAGCTTCTTTACAAGAATATCATGGGGCACCTTGTCAAATGCCTTGCTGAAATCAAGGTAGGCTACATCCACTGCATTCCCTTCATCTACCAGGCTTGTAATTCTGTCAAAAAACGAGATCAGGTGCTCACAGACTGTTTGCTTAATGATCTGCTCCAGAATCTTCCCTGGTATTGATGTCAGACTGACTGGGCGGTAATTATTTGGGTCCTCTCTTTTCCCCTTTTTGAAAATAGGGACAACATTTGCCCTCCTCCAGTCTACCGGGACTTCACCTGTTCTCCAGGAATTCTCAAAGATGACTGCCAGTGGTTCTGAGATCACATCTGCCAGTTCTTTTAATACTCTTGGATGCAGTTCATCTGGCCCAGGAGACTTGAATACATCTAGACTAGCCAAGTATTCTTGTACTATCTCCTTAGTTATTCTGGGCTGTGTTTCCTCTGCTGAATCATTTGCTCCAAATTCTTCAGGTCGGGCATTGTTTTCTTTATCGGAGAAGACTGAGGCAAAGAAGGCATTTGAGAAGTGCTTGTGCTTGTGCACACACGCTATTTCTGGCGCTCTGACCCAGAAGTGCACCGGAAACAGCGTATGCACACGAGCGCTGCTCTGACCCGGAAGAGTGCGCGTGCGCACATGCTATTTCCAGCGCACATCTGGGTTGGAGAAGCACCCGTACGCATGCATACAGGCACCATCAACCCTGAAGTCGGTCCCCGCACCGTGCTGGTAAGAGCAGGCGGGGGCGGGAGCGGCAGGGATCGCCGTGGGCCGGTACCGGCCCATGGGCCTTAGGATGCCGACCCCTGATTCTGAACTGAAGTTGTGTAGGGTTTTGTCAGAGCAAACACCTTTTTCTGTATAGACCTCCTCCTGAAGCAACACCCCCCAAAAATGGTGGGCACCAACAGTAATACATGTTCAACACACACTAAGAATCTACCTGTATATGGATGCTTTGGGTGGCTTTTGGCACAAACCATCTTTTAATAACATTTATACTGATTTTAATAGTGTTGTTTTATTGTTATTGTTATCATGTTCTAACAGGTTTTATTGTAAATCACTTTGAGATGTTTCCTCTCATACACACATACATTCTTTAATTAACAGAAATATATAAATTATTCTGTTAATTGAAAGCGTGTCACTGTGCAGAGTACTTACAGAGCCACAAGGAAAGACAGATCCTTGCCCCATGAGACTTAGAACTCATGGTAGTTGGAAGGAACTTGAGGTGATAAGGATAAGTAGTGGGATAATGTACAAGTATAAAGGCAATCAAAACCCATGACACAGCATCCTGTGGGAATCTTTATTTTTGCAATAGCAGAAAGGCTGGTGTCCCTCTGCCTTGGATGCTTTAGCTGAGATTCCTACGTTGCAGGCGGTTGGGCTAGGCGGTTGACAACCATGTGTCAGGAGTGCTCTGATGGTGTTTCCTGCTTGGCAGGGGGTTGGACTCGATGGCCCTTGTGGTCTATTCCAACTCTATGATTCTGTGATTCTATAAGAAAGATAGAAGAAAGAGTAGAAAAGAAGTGAAAAGAGAAAGAGAAAAATATGATTCAGAAAATAAAGAACTTCCTATTCTTCATCTGTCTACTATCTAAATACAATATTCACTTCATCCAATCCAATATAACACCCAACAAAGCTGCTTTCTATAAACAAACATTATCTTAAATCCTCAAATCCAGGGGTCCTCAAACTTTTTAATCAGCGCCGCTGCCTTCCCTGGGCCTTATTCCCAATGGAAGGAGGCACAGGATCACCTCTGCCCAATTTCCCCATTATAAGCTCTGAAACGCGCTTGCAAAGAGGGTAACCTCCGAGATGCTTACTCATGAGCAAACAAGGCGGGCGTTCGTCTGATCCGGCCGTGTCACAGCGCCCCTACCTTGGCAGCCGCCTCCTCCACTTGCGGGTCTACTCGGAGGAGGCACCTTGCCGAAAGCCCCACAGAGCAGGCTTGTTCCTTGGGAAGGGAGGAGACAAAGGCGAGCCCCTTGCTTGCGCTGCCAGCCCACCCTCCTTCTCGCTTCCCTTTCTTTGGAGATTGGGAAATGCACTACAAACATTTCTGCTATTGCTGTTTCAGTGGGTCATTCCCTAATGAGCCATGAGTGGTCTTGGAGCGGAGTTTGAATTATGGACATAAGATATGAAGCCTACATGCCATGTTGCATCACAGCCATTTTTGTGGCCTCTTGATGTCTCCTTCTCCTATCCAGACGGGTGAGGCTTCTTAGACAGGCTTGCAGCAAATATGTGGAATCTTTTCCCTTCCTTTCCTGCCTTACCCAAGAAGAAAGAAAAGTGTCACGTATTGCAATAGAAAATACTGGAAGCTGCTTTACCGTGGAAGGATGAACAAGCAGTATTAATGAGTTGATGTTCATCCTCTTGTAACATGGCAAGCTACACAGAATAAGTACATAGGCAAAGGCCCCCTTTCCTTTTGTCATCACAACCTGCTTCCTTCAGATCTTTTCTTTTCTTTTACTTTTCTGCTTTCTTGAGCTCCTTTGCCCTGGCAGACTCATTTTCTGCATCCAGAAAGAAAACTTTCCCTTCCTCACTCTACTGGAGCGCTGGTTGTGTTTTCCCAGAGAGATGACCATGTTGGCAGCCAAGGAGTAATTACTTTCCTTTACTTTTCAGACACTCACTAAGTTTTTAAGGAGGGGAACAAATCCTATGTTAGAGAGAGGTCTTTTAAAAAGACAGCTAGCTGTGTCTCAGCCATGCAGCTGCAATGAAGGATATATTTCTAGTGCTGGGGCAGAGACCTCTCTCAGGTCATTACTCTGGGAGTGGAATTGCTTAGAGGTAGTCTGCACATACCTTTGAACATATCCTTCCAGCTAACGAATAGTCTGCCTCTTGCACCCCATATTGCTTAATCACAGTGGCTTCTCAGTGGTCACAACTCCTGGGTTGCCTGCTTAAATATGTTTAAGAGGTAGGATTTCCTGTTACGGGCAGAGGGAGCTGCACTTGGCACTTCATGACCTTATAATGTTTTACCTGAGGAATCTTTTAACCTCAGTCCTAGATTTGTGCTAGCTAGTGCTTAGGTGTGATTTGGCTTTTGTTTTCTCAGGTGTTTTTCATTTTACAGTTAGTTGAACAATCCTTTCTTCCAAATGGCCAAGGTTTCCAGATGTAACTTTTAGAGGTGGCACAGAGAGGTCTGGCTTCACGGTTAACAATGTCCAGTTGACAAGTGCTTGTCAAAATGGCTATTAACAGACCAAAGGTGCTAATTATGAGGCAGTAATATTGTTTTTTGTCTGGTGAAGGGGGGTGGGTTTGTCCTTACACATCCAGTCCTGATTCCCCAGCTAACAACAACAACAACAACAACAACAACAACAACAACAACAACAACAACAGTCCCGCCCATCTGGCTGGGTTTTCCCAGCCACTCTGGGTGGCTTCCAACAGAATTATTAAAAACATGATAACACATCAAACATAAAAAACTTCCCTAAACAGGGCTGCCTTCAGATGCAACAAATTCATGAGCCATGGGTAGGGACCTCAATCAGTATTTCAAATGCTTTTGCTGCAGTATCCAAGTTCTAAGTAGTAAACTGGTCAAGTGCCTGGGATTTTTGTTTACTATGTGGAAATAACACCCCTCCTCCCTGGTTTATTTCCATAGAACCACATGCAATATATTTCAGAAAGTTGTTTGTTCACTAAGTCACTATGCATTTGAACTCATCTTAAGATAGTGTAGCCAAAATTTGCATGATGGTTCCTGAGATCAAACCACGTTTTTCTCCCTTTTTAATCAAGATTGCGGACTGAACCCTTAAAAACTACACTGAGTTTAACCATTTATTTCAAAACTGCACTGTTTTTTGTTTGATTGTTTGTTTCTTAGCATTCCTAAGCAACACCAGGCATAAGGCTGCTGGTTTACAATAATAAATTAAAAATCCACTTGTGTTGCTGTGTCACTACTAGTGGGATTTGGCTCCCTAAGTTGTGTACTGAGAGAGACGTATGAATGCATGTCTTCTGCTGCAATGGCTGCCCTTATTTTTTGAAAAACCATTAACTAGTCAAATAATGCACTCTGTGGAGTGTGGTCAGTGCCAGGTAAGTTCCTAATTAAGATGGACCATCCATCCTGCATACTGATGGACACTTCTGATTGCTTGATTGTGATGCATGTGATCAGGGGTGCTGATCATGTTTTCAAGTTGTTGATTTCACTGAGCAAGTGTTCACCACATAAGTCTTTTGTAGAGCAAAACAGACGGCCTTTTGAATAAATTTGCACCACACATTGCAGCACCCTTTTTATAAGCCTGTAAATCTAAAGATCAAGGTTGTAAGACTAAAGATTATCAGGGCATTGAATCAACAGTAGTCGGGGGTTGCCTGGGAACACTCCTGCCCAGTGATCTTTGGTGAGGTATTCTGTGTGGTTTCTTGCCAGTCCCCTGGGCTGTCTGCTTCGCCGACGGCAAAGGGTAAAGTTCCTAGGGCGTGCCAGACCTTCTCTAGCCTGATTCCATTCTTCCTGTTCTTGTGTTTAGGATGCTCCCATGAGGACTTGTGCCCTGGGTGATTAAGGATCAAAGATCTAAGTGCAGGGTTGTATACAGAGGCACATGCAGAAGATAAAACTGCGAGCATTTTTTTTTAAAGCAAAGAATGTTGTGGGTCTGCAGAGGTGTCCTCCCCTTTCATGATCTCTGTGCAGTCATACATGCAGAGCAACTTCAGAAAAGTCTAGAATAATTTTTATTTCAATATTTTCCAATTAGGATCAAGTAAATTCATCAGTGGCAACAACTTATTCTGAAATTTATATGGAACAATAAAGAAAGCAAGATTAAAAGCAAAAAATCTTTTATGACAAAAAAAGAGCCTTCAGGTCCCAAACCTCACCTTGTTATTTAATGTAAATTGTGTAAACTGGTTTACAGATGAGATAGTAAACAGAAATTCTAGTTATCATAGTTTGAATATAACAAACAAAACTTAAACTTTATCTACTATATCTTTTGGGAAATCTATTCAAAAAGTATGGAAGGAAGATCCCCGCATGCAATTAATTCATAACTGCATATTAACATTCAATGAGCCCTTAACTGTGTTAAAGTTATTTCAGCTTATCCTGTTAAAATAGTCTTAAAGTACAATTAAAAGAAATGTGACTTGATAAGAGAAATGGAGAAACTTGGATGAGCTTAACAGCTTTCAGTTTTCTTTTGCAATAGGAGTCCATCGATTTTCAAGGCAGTTTCTCGTTGGCAGTATACTTTACTAAGAACACTGGAAGCATTGGGGCCTCCTGCCACTTGGTTTTCAGCTCGACAATTTTAAAGTGATGTTCACCAGCCAATAATTCCTAGGTATTTTTCCTTTTATCCCCACTGAGCGATTTCATTTTTCTCTTTATTTATAATAAATTTTATTAGTTTTCATCCAGTTATACATTTTAACCCAAATACAACAAATTATGCCTGTTTTGAACTTGCTTCAGCATCTCTGATAGTCATCCATTTTTATATCTTTGATACGCAGTCCCTTTTTTCATATTGCCATTATTCCTCCTTACTCCCATTATTTTTAATAAACAATACTTATTTGTTTTTTTACAGTGCCTCTTGAAAACCCACTAACGTTGTGTTTATACCACATATGTTTTTCAGATAATCCACCAATTTTCCCCAGTCCTTGATGAACTTTTGGTCTTTAGTGTATCTAATTTTCCCAAATTTCATTTTTCTCTTTCAAGAAAAGATATAGTCGTCGTCGTCGTCTTCTTCTTCTTCTTCTTCTTCTTCTTCTTCTTCTTCTTCTTCTTCTTCTTCTTCTTCTGTTTTTACTCTGCCCACCTGGCTGGGTTGGTCCAGCCACTCTGGGCAGTTTCCAACTAGAGATGGGAAGTCATGGGGGAAAACCAGGGAAATTGGGAAACGGCTTTGGAAGAAAATGGAAAAAAACTGTTTTCCCCCAATTTTTCCATTCCCCCCAGGCTTTCCCATCTCTACTTCCAATACAAACAAAAACATCGCTTTTTACTTTTTCTTATAATAGGTAAGATTAAATGTTTTTATAGAAAAATCTAATAATATTGCTCATGAGTTTCTTAGCTGTTTACTAGACATAACAAACTTCAGCCAGTTTCTTTCATAATAGTATGACTCCAGTAATAGGAAGCCTCTTCTCACAGAAAAAGTTCTTCAAGAGTATCCCAAACACCCACAGATCCTTAAGTACTGTTGTTGATCATCAAGGTTTGTAGAAGCAGCAGCTACACACAGTTACTTGCCTCACATGTTTTGTTGCAGCAGAGTCTCTCGATCAGTGTCTCTCGTCATGTCTTTTGCAAAGTACAAACAGGTCACTGCTGCAACGGGAAGGCAAAATCTGGCAGCTCCCTTCTTTCTCTGCTGGGTGTGTGATCACAGACTGTGCGATCCCTGGCTGCTGACTGAGTATTTAGCAGGAGAGGCTGGGGGCTCTTCCCACCTCTGCCTCTGCTTGTCCAGCTGTCCAGCTGCTCCGTAAAGGAACCAGTGCCATCCAATGCTGCCAGGAGCTCATGGAAGCACAGGAAATAGAGCAGCTAGGCAAGCGGCTCTCGTTCTGGTATACCACACTCCCACCCCACTTCCCATGGTGATGGAGAGTGACTTTTTCTATTGCAACATCGCCTGCTACAAATCCAGACCTTGGACTTGCCGTTATATTTAGTACCGTCTTTCCAGGGCTTCAGGCAGGGTTCTTTCCCAGCCCTTCCTAGAAGAGCCAGAGAGATCATATGGGTGACATTATTGTTTAGTAATGAAAGAAAATAATATACCGTATATACTTGAGTATAAGCCGACTTTTTCAGCACATTTTATATGCTGTAAAAGCCCCCCTTGGCTTATACTCAAGTGAGGGTCCCACCTGAGTACATTTCCAGCGGCAGAGGCTTTCGGGCTTCTTGTTCCTCCTCCGCCGCTGCCACCACCAGCCTCTGCCTCTCGGCAGCACCCTAGGTAGGCAGGGGGACGGGAGGGGCTGGGGGGGAGAGAAGCCCCCTCTGCCGTGTGCACACGCACTCCGGCCCACCAGGAGGTTTGTGGTGTGGTGAACCGGCTTATATTCAATAAGTTTCCCCAGTTTTTTGTGGTAAAATTAGGTACCTTGGCTTATATTCAGGTCGGCTTATACTCAAGTATATACAGTATATTTAGTAACATAAATGTACACATTGTGTTTCACAGAGTACAAGAGGGCAGGCCCCTGTGGCAAACAGATGACACTTTAAAATGTACAGTAATTGTTAATATTTATTTCTATACCTCCTTTAGCAAGAAAGGCTCCCAGCAAAGGTTGTCACAAAAATACAGAATTCAAAAATTTAAGACAAAAATTTTAAGTCAACAAAATCCTGTTTAACTGTTATGGTTTCAACAACACCATTAAGAAAGAGCTAGACAATTACTTTCACATAAGCGAGAGACGTTCCTGTCATCTGGTTTCATCATCCTTATTAGAGCCTGTTGAAATTAAGTATGTTGTGCTGCATCAGTCTAGATTTCTAGATTTCTGTCACTTCCTCACCCTTCCTTGCTTCTTGGTCTTGTTGCTGATTCCTCAGTTCCAGCTGCCGTTTTCCTTACAAAGTTGTGCAGTCAGTCAGTATCCTAAGAAGACGTCCTATGAGCGAGACAGCTCAAGTGGAGAGGTTACACAGCAGTTTGAGTAAAGCATGTGCGTTTGCATGTTCTCAGGATCTTCCTTTGCCTCTGAATGTTGTCTTCTTAAAAAGACCTGTTGTTATTCACAGGAGGAGGAGCAACACTTTTCTCATGTGATGCATGGAGAGGACTCTCTGCAGAATGTCTCCAGATCCAGCTTGCCTCTTTTTCCAGTGGCCAGGGAGACTAAGGTAGGTGTGGTTTGTGTGAAAGGGGGGTACTGGAAAATGTCTTGTGGGTTTGATGTTACTACAACAAATTCATTGGAAGCACACATTCGCTTCTGACGCACCATTGGATTTCAAATGGCGCTCCTTCCTTCCTTCCTTTCTTTCGGATATTTGCAACTGTGTTTTTGTGTTTTGTGTGATATAAATGTGTTTTTGTGATGGAAAGTGCATTGGGAATCAAGTGGAAATAGACAACAAAGAGGGCTGGGCTGGGACAATATGTTCAACTACAAGTGTGCCTTTGCAAATGAGAATGATTGTCTGAATCTGAGAAACTTGCATTTTCTACATGGAAATCATTTATGTGGGCAAAAGGTACCCACAAAAATATTTATTGGCAAAGATGACTTCAAATAAGAAACTCTTGATATTAAAAACATTGTTAGAATCCTGTCACCACCGTCCATTTCCGTCCATATCCATGTTTGCTTGTTCACCTCCCATTTGTTGAACTGAGGGGCAGTAACACCTAATTTTATTGCTTTTTTATAGCATGTTCTTCCTCACGGGTTCTTTGTAATTCCCCTGGATGGCAATGAGAGCGATGGCAACGAAAGTTGAAGTCAGCTCTGTCCTGACATCACTGACCAATCGAAACGAGCTTGTGAATGAGGCAACACTTCAACACACCTTTGCCAGCAATCTTTCTGATACAAGCAACAAGTCCAATGAGCATCGAAGTTCTGTGTCCCCACAAATTTCAGAAGGAAGGAGCACATTTGGGAACCCTGTGAGACCAGCAACAATGCCTCCAGCTACTTCAAGGCCACGATTAACTCCGAAGCCATTCTCAAGGGAGAAGTCTTGGGACACTTTTGCAGCGGTGAAAGCTCCTGTCCCCACAGCCAAACCTGGCAATGTCGCCCGCAAACCCTTTGCATTTGCCAAAAATGTTGAAGACAATGTGGCAGATGCTAAGGGAATGCTTAGTGGAAGCATTCCGCCCTTGGTAGAGCAAAAATTAATCGAGAACAAAAGCACAAGTGAGTTTGTTGCAAATATGCCCCTTTATTCAAGTCCCCAGGCTAACACAGTAATCCTATTTGAAACCAGAAGTACTGAGGAAACAAGGATGAAGTTATCTTCTGAGAAAACATACAGCACTTTACGGGCGCAGGAGAGGCAGCTTCCCTCAGAATCAGAAATGTCCTACAGAAGACCTGAAGGTGCTGCCATTCACCGGCAATTTTCTGTTTCCTCAGAGTCCAAGCCTGTCTCCTGCAACCCTCACAGATCTCTCGAAAGGAAAGAGTCCTTTTCAGGTGCTACTGAGGAAAGGCCTAAAAATGTTGGAAAGCAGCAGAGCAGCGCTAGTTTGGCTAGCGAGGAGCAGCCAAGGCCCAAACAGAGACCAGTGTCTGCCATTTTTCTGGAGTCCTTAAAGGATCAAAAGCAGTGTGGAACTGATGTTTCTGATGAAAAACCTAATCCTGAAAAGTCCTGGGTTAGGAAGCCTCGCCCACTGTCCATGGATCTTACAGCAAAATTTGAAATCCGAGACTTTTCAATTCAAAGGAAATCTTGCCTATCTGAAAGCAAGGAGAGGAACCTCCTTACCAATGAGGGCAGCAGCAGACCATTTGAACTAAGGACCAAGAGTGAAGCAGAAGGGTTAAATAGAGTGGATTCTTCTAAGTCACATTTGAAAAGTGCCACTCAGGTTGATGACTGCCCGGGTATTAAAAATAAAACTACTGCTCAAATCCAGAAGCCCTCTTCAAATGAAGTTGGGTCCCTAGGCCGGAACACTCCAAAAGACTTGAATCAAGTCTCTGCAAAGGACAGAAAATACCTATGGGAGATGAGACTTAAAAGCCAAGAGGAAGAAAATGGGAGAGAAACAGATATTGCAGCAACTTCAGGGAAAAACACAGAGCCACCCCGTAGCGAAGGGCTGTCTGGCAAAGAGAGAATGGCACCAAACCACAAGGGAGCTTGTGACTTTAGTGAAATCTCTGCAAATGTTTCAGACACCAAAAACAAAAGCTTGAGGAAAGGCACTATAAAAAAAATTGTGAATTTACCAGATGCATTTGAAAGCTGCGCACCTCCAGTGAATGCTGAATCCTTCCCAGAAAGTCCTGGGAGAGAAAACAAAATTATGAACATCCAGCAGAGGATCAGAGAACTGACTGCTGAAAATACAGAGACCAAGCAAGGAAACCTGCGCCAGTCATTCCGCTCGCGGCCTCTTTCTGCAGACTTGACCAAACTGTAAGTTTTGGAAGAATTAGATGTAAACTCCATAAATTCAGATAAAATTTTCTTTTTAGAACATTTCCACTATTCTCATTCTCCTACTTCCTCAGTTGATCTTGAAATCTTATCTGTCTGCACAAGCATTGGCATTTTGCCTTGCAAATTGATAGGGGCAGTTGCTGGTGTGGAAAGGAGTGTCAGTGATGCCCTTTGACAGCACACTGTTTCTTTAAAATGGTGTGTTCTGGTTGGGGGCTGTGATTCCCTGCAGGTTTCAGCACAGCCTTAAAGAAGCAGGATTACCCTTGATTTTTAAAATAATGATTTTTTTAATAACACAAAATTCATAATGTAAGGTAGGACCCAAGCATTGATAGTTCTATCAAAGTAACAAATGTATGTGAATGAGTCTAATAGGTTTATTTTTTTGTTAGCTGAATGGGCAATATTTTCAGTGTTCAGCTGTTTTAATGGGAGGGGTAGCAGATTGTACACCATCTCCATCTGCCAATGGGGCCAGTTGCCACGGGGGTTGACACGGCTAACTTTCCCTCTTGCCCACCTGCTGCTCCCCCCTTCTGCTTGCCGGCCCTCTCACAGCAGTGGCCTGGGTTCTCCCAGGTTTGCTCAGAGTGAGGTATTGTGGATGAGCTTGACCAGAGAGTGCCTGGACTACCACTGCTTTAAAACACAGGTTAATTTCATTGCATTTGGAAGTGCAGAAAAATGGCTTTGGCACAAGCACTCTTTCAGGCAGCTCTGCACATGGCACCGTCAATTGCTTCCTCAGACTGAAGCTGAGGCAACCTGTTGTCACTTTGTCAGGAGTGGCTCAGGGGAAGGACAAAGATGCCCCCCCCCCCACCAGTCTGACTGCTTGTCATGGTGGGCGGGGGGGGGGGGGGGCTCAGGGTGCCGAGGAGGGAGGGAGGAGGTGGTTGCTGGGCCAGGCTCCAGTGGCTCATTGTCTTGTGCCTGCTCTGTTTAGATCCAGAGCTGGCCCTCATTAGGTCTGGGGCAAAGGGCAAACATAATTAGATCCATTTACACATCATGGCAGGCCAGTAAGGCAGGTCAGGGTTTTCTGAAGTGGATGCATTGCTATTAAATTAAATTTTTCCAGTGACCTTTATGAAAAGCTGCTTTGGAATTTTTGGAAGTTTGCTAAATTAATATGCTGTTTACCTGTAATGTACTGATGTACCTGTATTGGAGCAAATGGCTAGTAATTTTGTTACTCAGGTTAGATCATTCCTTTTTAACTCAGTGGAATCTTTGCAAACAGGTTTTCCAACCGTGTGACTTCTGGTGACACGAAGCCTGAGCGACAGTCTGAATCAAAGATGAAGCCTGTTAGTCAAACGCCAGATATTCAGGAGGTGAGAGAGCATTGTAGGGTTTGGTTCTTCTAAATGTAAGCCTGTTTTGACATTGGGTCAGGCTCTGCTTGTGCATATGCCTGAGCAAGAAGTGGACCTTGTGCATTTTAAGAATGACCTAATCCTAAGGTGCTTAACTTGCTAATTCCTTTGCTGAACTAGGCAGCAAAGAAAAATCCTTAATTTAGGGGTGTTTGGCTCATGTGAATGTTTCTAAGCATAAGATAGCAAAATGAAAGAGTTCCCTGCCTCTCTTCTTTCTCCTGTGAATAGTGCTAGTTTGTTTTAATCATTATGCCATCAATTAACTCTCTCTAAACATTTCATTCCATTTGTCTTAATGATACTTGGATATGGACAGAAGTTTCACTATTAGACTTGTTGTTTCTCAGTTTGTGTCAAGGCATATTTTTATATCTTTAAAAAATATGTTCAGTTTGCTTTTAAATTTCAGTCAAACTTGTGAGTTGGTATAAAATTCTGGGATGTTACAAGGTTGTTCTTATGATTTATTTATTTTTAATGCTACAGGAGTGGCATATGTGTAAGATGTCATTTAGAAATGCTCTAAAATATCTTTTTCTAATGTTATATTGTTTCAGGATGAGGCACATTTCCTGCATGCAACAGATTCTAGAGAAGCCCATTTGGCTGGAACTTCCTGGAAGCTACAGCAGCCTTTAAAAACCCCACACAGAGATGGGCACCTTGAGAGAGATAGTAGTTTTGCCATAGAGAGTCAAAATGTCACTCTGCAGGGTGAAAGTCCTGCTTTGGTCACAGATCATGACATGAAAACACATTCCAAGCCTTCTATAGAAAATGTGTGCATTAAAACTGTCAGAGCAACCATGTTTGAGCACAATGTGCAGAGGCACCACATAGCTGCTGATCACTTTGAAGCTGAGTCTACATTGCAGGCAATGAATGAGCTTGTTGAGGGGCAGCTAGGATTTGGCAAGGAGTCATGGCTAGAAAAAGCTCGGGAGGCTAAAATGAACCAAAAAAAAGTGTCCTCCAGGCAGGCACATATATCAGCAGATGCTGGAAAACAAAGAAATGCAAACATTTCAAATGAAGACAAAGTTCCTCAGGCATCAGAGATATACACTGCAAAAGACAAGTATGAAAAACCCACTGCAAAGCATGTGGAGGACTCATTAATGTACCAAAGGATAGAGCCAAGATATGAAATTCTCCAGACAGTTGGCAAAAGGGTGCAAAGCGAGGCAATTGCAGTTGTGCCTGAGGATAAGGCTGTAACCCTACGCAGCAGAAGATTTTTGAAAGAGAGGAGAAAAACGGATGGGAGTGCTGTGGATGCTTCTTGGACCCGTAGCTCCGACATTAAGAGTCATGGCTGGAAAGATGACTCTTTCCTTTTCAAAGCAAGAGACGCAGAGGAAATTTCAACAAAGGTAACTGCTCTGAAAGAAGTTAGTGCCTCCCAAAGCCAACATGTTTCCCACAAGCAAGGAGCTGAGTTGGATAAAAATCTGACTGGACAGCAGCATGCAACTGTGATAGATTCATACTTCACTAATAGAGAGAAGGGTTTGGGGAAAACAGATGACACAGTCTCTAAGCTGTCTTCAGGGACAGAAAAAAGAAAAAGTGATGCTGTTCTTGCTGGTAAGATGGAGAGTTCCAAAATGCTGAAATGCTTCCCAGAGAGTTTTGAAGCAGGTCCAGACAGGACAGATGGCTGTGAAGCCAGAGCAAATGGTGGTCAGAACATTTCTTCACCCATTTCCAGTAAGCAGGAGAGCCAGACTTCTCTGTGTGGGATGACCCATTACCAGTGGCAAAAGCACAGCAGCAAGTATCCCCACCCAGAGGCAGACCCTACAATATCTTACGAGCAGGAAGAAGAATCTAAAGCATTTGGATTAACGACATGCTCAATGGCATACAGTGCCCAAGAAGAACGGAATGTTTTGGAGCACAAAGCTGAAGTACACCAACATCAACAGCTCAGTGGAGAAGAGATGGTCAGGAGAAGTGGCCGTCATGTTTCTGGTCCAAAAGCTTCAGAAAGATGGCGAAGGAAGACCTTGCCTCATGATGCTGCCCAGTTTGAGGAAGTTGGGCTGCTGGCTCAGGAGAGTGGCAAAGCCCTGAGCAGACGGGACTCCTTGCAACTTCATGACAAATTGATTGCAAAGAGAAACCCAAACCCCAGGTGTGGAGCAGAGCCACAGGATGGGAGTTTAGTCACTCCCAGCAGTCCAGACAATGATCTTAAGAATCAGCTCTCTCCTTCAGAGCCGAAGGCAACATATTTTGCTATTACTTACCAGATCCCTGATGAAAATGCAAATATCTCTGGAAAACTACTTGATCCTCTCAGAAGCAAACACATTTCTTCACTAGCCAAAGATGCTTCAGTTACTCCCAATACTAGTACTTCCAGAAGATCCTATCCCCCAAATTACCAATATAGTAAAAGATTTACAGATGCACATGTCTCTCTGGACAGGCATCTTAAAAAGAACGGGATTGAAGGGGGAGAAGGTAGTGCCTCAGATCTTCCAAAGAAAGGAACATTTAAACATACACTAACTGACACCAGAGATGGGAACTCGATGGCTCCGGAGAAGCGACTAGAGGATGCTAAAGCGAGGGTTATAGAAGGAGATCCCCTGCATCTAGCAGGGCCAGAGTCTCTCTTCTATTTCAGACCTCTTCATTGGGACAGTGAGCATTTAGGGCAAAAGAAGTGTAGCAACCACAGCCACAGTATGGCCAAAGGTAAGGCCTCTGATTATTACAGGTCAAACGTTCTTGACATTGATGCACTGATGGCCCAATATGAAGGAGATTCTAAGAAGGACTCTGTGGCTCTGGGCAAGAAAGAGGGTGGTCTTCCTGAAGATAGCATCTCATTTCCTTGGGAGAGATTGGCACATAAAAGGAATTCTCCAGGGAGCACTAGGCAGGATATTTACGCCACAGAATTCTGCATAAGAGAGAGAGAGCTGTTGAGGAACTGTGGCCAGCAGCTGAATCCCTCCAAGGCCATAGATGTGAATTTCAGCCCTCCTTTCCAGGCAAGGGCAGTTGCAGAAAAACCAAAGTATTCATCTGCAGCAGATCCAGTCATGACTAGGAAAAAAACGTTCATAGTTGATGATGATCAAGGAGAGGACCTTGTGTTAAGGCACCAAAGTGCAAAATATGCTTATTACAATTCACAGGTCTCCAGTCTTGTCAGTACAGATGTGGAACTGGAGACAAGCTTTGTCCTTCATCCCCCACAGGTACTCAGTGACGGTGCCTTGGGGAAGGATGTGAGCCTGAAGCAACTGTCAGCTGTGCATTCAGAGGGCAACTGGAGCACCAGTGTTGATGCGAGTGGGGCTGATAAGAAGCAAGCTGGTGCAGGTGGAAGTTCTCTGGAGAATGACGGTTCTGCAGTCAAGAGCAGAGCCAAATGGAGTCACGCCACATCTGGTTTGGCCTGTGACCTACCAGACTTAAAGCGTTCGTACTCTGAAAAGAGTCGCCAGTCCAGGGCAAGGGGCAGTTTACCCTCTGGGCCAGAAACAAGAGGAAGACAAAACCAAAACAGAGTATGTCAAAGCTTCCCACCAGAATCTATGGACAGCCAGCTGAACCAACAATCTCAACGGGACTCTTTCCTCCTTGAAAGGACAAAGGTACATTACAGAACCAGTCACTGAGTGGAGCTTGTATTCTGCAGGGCAGTCTTGTGCAACTGGAACCATTCAGATGCTGCTAGACTCCAACTCCCATCATCCCCAGCCGGTGTGGCCTGGGAATTCCCATGGTGATGGGAATTGCAGCCCAGCAACATCTGGAAGGCATTAGGATGGGGAAGGCTACTGAAAGGAATGAGCAAAGGTTGAGGGGAATGACCATTCTAGGTCTTTTTGTTCTCATGTCATCTATGATGCCCCACAAGGTTTGTCTGCCCCATCTGCACAGCACATACAGCTGACCCTTGGGTGCACCACTGGCAAACTGTATTAGCTGTGCAGATGGGCAGACAAACCCACACCTTCTGCCACTTCTCTGCGGTGGAAGATATAAAAACTTTGCAAGGACTCGTGGCATTAAAGCAAGGTCTTGATTTTGGTGAGTTCAGTTCTCTTTTAAATTTCTTTCTCTAAAGGATGTTGACAAAGAATGGACCAAGCAGGACCGTGATGGCTCAGGAGCAAGAAATTATCCCTACCTTCCTCTACAGCAGAGGAGCCACAGTTTTTACAAAGACAAAAGGACTGACCACTGGGCAGCGGTAGGTTCTCTTCTTCTGTGATTTTTTTTCCAGGCCTGCAAATCTAGTTGCGTAAATGTGGTGCACTGAAGGCCTCAGAGCTTCGCTGCCCACAGAATGGTTTGCACACTTTGCTATGAGTGCAGATGTGCTTTCCCCCCTGCATTGCTCTTTTCCGTAGCCTTGCTCAACCAAGGTTTCCTGGTCTAGAGTGGGCCAGTGACTTGCCTAAATCAGATTGCGCCAGTCCTTTCTCTGTGGGGCTGCTGAGGGAGCAATGAGTCTCCCCTAGATCGCTGGATTGCCTCTAAAAGGGGCTACTTAGTGATCTGGTGATATATCACGATGTTGAAAATTAGACATTGCCCAGCCCTCTTGTTGACTCAGCGTGATTGGTTGGGATGGAGGAGAATATGGCATAAGTTTAGAAGAGGGGATCAAGCTCAACAAAGTGGATAGCGAGGGAGACATGAGCAAGTGAAACAAGGTGTTCTTTGCTCTGCTGATAAAAGCATACTTTAGTCTTGAGCCATCTGGTAGACAAATTTACTTGGTACTTTTCCCTTCTATTCATAGATGTAGAGAATATCTGCACCCCACCCCAAACATTGTGAAATATGCAATTCATTTTGAACCTTTCTCTTAAAAAAAAAAATTATAAGCACAGAATAGGTTTTAGTCTGAAAATATCTAAAAAGTAAAGCCAGACTTCAAAAAACCAAAAGGCAATCGGAAGTTTTCTGCTGGCTACTTTGAATTATCACTATCTAGAAACCCTCTTGAGAGTGGGAATACTGAACCTAAGAAACAGCCATGCAGTTAGTCTTTTACTCAAAGGCAAGACTTAGTGAGCCTGCTGTCATCTTAAAGGCTACTGCAGCAGCTCCTCATTTGTGGAATGCCCATGGGAGACTCACCTGGCTCATTCATTGGCTACCTTTAGGCACCAGGCAAAAACGTTTCTCTTCAACCAGGCCTTGGGGTGATTAACATTCTGTAGCTTTTGAAATGTGTTTGTGGAAGTGAGGTTATTGGTTTGTTTTTGTCTTTGTTATATATTTTATATTTTCATTTTCTATTTTTCTGTTGTGAACTGCCCTACGATCTTTGGATGAAGGGCAGTAAATAAATTTAATAGTAGATAAATAACGCTTTTGTGAGTTGTTGTAACTACCTATAATTGGATGCATGAGGTGAAATTAAGAGGCAGGTATTTGAAAATAATAATTGCCAGAATGCCTGCAATCAATGCCATTCCTTCTCCATTACCTTATGAAATTGACCATGGTGCAGAACTCATTTGAAACAGGCGCCTGTCCCAGAATAGGGGCTAAAGCATATTAAATGTTGTGGCTGGGAACAATATCTCACTGTGTGAGGCGCAAGTCTTGCTTCATTTCCTTCCAGCCTCTCCCTTTCAGAATTATGTGTTTTGTTTTTGAATTCTGAGGTGCCAGTGCATAAACAGCAGAGGTGGAAGTTGGTGTTGTTTGGTGCTGCTGTTGATCAGCATTGATGAAAGGATAGGAACAGTGTCTGATGGGTTATGGGACGCTGGTGACAGTAGTAAACTGCCAGTTAAGTGCTTATCCTTGAGGAGGAAGCTTTTCAGAGTTGTGCCTGCAAATAGGAAACTCAAAAGTGTGCTTTAAATCAAAGATTTGCTGATCACCTGGGTGTTCAACTCCACCATGTGGTGACTGAAAGGATTGCTTTGTTTAGAAAATTGTATGCTTTTTTCAGCAGCTGCTAGCAATGAGTACTAAGACTGGGGAAGTTGGCAGGTAG
Organism: Podarcis gaigeae; assembly: GCF_964106915.1. NCBI lineage: Eukaryota > Metazoa > Chordata > Lepidosauria > Squamata > Lacertidae > Podarcis > Podarcis gaigeae. The sequence continues at coordinate 56,053,740 of NC_139689.1, forward strand.
GGGACTCTTGTCATGTCCATGTTGTGATGTCTGTGCATGGGCAAGAGATTGGGAGTGCTTTCTAGGATCCAGTCTCGGGAAGGGGGGATGCCTGTTAACTTTATTGGGCATTATTGTTGTCCTGCAAGGTTGCCCTGAAACATACCCAGCATCCCTTGGAGCTTCATGTTAACAGGGGAAGACCAGGAACAGTGGTTGTCTGATAACTTGTCTGTGACTATCAGCCTTCTTGTGGCAGAGCTCTGATGTGCCTTGGTGGAATCCCAGTTTGAAAAACTAGGAGACAATATAAAATCTGGCTCACTGTCTTCTGAGTGAATCAATCCTCGTCTGGTAGTGAGATTCTTACTAATGGGAAGCCAAGGTATGTTTGCATTGTGCTTGGTGTGTGTCAGTCCTAAATGGTGCCACCACATTGGCGTTTCAACATTTTATCCATTCATTCTGGGCAAGGTACCCATTTTTGTTCCCTTTAAAGCCTTATCGCTTAAGTGTGTGTGTGTGTGTGTGTGTGTGTGTTAAAAGAACCCACCTTTTTAAACAACAGGTTTAGCCAAACCCTTGAAACGTCACCCAATTTCAAACGTTAAAAAATATTCTTAATAACAATATGAATTTCCATCTCCTTACATTAAGGGGTAATGACACGGGGGTGGATTTGGGGTTTTGCTTTCATCATAATGTTGCACTGTTGCTGAAAAGGGAAATCATGAGATTATGATGATTTTTATATGTTCTGTGGGAGAGAGGTGAATACTGGAAACTGTCCTCCCCACTGCCCAGTGTTGGTCTCCAGCTTCCCTAATCTTTGACCATTGGCCATATTGTCTGCAGCCGACAAAATCCAGAGGGGCACAGACAATGCACGGGGCATTGTGTGTGTCCCCCCCCCTCATTTCACTTAAAAGTCTCTTGGTTTTCATTTGTGTGCTACAACCTGTGCCCTCAGATGGTGTGAGCTCTCCTATTCTTGCTTCAGTACACCAAGGGCACGATTGTCTTTTCCCTATGAACCCAGCACTGCACACTGGGATTGGCTGATGGAAGTAGATGACTTTAATCATAACAGGGCTTAATCTTTGTGGGAGTCCAGATTTCCTCACGCTAATCCCAGCCCTGGAAAGGGCTAATCTGTGTCAGCTGGTTGCACCTGAAAAACAGGATAGGCAATTCTGCCTTTTGCAATGACCCCCCCCCCAGTCTTACCTGCAAACTCTTGCTTCCACACAGCCCTCCCCACATCCACTGCTGTCAGATGAAGTCCTCCTGGGCGGGGTGTGTGTGTGTGTGTGTGTGGCTCCTGCTCAGCTGTTGTTGCAAGAACTTCTGCTTACCTTGTGCCCAAGGTTCTGGGTGCTGACTTACAGCACTTATATTTAGGTAAGCAGGGGAGGCTGCCGGCAGTGTTGGATTACCTAGTAGGCAGACTTGAGCATTTGCTTAGGGCACCAGCAAAGCAGGGGCACCCCCAAAAAATGTGATCTTTTTTTTTTTTTTTAAAAAAAGAAGAACTTAACATTTGATATTTAAGAAAAAGCGTTGAAGTCATCATTATCATGGGAAAAATGAGAACTTTGTAAAACTTCCTTACACTGCATTGCACACTCTTTCCCCCCTTTCACATTCTCTTTTTATTACTCATCTGCACCTACATGAACCAGGGTTGTGTCTTACTAATGTAGATTAACATAATAAGAGGAAATCAGATCATCTCATGTGTTTATTTTATGGTTTAGTATTGCTTTTATTTTGAGTTACATATTTGGGAGCAGAATCTTTCCAGTGCTTAGGGCCTCTCAAGGTCTTCATCTGGCCCTGGCTGCTCTTGCAGTCCTGCGCAAGTCTACTCAGAAGTAAGCCCCATTGAGTAGGGCAAGGCTCCCAGGGTTAAGCAGGCTGCAGTCTGTGACTCAAAGAAGTGTGGGCAGCAGCATCTTGACCTCTCTTTCGCCTCTTCCTCTTCTCATACACCTGAGATCTTGAGAGGTGGCAAAGCTGTTCTCCTCCTCCTTCTCGCAGCCTTTGCTTAGGAAGCTGCATGCAGAGGAACACAGAGCAGCTGATGAATAATTTGTAAGGTTTACTGCTGGTTTTTAGTTTGCAAGTGCTGCTGGTCATCAGAGGAGCGCAGGACTATTCCATGCTCTAGAATAGTTTTATCCCCTTCTTTAATTTGAAAAGTGTTTTTATGCTAAGCCTGTTCCTCTCCCCCACCCCCTTTTGTGGTTTGCAGCTCAGGGGAAATGAGGTCAGTCAGCCACAAAGCAAGGGCTGCTCCTTTTGCCATATACTGCAGCCTGTATCCACTCAACAGGCCTTTTTCAGAAAAAGAAGTTTTGGTCAGAAGTATAATTGGAAATTGAAATTGCAGCTGCACTCTTGCTGGTGATCTACTAGCACTTGATGGTTAATGTAAATAGGCTTGGAAGTGGCTTTAGCACCAGCACCCCCACCTGTTAAAGGGACAGATGGTACACAGATCCTTTCCTCCTATTGAGCAGCTCTCTGAATTATTCATGGTGCCTTTAATTGGGCTGATATGCTTATGACTTTCTACTAAAGAGAAAAACAAACGGAGGTGGGGGAGCACGCTTTCTTTCCATCTTCTGGTGAGAATGGAGTATTATTACTGCCCAAACTTGCTGAAGTCCTTACGGTCTCTGTGGGTGAGTAGAACATCTGCCTCTTGCTCATATTCTCAATATTGGGGTGCACTTTCTTTCCCGTTAAGTATATCTGTCCATGGCTTTGAGACCTGTCTGTCAGGAGGGAGGGAGGGAGGGCAATTGGTGTCTCTTGGTTAGGAGCCAGGAGGGGAAGGTCATTTGAAAAGAGACACCTGAAAATAATTTAATCATGGTAGGATAATAAAAGATGACAGCATAGATCTGTGGTTTGTATATGGGACTGGGATCCTAACTCCTTTCGGTGAGACAAGCACCAAACCAAGCAGCCATGCTGACTGGGGCTGATGGCAGCTGTCAAAAACATTGGGAGGGTAGCGGTTTGGTCACCATAGTCCATGCAATGGGTTCTGTGTGGGGCTTCCCTTGTGCTTGATTGGGAAGCTGCCATTAGTGCAGCACAATTGTTGGCAGCCGTGAAACCTTGTCCGCATATCACACCTGTGCTCAGAGATCAGCAGTGGCTGCCAAGTTCAAGGTGTTACTATTAGCATAAAGGTAAAGGTAAAGGTACCCCTGCCCGTACGGGCCAGTCTTGACAGACTCTGGGGTTGTGCGCCCATCTCACTTAAGAGGCCAGGGGCCAGCGCTGTCCGGAGACACTTCCAGGTCACGTGGCCAGCGTGACAAAGCTGCATCTGGTGAGCCAGAGCTGCACACGGAAACGCCGTTTACCTTCCCGCTGGTAAGCGGTCCCTATTTATCTACTTGCACCCGGAGGTGCTTTCGAACTGCTAAGTTGGCAGGCGCTGGGACCGAGCAACGGGAGCGCACCCCGCCGCAGGGATTCGAACCGCCGACCTTTCAATCGGCAAGTCCTATGCGCTGAGGCTTTAACCCACAGCGCCACCTGCGTCCCTACTATTAGCATAGAAAGGCCTTAATGACTTGGGGACACATTACCCCAAAGATGGCCCCTCGTTCGCTTCCATCTGCGGAACTGGCGCTGTTACAGGTACATCATACATGTCCCACATTTGCAAGAAATTGATATTTTAGTCTGGGAGTGCCCACACTTTGGAACTCCCTGCCAGGGGCCTTCACTGTCCTCTTTCACCAAACCTGTCCTGATATGTGATTTAATCTGGTTTTAACCTATCACTGATTTTAATTATTTACCTAGCTGTTTTTACTGATAATCTTATTGTTTTATTCTTTTTGTAAAGCGCTTTGAGGTTTTTTTTTAACAATCAAGTGGCATATAAATTTTATTAAATAAATAAAAATAAACATTAGGTTGAGGAAGGCAAATCTAGTTCAGTTCTTAGTGGCCTTCAAAGGGTAGAAAAATATTTATTCCCCCGTTGCTTCTTCCCAGCCCCCTCCCCTTACACAGAGATGTCAGAGTCTGCTACAGTTAGAACATTAGTAATCTGGAGTGGGGTATTCAGTCTTTGGGCCTAGTAAAACTCCTTGAGAAATTTGCCCTGTAAGCGCTGCCGGTGGCCTCCCAGAACCATTGTCAAAGGTTGGCATGGGTGGGCATCTGCTGAGGACCCTCACCCCAGCAAGAGGCACCTGCTCTTCTTCACCCTCTTCACCAGCTTGCTTGCCCACCCATCTCTCCCTGACAACAGTGGGGGTGGTGCTCCTCCTGATGGGGCAAGGAGGGTCCAGAGATGCTCCTGCCTGCTTGCTCTGTGGCTCTGTTTGCCTGGCAAGGAAGCAGGTGGTTGCAGTGAAGAGGAAGAAGGGCAGGAGCAGCTGGTGATCATGGGGCTAAGGCCGTAGACTCATTGTGGGAGGGGATCCCATGGAAGGCAAGGGCCCTTGCTGGCTCAGAGTTCCTGAATGTCAGCCAACCATCTTCCTAACACCATATTTTCCTGTTAGGGATACATGTTACCTTTACACACCTTGCATTGAACACTGGTGCTAGTGTTTGTATGAAAGGGTGTACATTTGTTGATTTGTACATCTCAACTGTCGTGCACACAGGAACACAGGTGAAACACCCACTGAGTGCTATGGCAGAACAACATTGTTAGTAGTTTGATTTCTGTTTCCCATTATCTGGGAAACTGTGTTTCTCTTTGCCTGCTTCTAGCGATTGGGTGACTGGAGGTAGTAAGTTGCACCCAGGTTACAAATTAAAGGGAGAAAACTATTCCTTTAGCATTGTCTGAAGGGTATCTTGTGTGCTGAAAAATAGGAAGGAAACCAAACCAGAGACAGTGGTCAGATGACCTGGATGAATTTTCTAATCATTATGTCGAACTTGCCCCTTCACGCCTTGGCCTTCCTGCTTTTCATTGTGCCTCTAGCACAGTGGTTCCCATTTGGAGGGGGCACTGCCCCCTCAGTTCCACAAACGCATCTCCAGTGCCCCCTGCCCTACCCTATAAAAATAGAGCAGTAGTAGAGCTTAAAATACAAAGTGAGGAAGGCATTTTGCTGGGCTGTAGGTTGGTCAGTTGTAAATAAGTGGTTGATGTGCTTGTTGGGGGGGCCCTGCCACATAGTGCCCTCTAGGTGATTCCCCAGGGGCTGTACTGCTCCCTTTCAGAAGCCCTGCACTAGCACATACTTTGTTCAGGAAGCCTGCATGGCTTATGAAGTTTGAAAGCTCACCTAGGATTTCTTTGGTTCCCCGCGCCTTGTGTGTTTTAGTCATCATGCAGGCTTGCTAGTGTGGGGGCTTGTTGCTCACCACTTCTTCAGTTCTGTTGCTACCCCAAACTGAACTAAAAGGAGATCCTTGCAGCAGGCTGAGGCCAGTGAGAAGTGTCTCTTCTTTACTACAGCGATCACAGTGTTGTTTTGGATTGTGCTGTTCCTGCTCCTGCTCCTTGTCAGCTGACTTTCACCAGGGATGGTGTATGATGTTGGCAGGATTCAGGATTAAAATTAACATAAACTGTGCCGGTAACAGGATGTTAGCGCCTGCAGTCATGGCCTTTATGGTAACCCACATTCCTTGGCTGCTGGTACTATATGTGCATTGCTGAATTCAGGTGGACTCGAAATCTGTGGACAGGCCCAGATAGAAGGGCTGGAGCCTGTTGGTAATGAGAAGGCTGGCACCTTTAAATCCCAGACTTGCCAGCCACTGAAACCTCATCCTGTCTGCGCTTGGATTCAGTCAACAAAATACCCAGTCCCCATCTCCCAGCCGAACCAAATGAACCTGGGTCACAGAGGGCCTTTTTCCACCCTGGGGAGGGCTTGCACCTGAGACCGATGCAGGTGGGCACTTTGAGTGCTCTGCTAGGTGGGGAGGCTTGCAAAGACAAGCTCTGGTTACAAGCTTGTTTCTAACTGTATTGTTTATTCAGTCATTCATTTTTTAAAGCTCTCTAGAGCTCATGAATAGCTCTGTTACAACATTAAGACAGTTGCCTTTGAATGTTTGAGAGGGTAATTGGCATTTGTGTCAGAAACTGGTAGAAGTCCTTTCATCTCTCTTTTCTGTCTAGGAGTGGGGGGAAACACATTTGTGGGGCTACTTTTGAAAGCATGTAACATTCTCAAATGCAGTGGTGGAGGATCATGTGTCCTGTGAGTAATTATACTGCAATAGGCCTAATTCAGACATCAGAACCAAGCTGTGGTTTGTAACTGGTAAGCCAGAAAAGGAAACATCCGTTTTGAAGTTGGTTTGGAAACTGTGGCTTGTGCTATTCAAATTCAAATTTATTTACGGCTATTAGCCCATAAAATAAGTACAAACATAAAAGCACAGAAGCATAAAAAACCAATACATCTAACAACAGAAGGGGAACACCACGATGCAAGGGTGGGTCATTGAGCAGTGACAAATAACAGCTTGGGGCCCGGAAAGATCCAAGCGACGGTTCACAGAAAAAGGAGAACTGGAGACGAGATCCATCATGCACTCTCATCATAACTGTCCGATTAGTTTTTGTTGTTGTTGTTGTTTTTTGGTGGTTTTTGTGTGTGAGATAACCGCATTCAGGAATCTCGCCACCTGCAGAGTTACAGAAGGATCTGTATCCTGCAAAAGCAGTGCGGCATGTGACTCAACAGGCCTGCCAACCAAGCGCAGTAAAGCAGGACCCAGGAATTTAGTCCTAGCTATGCTATGTAAGGGACAGTTGAACATTATATGTGGAAGAGATTCAACTGTTTTCCCGTCACACTCGCATAGCGGAGACACCAAACCCTTGGAAAATCTGTGGCTCAGCAGGTTCGGTGGAAAAACATTGAACCTTGCACGAATAAATGCAAGTCGGTGTGGTACAGATGAAAGAGATGACATGTATGATGGAAGGCCAAGTGGTGGGGTTATTCCTTGTGCTAACTACAACTTGGGGTGAAATGACAGGCAGCATTTGCGACCAAGCCTCTTCTTCCAGAGGCCGCTAAAGAACCCAGAGTAAGCAGGTAGCAGCAGCAGCAAAGGAGAGACTTGAAGCCTCAATTTGCTTGATGGTCTGCATCCCACACTCTATTGCGCTTAGTTCAAGTGAAGGCTTGGCAATGAGTTTAGGCCTTGAAGCTCCTTGGGTGACTTTGAGCCTAACCTCAGCCTAACCTACCTTACTGGGTTTTTGTGAGGATAAAGTGGAGAGGAGAAGAACTATGTATGCCAACTTTGAGCTTCTTGGAGAAAAGATGGGATATAAATGAAACGAATGAATGATAATGCCTCAGCCATCCTGAATTTCCCCCCAATGTGCATTTCTGAGAAGAGGTCATCAAGAGGGGGCTCGTTTCCTTTCAAAGATAACTAGAAGTATTTTGTTTTTGCTGATTTTCTTTTACAAGACAGGGCTGCTTACAAAATGCTACAACATTGCAAACATCAACTAATACAGCAAATGAAACCACAGCATAATTGCTAATGGCAATATTTTTATTTACTGTTGTCAGGGGTTCAGAAGGAGAGACACAGGAGGGGGAGCAAATGGAGAGTGAGGAGGAGGAGTACGAGGGGGGCGCAGGCAGTGACAGTGGCCAGAGTTATTCCACAAGCCTCTCTAGCGAATCGGAGGACTCACAGAAGGGAGCGCCGGTGGCCAGAGCGAGGGGGGTTCCAGGGGGGAAGCCCCAGGAGGAAGGGGCCAGCGGGGAGTCCCTGAGCAGCAGTTGGAAATCAGGACCAGCTTCTCCACCAGAGCGCAGTGGGGAGGGGGAGTCCCAGGAGTCGGGACCAGTGTCCTCACCACCAGAGGGAGGAGAGGAGTCAGGTTTGGCAACGCCCACATCAGGAAGCGGGGAAACGGTCAGAAGGAAAGTCACCGGCTGGGCGCGCGCGCCAAGTTCAAATGTACAGGAGCGCGGCACAGCGGGGAGCCCGGGAAGGGAGCCAGGTCCTAAAGCCCGCCGGAGGGAGGGAGGGACAAGACTCAGGGGGCTCAGCGTCAGAGGAGTCCAGGAAGGAGGAAACTCCAGAGGGCAGAAGGACCCAGCGAAGGAAAGAACAGCGTAAGAGGTGGAGCCGGGCTAGAATCTTAAACTGGTGTGGGTGGAGCAGTGAGTCAGAGGGGACTTAGCCGGTCTAGCGTCAAGACGTGGGTCTGCGCGCCCAGAGCTTTGAAATGGAAACTAAACTTCAATAAAGACTTTTGTACATTATATCCACCGGGCGTTGGTCCTCTGTGAGCTGGGATCTAGAGGCAGACCTGACAACTGTAGTTATTGAATTTATGTTCCTCCTTTCCTTCCTAAGGAACCCAGGGCAGCAAACAAAGCAGAAAATAAAATAAAATCTGAAACAGATGAAAACAATTCAAAAAACAATTACGATTAAAAACATCAGTTATAGTTAAAACATTCAAAAGCAGTTGAAGTGGAAAAGATTGAAAGCATTCTTCCATCCAATGATCTTAAGGTTAACTGGAACAGTATTCTTCAGCCACAAAGGATGTCTTGGGGAGAAGAAAAGGCTAAGGAGTTAAACCCTACACAAATCCAGAGTGGAATCCCTAAGACAGTTGGGTGGTGCCTTGTACACCTCCTTCAGACAACTCCTGCAGCCCAGCTGGTGCTAAACACCTGTCTCTGCTTTCCTTTAGACCACACCAGCAAGGCCGAGAGGGGGGTTTTGTTGTCTGGTCAACCCAGGACCTCCATCCACACTGCTGAGGTTGGTGCCCCAGGGAGGTCACTTTAGTGCTGCTAATGCAGCAGTTTGACTTCACCCATTGTCTTTTGAGACAGACAGATGCCAACAGCAATTGCCTCAGCAAATGGGAATGTTTTCAAATTCATCCTGGAAGTTAATCATGATAGAGCCAGGCATACCTCATAAGAAAGCAAATCGTTCCCGTAAATGTTTTTTGAAATGAGCACACAAAAATTCTTGTAACCCTTTGTAAAGACTGGGCAAGCTAAGCAGGAGCAGACGCTGCTGGAGAGCTCAGTGTCCCAAGAGGACATTCTCCTGAGTGTGTGGTCTTGGTTTGGGGCTGAATATTGACTTAGGAGTTTGTGTGCGTGAAGAGAGAATTTTATGAACTGGAGCTTTCTGTTGCACAACTCTGCGCAAAATGTCGGCACCTTCTCTCTAGAGCACTAGGCAGAAGAATGTTTCGGTAAGTGTATGTATCTTTTTTGCTCTTATTTTAAAAGAAATGTGGTTGCAGTGGGTGGACAGGCCTGAACAATATTCTAATAAAATAACTTTTGATAGGAAGTAGACTTTTTCACCAAATCACTAGTCTTTTTGCAAAGTGTCCTCATGATTTAACCACAGGAGGGCACTATTACACTGTAGTCACCTCGACCCAGAATTTGCAAGAATTTGCCACTTGGGTTGATGGAAACCTCTGGATTTCACTAGCTCTGCCTGCCAACCTTAAAACTTTCCCCTTGGTCTTGCTAGTTTGAACCATCCCAATTTAGAAAATGGAACATGTCTGATTTGGCCATCGACACATGCTTTTTTAATATCCTGTTTGGATTACTGTAACACACTTTACTCGGGGCTGCCCTTGAAAAATGTAAGCAGCCCCACATACCTGGCTGCCGCCAGATTGTTGATTAGGGCTGGTTATAGGGAGCAGGTGACTCCCTTGCTAGAACAGCTCCACAGGCCGCCAGTCTGTTTCCTGGCACAAGTCAAACTGTGCTGGCTATCACCTACAGGGCTTAGCTCCAAGCTATCTGAATGGCAGTATTCCTCCGTATGAACCTGCCTGGGCTCTGAGATCTTTGGGAGGGGCCCTTCTTTTGGTCCTGCCCCCCTCACAGGCACGCTTTGTGGGGATGCGGGAGAGGGCCTTCTCGGTGGTGACTGCTTCCAGACAGTTTTGGAACTCCCTCCCTGGAGATGCTAGACAGGCTTCCTCCCTTCTGTCATTCCACCAGCAGATGAAGACTTTCTTGTTCCAACAAGACTGGCTGCTTTTAATGAAAGGGTTGGTGCCATGCTGGTTTTATTGTAATTATTGGTATGTTTTAAACAGATTTTTTATATGTATATAGTTTTAATTCTACCGGTGTTTAATTGTATTTTAATGATTGATTTTTTTCTTTGTTTGTAGTGGTTCTTATTTTTATCTGTAAGCCATCTTGAGTCCTGCCAGAGGAAAGGTGGAATAATAATAATAATAATAATAATAATAATGATGATGATGATGATATACCAAAATAAACTGGCATATTTTATAACTTGTGCCCCCCCAACGTGTGTTCCCCAGCAACCTGCTCTTCTGATCTGAGGTCCTCACTATTCCTTCACCAATTCCCATGCCACCTCCCTGTTCATAGAAGGCCACTGTCTTCCCATTCCCCCCATTCTGCTCTGTATAATCCCACGGGGTTTGTGAGGACTGCAGAGCTACAAATAAAAGAGCTGTGCTGGATCAGACTAAATGCCCAGCTAGTTCAGTCTTCCCCAACCTTGTGCCTCCAGATGTTTTGGACCTCAATCTCCATCAGCCACAGCTCTCCATGGCCATTGATGAAGGCTGCTCTATAACAGGAAAAGGTAAAGGGACCCCTGACCATTAGGTCCAGTCATGGCCGACTCTGGGGTTGTGGTGCTCATCTTGCTTTATTGGCCGAGGGAGCCGGCGTACAGCTTCCAGGTCATGTGGCCAGCGTGACTAAGCCACTTCTGGCGAACCAGAGCAGCGCACAGAAACGCCGTTTACCTTCCCGCCGGATACCTATTTATCTATCTACTTGCACTTTGACGTGCTTTTGAACTGCTAGGTTGGCAGGAGCAGGGACCTAGCAACGGGAGCTCACCCCGTCGCAGGGATGTGAACCGCCGACCTTCTGATCGGCAAGCATGGGAAATAAACTTCTGAGCGCAAAGCATGGGAAATAAACAAGATGAGCTTGAGCTCTTGTTACAGCAAACTAAATATGACATAATAGGCATCACTGAAACCTGGTGGGATAAGTCCCACGATTGGAATGTAAAAATGGAGGGATACAATCTATTTCAGAGAAACAGACCAGACAAGAAAGGAGGAGGAGTGGCGTTATATGTCAGGGATGTGTATACCTGTGAAGAGATCCAAGATTTAGAACCTCAAAGCCAAAGTGAGAGCATTTGGGTCAAAATTAAGGGAGAGAAGAATAACAGGGACCTCATTGTGGGAGTTTACTATAGATCCCCAAGCCAAACAGAGGACATAGATGATGCCTTCCTGGAACAGATGGCCAAGCATGCAAAAGGAAGGGAGATAGTAGTAATGGGGGACTTCAATTACCCGGATATTTGTTGGATGTCAAACTCAGCCAAGAGCATAAGGTCAAACAGATTCCTCACTGGCCTTGCAGACAACTTCATTGTCCAGAAAGTGGGAGAAGCAACAAGAGGAACAGCCATTTTAGATCTGGTCCTAACCAATGTTGATGACCTGGTTAGTGGGGTAGAAGTGGAAGGATCATTAGGCGCGAGTGATCATGCTCTTCTGAAGTTTACTATACAGCGGAAAGGAGCAGCCAAGCATACTAGGACTCAATTTCTTGACTTTAAGAAAGCTGACTCCATAAAACTTAGGGAAGTGCTGGGTGAGATCCCATGGACAGTAATACTAAAAGGAAAGGGAGTTCATGATGGCTGGGAGTTTGTTAAGAGGGAGATAGTAAAAGCACAACTTCAGGCAATACCAATGAGACGGAAACATGGAAGGTGCCTAAAGAAGCCAGGGTGGCTATCTAAAGAACTTTTAATTGAGTTAAGATTAAAAAAGGATGTGTACAAAAAATGGAAAAGGGGGGAAACCACCAAAGAGGAATTCAAACAAATAGCCAGCACGTGTAGACACAAAGTCAGAAAAGCTAAAGCACAGAATGAACTCAGGCTTGCTAGAGAGGTTAAAAGCAACAAAAAAGGCTTTTATGGGTATGTTTGTAGCAAAAGGAAGAACAAAGAAACCGTGGGGTCACTCAGAGGAGAAGATGGTGAAATGCAAACAAGGGGACACAGAAAGGGCCGAACTCCCCAATGCCTTCTTTGCCTCAGTCTTCGATAAATAAAACAATGCCCGACCTGAAGAATTTGGAGCAAATGATTCAGCAGAGGAAACACAGCCCATAATAACTAAGGAGATAGTACAAGAATACTTGGCTAGTCTAGATGTATTCAAGTCTCCAGGGCCAGATGAACTGCATCCAAGAGTATTAAAAGAACTGGCAGATGTGATCTCAGAACCACTGGCAGTCATCTTTGAGAATTCCTGGAGAACAGGCGAAGTCCCGGTAGACTGGAGGAGGGCAAATGTTGTCCCTATTTTCAAAAAGGGGAAAAGAGAGGACCCAAATAATTACCGCCCAGTCAGTCTGACATCAATACCAGGGAAGATTCTGGAGCAGATCATTAAGCAAACAGTCTGTGAGCACCTAGAAAGGAATGCTGTGATCACCAATAGTCAGCATGGATTTCTGAAAAATAAGTCATGTCAGACTAACCTGATCTCGTTTTTTGACAGAATTACAAGCCTGGTAGATGAAGGGAACGCAGTGGATGTAGTCTACCTTGATTTCAGCAAGGCATTTGACAAGGTGCCCCATGATATTCTTGTAAAGAAGCTGGTCTTGACTATGCTACCACTCAGAGGATTTGTAACTGGCTGACTGACCGAACCCAAAGGGTGCTCATCAATGGTTCCTCTTCATCCTGGAGAATAGTGGGGTGCCACATGGTTCTGTCTTGGGCCCGGTCTTATTCAACATCTTTATCAACGACTTGGATGATGGACTCAAGGGCATCCTGATCAAATTTGCAGATGACACCAAACTGGGAGGGATAGCTAACACCCCAGAGGACAGGATCACACTTCAAAACGACCTTGACAGATTAGAGAACTGGGCCAAAACAAACAAGATGAATTTTAACAGGGAGAAATGTAAAGTATTGCACTTGGGCCAAAAAAATGAGAGGCACAAATAGAAGATGGGTGACACCTGGCTTGAGAGCAGTACATGTGAAAAGGATCTAGGAGTCTTGGTTGACCACAAACTTGACATGAGCCAACAGTGTGACGCAGCAGCTAAAAAAGCCAATGCAGTTCTGGGCTGCATCAATAGGAGTATAGCATCTAGATCAAGGGAAGTAATAGTGCCACTGTATTCTGCTCTGGTCAGACCTCACCTGGAGTACTGTGTCCAGTTCTGGGCACCACAATTCAAGAAGGACACTGACAAACTGGAACGTGTCCAGAGGAGGGCAACCAAAATGGTCAAAGGCCTGGAAACGATGCCAGTAAGAGCTGTTTGACAGTGGAATTTGCTGCCAAGGGGTGTGGTGGAGTCTCCTTCTTTGGAGGTCTTTAAGCAGAGGCTTGACAACCATATGTCAGGAGTGCTCTGATGGTGTTTCCTGCTTGGCAGGGGGTTGGACTCGATGGCCCTTGTGATCTCTTCCAACTCTATGATTCTGTGATTCTATGATTCTATGATTCTAAGTCCTAAGCTCTGCGGTTTAGACCACAGCGCCACCCGCGTCCCTGTTATATTATAAATCCCTTCAAAATTCTTTTCATCAAATTCATCTTTTTGTCCATCCTTGTATAATGCCTACAAAGTGCTTTGAACAGTCAGAATACTATCTATATAAAGGCTATTATAAGGGACCCTGCTCTTAGCTAAAATGGGAGCCGTTTAACCATCCTTGATGGCAAAGTGTTACTGCACAGTAGCTGGGAGAAAGCATGAAATACTGCCTGCTGGGTGCAGTTGTCTCCACAGACGTCCTTGACTTCAGCCAGGTGGTGGCCTCATATGCCAGCAGTTAGGAAGATTGATACTGTTGCATTAAAATGATAGACAATTCTCATCCTATTAAAATGGGGCAGAGGGCAGGATGATTGTTGCAGGATGGTCCATGTCAGGCAGAGGCAAACTCGGCCCTCCAGATGTTTTGGGACTACAGTTCCCATCATCCCTGACCACTGGTCCTGTTAGCTAGGGGTGATGAGAGTTGTAGTCCAAAAACATCTGGAGGGCCGAGTTTGCCTATGCCTGGTCCATGTGTTGATTTTGAAGGGAATCGGGAGCTTGTCTAGGAACGGAGAAGGATTTGGTTTTACTTCATGCAAGGGTTGTGTTTCTGTTCTGCCTCGTCCCCACTAACTTCCCTTTTTTGTGCCTACGTTCTGCCCCAGACTCTGTATAGTCCCAGGATTCAGTAGCTGATTATGTAAGTTGTCGATTCTCACACTGCGCTCTCTCTCTCTCTCTTTTTTAATGTCGTTTTTACCTTTAACGATTATCACAAATCAATCATTATCTTGTACACATAGGATTCTCTGAATCTCTGGACTTCCCTTCGCCCCTCCTTGGTTTCCATACTGTATCATATAATGTTCTCCATATTTTCTTAACACTCAATTCTTACCATAGTTCTCACTACATTGCATGGTTTTTTTTTAGAATCCAGTCAATGTTTTAATTGTTTACAGTGTTCTTTTAAGTAACTTAACCCCCCCCCCCCATTCTTTATTAAATTTGTTATCTTCAGGTCATTTTGCCCTCCAGGTCATTTTTGCCATTTCAACAAGTCCATTATCTTTGTTAGCCATTCTTCTCTTGTAGGTACCTTGTCTTCCTTCCATCTTTGGGCAAAGAACATCCACACAGCTGTCATAGCGTACATAAACAGTCTTTTCTGCTCCTTTGGTATTTCTGGACCTAAAATTGCTAATAAAAAGGCTTCTGGTTTTTTCACAAAAGTAATTTTAAACATTTTTTTCAACTCATTATAAATCATTTCCCAATATGATTTTGTCATCTTGCACATCCACATGTGCTTTCTTTCTCTTTATGCTTCCAACATGTGTTTGTTGGTTTGGTTCTATATATTTTTGCTAATTTAGTAGGAGTTAGGTACCAACAATACATAATTTTCATATAATATTCCTTCAGCATACAGCATGCTGTAAATTTTAATTCTTCCCTCCATAACTTTTCCCATGATGCAAGTATTATGTCCAATATCCCTTGTTCATTGTATCATTACTAATTTAACATCTTCATCTTTAGTATACCATTCTAACAACAGTTAATACATTTTTGAAAGTAATTTCACAATATTCTCTAATAAATCTTTTTCAAACCTCAAAATTTCTTTACTAAAAATCATTTTTTAATCCTTTATAAATACATCATTTAATTGGTGATATTGCAACCAATCAGTTACTAAATGTCATATATCCTCAATTTTTTCCACTTTCAATTGGTCTTCTACTTCTGATAACAGCTCTTTATAAGTTGCCCACTCACCTTTTGCATTAAATTTTCAAAGATATTGCTTCCAATATGTTTTCTGTTCCAATAAATTTTTATATTTCTCCTACACAGAATAAATTTTCTCACAAAGTGGTTTAGGCAACCTTTATGCACTTTTGTCTTTTCATACCATAGATATGCATGCTAACCAAATCTATTATCAAGACCTTCCAAGTCTAAAATATCCACATTCTTTAGAACAATCCACTCCCAAAGCCAGCAAAGACAGGACACCTCATAGTATAATCTCAAGTCTGCCATGGGAAAGCCACCTTTTTCCTTAGTATCTGTTAACAATTTATAATTTATCATTGGTTTCTTCCTCTGCCCGATAAATTTGGACATAGCTTTCTGCCATTGTTTAAATTATCCTACTCCACTGATTACTGGAATTGTCTGGAATAGAAATAACATTCTTAGCAATACATTGATTTTTATTACTGATATCCTTCCCCACAAACTTCATCCTCCCCCATACCTCCAAATTTCTCTTTATTTCTTTCCAAGTGGTTATATAATTGTCTTTAAAAATGTTTATATTCCTTGCTTTTTTCTATTAAAACAGTTCTGTTTTTTTGTTGTAGGTCCTTTTTGTGTTGTTCTGTCATATTTTTAACCAACATTTTGCTTCCTTTTTATTTAACTTAAAACCTGCTACTTGGCTGTGATGGGATGATGAGCTGCTTGTGCGTTGAAGCTTAGTCCCTCAGAGCTTGGGCATGGTTCTCAAACTCTGCCTTAAGCGGAGCCCCCTTAAACATGACTCCCTCAATCGCTAGCAGAATCCGACAGTGGGCGTTTGCGGAATCTGCTCCAACATAAAAGTTCCTTAACGGAAACACGTCTTCGGGATTCTTGGCGGGACAGTTTCCGGCGAGGAGTGGGTGTACCTATGGGGGGTCCTGAGACTTCTCCACTGTTTTCACTGGCAGTCTCTCGGAGCCCTCCCTCCGACTCAATTTCTCTCTGAGCTCTTTCCCTCCCTCTGCTGGTACCTTCCTCTGCTGCTGAGTCTCTCTTAGCGTCTGAGAGCCCTTCCACCGCCTGCCTTTCCGATGGCAGTTCCCTGACATCCACCTCCCCTCCAGGGCCCCCTTCACCCCCTCCCGCCCCCTCCTCTACGGGCGGTGATGGCGGAAAACCCTGGAAAGAACTTTCCTCATCGTCAGAGGACTCGAACACTTCTTTCCACTGACTTCCGTCTCCTCCCCCCAAGTATTCCTCCTCATCGGAATCTACACCTTCTTCCAGCCCTGATTCTGGGAACCCTTCGAACTCCTCTTCCTCATCGGTGGTGCCTAAGTATTTCCTCCTGAACCGTGTTATCGGCTGCGGTTTCCTTGGGAACCGTTGATGAAACGTTTCTATTAAAACCTCGTCATTGACCTCCTTTGCCGGTACCCAGGTGTTCTCTGCCTCCGGTTCTCCTTCCCATTCTACCAGATATTCCACCCGATCCCCCTTCCACCTGGAATCGACGATTCCTGCCACATGATTGTTGCGTTCCCTTTCTTCTATCACTGGTGTTTGAGTGACCTCCCTCTCACGTCCCCCCCCACTCCCGCCCCCCTCGGTGCGGCGACAGTAAGGACCTGTGAAAAACTGGGTGCAGTTTCATGTGGTTGGGCAACCTAAGTTTGAATGCCACTGGGTTGACTTGTTGTATCACCTCAAATGGTCCCAGCCGTTTAGGTTTCAATTTCTTACATCCCCCCTTAAACGGCAACCCTTGGGTGGATAACCACACCCGGTCTCCCACCCTTATGGTTTCACCTTCCCGTCTGTTTCTGTCTGCTTGCTTCTTGTATTCTTCTTTGGCCCTCTCTAAATTAAGTTGGAGCTGCCTGTGGATCGCTTCCATCTCTTCTACAAAGTGTTCCACTGCCGGGACACTCCATCTTTCCCCTCCCTCTCCTGGAAATGCCCTGGGATGACACCCATAATTTGCCAGGAAGGGACTCATCCCTGTGGACACATGCTCTGCGTTGTTATAGGCAAATTCTGCCAGAGCCAACTTATCTCCCCAATCATTTTCTCTGTCATTTACATAACACCTCAGGTATTGTTGTAGAATGCCGTTCGCCCTTTCCGCCTGCCCATTCGTTTCTGGGTGTCGGGCAGTCGAAAAATTGACTTCCACGTGCAGTAAGCTCATGAGCTTCCTCCAGAACCTGGAAGTAAATTGTTTCCCTCGGGCTGAGACCACCCTCAAGGGGGCGCCATGCAACCTAAAAATATGTTTTATAAACAACTTGGCGGTTTCTTCTGCTGTGACCGCATGCGAGCAGGCTATAAAGTGGCACATATTGGTCAACAGGTCTATTACCACCATGACAGCTGTTTTCCCCTTGGATTTTGGCAGATCCATCATAAAATCTATGGATACTGCCTCCCATGGCCTTTCTGGTGTGGGTAAGGGTTCCAGTAGCCCCGCCGGTCTCCCCTTTTGCCCTCTGGCAGCGGTCACATCCCCTTACATATTCCCGTACGTCTTCCCTCTTCTTGGACGCTATTACCTCCGTGTGTCTGGCCACCTTCATTATCATAGGGACAGTCTGTTGGTTAACTTCTCCACCCAACAGCTCCCTCCCATCAATCGTTGTGACCTGTAAGGGGTTACTTAAAGGGATCGTCTGTATCTGGTGTTCTGCTGCAAACTCCTTGCTCATAAAATTGCAGGAGCTGCCTGAGTCCAATAGCGCCTTTATCTTTAGCGGGTGTCCGTTTGGTAGCTCTAGCACCACCTCTACTACAAGCGCTGGTCTTTGGGGTTCAGGCTTGGGCACATTCACTGCTCTTTGGCCTGGCTGCTGTGCCCCGATGCTGGCAACCAGGCGTTGGCTTTTACCTGCTCCTGAACCCCCTCCTCTTCACCCCCAACAGCTCCCGCCATTCCTTGCCATCCCTTCCTTTGCGGACAGACTCTGGCAAAGTGACCTGGCTGTTGGCAGAGGAAACATTTCTTGGTGCTCTTTCCCTCCTTCTTCCCCCCATTGTTGGTGTTTGAAACTCCGCGCACACGCGCTGTCCCAATCTCCATTGGTTCTACGGGCGGAGACTGGTGCTCTGGCATCTCTGGAATGCGGAACTCACTCCAACGTTCCCCTTTCCCTTCCCGCTTCTCCAAGGCTCTCGCCTCCTGGCGTGCTCCTATGGTGAGCGCGGATTTAGTCAGCTGGTCCATAGCGCTGCAAACAGCGAGGCTCGAAGAGAGGTGGGCTCAGGATGCGGACAAGGGAAAAACCACCCCACTCGCAAGGAAGGTGCCGGGGTTGATGCAGAAGTTTGGGGGGGATCCCAGAAATTATCAAGCCTTTAGAACAGAGATGCAATACGGCCTCAAGCTGCAGTTTGATGACTTTCCCGATGAGGAATCGAGAGTGGCGTTTATCATTGGGCATCTCGAAGGGGGGGCGAAAGACTGGGTGAGGCCCCTGATGGCAGCGAATAATGACGTTCTAAAAGACTCGAGAAAGTTTTTTCGCGCCATGGATCTGATGTTTTCCAGCGAGATTGAGCAAGGGGTGGCGCGCAGACAGTTGATGGCGTGTAAACAGGGGAATCGCTCCGTCCGAGAGTACTGGACAGAGTTTACCATGCTGATCCATAAATTGGGATGGGACCTGACTGCGGAACCAATACAAATGCTGTTCGAAGAAGGTTTATCCGCGGCGGTGAAGGATGAGCTTTCAGTTCCCAGCTGAGGTGTGTATGTGTTTTGCTTCACTCTTTCCCTGCCTAGAAGGGAGGTAAGGAGGCTGTTTCACTGGCATTGCTGATCAGTTTTGGTCTGAAGGAGAGGAAGCCCTGTCCTGGTGCTCCCGAGTAGAGAGCTGGCCTCAGCTGGTGTCCTCCTCTGCACTGGCTTTTTGTGGCCCATGTGGGTTTCTGTTCCATGTGGGATACACCCACACCCACACACACTTTTTGTTAACTTATTATTACAGCACACACACATCCCACTTAGAAAACAAACTACAAAAGAAAATACAAATTAAATGATAAACATATATCCATAAATCTGCAAGTATCTGCACATGGACTTTTGTTATCTAATCTTTAGTTCTTATTCTATTCTAATAGACTTCCTTCTCAGTGTGGGTCTGACTTTAAACTTGATAAACTGTTTCTTTTTCATTTCGTCTTTTCTACCATTCTCCATATGTTGTATTTGTAAACCATATTTTGTTTTGCAAAAATTATTCAAAGCGAGTCCAGGTTTTAATTTGAGGGCACTGTTTTTTAAAATAATCTCTGTACTTTCCCTAATCTTTTTGAAATTGCATCCGTCATTTTTGCCAACTCAAGGCAATCAAATAATCTCTCTTGCCACTCTTTTCTTGTGTTACTGTTTCACGTTTCCAGTTTTTTGCAATTAACATTCTTGCTGTGGATGTTGTGTAAAGGAATATTCTCTTATTTTCATTTGCCATGTCTGAATCTACTATGTCAATAGAAACGCTTCTGTGTTGTTGTTTTTTACAAAAGTTTGTTTAAATATTTTTTTCAACTCCTCACATACCGTGTCCCAGAAGCTCTTAATTTTGTTACAGGTCCACCACGTATGAAGTAACGACCCCTCTGATTGATTACATCTCCAGCACATTTTAGATTTTGTTTTATACATTTTGGATATTTTGGTAGGTCTTATTTGTTGTTGTTGTTTAGTCGTTTAGTCATGTCCGCCTCTTCGTGACCCCCTGGACCAGAGCACGCCAGGCACTTCTGTCTTCCACTGCCTCCCGCAGTTTGGTCAGACTCATGTTTGTAGCTTCGAGAATACTGTCCCACCATCTCGTCCTCTGTCGTCCCCTTCTCCTTGTGCCCTCCATCTTTCCCAACATCAGGGTCTTTTCCAGGGAGTCTTCTCTTCTCATGAGGTGGCCAAAGTCTTGGAGCCTCAGCTTCACGATCTGTCCTTCCAGTGAGTACTCAGGGCTGATTTCCTTCAGAATGGATAGGTTTGATCTTCTTGCAGTCCATGGGACTCTCAAGAGTCTCCTCCAGCACCAGGTAGGTGTTATATACCACCTATAAAACATCTAGAGAAAATTTTCCTTTATCAAGTCGCAAGCCGTGAATCTCCGGTCCTTATTCCATACTTTGTCCCAAGCCAATAATTGAATATTTTTGCCTAGGTCCATTGCCCAGTTAATCATTATTTCCTTTACTTGCCCATCTTTAGCCTCCCATTCTAAAATAATTCCATACATTCTAGAAATTACTTTTTTCTTGCTTTGTATTAATTCGTTGTCTAGTGTTGACTCTTCTCTTGCAAAACTTTTTTTTATTATCTATTCTAAGCACCTCATTCAACTGATGGTATTGAATCCATCCTGTCAAGTGATATTTTATTTCCTCATATTTTTTCAGTTTCAGTTTATTACCTTCTTCCTCTAAGAGATCCTTATATGTGGCCCATAGTGTTTCCATGCTCTTCCTTTTGACTGCTATAGCCTCCAGAGGGGAGTGCCACCAAGGGGTTTAGGGTTCTAGTAATTCTTTGTGCTTTCTTATGATATGACTGAGGAATCCTTTTCATATCCTAAGTATGCATGCCACCCATAGCGATTGTCAAACCCTTCTAAGTCCAGTAAATCTACATTCTGTTTCATATATAATTATGGTATTATTCCCCCCCCCCCAAAAAAAACTGGTGTTATGAGTCATCATTGCCAAAACAAGATGACACCTGATTGGCTCTCTAAACACTCCTTTTTCTGGTTATTTGGCTATAACTCTTGATAGAATACAGATAATTGAACAAACCTTGTTGCATTACATTCTTCATTTAATTATCTTTCCAATTATATATAATTTTATGGTATTACTCCAAAAGAAAGTGGTGTTATGAGCCATCAAACCTTGGAAATACACTTTCTCCAAAAGGTTTCCACAATTTTGGCCACTAGTGTGGTTTGTTTTTAACACACCCATTTGGTGTGAGGGTTCATAAAATAGAACTAGCAGACCTCTCCTGGCCAGCATGTTTTCAGTTTTCCTTGGACATGAGTTCTGATCAAGGTGGCCTTTTGGAAAAACTGAAATTTTCTGTGTGTGTGTGTGTGTGTGTCTATACACACCATATTTTTGCTACATAAGACACACCTGACCATAAGACGCACCTAGTTTTTAGAGGAGGAAAACAAGAAAAAAATATATATTCTGAACGAAACAGTGAATGTATGTATGATTTTTGTGGTTCATGCTGTGGCCACAGACATGTGATTTGATGGTGAGTTTGGTGTAGCCCAGTGCAAAAATCCTGAGGATCCATGTGGATCTGTACTTTGTAACCACATTTTTGTGCCATTGTGGCCCCACACAACAGTGGGTGCGTGATTTTTTTTTTTTTTTTTGGTGCCGGCTGTAGCCATGGACATACTATGAGATCTGATGGTGAATTTGGGAAGACCCAAAGCAAAAATTCTGAGGATCCATGGCCTTTTACCTCCCCCCTCCCAGGCAGCCTCTACTAGCATCCCTTATCTCTCTCCTGATCCCACCAATCAGCTGCTTCCTTTCAACACTCCCTTCCCTCTTGTTTGCCTTAGTGTCTTTTCCTTAGCTGTAGCAGTTTTTTGCTCCTCCTTTTCTTCTAATTTCTCTCCTCATTGATTTAATCTTCCTTGTCTCCTCTCCTTGCAAGTTTGCTGTCTTTACCTCCCCCCTCCCAGGCAGCCTCCTTTCTTGCTAGTGTCCCAAGCGATCGCTTGCGATCAGTGGCTTTGTTTCAACAGCCACTTCCCTCTTTAAAAAAAAAAAAAAAAGCATTATCTGCTTTTTGCCCCCGGGCAATTCGGCTCCAGGGACCACACATTCGCTCCATAAAACACACAGACATTTCCCCTTACTTTTTAGGAAGAAAAAAGTGCGTCTTGTGGAGTGAAAAATACGGTATATTAATTTCTTGCATGTTTAGGGCTATATCCATTGCTAGTCATGCTCAGAGAAGACCCACTGAAATTAATGGACATGATTAATGTAATTTCAGTAGACCTACTCTGAGTAGAACTTAGTTGGATACATTCTTCGTAAGTAGAAGGAAGCCACTGTAATGAACAGCCATATGCAAATGATGATACCTTGTACAATGTTTTTTAAATGGTGGCCAGCTGAAGCACATGTTGGAATAATGGAATACAGGCACATTGTCCAGATGCTCTCTCTTTCTTTGCCCCCCAAACGCACATACACACAGTTGATGGTTCCCAGGTTCTCATCTCACAAAATGCCTCTTGCAACTCAGCTGTCATGGTGGCTGGGGGAAAGAGCCTGGTTTCTGGATGAGCTCCTGATTGACTCAGGGCTCTTCCCTCGCAGGCCGTGTATTCTTAATGCTATTCAGGCAGCTCCCCTAGTGCTGCTGTGCACCTCCTTGAGGTTCTCCACACCATCCCTTCACCTTGAACGCATCTGCACACATAATGTTCCACGCCAGTGTGGGATTGCCAGCTGGTGGGGGGAACAACCAAACTGCAGTTGGGAATGTCTTCCTAAAATGGTATTTATGCTATTGGTTTAAATATTAACTGAAGCAGTTTCTAGCTCAGTTTGCTGAAGAGATTTCAGGCCAGCTGCTGTGCAGAGTCCTTTAACCCTGCTGATGACCTTGCCACTTTTTTTCTGTTCCGCTTCCTGGCCTCTTCTGAGTAACTTCAGCTAGCAAATGGCTTTAGTCAGTGGTTTCAGAGCAGACTGCTACTGAGATGGGAAAATGGATCTCTAGCTTTTCTTGCTTCAGCCCAGGTGCTTGAGCTGATGAGGGTTTTTTTGCTTTTGTTCCTTTAGAAGGAGCAGGGTGGAGAAAGTGGGCAGAAAACCTTTGCTCCCCCTTGTATATTACTGGAACTTGGGAGGGGGCAGGGTGTCACTCAGTGAAACTGATTGACAG
Source organism: Podarcis gaigeae (assembly GCF_964106915.1). NCBI lineage: Eukaryota > Metazoa > Chordata > Lepidosauria > Squamata > Lacertidae > Podarcis > Podarcis gaigeae. Next base: position 56,076,966 of record NC_139689.1, read on the forward strand.
TGGATTCAGGACAGGCAAAATAAGTGACTTATTCACAGTATTTGCTGCCACTAAGTATGGCAATGGCCATACTTTAAAAAGAGGATTAGACAGATATTCTGAGGACCTAAGTCTGCCGGTGGATATTACACAGGAGTATAACTGAATGGAACCTCCAGGGCCAGATGAAGTCTTCTTTGGAATGCCAGTTGTGTGAAGATGGGGCAAACTGAAGGAAGCAGGCTGCTTTGATGTTTTGTGCGTCCTTGGGAAAGGCTGCAGGGATGGAGGGTGCCTTGTAAGTAGAGTAAGTCTCTCGATTTTCACAGTGGAACTGTTGTTTTCAGTTCAGGTCATTTATTTCAGTAATCTGATTTCAGATCCCTGAATCAACTTTTAATAATGGTTTTTCACTCTGCCTTTGGGGCAGTGCTGTAAACAGCAAAATATAGGAGGCACTGTGTGACTCTTGTTGGCATAGAAGGAGATGAGAACTTCCAAACACCTGTTCTCTGGGGATGATGATCAGTACAAACCCCTGACTATTTTTAAACTGTCTCTGACAAAGCCAGCTGGCTCGAATGAAGTAATATTTCTAATGAACATTCACCATGATGGCTGTGGAATGCATGGTCGCTGCAGCCTTATAAGGGAAAGCCCAAGAAGGGGCCACAAAATGCCCTGAAACCTGGAGTCATACAGCCAAATAAAGGGGTGTGATAAAGGCGCACCTTGGATTTTGCCAAGACTTCCATCCCAAATTGAGCTGGAGATGGAGCATGTCCTAGCACACATTCCAACACAAACACAACAGTTTTCGGAAATGAAAAGGAGGGGAAAGGTGCTCCTTATGCATTCCTAATTATCTCTAGAGGGGGTAGCCCTGCTAGTCTATTGCAACAAAAGTAACAGTGTCTTATTGAACTTCAAGGACCAATAAATTTATTATGGGATGGACCAGAGTCCACTTCATCATATGCATGAGGTCTTTCCCTACCTTAGTGGGTCAGGAGTGGGGATAGGGCAGGCATACACACAAATGTACAGACACACATGCACCTCTGGTTGGAAGGGGAGAGGAAGTGTACAGTAAGTTGTTGTCAGAGGAAAGTGTATACCAACCAACAGGATTATAGCTTAAATGCATGTTACATTGACCATTCACATAGCAGTGGGGGTGAGGATACAAACATCCTGGAATGGGTCAGCTGATTTGACACCTGTAGTATCTTGATTCACATAACAGAATGTTACCTCTTTGCCACTACTAGAACACCTATGTCGCCCATCTATGTGAGGGTAGTTGGTCACCCATTGCTTCAACATTTCCTCTTATGGGTGCCTCATCAATGTCCTTCATGTCAATATTTTTTGAGCATTTTTATCAAGGGGACAATGGCACATCCCCAGTACTAAATTACTCTTGGGGCCTGGCATTGGCACCCACAACAATTCTGTGGAAGAGTCTGCCTGGTTTTGGATTTCTAGCCAGGTGGATTCGGTACCCTCTTTGGCGTACAAAGTAATATAATTTTTGTGTGTGTGGAGAGGGGCTATTGTGTGGTTGTTTTTATTTTTTTATTAATGTATTTAGTGATTTTATATATTGGTTTTATTCTGTGAACTGCCCTGAGACCCCGGGGTATAGTGTGGTATATAAATTCAATCAATCAGTCAGTCAGTCAGTCAGTCAGTCAATAAATAAATAAATACCAGTATGTTTTTCCCTATCCTTCCTGTAGAGCTTATATCCAGCAATAACCGTGTTTCACTGGTTCTCTCCATTCCACCTGGAATATATTTTTAAAATGTGCAAGGCTTGTGTCCCATCATACATCAGTATCCTAAGTGCTGCTTAAAAATGTCGCTTAGTATTTTTATTACAAAGATATCACAGATCAAGTAAAGCATAAAAAATTGGACTCATACATTGCACATATTTACCCCAGTTGTACAACAGGTTTTCAGCTTATTTTGGAGCAATGTACAGTGGTACCTCGGTTTAAGAACAGCCCTGTTTATCAACTATTCAGTATACGATCTCCGCAAAACCGGAAGCAGTGTTCCAGTTTGAGAACTTTACCTCGGTCTACGAACGGAAGCCGAACAGTGGAAGGGCACCGGCGGCAGGAGGCTTCATCAGGGAAAGTATGCCTCGGTTTAAGAAGGGCTTTGGTTTAAGAACAGACTTATGGAATGGATTAAGTTTGTAAACCGAGGTACCACTGTATAACAGGCATTGGGTGGGATGTTATCTCTAATTTTGTCATTCAAAAAATCCATAAACAAAGCCTGCCTTTCAGTAAGTTTCTTCTCTTAAAACATATATATTTATGACATGTAAATGTGACTGTGATGTGTAGTGAAGAGAACGGCCACTTGCCTGGGGAGGGGAGGCCTTGGAACTTTTGTTTCTGACTTCCTTGAAATGAAGATGTTGCAGACATGCTGCCTTCCATTCTGGCTGATGTTTCTCTTTGCTTTTAATGCAGCAATAAATTGCCCCATTTGAGAGAGTGATGAATATGAGCTTGTCATGGATGATTTAGTTGAGATTCCTGCATTGCAGGGGGTTGGACTACACGGCATTGTGGATACCTTCCAATATTACAAATCTATGATTCAAGAGTGTAAAATGTTAATAATAATAATGATAATAAATTTTATTTATATCCCGCCCTCCCCAGCTGAAGCCGGGCTCAGAGCGGCTAACAACAGTAAAACGATAAAACATTCTAAAATCAAATTAATTCCAATCAAATTAATGGCAACCATTGGGCTAGAGGTTCTGTGAGGATTGCCAAAGGAGGGAGTCAGGCTGCACCCTGGCCAAAGGCCTGGTGGAACAGCTCTGTCTTGCAGGCCCTGCGGAAAGATGTCAAGTCCCGCTGGGCCCTAGGCTCTTGTGACAGAGCGTTCTACCAGATCAGAGCTACAGCTGAAAAAGCCCTGGCTCTGGTTGAGGCCAGCCTAACCTCTCTGTGGCCTGGGACCTTCAAGATGTTTTTGTTTGAAGACCATAAATCCCTCTGTGGGACATACCAGGAGAGACGGTCGCATAGATACGAGGGTCCTAGGCCGTATAGGGCTTTAAAGGTTAAAAACAGCACCTTAAACCTGATCCTGTACTCCACCGGGAGCCAGTGCAGCTGGTATAGCACCGGGTGAATGTGATCTTGCAGCGAGGACCCCATAAGCAGTCTCGCTGCAGCATTCTGCACCCACTGGAGTTTCTGGGTCAGTCTCAAGGCAGCCCCACGTAGAGCAAGTTACAATAATCCAGTCTGGAGGTGACCGCCGCGTGGATCACAGTGGCTAGGTCAGGGCAAGAGAGGTAAGGAGCCAACTGCTTAGCTTGGTGGAGATGAAAAAACTCCACCTTTGTTATAGCTGCAATCTGTGCCTCCATGGAAAGGGAGGTGTCGAAGATTACACCCAAACTCTTAATGGACGGCACTGGCACTAATTGCACTCCTGCAAGAGATGGGAGTTGCCCCCCCAAAACCCATATCATCCCGACCCAGCCAAAGGACCTCTGTCTTCGAAGGATTTAACTTCAACCGGCTCCCACGTAACCATGCAGCCACAGCTTCCAAACATCTGGACAGTGTGTCTGGGGCCGAGTCAGGATGGCCATCCATCAACAGATAGAGTTGGGTGTCATCAGCATACTGATGGCAGCCCAACCCAAAACTCCGGACAAGCTGGGCGAGGGGGCGCATAAAGTTGTTGAAAAGCATCGGGGAGAGTATTGCACCCTGGGGCACTCCACACACCAATGAGTGGCGTGATGACAATTCCCCCCAAGCACCACCCTCTGTCCCCGACCAGAGAGAAACGAGCACAGCCACTGAAGGACTGTGCCCTGGATCCCCACATCGGCAAGGCGGTTGTCCAGGAGTTTGTGATCGACCATGTCGAAGGCTGCTGACAGGTCTAGAAGAATCAGCAGCCCCGACCCGCCTCGATCCAGCTGCCTGCGGAGATCATCTGTTAGAGTGACCAGAGCCGTCTCGGTCCCATTACCAGCGCGGAAGCCAGATTGAAATGGATCCAGAGCCGATGTTTCATCCAGAAACCCACCAAGCTGTTCAGCAACCGCTCTCTCAATCACCTTACCCAGGAACGGAAGATTCGAAACCGGGCGGTAATTGGATAGATCTAAAGGATCTATCCAAGGGATAGATCTATGAGGATCTATGAGGGGATGCAGGTGGCGCTGTGGGTAAAACCTCAGCGCCTAGGGCTTGCCGATCGAAAGGTCGGCGGTTCGAATCCCTGCGGCGGGGTGCGCTCCCGTCGTTCGGTCCCAGCGCCTGCCAACCTAGCAGTTCGAAAGCACCCCTTGGTGCAAGTAGATAAATAGGGACCGCTTACTAGCGGGAAGGTAAACGGCGTTTCCGTGTGCGGCTCTGGCTCTGGCTCTGGCCAGAGCAGCGATGTCACGCTGGCCACGTGACCCGGAAGTGTCTCCGGACAGCGCTGGCCCCCGGCCTCTTGAGTGAGATGGGCACACCAACCCCAGAGTCTGGCAAGACTGGCCCGTACGGGCAGGGGTACCTTTACCTTTACCTTTACCTTTAAAGGATCTAATGATGTTTTCTTTAAGATCGGGCGCACCACTGCCTCCTTCAGTTCCCCTGAGAATGTCCCGGTGCCAAGGAGAGATTGATGATATCCCCTGGGGGGCCCGCACCTCATCTGGACACGCTTTAATCAGCCAGGACGGGCACGGGTCGAGAGGACAGGTGGTGGGCTTTCCAGCTCGGAGGAGTCTGTCCACATCGGCTGGGGATATCTGGTCAAAGTGGTCCAATACTGGACCCAAGGACAGTCGAGGGGCCTCCAGTTCCGTTAGTGTATCCAAATTGGCAGGGAGGTCATGGCGGAGCGACAGGACCTTCTCCGCAAAAAAGCTCACAAATGCCTCACAGCTGTGTGTCAAATTGTTATTTAAATTTGGCTGTCCCTCGAGGGACATTAAAGACCTAATTATACTAAATAATTGCGCCAGGCGTGAGCTAGCGAATGCAGTGGAGGCTGAGAAGTAAGACTTCTTAGCGGCCTTCACTGCCATCTCGTAGGTTTTCATGAAAACCCTATAAGATGTTCTTGAGGCTCCGTCACGGGCACCCCGCCATACTCGCTCTAGCCGTCTGAGGTACCACTTCATTTTCCGGAGCTCCTCGGCAAACCAGGGAGCCCGGTTTCTGCGGAGTTGCAGAGGGCGCTTAGGTGCGATCTCATTGATGGCTGCCAGGAGCTGGATATTCCAGCCCTCAACAAGCTCAGTCAATGAGTTGCCAGGGGGAGCAAGGTCCCGCAAGGCTTGACGGAATCTATCAGGGTCTATCAGCCTCTGCGGGTGAGCCCAAATTGGCTCGCCACCTAAGCAGGGTGGGGGTGGAAAGTCAATCCTGGCTTTCAGAGCGTAGTGATCAGACCATGGCACCTTCATCGAAGGAGACATGATCACATTTATACCTACACCAAAGATCAAATCCAGCGTGTGGCCTGCTTGATGTGTGGGGCCCAAACAAACTGGGAGAGCCCTAATGTCGCCATAGAAGACACCAGGTCCAGAGCCTGTGAGGAGGGAGTGGCATCAGCATGGATGTTGAAGTCCCCCAATAACAATAGTTTAGGGAACTCCAAGGCCCAGCCGGCCACCACCTCCAGTAGGCCTGACAGGGTGGTTGCTGGTGCACTAGGTGGCTGGTACACCAGCCAGACAGCCAAGCTCACCTCGGAGCCCCACACTAGGCCGACACATTCAATGCCGGGGATCGATGGCGATGGTAGAGCCCTGAAAGAACAATCTTCCCAGATTAATAATGCCACCCCTCCCCCCCCGGCCCACAGTCAGTGACTGGTGGAGGGCGGAGAAACCCGGGGGCATCATCTCTCATAAGGTAACTGTTTCCCCTTCGCACACTCAGGTCTGTCACACAAGCCTGGTCAACCCCCTGCGAGGTTTTGTTGCGGTTTTGTTGCCTATAGACCTGGCATTGCACAGCACCAGTGACGGAGGTGAGTAATCCTTGCTCACCCTACCCTCGTCCCTCAGGATGGGGCGCAGATTGGAAGGGGTACGAGCATATCCATATCTCGATTCCCTTCGCCTATAACATCTGCACCCCCCCCCCCCCGGCACTGAAAACTCCCATTCCCTCTCCTTAACTGCAGAGACCTCTGGAGACAGGTCTCCAGGCAATTTGTTGCCCACTCTGCTGAGCTGGTTGGTGATGACAAATAATGACTGCCTATAAAGCCAACACAAAATCTTTGCACCGCTGGATGAAACATTTGCATGACCTAGTATACCAAATGCCCATAAACTGAGTGCATTATGTGCCACACATCATGTTCTTATGTTTTGGTCATGCATCCTCTTTGCTGCCAAATTAAAATAATTTTAGGATCATTGTCCTCAAGGTCCATCAAGAAGGTGGCCCCAAGTGCTATAGCATCCCACCTGCTGAGGTTGCTGCTTCTCCTCTAAATTAGGATTGAGCTGCAAATATCTCGTTATTTGCAGGGGGCAGTGGCTGTTTCTGTTTTCCTTCTACAAGCTCCCATTTCCTGCTGCTGGAACACCACTGTTTGCAGATGTTCCCCTTACATTATTGTGCATATTTGACTTAAGAATAAAACTGAATTTTCTGCTGCTTGCTTCTCTTTATGGCTAATAACCTCCTGTCGACACCCACCCCCAATCTGACAAACACTTTCAGATTTTTGCTTAGAATGTATTGCTTACAAGGATATATTGTATGAAATGCTCAATGCATTTAAAATGAGAGAGCTCAGGGTGTGGTGCTCTCATGAAGAAAATAATGGAATGATGACTACTACAAAAAGGTTCATCAGCCTGATAGTACCTGATAGTTACAGCTTTGAACAAGTGGCAGAAAGCTTCATCCCTCCTCCTCTTCCACCTCCTCCTCCTCCTCTTAGTGGGGGGGGCATATGTCCTTTTGGGAATGCTGCAGGAATGGAGGTGCCTAATAGGTTGCAAATGGATAATGATCAAAGCAGGTTTGTAACTTCAGTGACATGGTTGCTCCTTTGGTGTTTTTGAAGAGCAAAAAAGAGAACACCTGCTGACTTCTGCTTTTAACTATGGATCTCTATGATGACTTATCATGGAGTCCTGGAAAAAGAGGACACATGGCAACCCTAGTTTTGTATAGAATGAGACCATCTTGATTGATTTTGATATTTTTTTGTACTGAGGGTGCAGAACTAAACTCTGCTACCTACAAGGTTCTCCAAAGCTGATTTAAAGCTTTGCACCCCAAGCTTTTTTGTACCCCAAGCCTTGCCCCTCAAACATTTCATTTAAGACGGTAAGAAGAGCCTTCTGGATCAGATCAACTGCCCATCTTGTCCAGCATCCTGTTCTCACGGTGCTAACCAGAAGCTTGCAGGAAACCCACTAGCAGGATCTACATACAAGAGCAGCCCTCTCCCCATAGAAGCATTTCTGCTTCCAACTGTGGAGGCTAGTGACCAAAGATAGCCCCCTCCTCTGCGAACTTGTCTGATCCTCTTTCAAAGCCATCCAAGTGTGTGGCCATCACTGCCTCCTGTGGGATGGAGTTCCATAGTTCAACTATCCTCCTCTTGTGATGTTGCCCTCCTTTATGCTTCCAGAAGAGCCTACATAACCTAAGATAACATTGGAACATGAGGGGACCCTTGGAACAAGCCTACTTGCCCTGTTAGTGCAGGATGAAGAATTTGTGATCCTCCAGTTGCTGTTGGACTCCCCACTCTCATCCACCCCAGCCAGCGTGGCCCATGGTCTGTCATGGATGGAGTCTCCTTCTCCCTGGAGGAGCAGCTGCGCAGTTTGGAGGTGCTCCCGGATTCAGCTTTGTCACTTGACAGAGGCGCAGGTGTCCTTGGTGGCTAGGAGTGCTATTTGCTAGCTTCAGCTACTGCCATTCCTTGGTCAAAATAGTGTAACTACCCTTGTCCATGGACTGGAGACCTTATGGTCAGATTACTGCAATGTGCTCCTCTATATGGGGCTGCCCTTGAGGCTGGTCCAGAGACTGCAGATGCAGCAGAATGCAGTGGCTCGGTTGCTGGTGGAGACTCACAACCTTCAACAAAGCACCTTATTTGTAGGACTTGCTCTAGCTGCCAACTGCTATTTGGCGAAGTGTAAGATTTTGGCCCTATACAGCTCAGGGGAAGGTTTCTCGAAGGAGCATCATATCTTTCATATAACCATTAGGTCGCTGTGGTCTGTGGGAGAGTTCCAAAGAGCTCAGAGGAAGGCTTCTCCTGTGGCTGCTGCTTTCATGAAACAATTGAATGCCTTTTTGTTCTGACAAGTTTTCCTAGCTGAATGAATTGATTTCGGCCATAGGTTTTTTCTTTGTATAGTTTTTAAAATTAATTTGCTGTTTTTAACTGTTTTCTTATGTTTTGTGCAACACCTTGAGACATATTTGTGAAAGGTGGTGGTGTTAACAACAACAACAACAACAACAACAACAACAACAACAACAACAACAACAACAACAACAGAAGATCTGGCCAGAATGCTGCTCATGAACAGAGTGTATTCAGAAACCCACCTTGAACGGGACGCAAACTTATAAATTCAAATAATAGGTGTTTCAAGGAGTTGGCTATTCATCAGGAGGCAGTTCCTTAGGTTAATATAACCAAAAGGAGTTTCTGATTCCTACAGTAGTAACTGGTGGTTCTATTCAAGAAACAATCTGGGGTTTTTATGACTTAGAAGCATCTATTAGTTTCTGATTTGAGCTGCTGCCCTTTTGGTGTGTCCAGTCGATGTTCCCTGAAGGAACCACTGTGACTTAACATATTAAGTAAACTTCAACTGACAGTGCAGACACTGAATAACTTTATTTATTTCTGGAATCTTTTCATATAATTTATGTTCGGCTAACCTTGATTGATTAGCATTTTGTCTTCACAGCTATTTTTTAATGGGGATACGTTTTTTGCTTTGCTCTTTTCCATACTAAGTTTGTAGTAGCTTACAAGCTCCAGATAAAACTAGGGGAGAACATCAGATGACCAAACAAACAAACAATTGCTCCCAGTCAACAGAAGGGGGGGTTGCTTTGTAGAGCACTCTGGGTGACCAGTTTTATTCCTCCGCTGGCTGTTGCTGCTAAAGGGAAGCTTTCCAAGAAGCCCAGGTGGCTTCTCTCCTGGTGTGCAGGCAAGGGTTAACAATTGCCCAGGTTCCACGTGATGAGATGCAAACTGAATCATTCCAAGGGATCTCCAGCCTGCCCAGTCACCAGGCAGATGCTGTTCCCCTTGGTTGCCATGACAACCCGGGCTGTACTCTAATCAAGCCCAGCCCCTGCAGCGGTTATATCTCATTCATTGTTTTCCTTCCCGTTGCAGAGGAGGGGAGAGGAGGAACCGGGTGCCTCTAAGTGGGGAGGAGGCCTCAAGCTGCTCTCAGAGCCTCCCTGAGCGAGCTCCCCCTCCACTTGCAGACACCCATGTGGGCTTGCCCAGTGCTGCGGCAGCCAGCAGCATTTCTGGAGGGTGCCCTCTAGTGGCACAAAGGTGGAGAGGAGTGCTTTGAGGAAGCCTGCCTTTCTGCTGCCTCTCCTGGAACAGCCAAGCTCTCAGCCCCACGGAAGCCCCTTCCTGAGCCAAAGAGCCATGCAAAAGACTTTCCGGAGGCTGTGAGTCAGGCAAGCAGGGTCTCAAAGGCAGCATGCTTCACATCGTTCTCCCCATCTTGGAACTGACGGGGCTCTAGAAATTAAGGCAAGTGCTGGTTGTGGTGATGCCGGAGATTAAAACGGACCTCTGACAGGGTGGGGGCTTCTGGGACCTACCTTTGAAGGACTGGCTTTCTAGGGAGATGGGAAGAGCCCATCTCATGAGTGGCTCAAAGGCCACCTTCGGAACTTCATTCTCTGTGCTGCTGCCTCAGAAGCTCACCAGGCCAGAGGGGGAAGGAAGAGAAGAGGAGCTGCTTTTCTAGGATTCTCAACCTGGAAGCTGCCACACTGGCCTGTGGAAAGGAGTTCCCTGAGACTGTGTGGGAATGAGAAAGAAGACCAAATGCCATTCTGCTGCCAAAGCAAGCTCTAGATTTCTGTTCTTCATGTGCTTGATATATCAGATGCATTTTTACTGGGTGAATTTGGTTCAAAGAGGCATCCACAACTGAGGAAGAAAAATACTTGATTTTTAAAAAACTTAGAAATTTACCAGCCTTATTCCATCCTCCCTCCCCCATCCCCCATGCTCCTTTTCCCCATTTTTCTTTTTGTAACTAGATTTTCAAGAGTGCTTAGTAGTTTCTGGCTCCCGGGCAGCTCTGGTTTCATTTTAGGGGGAAGTAAATTTCTCGGTCTGTCTCTCCCCCCCCCCCCCGCAAGCCCATCCGCCTTTTTGGGTGCCTTGGAGCGATGGATTACCTTGGAGACAAGCTGACGGTGGCGCAGAACCACATGACCCACTGGGTGGGCTCCGTGCGAAGGTCCTTGCAAGAGGCGCTGAATTTAGTCACAACTGCAGTTGCCCATGAACGAACAAGTGGGGTGGGGGCAAGCAGAGCCCCTTTCAAGCGCACCTCCTCCTTCAGGCACTTTGCATCCCGGAGCAGAGAGTCCTTCCGCAGGTTTTCCATGCGCAGTCAGCAAAGGCTTTCCTCTCTGAGGAAGAGGCAAGCCAGCTCCGAGCAGCCTGACCTTGTAAGCACCCTTTTAAGCTGCCGGTGGATGATATGAACTGAGCCAGGATGGTTGCTGTTGCATTCTAGGCTGGTAACCCTGCTACAGTTTGTGTGCTTGCAAATGTATCTCTGTTTAGTTTTAAGAAGGAAAAAAGCCTCCTGCTGTTGATCATTTTAGCATTGTTGGGTGTTTCTTTCAGATCTTTTAGCCTTCATTGTCCCAAAGGTACTTGGGCAACAGGGCGATTGGTCTGTGGCTCATTTCTTCTTGAAATAACTCAAAAGTCCCTGGATGCAGGCATGGGGCTAAAAAAGAAAGCACTCCTAGGGACAGTTGCTTGGAGCTTGGTCCTGAATAAATGTCTTCTCCTCTGTTCTGGAATGTTGCTTCCCTAATTCTAAACTTTGAAGGGGAGGCAAGGAAGGAACAGCTGGAAACACTGCAAATGCTCAAGGGTGCTTCCTCTTATGAGGACTTTGAACTGGAGCTTGGGAAATGGCATTTGGGGTGAAGCCTGACTCACCCTTCCTCCCATTAAGTCCCTGACTGACCCTGGGTCCAAGATCAACATGCTCCCTCCGGCCACCCTTTCTGAGGGCCCTGTGGCAAAACACAAAAGAGCTGTGTTTGGCCTTTTTGTTCTCTCAGTTGATAACGTAACACCTGGGTGCCTGTCTGTGGTCATGGGCTAAGTCCCTGCTGGGGAGCCATGTAAAAGGTTTCTTGTTCACTTATACTCAGCTTCCCTTAAAAGTCTAACCAGGTCAATGGGGGGTGTGGGGGTGTGAGTGTGAACAGGACCATGTGGACTTGCAGTTGCATAGTGCACACACACAAGGGCTTCCTGAAGAAATCATTGTCTGCGGCCTTGTTCAGTTCCAGCATAATGCCAGGAAAGGCTGCTGTGATTCTAAACTTAGCCAATTCAGCCTTGAGAGGGAATTTACCTCCAACGTTGAGAATATGCTGCAAGGACATTTCTTATTACTTTGAGGAAAGTGTAGATAGGAGGAAGTGTAAGTTTGCGAGTGCTCTGAATTTGCTGAAGCAAGAGTGGGCTGGGAGTATAATTTTAAAAATGGGTTCTTTGGTTTGTGTGGAATGCCAAGCTCTCTCTTGCCCATTGGCATCTTCAGGTTCTCCAATGTCCCAAGAAGGCTTCTCGGAAAGGCTCCCCAAATTTCAGACTGGGCAGGATAGGTCTTGCCTTTTCAACTCTACTATGGGGAATATTCTTCCAGCTGGCTGACTTCCCCCTGCTCCAGCTGGGCTTAGACAGGCCCAACAGTTTCACCCTTCATGTTTCATTGCCTTGAACCCACCTTCTCCAGAAGGCCCTGTGGGATGTCCAGAAGGTTTATTCCATCCAGAAGTAAGGTGCCAGGGTCACAGCTACCACACTTGTTATCTCTAATGACACTGCTTCAGATTTTCCATGTTGGTATCTACAACACAGCAGAAGGGTGGCTTCTGCAGCCTCATGCTAGAGTGTTTTGAGAGTGAAGAGTTAAACCTCCTCCATGGCCTGAGCTGTTCTTTGTTTACTCTTTGGCTGGGCCTGCCAGAGAAACTAAAAAGAAGTTATTGTGTAAGAGGTAGGCAAAGGCAGGTTGTTTGAATAACAAAGCTGGTTGCTGGAGGGGAATGTACCTTATGTGGTGTTGATCAGAATTGTAGAGATTAAAAGTGGCACCTGGATTGAATGACTTGTTTATGGCTGATCCAGGTTGCAGAGCAATTTGGTGCCAGAAATCTACTCCATCTGGGCGGTTGTTGGCATGGCACCAACAGTTATCAGAAGTAAATTTGATTAATTTCAGCAAATATCTGGTCATGCTGAAAAACTTTGTCCAGAAGGTGAGGTCAAGCACATGGTCTCCACATTGAACCTGCAATGGTTGAGGCTTTTAATTTTCTCTGTGCCATATAATTCTTAACCTAAAGTTCCCAAGGGTTATGCCTCTTTTCTGTAAGGATATTGTCCTGTGTCAGCCCTGTTCAGAATGAACAGGAACTGCTTAAACATGTGTAGTTTTGCAACCGCACTAGTTATTGTTCCAGGGTTCTTTAGTGGAGGTCATGAAAAATTGCACTGGTGCACAGCTGATAGAAGTTTGTAGTACAGAAATGAATGTGGTAAGGTACTTAGGAAGTTGCCCTGTACCAACCAAGACTCTTGGCACAGCTAGCCAAGACCACAAGGCAGATCCACACCATGCTTTCAAGTCACATCTAACATACATTTAAAGTGCATGACTACACCCCAAAGAATCCTGGGAGCTGTAGTTTGTTGTGAGTACTGGGCATTGCAGCTCTGTAAAGGGAAACTACAGCTCCCAGAATTCTTTGGTGGGTGACATGTACTTTAAAATGTGTGTTGGGTGTAGTTTAAATACATGGTGGGGATCTGTCCTCAGACTGGGGCTCCCATGAAGGGGAGCAGCCTTGGTTTGTGATCTCCATGTAGCCTTGAACATGTACAAAAATGATGGCTTCTGCCAACGTGGGAGAGTCATGGCAGAACTAGTCTATACTGACTGGGGTTGGCTCTCCAGAATTTCAGGCAAAGTCTTTCTCAGCCCTCCTGGGAAGAGATTGAATTCCAAAAGGACAGACCAGACGCTTGGTAGCTTTAGGGCACAGACTCCTGCTTCTGATGGCTGGCTGTCATATTGGTTGGCCACTCTCAACCCTGAAAAGCAGAGGCTGTAGCAGTAGAGTTTTGGGGCAGTGACTGCTTCACTTGTCAGCTGGATTTATGTCATTGTTTTCTTTTTGTCCCCCAGATCCTTTCTCCTCCTGTCTCCAGGAACTCCTGGTTCCTGACATGGTGTGCCTTCCTGACTTGTTTTGGACCTGACCAGAGGCCACATTTTGACAAACGGGGAGAAAGTTTCTTTTGTAACCCCCACCCCCATGGTTTCACTGAAGGGTTTTAAAGAAACAGTCTGTTTAGTCAAGAATCTGTCTCTTTGCTTCAGATGATCCTGCCTATATTTCAAGCTTGGATCTCTGATCATAATTGGACTCTGGAGCTTCCTGACCTTAAGCAGGGCTCGTGGTCCTCACTTTAACTTGGTGCTCATTGTGGCAAGCCCCTACAGATGGCTCCTCCGGAAGGAAGTTCACGTTGAGAGTCTAATTGGGTAAACAAACTATGGGAGCCTCACTTAAGGCACCACCACCAGCAGCGTTCTCCGAATCTGGCTTTAAGCTTCATCAAGGGGCAAGATGGATGTTGGCATTTTACCCCTTTACTCCTGGCCAAAGACATAAATGACCTACATTACTTTTGGTCTGGACTTCCATGATTTTGCAGACTTGAGTACAGGGAAGGGCTGTCAATGTCAGGCCCAGGCACTCCACTTCCTGTGTATTATTCCATGGCATACAGCTTGTCTTTCTTTTGAGTCCCTGATTGGCAGCTAGGTCACTTAGTGGGCCAGGCTAGTGCAGAGCTCTTTTTACAATTATGTAAAATGAAAGCCCATAAAGCTGGTGGGAGGGTGCAGAGCACTGGCTGGTTTTTCTCTTCTGCTTTTTTGGCAAATTCACCAAAAATAAATGAAGTTTTGGAGCTATTTTAAAGGGAAATTGCCAAAAACGACACTGCCGACATGGGTTGTCATATGTTTGGCAACCCTATCATACACAGTGACAACACAAATCAACTGAATTTAATAAACAAGGGGACTAGAACCGGCATCCAAGCAGTTCATAGTTTTCCACTTGATAACCTCTTTAATAGGCTGTGGAATTTGCTTGCAGAAGAGGCTTGGCCTCTAAGAAAAAGGCTTCTTCAGTTTACTGTATTCTTCCCATCTCCAGTTTTCAGATGGTGCCTTCTTGAAACCACGTCTCACCAAGTTAAAACGAAGTTGGTGTGTTAATAGGCAATATTCCTAGATAACTTACCCAGCCTGAAACCCAGGACAGCTGCTGCCAGTCTATGTAGATAGCACTGAGCTAGATGCACACAAGGGTCCGAGTCCATATAAGGCAGCTGCTGCTGTTTCTATGAAATCTTTCAGGTGTTCCACGTATAGCAGTGACCCAGCAGTGCTTTATTCAGCTAAGCAGAATCAACAAATCTTTCAGATGCCAGCCAGGTCTGTGGCACTTGGCAGGTTACATCTCAGCTACCAGGCAGGGAGGATTGGGAATCATTTGGGCACTTTATCAGAAGTGATGGTAAATGTTAGTAGGTCAGCTGAAATGGTAGACATGCCTAACCTTTTGTGCTTTCATGAAACAGCTGCTGCTGTTTCAAGCACCCTCTCTCTTGCAGATGCTATGGCACTTGCAGCTGGTATGCGAGTAGGTTTCCCCTCTTTGCTCTCTTTACCAAAGAGGTGAGGAGGCAGCCAAGTTTCCTTGCTGATGGTGCCACTCCTTTGGAAACTCACCACCTAGAGAAGCCCACCCAGTCCCCACTCCCTCACAAGGGTTAGGAAGCTGGTGGGCATCCTTCTTGTGTTCTCTGTCCTGGTTGTAATGTTTTGTTATTGTTCTCCAGCTGCTGTTTTCTTGATACGTGGTGCTGGTTTGGTTGATATTGTCTATATTTCAGCTCCATAAGCATTCTTGAGTACCTAATGATAATGAAAGGCAGGGATGTTGACATGAGCCAACAGTGTGACGCGGCAGCTAAAAAAGCCATTGCAATTCTGGGCTGCATCAATAGGAGTATAGCATCTAGATCAAGGGAAGTAATAGTGCCACTGTCTTCTGCTCTGGTCAGACCTCACCTGGAGTACTGTGTCCAGTTCTGGGCACCACAGTTCAAGAAGGACACTGACAAACTGGAACGTGTTCAGAGGAGGGCAACCAAAATGGTCAAAGGCCTGGAAACGATGCCTTATGAGGAATGACTAAGGGAGCTGGGCATGCTTAGCCTGGAGAAGAGGAGGTTCAGGGGTGATATGATAGCCATGTTCAAATATATAAAAGGATGTCACATAGAGGAGGGAGAAAGGTTGTTTTCTGCTGCTCCAGAGAAGCGGACACGGAGCAATGGATCCAAACTACAAGAAAGAAGATTCCACCTAAACATTAGGAAGAACTTCCTGACAGTAAGAGCTGTTTGACAGTGGAATTTGCTGCCAAGGGGTGTGGTGGAGTCTCCTTCTTTGGAGGTCTTTAAGCAGAGGCTTGACAACCATATGTCAGGAGTGCTCTGATGGTGTTTCCTGCTTGGCAGGGGGTTGGACTTGATGGCCCTTGTGGTCTATTCCAACTCTATGATTCTATGTAGTTCCCTATTGCCCAATTGATTTCAAGGATAAACCAAAGGAAGGGGTGGAAAATGTTTACCAGTTAAGGTGCTCTGTACGTCAAATAATAGCAATTTGCTGGTTGCCTGCCACATGAATGCTAGTTTTACCCTTCTCAGCTCAGCATTCCTCACTAGAACAATTTCTGGGTTTTTTGTTTATAAGTTGACAAAATTTAAAAGCAGATAAAAAAATTGTTTTCATCATTGTCAGATTTTCTGCTGATCTCTTGAGAGCTGCTCAGATTCTTTCTAAAGTATGTGCTACAATATTCTTGCAGGAAATGTAAAAATCAAATATTTTCTCTCATTGGAGAAAAGTTAGCTTTGTAGAAGAAAATTTAACATGAACCACTACAGCGTTAAAGGAGCTTTCCATGAGCCTCTAAGTTAGGCTTCCTCAACCTCAGCCCTCCAGAAGTTTTGAGACTACAATTCCCATCATCCCTGACCACTGGTCCTGCTAGCTAGGGATCATGGGAGTTGTAAGCCAAAAACATCTGGAGGGCCGAGGTTGAGGAAGCCTGCTATAAGTCTTTTAAATGCAACCAAGACTAATGCTGGATTTTACATCAGGAACTAGTCTCCCTTTGGAAGGGAGAGCCTCTACATTTGCCATGCATGGTGACCTTGGGCAATTTGTTTTAGTCATGCTTTATCCTACATTCTCCTATTAAATGACATTACCAGCCTTCATAACAATACATCATCCCCACCCCCTTTTTGGTTAAGGAACATTCTTGGAGATGTTAACTAATGTTTTACGCCGTAGTGTAAACCCAGTCTGTGCCAAACAATGAGTGGCTAGTGTTTGACTGCCAAGGAAATTGGAAGAGAGAACTGTGTTTGTGTTCTCCAGAAAGCCCTTAGGGGCTGCTCTTTGGGCTGGCCCGAGGGAGTATGCGCAGCAACTGGCTGATATGTGCTTATGCTGGAACCCCTTTGTGGGAGACTTCCCCATTCCACTGGATCTCATGCCTAGCTGACACACACATAGCAGGTGAGCTGGTAAAGACTTGCGGACCATACGGCATCAGACTGCAGGAAGAGATTTTCTCTTGGGGAAACCAGCATATCAGGAAGAAACCTAGTGTGGTACTTAAGTAAGTTTTACTCAGAGTAGAAACGTTGAAATGAATGGATGAGACTAAGTTTTACAGTTAGTGAAGCTTACTTGAATACCACTCCTAGACTAGAGGTCATCTTCCTGCTGCCTGTTCAGCCTGGTTTTGCATGCAAATCAGCTGCTGCCATCTTTATCTCAAATTCCAGCTGTTTCTTGCCAGGGCAGGCTAGACAAGAGAGGTCTGAAAAGGCCTGAGCGTCTCCAGGAAGTAGTGTGCAAGATCTTGGTATTCAAGTAAGCCATCTGTGGTCAGGGATAATCTGGGTCTTCCTCCAGCTGCAAGCTTTCAGACCCATATGTTAAGCCATCTGGTTAAAGGTAAAGGTAAAGGTAAAGGTACCCCTGCCCGTACGGGCCAGTCTTGCCAGACTCTGGGGTTGTGCGCCCATCTCACTCAAGAGGCCAGGGGCCAGCGCTGTCCGGAGACACTTCCGGGTCACGTGGCCAGCGTGACATCGCTGCTCTGGCGAGCCAGAGCCGCACACGGAAACGCCGTTTACCTTCCCGCTGGTAAGCGGTCCCTATTTATCTACTTGCACCCGGAGGTGCTTTCGAACTGCTAGGTTGGCAGGCGCTGGGACCGAGCAACGGGAGCGCACCCCGCCGCAGGGATTCGAACCGCCGACCTTTCAATCGGCAAGCCCTAGGCGCTGAGGCTTTTACCCACAGCACCACCCGCGTCCCAGCCATCTGGTTACTTGCTTCTAAACATCAGCCCAGGGAATGCTTGTGTCAGGTTAGATAATAAAATTTCCAGTTCTAATTCCAGCTTCTCCATGCATTCAGAGAGCACACTCGCTTTTAATTTTACCAAACTGAACTGCCCTGTCCTCCCAGTTCCTGCTTCATCCTTTCATAAAGCTTCCTCTGATCTTAAAGCAAAGACCATCTCTTTGCAGGCCTGCCACCCGCTTGGTGAGGTGACCTTTACAAGCCTCAGGTTGGCAGTCCTGTACTGCAGAATCAGCTATGCAGACACCTTTCTTTCCATGTGAACCTTTGGAGCAGCACTTTGATGCCATCGGGTGCCTCTGAACCTGTGAAAAGAGTGCACCAACCTGGTATTCATTGCAGATGAGGATTCTGCATCATTCTGCTTCTGCCAGCCACCTGGTGATGGCTTCCTGAATACCTTGAAATGTCAACCTTCTCCATTTGCCATGAGGCCTGTCCCATCAGGTGCACTCCACTCCACCTCCTTG
Source organism: Podarcis gaigeae (assembly GCF_964106915.1). Classification (NCBI taxonomy): domain Eukaryota; kingdom Metazoa; phylum Chordata; class Lepidosauria; order Squamata; family Lacertidae; genus Podarcis; species Podarcis gaigeae. Next base: position 56,095,236 of record NC_139689.1, read on the forward strand.
ACTTCATACCATATGAATTTTAACCCTTCCTTTTCACCTGGCCCTTCCCCTTTCTCAGATGGACTGCACTTTGAGTGTCCCACCAGCAGCATTTTGAACAAAAAAGGAGCCCTCTGGATCTGGCCAGCAGCCCATCCAGTCCACCATGCTGCTTTGACAGTAGCCAACCAGATGCCTCAGGGGAAACCCCATAAGCAGGGCATAAGCACAAGCATTTTCTCCCTCCTGTGGTTTCCTGCAACAGGAACATAGCCATCCTGGCTAGTATCCATTGAAAGCCCCCTCTTTCATGAATTTGTCCAGTCCTCTTTTAAAGCCATTTCCTGTGGGAGAGAGTTCCATAGTTTATGCGCTGTGTGAAGAAGGACTTTTCTGACTGCAAAACTTAAGTGCAAGTGAGTGTGTGCTTTGCTGGCCTTACTGCTTTCTCTTCTTTGAGCCCTTTCAGTTTTGAGCTTTGTTGATAGGGTTGATTTCATTTCTCTATTATATCTCTTCTGATTTTATGTTTGTGGCATCCAGTCTAAACCTTTTGCAAGATAGGCCACAAAATCATCAGGAATACCACCACTGCTGCATACAACAAGCAAAATGTTTGTTGATACTAAATGTTCATGGCTCCACAAAAGTGATGTCACTTGCAGGATGCTGTGGGAGAGAAATACGTAACTTAGATCATTCAGGCAGCCTTCTGGTTGCATAGCAACCTTGGAGCTGTAGCGGCTGGTATTATTAGCAGTGAGAGCATTCAGCTACATGGCACAAGAGTAGGTGGGATGTTTAGTTAGGTGTTGAGAAAAATGAGCTCTGCTTGCATCTCCTGCACTGCTTTAATATAGCAGCAGCTCTTGTTCTCCTAGTGCATGGAGATGAGAGAGACACATACATACTGATCTCCTGGCCTGTTGCTAGCTGTCAGAGTTTTGCATCTCTTTGGCTTGTGTGTGTTCCCAAACCTGCAACTGTCCTAGTTTGCTAATGACCAAGTAAGTCTCAAGGATCGCTAAGGTCTCATCTCCTGTTCATCCCTTTGTGGTTTTTAGCAATAAAGGGTAAAGGGACCCCTGACCATTAGGTCCAGTCGTGACTGACTCTGGGGTTGCGGCACTCATCTCGCTTTACTGGCCGAGGGAGCCAGTGTACAGCTTCTGGGTCATGTGGCCAGCATGACTAAGCCGCTTCTGGTGAACCAGAGCAGTGCACGGAAATGCCGTTTACCTTCCCGCCGGAGTGGTACCTATTTATCTGCTTGCACTTTGACGTGCTTTCGAACTGCTAGGTTGGCAGGAGCAGGGACCAAGCAACAGGAGCTCACCCCGTCACGGGGATTCAAACCGCTGACCTTCTGATCAGTGAGTCCTAGGCTCTGTGGTTTAACCCACGGCGCCACCCGTGTCGCTTTGTGGTTTTTAGCAATAGTCCATAACATTTGCTGTTCTGTCATATCCACCTACATACCACGAGAGCAGGCGTGCGTATGTTCTTGGTGATTGCACTATTGATGGGGAACTCTCTGAAATCCTGGTCACACTACAGAGGGGGTGGGGGTAAAACTGTGCTCCTGGATTGTACCATTGCAGGCTGCCATTAGTAGGAGAGGCGGCTGCATATCTGAGCTCTTCCCACTCTTCCCAAATAAACTCACTCTGCACAGCAAACCAGTTTATTAAGCAAAAGGTTGGAGATGTTTTCCACATGCAAAGTGGTGTGTGTGTCTGTGTCTGTCTATAGTACATCCCCTGCAGTCTGAAATGGGACAGTCCAGGAATGTTTTGTCACCTCACTTGTGTAGACCAGGCTGGAGCCTGAGGGTTGGATCCAAGTAACTTCTGCTCAGGGTGGACTCGCTAAAATTAATGGACCTGTTAGCCATGTTCATTAGTTTCAATGCATCTACTCTTAGTAGGACTGGTGATTTGGGGTGCTGCTGCATTTGTGTTTTAATTATTGTAAACAAGCCTTGGGACCTGGGGGTGAAGGATGCGTAATAAATAGTAGTAATAATAATAACTTTAAATGAGCCTTGTTTAAATGAGCTGTGCTACTATCAGAACTCTTTCTAGCATGTCCATAATAATAATAATAATAATAATAATAATAATAATAATGGTTTATTACTTATACCCCGCCCATCTGGCTGAACTTCCCTAAAGAGGGCTGCCTTCAGTTGTCTTTTAAAAGTAAAATAGTTGTTTATTGCTTTGACATCTGCTGGGAGGGTGTTCCACAGGGCAGGCGCCACTACCGAGAAGGCCCTCGGCGCTGGATCTCAGTGTCCGGGCTGAATGATGGGGGTGGAGACGCTCCTTCAGGTATACAGGACCAAGGCCGTTTAGGGCTTTAAAGGTCAGCACCAACACTTTGAATTGTGCTCGGAAACGTACTGGGAGCCAATGCAGATCTCTCAGAACCGGTGTTATGTGGTCCCGGCAGCCACTCCCAGTCACCAGTCTAGCTGCCGCATTCTGGATTAATTGCAGTTTCCGGGTCACCTTCAAGGGTGGCCCCACGTAGAGCGCGTTGCAGTAGTCCAAGCGGGAGATAACTAGAGCATGCACCACTCTGGCAAGACAGTCCGCGGGCAGGTAGGGTCTTAGCCTGCGTACCAGGTGGAGCTGGTAGACAGCTGCCCTGGACACAGAATTAACCTGTGCCTCCATGGACAGCTGTGAGCCCAAAATGACTCCCAGGCTGCGCACCTGGTCCTTCAGGGGCACAGTTACCCCATTAAGGACCAGGGAATCCCCCACACCCGCCCGCCCCCTGTCCCCCAAAAACAGTACTTCTGTCTTGTCAGGATTCAACCCCAATCTGTTAGCCGCCATCCATCCTGCAACAGCCTCTAGGCACTCACACAGGACCTTCACCGCCTTCACTGGTTCTGATTTAAAGGAGAGGTAGAGCTGGGTGTCATCTGCATACTGATGAACACCCAGCCCAAACCCCCTGATGATCTCTCCCAGCGGTTTCATAGCACTCTCCCACCCTGGCCCTGCTCCCACGGTGGAGTCTACCTCCTTCTGAATCTGAGCGACTTTATCTGCAAAAAAACTTTGCAAAAGCATTGCAGGAGATCTTGGGGTCCCTACCAGGCCCTGATAGATTGCAAACCACCTGAAAGAGTCTCCTGCTGTTGTTTTCTGCAGATGCAATGGAGGCAGTGAAGAAGGCCCTCTTCGCCATTGCCACTTGGTAGGCTTGACGTTGAGCTCTAGCCCGTGTCCGGTCTGATTCAGAATGAGTTTTCTACCACTGGCGCTCTAGCCATCTCAAAGATTGTTTCATCACCCTCAGCTCCGGGGAAAACCACGGGGCTGTCCGGGCTCCATGCAATCAGAGAGGGTGCCTCGGAGCCAGACAGTCAATAGCCCTGGTTAGCTCCGCATTCCAGCGGGCCACCAGGGAATCAGCTGAAAGGCCATCAACTTGGGATAAAACATCCCCTACCACTCTCTTACACATGTAAGTCAGACTCTGTCATGTTTAACTGTTGTGGTTTCCAGCTAAAGAGTTCTAGCATTTTAAGAAGTCTAGACACCTTCTTAAAATGACATTTGTAAGACTTTGTGGAGGGGGAACCCATGAAAAAAGTCACTATTCCTTGTCAATATTTCCTAGACCCAGTGATGTTTCTGTGTCCTCTGCTGGATTTCAGAGACAAGGGATATTCATCTGGATGGCTTAAGTTTGGACTATCTGATGCTTCAGACATAGAGGATATTGGGAGTCCACACTATAGGCAAAGGAAGGAGAGTGGCTCATTGGCAGAGCATGTGCTGTGCATGCAGAAGGATGCAGGGTCAATCCTCAGCTTCTCTGGATGGGGCTGACAAGGTCCCTTGCCTGGAGAACCACCTCCGGGCAGTGCAAATAGAACAGGCTTAGAGGCACCGAAGATCTGGCTTGGTATAAGAGAGCTTCCCATGTACCCACAATGGTGTCCCAGCACTCTGTCAGGGCTCCAAGGCACACCTTTTAGACTGCCTCCTTCTTGGCCCTTCCCCCCACCCTGCCCTTGAAATGTTGGCTACCCCAAGCCACTCATGTGCTGGGGTTCAGAGGGTTGGGCTGGTGGCTGCACTGGCTCCTTCTCCTCTCTGCATCTACAGAGGAGTCATCAGCTACAGAAAAATGCTGTGTCTTCATGCTGTGGGAAATCTTCCAGATAACTGCCATGGCTGGTGAGGTCAGTTGGGATAGGATCCTGCTCAGTTCTAGGAACTGTTTATCTGTTGCTGCAGCAGCAAACGTTAGGGGAGAGGAAGGTTTCTCTCACTCAGGAAATTGCTCTGCCTAACGCCATCTGCACATTGGACAGGGGTTCTTCACCGGGTCTAGAAGAAGGCATTGGGCCATGTTCAGATCCTTGTGGGCAAAGTTAACCTATCCAGTAGTGAGTATTTGGAAATGGTGCTTGGATTTTGTGTGTGTGTGTGTGTGTGTGTTGGTGTGCTTTCTGGGGAGCAATATGTGGATTTTGCCTTTACATTTCTGTGTGGTCAGTAAACTTTTTAAAAGAAATATGTGCCTGTTCTGTATCACTCAGTTTCCCACGGGCATCTGGTTGGCCACTGTGAGAACAGGAGGCGGGGCATGAGTACTCTGTTAGCCCTCTGCTCAGTTGGAGTGGAGACAGGATACCTTGAGTAAAGTGACATTAAAATTGTCACCTGATTAAAATGATGTGGTCAGTTTAATCACTTAAATATGTACATGTATAAAAGCAATAGTTCTGTTTTATAGAATGCCCTTGGAGCAGCCTTCCCCCACCTAATGCCCTTCAGATGTTCTGGCCTGCAACCTGCATTAGCACCAGCCGGCATGGTTGTCTGGGAGTTGTAGTCCAAAACATTTGGAGGGCAGGAACCAAGATGGAGTAGGCTGACAACTTGGAGGCATTTTTTACAATGCAAAGGAAAACAGGTCACGTCTGCCTGCTGTGCCATCCTGTCTTTTTAAAAATTCATTGCATTAAAAATAGATTTAAAGAACACATTGAGTAATTGAGGGCACATTTTTAGTCAATGAAAGGGTTTTTAATCCATCTAGCTAAACATTGCAGCCATGGAACTGCAGGCACTCCTAAAGCTGTGCTGGTAGAAGGGGGTTGCTTGTTTTCCAGGCACAACTGCACGGGTTGAAAGGAGGCTTGCAAGTAGCTAGTCACCAGGTTACCAGGGCTGCCTCTGGCAGTTCAAGCACTTTGCAAAAGTTGGTGGTTGTCTTACTTTAGGGTTGCAGGTGGCCCATAGCTTTTTAGGAAGGCTGGAGAAAGTTATCAGGGCAGGGACATACTTTTGTAGTTGCCCTGAAGCAAAAAACGTATCCCAGAGACTGCCTCTCTATGCCCCATCTTGGTATATCTGATCTCCCTCTGAGAGAAATTCCAATCCATCCACTGACTTAGAAACTAGGATGTGTGTGGACAAACATTTGTGAGAGTGGCTGGACTTCCTTTTTCTGAAAATTCACCCCAACCTGAGCCTAGCTAAGAGGTGCATGAGGGTTGGTGTATTTTAGCTGATTGTTTGGTTGTGTGTCATGTTTTCAGTGGGATAGTGTGGAGAACAGAACTGTATTTAACTAAGCAGGCACCAAGGATTGCTTGCTGCACCTTGAATGCATCATGTGGATTCTGGTGAGTAGTTACATTGCAAAGCAATGACATAGAAGACTGCTACAGGTCTAGGGGAGCTATTGCTCAGCAACTTGGCTATTGGCGGGGCACCTTGAACTCTTCATACGAATGCTTCTGTATGGTGAGGAAATTTCCGTGTTCTTAGGTTGCCTTTGTGATGACTTTTGCTTGCAGTGGTTAAGAACTTCTGGTTTAAAGAGCAGACTCTTTCAGATAAGGGCAAATTGTGTTTTTACTACTTGGGGGGGGGGCAGAGTGGCTGCGGCAACCTAGTCAGATGGGTGACATATAAATAATAAATTGTTATTGTTATATAAACCTTTTCACCAGCCACAGTCCGAACTGCAGCATAGATATTCTGAAAAAGGGGTGTATGGGTGGGTGGGGGGTGTTTGTTTCTCACATACGCCACAGACTTGGGCTTTTTATTTTATTTTACAAAGTTTGTGATCAACCTGTGGAAGGAATTTGCAATCAAATGCTACCAGCTGAAATGCAAAGGATAAGAGACAGAGAGAGCAAGAGAGAGAGTGCCATTTTGCTACCAGAAGGTGCCAGCCTGTGTCTGTACCAGTCCTCTCACTTTATGTGGACAACATGGACCCACCAAGAAACTGCCTGTAGCAGAAGTGTGCAACTCAGCCTTGCATCTATGTGCCCCCCAACCACAAACTGGGGTGCAACTCTTTCAAATGTTTTGCCTGGAGGATTTTTTTGGGTGTCTCTCGACACTTCCCATCATTGGTAGAAGAATTTCTACAGCACATTTTGATGTCTAAAGATAATCTTTCATGACAAAGTCATGGCTTACACATTCAAGCTGTCCCTTTAGCAGACTTTTTACTCACAGGAGGAGTGTTAAAAATGTAGATTTTTCATTGTTCTCCATGTACACATTTACTGGGTTTTTTTAATTCCCATTGCTGATGGTGAGTGTGGTGAGTAACCAGGCTCCTGTCCAGCGGACTAGTTAGCGAGTTTCACCCAGAAGCTCCTGTAGGTTCACATGGCCTTCTCTGGCCAGCTGACTGCAGGGCCTTCTTTTGGTGGTGTGGCTCCCAACCTCACACCCTGCATGTTCCAGCAGGTATTTAATGTGTCGCATAAATAACATGTGGTGGCTGTTTGCCTCAAGATATTCATTGAGCTGGAGGTTCTAAACTCTTTCCCCAAGACTGAGTCTAGAAACAAAAATGTTGTACCACGGAGTCTCCATTACCTTAGTAGAGCAGCTGTACTAACAAACTGGAAACTTTCATATGGTTTGGGTCAAGTAGTTTAGAGCAACATGTAATTATTCCACAGTCTCTCATAATCCAAATCAGTTCTCTCTATTTCTTATTTTTCCAACCTTAAATTTAGTTCTCCACATTCTTGCAACAATTTGAAATTTTTTTTAGAAAAAGCTCATGAAAATTCATCAGCATTTCAGTGTGAATTTATCTGAATACATTCTGTATGCAATTGTGCCCAATACACACATTCATGCATACCAATTTCCCCGGCCTAACACAATGCATTTCACTAATCTGTGCAGCTTTTATCTGCACTTTTGGACACATTACTTGACTAGGGAACTATACTGGATTTTTTTTTTAAGAAATGCACATTTCAAGGGATGGTTGTGTTCTGAGTCACATTTGATTTGGAATATGGGAGTTTGGCCAGTTTGTCTTCAAATGCAGACTAAATAGAATTTCTCCCCCTCCCTAAATCCAGGGCCTTTCTCACAATAAGCCTTTTCTCCCTGCCTGTGTTATCTAGCCAGAAGCTCTTCTGAATTTTCCCTGTGGGTCAATGCAAAGTCACCCCGCTTTGGAGAGAGGAGAGCCCCAATCCATCAGGATGTTCTCTGGCACAAGAACCCATAGATTATGGTCTGGTGAAGCTTGCTGTGACTCAAACAAGGAGTTTGATTGTGCTTCTGAGTGGAAGGTCCCTTTCCAGTGAGCACAAGAATTTTTAAAGCAAATATTTAAAGGTCTTCTGTGGCTTCTGTTGGACAACAGCCCAGAGGACACCATGGCAAAGTTGTCCACTGGACAAGTTCTTACTCGAGTTCTGCCTTGTCTCACCAGTAGCCACTTGGTCTGGTCGCAACTAAGACTATAACCTGGGTTCTGGGACCTGAGTAGATCCCCAGGGCTTAAACAGAGAGTCTCCTTGTTTGTGGCTGGGACTTGCCCTCCTGAGCTACCCCTGGCTGTACTTTCTCTCAGTTTCCTCAGGCACAGAAAGGAGTGTGTGTCTGTGTTGTAAAGGTCCCTGCCATTAGCAGTGCACAAGTTGGAATCCTTTGGAGTGGCCACTCTTGGTGTGTGTTGTTAGCAAATCACTCCTTTGTTGCTAACATTGTGGCTGGTGTGTCACATGTCTGTGTTTACTTCCCTGAGCTGGGAAGGTTCTGAGGACGGAAGAGTGTGGCCGACCAGCAGCTCAGCTTGAGGACCCTGGCAGTGCTTGAAGAACCTCCTCCTGTGTTTACTTCCCTTCTAGAGGGATGCTGATGGCAGGACTGAGAGCAAATCAAATAACTTTTTTGGGTTTCAGAGGGCCTTGGCAAAGGAAGCACATAGTTCTTTTTTAATGAAAAGTGATTGTCATGATAGGCTGGGTAGAAGGGACCAGAATCATTTGGTGGCTGGAATGGAACTGCATAAAACAAAGGGCTTTTATTGGGCTGACCTAGCTTTATTCTGCTCTTTCGCTTTGCTGTCTCCATTAATTAACATGTACCATATTATTTTTCAATAGCTTTGCCTGTTGGTAGTGACCTAATCGTGGCACAGTTGCCAAGCGAGAGAGAGAGAGAGAGAGAGCAGGCCTGTGATGGGCATTCCGTAAACAAAAGGGGTTGGGCAAGATAAGAAGGACCTTGAACAGGTTAGCCCAGGGGTCAGCAAACTCTTTCAGCCATGGGCCAGTCCACTGTCCCTCAGACCTTTGGAGGGCCAGACTATATTTTTTGGGGGGGAAATGAACAAATTCCTATGCCCCACAAATAACACAGAGATGCATTTTAAATAAAAGCACACATTCTACTCATGTAGAAACACACAGATTGCCGGACCACCTGCAGGCCAGATTGAGAAGGCGATTAGGCCGGATCTGGCCCCCGGGCCTTAATTTGCCTACCCATGGGTAGCCAAACAGAAAAGAAAAATGTATAAAGTGAGAGAAAGGAACACTCAGTACCAGATTTTGGGGTGTTCACTGGTTTCTAAAACCAGCTTTGTCTAGGCATGAGTGTATGCTCTGTTTCTTAAGAGGAAAATTTGGCACATTTTGTGAGAGAACCCTGCTATTTTTCTGTGAGTCCTTCTAACTCTTTTCCCGCATGATACAAGAAGGCTGACCCAGGAGCCCCACCCCCATTACTCTTCCTGGGAATCCGGCTTTCTAGTCAAGGAAGCTCATAGCCCTCACACAGCAACAATACCTAGAGCAGTTTAAGTGACACCAGGTTTCAGCCTCCTTGAAAGTTGTCCTTTTAAAGGTGACTTCCCCATATTTTTGGCCCTTTGCTGTATTGGGGTGGAGCTGTTTATAAGAACAAGCAAGCAGCCATGGAACAAGGGTCACCTCTCAGTTTCTACAGATGATTCCCTATAGAAGGTGGGGGTGGGATGCTTGGAAAGCCCCTTGGGGAGGCCACACCCTGCTAAGTGCCAGGAGGAAACAGACATCACGACCCTTTATTCGCCATCACTCCCCTAGACCTGCTAGCTGTTCCTTGCCCTAGAAGGGGCTAATGCATGCTCCCCCCCCCCTTGTGTGTTGCAGGATCAGCTGAAGCAGTGCTTTGGCAGGCCAGCTGCAGAAGCCAAGGACACCGACACGCTTGTGCAAGAGACGGACAGTCAGTATGGCACCTGGAGCGACCAGCGACACAGTGTGGACAGGTGAGGCTCCTGGGGTGGCACCCCTGAGCAGCCAAGGTCCACGGATCCCTTTGTAAGGGAGAAGGGCCTGCTCCCACCTGGAGTCAGGATCCACTTGGGATCTACCTTTCTCTTTCCCAGTCTCTTACAATGGATGGGAGCTGGGCAGTGGCTCCTTCTGATCCCTGCACTTTTGCAATAGGCTTGAACCTTGGAAACGGAGCCCTTGATCTGTTTTGTGTCCTTGGGCAGAGGTGCTGCCTCTAAGCTTCAGTTCCCCTTTTGCAAAAGGGGCAGAGTGAAGGCTGTATATCACAGGGGGCTTGGTAAGCTAGAGCTGTACAGAATTGCAGAACTGAGAGGCCTTTGAGCTTCTGGACTTGATTTCAGTAAGGCTTTTGACAAAAGTCCCCAATGATATTCTTGTGAAAATGCTGGTAAAATGTAACTGTTAGGTGGATTTGTAGCTCGTTGACTGACCAAACCCAAGCAGTAATGGTTAATGGTTCCTTGTCATCCTGGAAAAAAATGACAAGTGGGGTACCACTGGGTTCTATCTTGGGCCCATTGTTGTTCAATGTCTTTATAAACGACTTGGATGAAAGAATTGAGGGGATGCTCATCGAATTTGCAGATGGCACCAAACTGGGAGGGGGAGCTAATGCCACAGAAGACAGATTCAAAATTCAAAATTACCTCAACAGATTGGAGAACTGGGCACAAGCTAACAAAATGAATTTTAATAGGGACTATCTATATCTATATCATCTATATCTATATCTATATCTATATCTATATCTATATCTATATACACACATACAAATTTTAACATAATCCCTACTGGTAAGATGGTCACAAAATAGATTTCCAATTACACCCCCACCCCACAATTTCCCCCAACTTCCCTTTCTGGTTTATAACGTATTCACTTCTCCTGCATGTTATCTTATTCCCTAATATAGTAAAGTTAAGATTATACTTCATTATTATGTTCTATTTGTTGATTGTGTTTACTAAAACCCTGCAAGTGAGTCCATTTCCTTATGTTGCTTCTGTATGTACATCATAAATGGTTCTCAGTCTTTTAAAAAGTCAATATTGTCCTTATCTTTAGGTCTTTCAGTCAACTTCACCATTTCAGCATATTCCATCAGTTTTTCTTTCCATTGCTATTTCGTTGGCATTTCATTGCCTTTCCACTTTTGAGCTAGTAACATTTTAGCCACTGTTGTAGTATACATAAATAATTTTTTCTTGTCTTTTGGCAAATCTTGACCTAAAATGCCTAATAAGAAAGCTTCTGGTCTTTTAACAAAGGTTATCTTAAACATTCTTTTTCATTTCATTTCTTTTCATCATGTACCAATAGTTTTTAATTATTTTACAATTCTACCACATGTGATAAAACGTTCCTTCTTTTTCTTTACATTTCCAACACTTATTGGAGCTTGTTCTATACATTTTGGCCATTTTCGCTGGTGTAATAAACCATCAGTACATCATTTTCATATAATTCTCTTTTAACAATACACAATCAGTAAATTTTAAATTAACTTTCCATAACTTTCCCCAGTCTTCCATTTGTATATTATGACCTATATTTTGTGCCCATTTAATCATTACCGATTTAACCTCTTCGTCTTTCGTCTCCCATTCTAACAATAAATTATACATTTTCTTTAAAAGTTTATTATTATCCTCTGTAATTTCTCTTTGGAATCTATATATGGTATAACAGAATCCTTTCTTGTTATCTTCTTTAAAAACCTAATTTAGTTGCAGCCAATCATGAACAAAGTCTCTAATCTCCTCATAATCCAGTTTCCATATTTATCCTTTTGATTGATATTCCCTCTGTTGGGGCAACCCACCAGGGCATTTTTTGTTCTAATAAATCTTTATATTTCCCCCATACTTTTATTAATGATTTCCTAATTATATGGTTACGGAAGCCTTTATGTAGCTTCCCTTTACTGTACCATAAATACTCATTGCCAGCCAAATCATGTCCTTCCAGGTCTAATAAATCAGTATTTTCTAATTTGACCCAATCCCGGATCCAAGTAACACAGCTCGCTTCATAATACAATTTAAAATCTGGAAGGGAGAATCCGCCTCTATCTTTAATATCTGTTAATATTTTATGTTTTATTTTCGGTTTCTTCCCTTTCCAAATAGAAATACATTTTTTGCCATTTGTCATAAAATCGGGGGGATTTCCTTGTAAATGGCTATCTCATTACTATCAACCTGGAGACTGTTTTCATAATTTTTTGGAGAATAGCTCCCCTGACCCCAAGCAGTCTCCAGGTTGCTTTCTAGCTCTAGAAGTCTTCGAACGAAACCCGGTAGCAACTTGATTCTTCCAGATACTCCTGACTTTCCCCCAACCAATCAGCAATTGTCTTGGCTATATATGTCAACAAATCTTGTTTCTCCCTCCTTCTCTGGCAAACCTCTTATTCTGAGAATATTGGATTTTTGCCTCATCTCAAGGAGGGCAAGCTGTAGCTCAAATTGGTCCTGCCTACCCGATAGACCTCTCATGTCGCTCTTAATTACCTCTTGTTCTTCCTGCAATTCTTGGATGACTTTTTCCGTTTTTTGAGTTTTGGTCTCCAAATTTTTAACGGTTATTTCCGTGGCATCTGTCACGTTTTTCTATGCTTTTCCATCTCCCCCCTAATATCCTCCTTGACACTATCAAATTGTGTTTGTATTTGTGCCAGCATTTGCTTTTTAAAGTCTCCCAAAATGGAAACCATCTGAGATGCTATACTGCCCTTAGGAACTGAATCTCATCGACCTGAGAGGCCTTTACTTCTTTCTAGTTGGAGATGCCATCCCTTGCTTACTTACAATTTTATGTCTGTTTAAGAAGAGACATTAAAAACACTGGCAAAACAATGGCTTCTCAGTGTCACTCTTATCCAGGGGTCGGCAAGGTTTATCTCGCTTGGGCTGGTTCACTCCACTGGAGATCCCTCCATGGCCCTCCGTGGGCCAGATTTCCGGTGTCTGCTGCGCAGGTGAGATTTTCAGCGTCTGAGTATGCGCAGACCCGATTTCCGGCACCACAGAAGCGAGTCCCTGCATTGCGCTGCACTGGTTTAGCGCAGCGCGCGGGGGCTCGCCGAGCAGGCAGCTTGGTTCGGGGGCGGCTCGTGGGCTGGTTAAATGACCCCCGTGGGCCGCTTGTGGCCCATGGGCCTTAGCTTGCCTACCCCTGCTCTTATTAGTTGTTCAAGGCCACCTCTCAGATTTTTGTTTCGGTTCTCAACCTAATAACAAGAGCAAACAGGATGGAAACGAAAAAAATCAAACTGTTCGCAGAGACATAGTATGTTCACCAATACAAAGAGTACACATTTAGCAAATATGGACAATGTAACTTTAGGTTTATAGGAATTTAAAGATTAAGCAATTTAAAGATTAAACTGTAGGCACACTTAATAAAAAAAATTAAAAAATGTAATGCTGCTCATAGCTGCTCAGTTCTTTTGATTTATTATTATTATTATTATTATTATTATTATTATTATTATTATTTATTATTATTTACTGAATTTATATACCGCCCTATACCCGGGTCTTTCAGTACTTCCAAATAGTTCCTGTCAGACGTGGGTAATTTTAAATTGTAAATCCAAAATGTTTATACATCCAAAATAATTGTAAATCCAAATTAATATGATATTTTCCTTACACACTGCTCTTCACCGTTCTTCATATTATTTCTCACAACGTATGCCCTCCAGCTAATTCCAGGCACTCTCCCGTCCCGAGGGTCCCTCCCAGAGTTGGGTGAGTGTTCACCTGCTTAGCTTTGGGTCTGATTGTGGAGATCCAGGTGTTATTAATCCAAAATCCAGAAAGCCGGTGCTCTTTTGTCAAGCTCCAATTTAAAGGATATTATTCCAAATCAGGACTAATAGAGCACCTTCCAAGTTTAGTGTCAAAACCAATCCTGTTAAATTCCAAAAAAGAAAAAAATAGTTCTCTTTTAAAAAAAAAAAATTTTTTATTAAGTTTTCTATTTTAACAATCCAATCAAATCACATTAAGTATTCCAAATTATACATATACACATCAAATAATCCAAATATTCTGCTGAGTTATTAATTTTTTATTGGGACTTCCCATGCTTCAAGTTCAGGGGGGCGGGGCTCTGATCAATCTCATATCTCTACTGCTTTTGATAGTCATTTCTAATAGTTCCTTTAAATCTTCCTGTTGTTTTCCTTCTTTCATGGCCTCTGAGTTGTTTCCACAAGCGAGTTGAAGTAAAATGATGTGTTTCTGTGTGAATTTTATGTGTATGATACCCCTCTGTCCTTTGCAGTATCTCCTCACAGGCTGGTATTTCTGCCGAATCAATCCAAAAGTCTTTTCGCTGCTGGCAGCCGCCATCTTCTTTCAGTTCCTATGTAATCAGTTATAAGCGTCTGCTCATTAATTTTCCCAGACCGGTTGCATCAAAATTAGCCTTTCTAGGGGAGATTTACCAAATCGGACTTGAAGTACAAATACAGTAGCATATTAAAGGCTCAGCTCCCCCTATGACTATTTATAATTCTGCAGCTCAGTCTTATTCCATAATGGTGGTTTTCCAAATTAAAAATGTGTCATGAATCCTCCAACACAATCTAGGAAACCATCCAAAAAATTTTAACAACCTCCAGCGGCTAATGAGATCCTGCTTCTAATATCAACAGTTGGAGAATCTTTTATCTTCTTCCAAGCAATTCAAAGATCAAAAGCTTTAATTATATAATATTGTTATTTCCACACAGTTTATAGTTTTAGAGACATATTCATATCAACAAATAGAAAACTTTTCAGTCTCGCTTGCTATAAATAATGTAAATGGTTCTTCTGGGTTGTTGTTTTTTGCCAAGTATCATAATAAATCAGAATCAGAATACAATAGTAAAAAAGGCTTACCCCCCTCCTTTCCGTTCCGTTCAATGTACCAACTTATATGTTATCCTTTTTCCGTATCTCAGTGGCTGGCTTAATTGGCAGAATAATTTCCCCCTCCTCACTCGAAGCATGTCCAAAACTTAAATCCAGTTTTTCATCTTAAGAAATGGAACTTGGTGCGCTTGCAGTGTTACGGCTAAAATCTGGGTGCGGGGCTACACTGCCACCCAGCTTGTCGGACTAAGTGTCCGCGGGTCCCTGCGGAAGAAAATGAGCTCAGCCGGACAGGAGCAAAATGCGGAGATCCAAGGTTTATTGCGCAACAGGTTCAAGACAAGATTGAACAGCGAGAAAGGGGTGACATGAACTTTTGAAACTCCCTCCATGTCCCAGAATACAGTGCAAAATACATCCCAGTTACATCATGAATACATTAAGGAAAGGTTGGGTTACACAGATTACATCATGAATACATTAAGGAGAGGTTGGGTTACACCGGATTAACATAAGGAGGAGGGAGGGGGGAATATGCAGAGCTGGAGATATGCGCAGATAAGCGCTTCCTGAGTGTATGCATAGTCTGTCACCTGGCATTGCCCGGAGGAAAGGTTTGGCAGAGTGATTTTGACAGGATTAGGGTCTTGACACCTTACTTGAGGGATTATGGATATGGATTTTATAGATTTTAGTTCCCTTTGACATTGACAATTGGGAATAAATGGATATATTGTAGTGAAGAAGGTGAAGAAGACATGCCCCCCCTTCCGTAACAGTCCCCCATTCGGAGATAGATTTGCATTAAAGTTCTGTAAGAACTTGCAAATCTTTTCTCCGCACCCTAAATCTCGGTGAAGGTATGGGTGCCCTGTGAGTGGGAATAGGCCGTAATGGAAAAGGAGGTGGGTTGAGCAGGGCGGCAAAGGAGGGAGCCACACGGACCAATACAATGTACGTGTATGTTATATAGATATGCACTAAATAATAACTTTGTATCTACCGTACCAGATGTGTGGGTTTGTGCAAACCTAAAAGGGACTTGCAAGCCATGCCTCTTAAGGTCATTTGCAAGTATAGTAGTGCAGATAGCTGGATATAGGATATCACATAAAAGAACACCTGTTGTATTTTGTTCAGTAGTGGTCTATGCTTTACATTTAGCAGGAAGGTCTACTACTGACTGGGAAAAAACACCGTTTTTGTGTTCTCAGGTGCGAAGGTAGCTCTTCTGTGGTCTCCCACCGGCATGGTGTCACAGTAGTGGCAATCCCTGGTGAATCCACTTAGGGCTTTCATATTAACCATGTTGCCTGGCACCCACCACAGCTGGCACAGGTTTGGATACGTCATGAGGGAAATATCTTTGCCTTGGCCATTCCATGGGATTTTATTATTATAGGCTCTGGTCTTGCAGTCATGGGAAGTTGCTCACTTGCACTTTAAGGTCCAAAAAGCTAATTGCAGCCTGGATACACTTGCCCAATTCAAACTGAGTCCAATTTGAATTTATCTTGCCCCATGGTTCTCAACTTTCAAACCAATCTGTTAAAGCAAAACCATTCTTAAGGGGCACTTGTCCAAATAAGTCAATTTAACTCTATAAGGGATCATTCCTGCTAAACCAAAGCATATACACCTTCCTGAAGCTTCTCCTTGGTAAAGTGAGTTTTAGCACATTTTAAAATGGGTAGGGAAGTTGGCAGAGTGCCAGGTGAAAGAACTAAATGTGGTTATAAATTTATCTAATTCTAAACATTGGACTACATAATAGCCTGATCTGTTAAAAGGCATAAAATGTATGAGGATCCTCCACTGGGGTGTAAGGAATAAGACATTGAACATAAAAACAATTACACACAAAAATAGCCACGAAATAGCCCCCCCCCCATTTGTGGAAATAACACACTGTCGGACACATTTTAACATTCCTGCGTAATAACACATAATACAAAACAAACTAATTAAGTATCAGTTGCATATCTTCAGACAATTGTGATATTTTTACGCATGTATCTTCTCAATGCCGGAGCACAGTCTTGAGGTTCAAAAGTAAGAAAATGTCCTTGCAATTCAACTCCTCCCCCTTTTCATTGGATCTGTAGTAACACCTTTGTAGAAGTGATATCCTATAAAGGGCAGGGTGGGCTTAAAAGACAAGGTTAAAATACCGGTAATAATAACACACACACACACACACACACACAAAATGACCTATGAGGAACCAAAAATAAATAAATGCTAAGACACACAATTTTAAGAAATCTGAAGTAACAATGAAAATAAAAGAGTGTTTCTTGATGTGACAACATCGGCTAGAATGTTAATAGCAAAATACTGGGAAATGACTTAATGGCAATTTAAAGTTGTGCAAGTACCTTGAACCAGCCAAAATGACAGAATTAATAAGAAATGCTCAGGCAAAAGGTAAACAAATACCATTCCACAAACAATGTTTGGTTGTGCTTCGATTAACTTCATAGACATCATGGAAAAACGGATTAAATAAGTGAAAACAGATTATTTGTAACTCTAAAAGTGTCAAAGCCACAAAGAGATGGAAGTCACTAATATAGTAGGGATTCAGACTTGTTTCACAGAACAGAAAGAAAGTTGCTGTGGGAGGAAAAGGGGACAAACACTTTGTTATCGGGGTTCGCATATCCTGTTAAAATGCACACAAAACAAAGTCTGTGATTTTAATCCCATTGAGGGGTGGAATGCTTTGATATTTACCTGTGAAAAGAATTTGGCATGTTAAGATTTCAAACTTGGGACACATTAAGGGTGATTTCTCTCAATGGTTCCAAGTTTTACATAAACCTCCTCTCCCCCCCCCCCTTACAGTTCCCCCTCCTTCCTCTCTCTCTTTTCTTTTCCTATCTTTTTTTTTTTTTTTACTGATCTAGCCTCTGTGCATGTGCGGAGTTCATGTCTCAGCAAACCTTTTATACTATTGAAAATGTTGCATCTTTTGGCTAAATTAGAATTTGAATAAGGGAAGGGCAAGGAGTAGATTTTAAAAATAGGGTTAGATTTTAAAACAAAAAAGAGAAACTCAGCAATTGAAGTATTCACCAACCAAAGCTAGCAATTTCAGCCCAAGCAAAAGGACTGCTTCCTTTATGTACAGGAAAGGGCTAATATCCCTCTGGCCATTCGCGGAACAATGCCACGCCCTTATATACAGAAAAAATGGCCAGAGAATCAGAATTCATAGGATTTTTAACATTCCAAGTCATTCCAGCCTTACCATTTGCAGACAAAATTTTTCCTGCCCTTTATTTACAGGATAGGTCAAGGCCCATATGTATACAGGATTGGTCAAGGCCCATATGTATTTGTATGTGCTTAAACTTTGAATTGACTTTGAAGTCTGATTTTAAATAGTAGACAAAATGATAAACACTGTAACCACTCAAATGCTTGATATTACCAGTTGTGCTTCAAAACATCACAGCTTCACCTCTCACCTTTTAAAACTAAAGAGCAAAGCTAGGCTGAATTTCAACTCCATCACCACACCAGAATTTAAGAATTACCCTGCAATGCTTGCGGACACATGTCCTTCTACCAAAGAGACACACACATACCTATGTACACAGGCACTACTGGGGAATAGAGCACAATCAATGCTCCTATCATGTACTAAGGAAGAGGAAAATAAAAGTACCCAGCTTTATACAGAACCCTCTAACAAAGAACAGTTTTCCTAAGATAAGATAGGAAGAGAATCTGGGAGAGAATATTTTATAAGCATAGGGTTATTTGAGTTGATATACCCACTCAAATAATAAACCCAGTCCTGGATTTGATTTAAACGGGATACAAAAGTTAATAATGTCTCTGAACTTGCACAGGAATAGTACGCCTAACTATGATTTTTAAATAACGATACATAGGAAAGTGAGATGTCGGGTACTTTTACCAAAGAATGTGCCCCCCCTCCCTTGTTGAAGGAAGCTTACTCAGGAGTAAATTCACTTGGCACAGAAGTAAGAAGGGGGGAACCTGAAAGAGACTGAAACAAGTGGGGGAGGTATTTTCCAATAAGAAGCCAGGAAACCCTGGTTGATCTTAGAGACTGGTATCAGGACTGGACTCTATAGATAGACAATTGTTGTCTATCAAAGCTTCTACCTTTTATTAACAATTTTCTTAGAAGGAACACCTATTTTCATAGGCATGTGCTTCATGAAATACATACACTGCATTTTAGCTTGAGAGAGCAGTTGGCTCAACTAGGCTTTTGCAGCAGAAACATTAGTTTCTTCCCAGCATATTTCAAAATACTGGAAAAAAGACTGGAACACGGATGTAGAATCACAAACTCAAAGGTTGCAACATAACATTATCTACCATCAACTTAAAATCATACTCCTCACTTAAGCTACTCGGAGAAAGACTCTTTGGAGCCTCTCTCAAATAACAAACATTTGCACCCTTCATTCTCATTTTGTTTTGTTTTTTCTGTTTTTAAGATTGATAAGGTCCAGCATGGCTTCCCTAGATTTAAATTTTGAAGCAAGCTTGCAGTTTAAACTATGCGCACTTAAGAAAGGCAGTCTGTCAGAGACAGAAGGAAAAGACAACACACATAACATACAACATGTAAACATACATAATTTCATATATGTATTAACAGACAACACACATAACAGACAACATGTAAACATATATATTCTCATTCTTTAGTTGGTTATTGCAAGGAGTTGGGCCGCTCCCTTTGGCTTCATTAAGTGAAATTAGTAGGAAGGTCCCACATGGTTTTAAGAGCCTCCTTGCCTCTTCAAACACAACCAGTTAACCAAACTGGCAGGGCTCACAATGCTTAGTTGACTGGGTACCCCTTTATATATGCATGCGTTGTTGTTGTTGTTGCTTTTTGTTGTTGTTTTTTCTCTTTTTTTGGGGATAGAGAAGGGAGAAAGAGAGGGGTTGATTTGGATTTGGGTAACTTGTACAGGGGGCTATTTAGGGTTTTTTCCTTTTCCTTGTTGCTTGGCAACTTCCTAACAATTTAACGAGCTTCACCCACTCGGTTCCTTTTTCTATTCCTTTCCTATTTCCTATTTAATAACCTGGGGTCCTTTTCCACTCTGCCGATCCCGCCCAATTCCTCATGGGCTATCCCTCCTGGCAACCTCCTACCTATCGTCACAATCTCAGGAAAAGGGGCCCTACTGGACGCCCGTGCTGTGCGGTGCCAGATCGGGTGATCCCTGGATAGAATTTCGAACTGAAAATCCCCCTTGCTTTTGGAAGCAGGCTCACGCACGATACACGTGTTACGTGGCACCGACCAGTGCGGCTGGGATTGGGATAGAAAGCAAGACCACATCCTACCCCCTAGCAAGGATGCTCGGGAAGTTCGGAAAGAGAACTCCAACCCCTTGCTTTCAACTGGGATGCCCGTTGCGGAGAGTCGGCTATCTTTCAAGTCGGGTCTCTCCGTCTTACTTTCGGGCTCCCAATTGGTGCGGCTGGCTGGAGGGTATTAGAGAAAGAGATAGAGCTCAGAACCCCCTTTTTGGGTCGAGCAGCGGTCCACGGTCTCCCTCACTAACCGGACCAAGAGAAAGGTAAGAAGGATCGATAGAGAGGAGGGCAGAGAATTCAGTTGCCAGGAGATTTCCACCCCGTTCCCACCAGTGCACTGGATTTTTCCTTATACTCAAACGTCTTCTGTGATGATCCCGGGATCGATGAATAAGCCGGCTGGATCCCTCTTTGCTCCCCGGCTGAACTCCTGGGGCTTTCGATTACCGCCCGGAAGATGGCCGGGGGTCCAAAGGATCTTCCCAGGCAAAATGGCCTGGTGCCGGCTGAAGATTTCGGGCCCCCCGGTCAGCAACGCGGGAGAACCACATGCCCCACGTTGGGCGGCAACTGTTACGGCTAAAATCTGGGTGCGGGGCTACACTGCCACCCAGCTTGTCGGACTAAGTGTCCGCGGGTCCCTGCGGAAGAAAATGAGCTCAGCCGGACAGGAGCAAAATGCGGAGATCCAAGGTTTATTGCGCAACAGGTTCAAGACAAGATTGAACAGCGAGAAAGGGGTGACATGAACTTTTGAAACTCCCTCCATGTCCCAGAATACAGTGCAAAATACATCCCAGTTACATCATGAATACATTAAGGAAAGGTTGGGTTACACAGATTACATCATGAATACATTAAGGAGAGGTTGGGTTACACCGGATTAACATAAGGAGGAGGGAGGGGGGAATATGCAGAGCTACACCGGATAAACATAAGGAGGAGGGAGGGGGGAATATGCAGAGCTACACCGGATTAACATAAGGAGGAGGGAGGGGGGAATATGCAGAGCTGGAGATATGCGCAGATAAGCGCTTCCTGAGTGTATGCATAGTCTGTCACCTGGCATTGCCCGGAGGAAAGGTTTGGCAGAGTGATTTTGACAGGATTAGGGTCTTGACACCTTACTTGAGGGATTATGGATATGGATTTTATAGATTTTAGTTCCCTTTGACATTGACAATTGGGAATAAATGGATATATTGTAGTGAAGAAGGTGAAGAAGACATGCCCCCCCTTCCGTAACAGCAGAGACAGCGTCTGGGAGATCCAGACTCCCTCAGGGGCTTTCCATCCAGTGCCCTCACCCCCTCCTTCTTTATGAAATTGGGGCTGGTTTGTTGGGCATCCGCGGATGACACTGCATCTTCCCATACCCCAGAAAGATTTTGGGAGGCTGATTACTCCCATCTCAGCCTCTAATTACCCCGTGGGAGCCGGAGTGATGGTATTTTCAGCCATCTTCTGTGGCGCCTCAAGCGGAAGTCCAGAAAATATAGTTCTCACCATAGAAGCGTCCAATATTGTCCTTTAAGCACTTACAAATCCTTCCCTTGCAGTTGGCAGATTGCCAGAAAACGGAAGTTGACTTCCTCTTTAGTTTCTGTTTTGCCAAATTTAATTTTATTTGGATAAAATAACTTTTAAACTGCTTATTGTTCTTCAGCTTCAATTGTTGTTATGCAAATTTTCTGCTTGCTGCGGCAGCCTGTGACTTCAGCAGGCAGAGCTGTGATGAAGCCTGGAGTGCGCTCCACTGCACTCCCCCCCCCCCCCCTCAGCAAGGTTCTTGGGTGGGCGGTGGGAGCTTGGTGCTTCTGACGGACCACTCAACACTTCACTAACCTCAGTGAACCTTTGTGTGTGTGGGGGGGTGCCTAGCCCTGGCACGCTCCCCTCTTGTCTCTGCAAGCCTCGGAATGATCACTATTTACAGAGCGATCAGTTCCACGCTGCCATTCCGCTGGGCAGGAAACTGGAAGTGAGATGCACAAATAAAAGATGGAAGGCACCTAGCTTACTAGCAGTACATGTGAAAAGGATCTCGGGGTCTTGGTGGACCACAAGCTTAACATGAGTCAACAGGGTGGTGCAGCTGCAAGAAAAGCTAATGCTATTCTAGCCTGCATCAACAGAAATGTAGTGTCCTGATCAAGGGAAGTAATAGTACCACTCTATTCTGCTCTGGTCAAACCACCCCTGGAATACTGTATCCAGTTCTGGGTGCTACAATTTAATAAAAATGTTGTAAAGCTGGAACGTATGCAGAGGAGGGCAACCAAGATGATCAAGGGTCTGGAAACTAAGCCAAATGAGGAGCGCTTGAAGGAGTTGGGTATGTTTAGCCTGAAAAAGAGGGAACTGAGATATGATTGTCCTCTTCAAATATATGAAGGGCTGTCCGATGGAAGATGCAGCAAGCTTGTATTCTCCTACTCTGGAGGGTAAGACTTGAACCAATGGCTTCAAGTTACAAGAAAGGAATTCCAACTAAACATCCGGACGAACTTCTTACAGTAAGAGCTGTTCGATGGTGGAACAATCTCCCTCAGGAAGTGGTAGACTCTCCTTCCTTGGAGGTTTTTAAGCAGAGGTTGGATGGCCATCTGTCATGGATATTTAGCTGAGATTTCTGCATTGCAGGGGGTGGGACTAGATGACCCTGGGATCCCTTTTAACTCCAGTTCTATTATTCTATACTCTGCACCTCCCATAGCACCATGGGTGTTTCTTCCCACTGCTGTGAACATGGTACCTTAAGCCCTTATCCTGTCATGCTCAACACTTTTAAAGTGCACTGTTTTTGTCCTTGAGCTCCCCTGACGTCCAGCTTTCCACTTTTTTCATCTTTTATGAAATTAATTTCTTGTATCACACTCTGATGGTCAAGTGTCTCCCTCCCCTTCTCCTCTTATTCATGCCAAGGCTTTCTAGATCCACCCCAGGGCTAACTTTCTCCCCTTTGCCCCATCTGAGGGCTAATAATAATAATAATTTAGTTTCCCCAGCCACTCTGGGTAGCTTCCAACAAAGATTAAAAATACATTAAAACGTCACACAGTAAAAACTTCCCTGAACAGGGCTGCCTTCAGATGTCATCTCAATGTCAGGCAGTTGTTTTTCTCTTTGACATCTGGTGGGAGGGCATCCCACAGGGCGGGTGCCACTATCGAGAAGGCCCTCAGCCTGGTTCCTTGTAACTTGGCTTCTCACAGCGAGGGAACCGGATCTGGCGCTGGATCTCAGTGTCCAGCCAGAACGATGGGGGTATACTGGACCAAGGCCGTTTAGGGCTTTAAAGGTCAGCACCAACACTTTGAATTGTGCTCGGAAACGTAGGTCTTTCAAGACCGGTGTTATGTGGTCTCGGTAGCCGCTCCCAGTCACCAGTCTAGCTGCCGCATTCTGGATTAGTTGTAGTTTCTGGGTCACCTTCAAAAGTAGCCCCACATAGAGCACATTGCAGTAGTCCAAGCGGGAGAGCATGCACCACTCTGGCGAGACAGTGTGCGGGCTGGGAGGGACTCAGCCTGTGTACCAGATGGAGCTGGTAGACAGCTGCCCTGGATACAGAATTGACCTGCGCCTCCATGGACAGCTGTGAGTCCAAAATGACTCCCAGGCTGTGCAACTGTTTCTTCAGGGGCACAGCTACCCCTTTCAGGACCAGCAAGTCCTCCACACCTGCCCACCTCCTGTTCCCCCCAAAACAGTACTTCTGTCTTCTCAGGATTCACCCTCAATCTGTTAGCCGCCATCCATCCTCCAACCACCTCCAGGCACTCACACAGGACCTTCACCGCCTTCACTGGTTCTGATTTAAAAGAGAGGTAGAGCTGGGTATCATCTGCATATTGATGGACACCCAGCCCAAACCGCCTGATGATCTCTCCCAGCAGCTGCATATAGATGTTGAATAGCATGGGGGAGAGGATGGAACCCTGAGGCACCCCACAAATGAGAGCCCAGGGGTCTGAACACTCATCCCCCCACCACCACTTTCTGGACACGACCCAGGAGGAAGGAGCGGAACCACTGTATAACATCAGTTATCCATCTTTCCAGGCAGAAGTCCATCCTTTAATGCAGGGGTCAGCAAACCTTTCCAGCAGCAAACTTTTTCCCTCAGACCTTGTGGGGGGCTGGACTATACTTTTTGGGGTGAAATGAATGAATTCCTATGCCCCATAAATAACCCAGAGATGCATTTTAAATAAACGGACACATTCTAGTCATGTAAAAACATGCTGATTCCCGGACCATCCGTGGGCCAGATTTAGAAGGCAATTGGGCCGTATCTGGTCCCCGGGCCTTAGTTTGCTTACCCATGCTTTAATGCTCTGAGTCTTAGTGGTGTTGGGGGATTTTGTCCTGAGCTTTCCTTGTGAAAATCATCTCTTTAAAGCTGAATCAGTGCAAACCTTATTTCAGGTATTCTGTGGATTGAGGTTTGCTCTGATTGAGCTTTAAAGAGATGGTTTTCACAAGGAAAGCTCAGGACAGCTTTAAATAGCAAGTCTTCATGGGGAAAACTGTGGAGCAAAAAGGGGGGTGCTCAGACATGGAGCCTAAAACCCTGTAAAGACTGAAAGAAAGGCAAGTGTGGCCAACGGTCTCCATTCTTCCACATCAGGGCATATTCGGTTAAAGCAAACTAAGCAAATTCAGTTAAGGCAAACTAAGGCCCAGGGGACGGATCGAGCCAAATTGCCTTCTAAATCCAGCCCACAGATGGTCCAGAAATCAGCATGTTTTTACATGAGGAGAATGTGAGCTTTTATGTAAAATGCACCTCTGGGCTGTTTGTGGGGCATAGGAATTCTTTCATCCCCCCCAAAAAATATAGTCCTTGCCCCCCCCCTCCCAAGATCTGAGGGACAGTGGACCGGCCCCCTGCTGAAAAAGTTTGCTGATCCCTGAGTTAAAGATATTCTTCACTGCAAATGGTGAGGTCATTAGGAGCTCATTAGGAGGTGGTCTTAATTGACCTGGAGAGCTGATGAGAAGAGGCTGCCTTTGGCTGCCTGGTGCTGCCATTTCTGGGCAGAAGAAGCTGCCTAAGGATTCTGTTCTTGAAGCTGCCTAAGGATTCTGTTCCTCTCAATCAGTCGGCACCAGAGCTTGAGAAATATGCCTGTTCAGTGTCTTTTTAAGGCAGCAGCCTCTTAAAATGGTGCTGTGAGATGATGCTTAGTTGTTTCAGGCTTCTGTTCACTGTTGGTGAGTTCAGACGTGAGCAGCCTTCCCTGGGGTGGGAGGGTGGAGTTTGTGTCTCAGCCAGGTGGCCACCTGCTAAGAACAGCCAGGCCCCAGGAGGTTGTCAAACTATTCCACGCTGCTGCTGCTGCTGCTGCTGCTGCTGTCGTTAGAAACCATTTGGGAATGCTGATTTGGCCAGGAAGGGTCCCTTTAGGGGATGTCACTGAGTTACCATCCAGAACAATTGCTGAACTGGGACTGGGGAGCCTGCCTAACTCCACCTGGTCCTCTGCAAGTGACCAGTTCAGATCTGTCTTAATAGAGGGTGAATAATTGTGGGGAGGGGGGTGCTGAAGCAAAGGAAGAATTGAGGGAAGGAAGCAGACAGGTTGCACAGAGAAAGAGTGCTCAGTAATGCTGCTGGCCCTGTGCACCCCCCCGGGTTTCAAAAGCCAGCCTAGGTCCCATAGGGGTCCATGGAGGGAGCTGTCAGTCTTTAGCCATCTGGGACCAGGCTGAAATGGGCTTTGCTTTTCCATTCTTCTCAAATGCCTCCTGCATGTGACAACCAGGCTTTCCAAAGCCTGATACTCCTTTATACCTCCAGCCCCCTCTGCTGCCTATTAGCAGCCCCAGGTAATCCCTTCAATTGGTCTGATGTTGGTATATAGAAGCCTGTGGGCATGCAGTGTGTGGGTTCCCAATCTGGCTAACCACTGTAGGGAAAGAGAAAGGGACAAGATGGTTCTTTGGGTATGATCACTGGGGCTTTTCTCTTAAAATGTCCATCATTCTCTTCATGGAAACTCCGAAATGGCCGTTCTGCACTTCCTTCCAAGATGCAGTCAGTATTTTCTTCCTTGGTACCTGGACTCTTCAGTGTTGCAGGGCATCCTGGGACCCCCTGCCTCTCCTTGGCTTTGTAAACATATCACTTCCTGTGCTCTGTGGCAAGAAAGGGGCAAGAAAGGAAGAATGTCAAGTGAGATAATAGGTTATTGTCAAAACAAAAAAAATTCCTTCCAGTAGCACCTTAAAGACCAACTAAGTCAGTTCTTGGTATGAGCTTTCGTGTGCATGCACACTTCTTCAGATACCACACGAAAAGCACACGAAAGCTCATACCAAGAACTGACTTAGTTGGTCTTTAAGGTGCTGCTGGAAGGAATTTGTTTTGTTTTGACTATGACAGACCAACACGGCTACCTATCTGTAACCAGGTTATTGTCAGTATTACTACTGTTATTCATTAACTGTCCTCCTCCCTCAGGTCCCAGGGCAGGTTACAACATTCAAAAACAGCATCGAAAGCAGTTTAAAACAATTTAGAATCACAGAACTAAGAGGGATCCTAAAGTTATACATCTCAGGTGCCAAAGGCCAGGGTTTCGGCATTTCCCCAAGGCTGTATAGTGCAGGTCCCACAACTCAGGGGTTGCAACAGAGAAGGCCCTCTCCAGGCCCACACGCCCACCCTGCAACCCTGAGGGAGCTACCAAAAGGGCCCCCTCTGCTGATATTAACATCTGGGTGGGCCTCTAGGGAAAATAGCGCTCCACATGTTCTTTGTGCCATTGAGTCAGTTCTGGGGACAAGAACGGTGGGCCTCCAAACACAGGAGGTGAGGTTGAGCTTTAAGCAGCCTGCTTCAAGAGGCAGCTGTCTCCTGGGTTGGGGGGTGATTCAGTCACCCCCCAACCTTCCCTGCTTTGTATTCCTCTGGCTAACCACTGCTCTGTTCCCCTTGGTTGTCGTAGCTTTGTGCCAGAGTCCCCTTCCTCAGAAAGCAATATGGCTTCAGCCCGGAAACAGCCCCCCAGCAGCCGGTTCTCGTCCTTCTCCTCTCAAACAGATCCTGCCTCTGCAACCGACCAGCACGATTCCTCCAGGGACCACAGGAGCACCAGTCTGGACCGCTTCAGCACAGATGTAGAATCTGCAGACGGGGCTAAGGCCCCTGCATTAGCAGGGGATGGCCCAGACTTCTCCTTCCTGGAGGTAAGTTCTTGAGGCATGTCCCTGAGGGACACATTGCAGGCAGTGTTGCAGGTCTGTGTTTGACAGCATGTGTGTTTGTTCTTCTCAAAGCAAACTCCTGTGCTGGACTCCAGTGTCTTGAAAACCCGCGTGCAGCTCAGCAAAAGGAGGCGCCAGCACCGAGCCCCAATTTCCCACTCGCTCAGAAGAAGCACCGGGGGAGACACTGAGCAGCGGCTCTCTGTGACAGAAGAAGCAGACAGCACGTGGTTGTTCAAGGGCTCCACAGGTAGCAGAGGGAAGGTGTCCTGTGCTATATGACCTGTCCCAAATCCCCAGAATCTGCCAAATAGTTCCATGAGTGATACAAGTAAGCGAACCAGGCTGCAGGATCCCAGCCAATTTGAACCTGGATTACTTGCCATCCTTGAGCACGTTGAAAGGGTGTTGGATAGCACAGAGCTGTGTGCCTGGTCGTTGTGCCCTTAGAATAGTGTCCAACGGATACATTGTCAGGTGCAGCTACATGCTCTCTAGCTTCCTATCTGGATGGTTCACTGTGAGGGAGAGGTGAGGTGGGAGACCTTAACCAAAAGCACATGGAACTGGGCACTTCCCGCCTTTGTAGGTTGGAAGTACCCATCAGTGCGGGCTCCGAGACTTTCATCATCATCTTTGTCCACTTGTTTCTATACTGTTTTCTGGCCAAGACCCACAAAACGGTGAACAAATTAATATGAGAGACAATACAATAAAGCTATAGTAAATACAAATGTGGATGTAAATCCATTTAGCAGCACCCGGTGATTCATACTTCATACTTTCCCAAGCTGCATTTGTGCTCGGACCAAAACACAGCTGCCCCCCACAACACAATGGCCCATGCGACAGGCTTCTCTCTGGAAGCAGCTGTAGCTGTGGGACTCACTGGCTCAGCCTTCTGGCTCTTCAACAGGCTGCAGTTCTCCAGGTGCAAATGCAGGAAAGAAGGGAGGGGGAGGCTAAACTTGATTTTCACCTCCCAGCCAGCAAGGATCTTATTACTGCTGCCCTGCTACCTCTCCAGTCACCTCTGTACCTGGAAGGGTCAGGAAAGGTTGTGTAGACCCAGAATTCCCCCATGGTGCCTCTGGTTGCAAAGCGGGTGGCTGTTGGAGCAGCAGTGGGGCCTTGGCTAGTCTTGGGGCCACAGTGCCTGACCTTTCCACCACAGGGAGATTGGAGACAGAGGAACCTGGTCAGCAAAGTCACAGAGGCCTGGGCAGGAGCAAAGATGGCAGAGGGTGAAGTCGCATCCCCCAGCTGACCAAGCTGCTTTCTGGTGCTTCTGGCTTGGGAGAATTGATTGGAAAGTCATCCCAAGGACTGCTTTGAAAGGAGACAGAAGCTGCTGGTGGGAGGGGGCCAAGCAGTGGGTTTCTAGCCCTGTGTTTTGTGCCTTCCTTCCCTCCCTCCCTCCCTCCCAAAGTGTCTGAAGCCTCATGAGTAATCCTCATTCTTAAGCAGAAAGCTCAGCCAAGAAAGAAGACTCTGGTGAGGACGGAAACCCACAGCCAATAGAGAGGTCGCCCATCTCTCAGCTGCAGAGGCTCCCTGTCTTTCCAGGGATGGACCACTCAGCCCTCAAGGTGAATGTTGGTGCACCCCCCATACACAATGGTCCTTAGCATTGGGAACCTGTCATGGAGTATATTTCAGAGACACTGTGGAGGGGTTGATTCTGCCTCAACCTGCGCTGAGAAACACATGGTACTAGTTCATGTAATTTGGTAACACAAGAAGAGAAATGTCTTGGGGGCACTTTGGGTACCAATGGGAATACCTGGAGCCCATTCTAAGCCCCAAAGGCACCTGAGGGTGGGCTATGGAAATGGGGTACCTCACATGTTGCATGCAAGGAGGCAGTGGAACGGTGTGGGAGGAAGGGGCCAGTGACTGGAGACTGGGAACAGGATGCCCAGTAGACAGCTGGGAGGCCCATGCCCTGTGCTGTGAGCCTCCATTCAATGCTGCCTGAAGATTTAGGAAGCTGCCCCTTACCGTGTCAGAATGTTTGTATTATTGTATTATTGCTACAATTAATTTATTTATTGCCTTCCAAACCACCATCTCAAGGTGATTTACACGTCAGATAATTAAAAGCAGTTAGAAACACTAAAGTAACAAATACATTTGAAACAAGATTAAAACCATACAAAATAGACATTCATGGCAAAGTCCATGGTTTATCTGGTTGGGAAAGCCTGTTGGAACAAAAATGTCTTCAGCTGTTTCCAGAAAGTGGACTCCTTCCGTCTCTCATCCGAGATGCTGTTCCACAGAACAGTTGCAGCTGCACTAAAAGCCCTGTCCTGAGTTCCTGTGGAGTAGGGTTTGGGGAACTTGCAGGAGAGACTGTCCCGCAAACTGCAGAGATCTGCTGGGTGTCGTAAGTGTTAGGGCAGTCTGGTCTCAGCCTGGTCTCCCCTCAAAGGTCTCCTCAGGTCTTTTCCACGAGCTGCTCCTTGATTACTTGGTGACTGGATGCACTAGCTGGGTGCTCCATCCCTGAAATCATGCCCCTCCACATGATGCATAACCACCCTTGCCTGGTGATGGCCCTTGGCTAGACATTCCTTGGAGTGAGCTCATTGCTGATGGGTCCCTTTCTCATGCTGCCTTTTGTGAAACTTGTGATCCAACCGTGACATTTACAGGGTTCCCCTCTCGCCACCCTCCAGGCTCAACTCAGGAAAAGACATGAACCAGATGGAACAGGAGAAGTGCAGTTGTCCAAGTCACAAAAATTCCCGTTTCAGGCTGGAGTTCCTGCTGGCAGAGTTCTGTCTGTTGGCACGGAGAAAGAAGAGAGGTGAGGAGGCTTGTTGTCAGGGTGACATTCTGATAAATTCACCTTTAAGTTTTTCTGCAGATTTTACTGCTTTGCTACTTGTGAAAGCCCCACCTTCTAGCTTCCCAAAAGTCTTTTGGTTTCTGAGATTCCAGCAGGGGTTGCCCAAATACTTTAAATGCCTTTATAGTCATAAGGGCTGGTGACTTTAAAATTATACATCTTGAAGTGGAATTCTACAGCTTATACAGTGGCACCTCAGTTTACGAACTTAATCCATTCTGGAAGTGCATTCTTAAACCAAAGCCGTTCTTAGACTGAGGTGTGCTTTCCCTAATGAGACCTCCCACCGCCGGTGCCCTCCCACCATTTGGCTTCCGTTCATAGACCAAGGTAAAGTTTGCTAACCGGAACACTACTTTCAAATAGTTCATAAACAGGTCTGTTCTTGAACCAAGGTACCACTGTACTACATTCAAGACTACATACAGAGCCTATTCTCGTCCCCAGTTTTGAGGCTGTATTTACATAAATACCAGCACTTTGCTGAGTTTTTGCACTTTAAACATTTTTTAAATGAGAAGTGTGCTTTCAAAAGGCATGAAAAGCCTCTTGGGGAAACTTGGGGAACTCATGCAGTTTCTTTGTTTTTTGATTGCCCTGTTTCCAGCCCCAGATAAGCTGCTATTTTCATTGTCCGTATTTTAAGTTTTTTCTTCTTGTTCTGTGAGTGAAGCCAGTAAGGAATCAGCCAGCAGAACTGTATCATCCTCTTCGCTGCACCTTCTATCAGATTTGGTCATCTGGCAACATCTCAAAAGGCAAACAAAGGCTTCACTCATGGTGTCAGTGGGAGGAAGCGCAAAGCAGTTGCTGAGGAAAGTGGGCCGACACCACCTTGTCTTTCTGGGTGCAGGCGACCATAATCACCAGCCAGGGCTGCATTGGCAAGACTTCCGAACTTCTGCCCCAGCCAAGCTCAGCTTGATCAGCTGTGAGGGAGCAATGGCTGCACATCCCGCCATGCAGTGCAGAGGGAAAAGACCCTCCTTTAGATGCATTAGTAGGATTGAATCCAAAGGTGTTGCTGAAACTTTGGGCAACCAGGATGTGTTCCCCGCCTTCTCACCTGTGCGCAAAGAGGACCAAACAAGGGCTAAGGGCAGAGGGAAGATGGGCTTGCGAGAAGCAGGCACCCTCTTTATTTCAGCTCCCCAGTAATGAATTTCTCGTCGAAGGACCTCGAATGGGATGTGCATTTGTTTGTAAAGGGGGTGACCCAGGCCTGTTTACTGCATTCCAGGTCGGAGGAGCTGTCTCCACATTGGCTGAAGGAGCTGAAGTCCAAGAAGAGGCAGAGCCAATACGAGAACCAAGTGTGACGACCGAGGTCTGGAGGTGGCGGCAGTGGCGGTGATGGGGTTAGCTGCCTGTTGAGTGGAAGAGGGTCTGCAGAGCAAATGAGCGTGGCCCAATGCAGGGGGGAAAGGGCGGGGTGACATGGGGCCATCCAGGAGCTCTGGATTCCAGATGCTGGGGTGGCGAGCATTTTTAGAAACTTTTTGTTTTTTTTGAAATCATTTTTAGTTGGTTTTACAAATACAGTGGTACCTCGGGATGCGAACAGGATCCGTTCCGGAGCCACATTCGCATCCTGAAGCGAACGTAACAAGCGACAGCACGTGGGCGGGTTGCAGTTTGCTGCTTCCGTGCATGAGCATGACATCATTTTGAGCATTTGTGCATGCACGAGCAGCGAAACCTGGAAGTAACGCGCTCTGTTACTTCCAGGTTGCCGTGGAGCTCAACTCGAACATGCTCAATGCGAAGCACATTCAACCCGAGGTATGACTGTACAAAGTTATAAAAAGTATCCAAATATATATCCATATATAGAGATTTCTCCAAATCTGAGGACTTCCCCCGATCCACTCCATGGGGTCCCATTTTAAACATTTAATCAGTGATGGCCAAATTTGGCCCTCCATCTGTTTTGGGACTACCAATTCCCAACATCCCTGACCACTGGTCCTGTTAGCTAGGGATGATGGGAGTTGTAGTCCCAAAACAGATGGAAGGCCAATTTTGGCCATCACTGCATTTATTACTACATATTCTTCGCTAATGCAACTTTTATATCAATCCATATTATACATGGTAATTGTTACACTACAAATGAAATCAAAGTCCTGCTAATGTTTCCATCTGCTTACAGTGGTTTCCTAAATAACTTATAATTTTTTCCCATTCTTTTATAAAGTTTTTGTCCTCTTGGTTTCTGAGTTTTCCAGTCAGTTTTGCCATCTCGGCATGGTCCATCAGTTTGGTTTGCCACTCCTCTCTGGTAGGGACTTTGTGTTCTTTCCATTTCTGGGTGAGTAACATCTGGGCAGCTGTTGTTCCATACATGAAAAGTCTTTTCTGTTCCTTTGGAATGTTGGTACCTGTAATTCCTAATAGAAAAGCTTCTGGTTTCTTAAGAAAGGTTATTTTAAGCATTTTTTTCATTTCATTATATATCATCTCCCAGAAAGCTTTTATTACCTTACAGTTCCACCACATATGGTAAAAGGTGCCTTCTTTTTCTTTACATGTCCAGCAGGTATTTGTACTTGTCCTATACATTTTTGTCAGCTTAGTAGGTGTCAGATATCACTGGTACATCATTTTCATATAGTTTTCTTTCAGTGCACTGTAAATTTCAAGTCTGTTTTCCATAACCTTTCCCAATCTGCCATTTGGATATTATGTCCCAAATCCTTTGCTCAGTGTATCATTACTGACTTGTTCATGTTTGTATGCCACTCTAAAAGCAAACTAGACATTTTGGACAATAATTTAACATTATTTTCTAACAACTCTTTTTGAAATCTTGATATTTCACAACTAAAACTTTTCTTTTTATCTGTCTTAGAGATATAATCTAATTGGTGATACTGTAACCAATCCGTTAATAAATCTCTTATCGCCTCCTAGTCGGCCAATTTTTTCAGAGATATTGTTTCTAAAGCCACCAAGATGTTTTTTGTTCTAGTAAGTTTTTATATTTTCCCCTTATCATAAAAAATTATTTTCTTATTAAGTGGTTCTGAAAACCTTTATGCACCTTTGCTTTTTCATAACGTAAGTATTTGTGCCATCCAAATCTATTATCGTGTCCTTCTAGATTTAAAATATCTGCAATTTATTTCATGGAACGCTGGGGACAGTGGATTGGGTATTTCCTCTCGCATGACCTCAGGCAGGAGCAAAGACTTGTGGGAGGCAGGCACTTCCTCCTCAGTCTTTTTTCTCCTGCCTGACTCAGCAGTCTGTTTTGCCTGGCTTTCCTTCTTCAGATAAGTTTTTCAATTTTGATCTCATTTTATTATTGCTTTATTTTATCTAGTCCTGCTTAGTTTTAGCAACTTACCCCGTCTTTGAGTCTTGCATACACACACACACTCTCCAAAAAATATTTCATCCCTCCCCACCCTGGTTGTTTCCCTTAGCAACCTTAGTTCTTCTTGTTTTTAGTTTATTTCGTATACTTTCTTGCAGAGCATCCTTGTATAATGTTCTCCTTCACGGTCACTGAATATGCTCGTTTTTTGCATGCTGTGGCTCCGTTTTGGCACATTTATCAGATTTAAAGATGGGGGGGGGGGGATCCTACCCAAGTCTTTTTGCAATTGCAGCTCAATTTTAGTGGCTGCTGGCTCCAAATCACCACCTCATTTCTTTGGTGATTTCTACAGTCTTTAGCCATGAGCCATTTCTGTATCATTTCAGGCTTCATTAAGGCTTCATATTGACTACTCTCCTAGTTCGTGGTACGGCAGAAGGAGTTGGGGTTATTATATATTCTCCTCCCAGTTCGCAGTCATGGCAACGGAGTGAGCAGGCACTGATAGACTGCTTCTGAACCTCCTAGTTAAGGAGTGATTCAATTGTTTATTATTATTTTCACTTATTATTCTACGTCTTGCAGACCCAATCCACTTGTGACTGCATTGGAGAGATGTATGTTTGTGCCATTTCCCATAGTCCATGATTGTGGCATTGGAAGAGAACGCGTTCATATTTATCCGTTCCTAGACGACCTGCTCCTCCAGGCAACATCCCTTCAGCAGGCTCATCTCCATTTGCAGATCACCCTCAATCTCACAGCTTCTTGATCAACTACAAAAAAGTTGCTTGGCTCCATCACAAAGGATCATTCACTTAGGTACCCGGCTAGATACGGTTCAAATCTCGTGACTCTTCACCAGAGCAGATCAGCAAAATCTCCACAGCGGCAGCTTCAATCTTAAAGACAAAAAAGATGGCAGCCAAACAACTGTCAACAATTCTAGGTCTCTGCATGTGAGCCTCTCAGATTACACCTTGAGCGAAACACCACACAAGAACCCTGCAGTGGTTTTTACTTCTGCATCAATGAGAGATCATTCAAAATTGGCCCAGGTCTTTGCTCTTATCTCCTCAACTCAAACTGTCCATGCTGCGCAAACCTCCAGTCTTTGGAAAGGCACTCCATTCAGAAATCCCTGCAGCACTCAGGTAACAATTTTTGCAAAAAAAAAAAAAAATACAAATGGATTACAAGGTTTAATCTCTCTACACTCAATGCCTCCGAAGGCCACTTACTCCATCAATTGGCTAGAGTTGAGAGCAGCCAGACTGGCAATTGTTTGCTTCTCCTCTCGTCTTCAACTCCATCACTTTGAACAGACAGCTCAACAACAAAAGTCCACATATCTCATTAAGGAGAGACCCATTTGGAATCTCTCCAGAAAGAGATGGCTCTTCTCTTCAGTTGGGCTGAGAGTCAACTCCTCAGCCTCACGACAGATCTTGCCACTGGTGACGGCAAACAGTTTGATTGAGCAGATCCCAGGTAAATCAAGGGGAATGAATACTGAATGAACAGGAGTTTCTTCAGATTGAACAATGCTGGGGTCCTCTACAAGTCGATCTCTTTGCTCACAAGCTAAACTGTCAGCTACCCCATTACTTTGGCAGGTTCAAAGACAACCAAGCAGACACCTGGGATGCCCTAATGACACCATGGCCAAAGGAATTATTGTATGCCTTCCCTCCTCAAGCTATCATTCCAAGAGTCCTCTGAAAGGTTGGAAACAGCTCAGGTGGGTCTTGTTGCACCATTCTGGCCCCGCAGACCTTGGCTGTCAAGAGATTCAGGCTTTCAGTGGCACCACCATTTCATCTTCCTGTATTTACTTCCAATTTACTTCGCCAGGAACCATTGACTCATCCAATCCTACAATGGTTGAACCTGACTGCATGGTGTTTGAGCGCTATAGACTGAAATATCATGGCCTGGATGAGATTGTTATCTCCACCATTCTAGCTTCCAGATGTCCATCCGCAAGATGTATTTATCAATCAACATGGTCAGCCTTTACCTCCTAGTGTAAAGCTGTGGCCACACAGAGTTCTCCACTATCTCCAACATGGTCTGCAAAATGGTCTATGGCCTAATACTTTAAAATGTCACCTTTCCACCATTTCTTCAACTTTAAGTTCTGCTGGCTGTTCTTCACTGTCACAGAACGTTGCTAATCAAACGTTTTCTCAAAGGAACTATGTTACAGCATCCTCCAGTGAGTACCATTTTCCATCATGGAACTTGCATTCTGTTCTGTCGGCACTGCAACGGCCTCCATTTGAACCACTATGCCAAATTTCCTTAAAGAACCTTTCTTTTGAAATCCTATTTTTGGTTACGATACCTCAGGTGAGATGAGTTTCAGAACTGTCAGCCTTGTCGGTAGCAAAGCATTTATGCATCTTCCATTAGGAGAAGGTGGAAGATCCCTCCTTTCTACCAAAAGATCTTACAAAATTCCACATTTGACAGGAACTCATTCTCCTGACTTTTTGTGCTGATCCAAAACATCCGTTGGAAAAGGCTTGGCACTCTTTGGATGTCCGCAGAGCCTTAAAAGTGTATATACACTAATTCTTTGTTTGTGTCTTTTCATCCTTCCACCTTAGGAGCAAAGGGCACTACAGTTTCCTTAGCTAGAGGGATTAGGGTGGGCATTTCCTTAGTTTATGATACTATGAAATTGCCCCACCCATCTCATATTTTGCTCAGTCCTCTGGTTCAGCCTCGACTTCTGCTGCCTTTATGGCTGATGACACTTTAATAGAGATTTGTAGGGCAGCTACTTGGTCGCCTCCTTCCACTTTCACTAGGCATTGTAAGTTAAACTAAATGTCTTCAGCTGAGGCGGCTTTTGGCCATACAGTGTATACCAAGTTTTGTAGTCAGTGCGTAAGCCGGATTGGGAAGTGCTGTGGTATGTCCCAATCCACTGTTCCCAGCGTCCCATGAAATAAATAGAATGATTGGCTTACCTGAAGTGTAGATTTATGAATTGGGGATGCTGGGGACAGTGGAACCCTCCCTATGATGGTCTGCAGTCGCACTGATTGTTTTCCTTTATTGTTTGCCTGAGGTCATGTGAGAGGAAATACCCAATCTCCTCTCCCCAGTGTCCCCATTTCATAAATCTACACCTCAGGTAAGCCAATCTTTCTTTTTCCAATGTTATCCATTCCCAGATCCAGCAACTGCAGGACGCTTCATAATATAATTTAAAATCTGGCAGGGCGAAGCCTCCTCTCTCTTTAGCATCTGTTAACAATTTATGTTTTATCCTTGGCGTTCCCTGCCAGATAAATCTAGAAATAACTTTTTGCCATTCCTTGAAGTGTCCTGTACTTCCTTTTTTTTAAAAAAAAAAGATATTTATTGAAATTTTCAAAGAGGGGAAATTTTTTTAAAAAATTTAAAAAAGAAAAAAACACTCCACATTTACAAGCCTTATTTTCAATAACTTATTTCCATGACTTCCCCACGCCTCCCCTTCTTGTATTCCAATTCCAATTTTTAGTTCAACAAGTTCTTATCCCCAATTTTTAATCTTATTATATATAGTTCATTATTATATTTAGTTCATTTTATATAATCAATTTTAACTTATAAACATCAGTCTTTATACATCAGTACCCATTCTTAAAATCTTTTTCTAAGGTCGACCCCAATTCCCTTCCACGAATTCCCCAATTTTTATACTAATAACAAAACAAAATAAAAAACAAAAACAAAATATAATTGTACACCCTTTGGATTCCCAAGCCTCACCCCCCCCCTTTCCCGGTTTCGATCCCCAACAAATATCCATCAGTCTAACTGCTATCAGCCTGGAGACCTCACGTCCGACGCTCTTAATTCTCTCTCAACTCCTCTCTGCCGGTTTTTTTGATAGTCCTTTATATTAAACACCAAGTCTCGGAGAAGCTCTGTCCCAAAAATGTCCATTTTTCTTCCAGCCAGACCTCCATATTTAAGAGTGGAGCCCAAATCTTGTTTCTTGCTTCTTTTAAGTCCAAATGCTCCAAAAGCTCCAGCTTCCACCTTGGTCAAATTTGTAATCCATAGGTCTTCAGATCTCCACATAAGGAGATCTCTCCATTCTTAATTCTTCAATTCAAACCAGATTTTCATCATCCAGATCCTATTTTCCTTTATGTCCATCTTAACAGGCCTCTGGCTCTCCTTAATCATCTGCGGCATTGTAGCTCCTCCTTCCTTTCCCTCCAGATCATCATGTATCTCTTTCTCCACTTTCTCAGATTTCTCAGATTTCTTTTCTTGTTCAGCTGCAAAGACTTTTTGTTCAGCTGCAAAGACTTGAGTCAAGTCCCTTCCAGATTCAGTAAGTTTATTTACTGTTTCATTCAGTGTTGTAACATTTGTAGCCAAAACATCACTTTGCTCTTGTAACTTTCCCAAGAGAAAGAAAACCCTATCCAGTTCAGTCAGTATTTTTCCACTTGCAGCCATTCTTGTAATGTCCCTGAACCCCCTCTAGAGGGATTCTGGTTACTTAGTATTCTTTCCAGTTCCAACCCAAAAGTCCAGTTAACTTATTCTTCTTTGTTCTCAACAATTTATAACCAGATTGCAACAAATCTAACCAGCAAAGACACCAGAAACAAAGTTCTCTTTTCTTCCCAACTTTGACAGCGAGTTTGACAGCTGTCAAAATCTTCTATGTCTCTTCAACAGGCTCTCTCACGGATCACTCCCGGGTCCTGGGGGGGGTGACACTTCCGCTCTCAAAGTTAACTCTTGTCCTCCAGCAAAGATCACTTATACTGCCAAAACGTGAAATTAATTACTTTTATCCACTAAAGAAGAAGGTGTTCTCTCAACCTTAGTTATCTAGTCCTTGCTTTAAGTTGTTTACAAGACGGGGAGACGGACTTCCTCTTTGCGCCTTCCCCGATCATGCCTAATCCAAAGAAAAATTTTCCCTTTTATAAGTCCAATTTCCATATTACTCACGGGTTGTTACTTTTAGTCCAAATGTTCAAAGGAAGAAGTCAGCACTCTCCGACCATGGCATGCGGCTTCACTCCGTAGGGGAAGCAGTCGACTCTCAGCACCGCGCCGTTCCCCGTCCCCCATTCCGAAGCCTTTAAAAAGGCTCCTTTGCGGGTCCTGTACTTCCAATCACCAGTATCACTCATATTCTTCCCCAAAAAGATAAATTCATCCTACCTGAAATCTCTTAAATTTCTTTTTATAGTGGTACCTTGGTTCTCAAACTTAATCTGTTCCAGAAGTCTGTTCCAAAATGAAAGCATTCCAAAACCAAGACTCGCTTTCCCATAGAAAGTAATGCAAAATGGATTAATACATTCCAGACTTGTAAAAACAACCCCTAAAACAGCAATTTAACATGAATTTTACTATCTAACGAAACCATTGATCCATAAAATGAAAGCAATAATCAATGTACTATACTATAAAGTAAGTATTGTAGATGATAAAAATTCAAATTATTTTTTTTCTTACCTGCACTGATGACAGTCAATGTTTGGATGGGGGGCTTGTATCCATTTCTGCAGTCACACAATAAATAAATAATAAAATGAAGAACAAGCCACACAAACGAAAAAGCCACACAAACAAAAATGCAAAAAATAGCAAAAACAAAAGCACCAAATATAAGCTCCAAATATCACCTCAGAACACTGCAATTGGAAAGGGAAGGCTTTGATTACAATGGGGGGTGCAAATTAGCAGTGCAATAGTGAAAATGGGAGGAAAAAGGCTTTGATTACAATGGGGCAATGCAAATTAGCAGCTCAACAGTGAAAACAGAAGTTCAGGAGCATGTTCGGCTTCCGAAGCAAAGTTCACAAACCAGAACACTGACTTTTGTAAGAACACTTGAATGATAGGCAGCGTTCAAGTTCCAAGTTGTTCAGGAACTAAGCTGTTCAAAAACCGAGGTACCACTGTATTTCTTTCCAAGTATTTATGTAATTGTCTTTAAATATATTTTAAAGTCTAATGTTTTTAGCTGTCAGTCATACCCCCCAGATATTTAATGTGTAAGTCTGTAAGTTTCTGGAAACTTTATAAATGGGAAAACTTTTTGCCTCCCTAATTGACAAAGCTGGCCCACCTATGAGGCAAGGGGAAGCACCTGGCTCAGGCAGCGGAAATGCAAGAGGTGTTCTCCACCTGCCCCACTGCTTCTCCTGCTCCCAGAATGTCTCCCTCTCACTGGTGAGAGAGGGTGTTCCAGCAGGAGGGGCCACCACTCGGCTTCCCTGTCTGCAGGCAGAAAAACACATCAGCAACGCTTTGCAAATGCCAAGTGTTATAAATGCCAGCCTGGTTGCTCAAGAGCAAACAGGCAAGACTTCCTGTTGGTGTCTTTCCAAGGCTTTATTTTCTGTCCAAAACGTTCACAATGCAGATCGACTCTTTTCCATGTCTGCTCAGTCACTAGCAGAATCTGGGAGTGGGCGGTCCTTAAACTTTCCCCAGCAGAGCAGTTTTTTTACTCCCATCCTACGCCTCCCCTCTCTGTGCAGAGAGGTCATGGGCAAGGGGAGACCTGCCTCCCCCCCGCTTTGCTCAGGTTCAGTGTTGCGGCTCTCCCTTGCATCTTCCGAGCCCTGCATCCCTTTCCCCACTGGAGGCATGGCTTCGCTCCTCCTCGGAGGACAAGCTGCTTCTCACAATCTTTGGCGGCTCCCTGTAACCCAACTGCCCTTCCACCTCCCGCCTCCGAGCTGATGGCAGGTCCCTGACACCAAGGCTCCTGCAGTGGAAGGGAAGGGGTGGGGTGGGGAGGGGAAAGGAGAGAGAAATTCCCATTTTGCTTCAAGTGGTGAAATGGGCCACTCCTGCCTGTTGGAATTAGCAGACACAAGTTACTTGTAGAATCCTAGAATTGTAGATTTGGAACAGACCTCAAGAATCATCTAGTCCACCCCCTGCAATGCAGGAATCTCAACTAAAACAGCCGTGACAAAGGACCATCCAACTACTGCTTAAAAACCTCCAAGGAAGGAGAGTCCACCTAAAGGAGACTGTTCCACAGTTGAACAGCTCTTACTGTCAAAAAGTTTTTTCTGATGTTTAGTCTGAATCTCCTTTCTTGTAACTTGAAGCCATTGGTTCAGGTCCTACCCTCCAGAGCAGGAGAAAACAAACTTGCTCCATCTTCCCTGTAACAGCCCTTGACATATTTGAAGATGGCTATCAGGAATCTGAAGAGGGTTGTTAGCAGCTGAACAACAATAATAGTAATAATAGTAATAACTTGATGATGATGGTGATGATGATGATGATATATGAAAGCATGGCCTCCTTTGGCTTGCAGGGGCTCTCCAGAGTCTGTGGCAAAGAAACAGTTACAGATAGGTAGCCGTGTTGGTCTGCCAGAGTCAAAACAAAAAAATTTCCTTCCAGTAGCACCTTAAAGACCAACTAAGTTAGTTCTTGGTATGAGCTTTCGTGTGCATGCACACGAGTTCCACAGTTTAACTATGCACTGTGTGAAGAAGGCCTTCTTCCACCAGCAGATATGAAATAGTGTTTCTCCCCCAACTTTCCAGGTGGAAGTCTGGATGACTTGGAAGACAGAAGAAGCCTTAACTTGCTCACGCCCCTCTCCCCTGCTGCTGCTGCTTCCCGCCCTGACTGCTGTGTGCGCAGTGCCTTTCCATCTGGTGTGAAGAATTTCTCCATAGTCCATGGTGGGCCTGATGCGGAAGGCTGTCCAACTCCTCAGGGTCCATTCCGCCCCTCCGCAGCTGTGGCTGTTATGGTCTCCTTGTGCTGCAGAGCTGACCCCCCACTCCAGCTGCCGGGGGGGGGCGGTGCTGTGCCTGACACACTGGCCTTCTGGCTGGGGAATTGGGCACACCAACCTGCTCTTTGTTGGCTTATGAACAAAGAGAGGATGTTGTAGCGGATGAACTTATAGGCTGGTCTCTTGCAAAAAGACTTGTTGCTGTCTGAGGATGGAAAATGGAAAGAGGAAGAAACAGATTATGTTTACTGCCATATTGAGAGAGGAAACTTGACTGATTATTTTTTAAGAAAATTTTGATTGGCTGGTATTAACTTTGTGGATCATCTGTTCCGCCAAGACAATGTGATATATACTCTTTCTTTCTTTTTTAGGATCAAAGGAGATTTTATTGTTTAAGTGAGATTGTATGTGCGTGTGTTTTGTCAGCACACAGAGTAATGAGCATCCCATTTCTAGAGGGATAAAGCAATAACATCAGACAGTCCTCATTAAAATAGTTGTAAATAATCTGAGGGGTGGTTCCCCACCCCTCACTATTTACTGAAAAAAGAAGGGAAGTCTCACCTTGCCAGTATCAGGGCTGCATAGGAACCCTACTGGGTTCTTTTGCTGGAAGTTTAAGTTTTTTCTTTCTGTAAATAAAGGGGTAAATAAATAGTTTATATTCCTCTGATTATTTCAAAAGTTCAGTTGCAGAAGTGTGTACCTATTTTTCCACAAATGTTAAACTTGGATGGTATCAGTGAAGGAGCTTAGGGTCCCTGCCTGTGGTCTCCAAGCGTTCTTGGAGACAGACTCTAAGAAGCCTTTTTACCTTGTCACAATCTGTCAAAAGAAATCCAGGGTCGCTCATTCTTGTGAATGTACGGGGGGGGGCGGGGGCAGGTGAATTATGACCCTGCAAAGCACCTTCCTTCCTCCTTTCCATTGCTGAGTCTCTGCTTTTGCCATCTAGGAAGCCTCTTTACCTGAACAAGTTCCCATGAAGGATCTGCAAGATTCTTTCGTCCATAATGAGGTTTCTCTGTTGCTGTTGTTGTTTCCTTACCCAAAGCCCCCATGTTTGGGATTCCTTCTTTGGATGTTAAGAAAATAGCATTACCCCTAAGTGCTCTTCCCAGAAATGTTCTATTTTCAGAAAATTAAAGTTTATATTGTCACAGAATTAGACAGATTTCTATTGCATTGCACAGATGTCCTCCATGGACATGCACACATGGTCTGTGGTGGGCAGAAGATTTCACTGCTGAGCAGTGTCTCACAAGTTCACAGCCCTGTTGGGAGTACAAAAATACATCTGCACTGGCCCTTAGGAACGGGCAGGGGACGTGTCCCACTGATCTAGGCCTAACCCTGAAGATGAGCACCCCCAATTTGCCCTTGTGGGCTTTCATACATTTGTAACCTTTGTGCCAATTCCTCACGCAATTGGCTTTTTCTGCTCTTCCCTGCCCTGCCCCACGTGGGTTTTGCAGTCTTCGGCCTATGCCCAAGCCCCATGCAAATGGTGCTGTCTCCCAGTCAGCCCCTCCCTTTCAGGAGACCATTCCTCAGCTAAGTGGCTGTGCCTGGGATGGAGCACCTTCTTTCTTGGGATGAGGCAGAATAAGCTAGAATAAGCTTTATAGATCCCCTGGGGATCTGCCCCTATTAAACCAGACACCTCCCATGGGTTCCTCTCAGAGCAGAAATAGCAGTAATATTTTGCCATAGGAAAACATAATATATTCTGCTCTGAGCACCACTAAGGAT
The DNA here is from genome assembly GCF_964106915.1 of Podarcis gaigeae. Taxonomy (NCBI): domain Eukaryota; kingdom Metazoa; phylum Chordata; class Lepidosauria; order Squamata; family Lacertidae; genus Podarcis; species Podarcis gaigeae. The sequence continues at coordinate 56,137,881 of NC_139689.1, forward strand.
GTATCCTGGGGTCCTCAGTGCTGCTTAGCAGCATCCTCACCCCACTCCCAGCCCACAGGGAAGACCCAGTTGGCATGGTTTGGGAAGGGGATTAGAGAGATGCCGTCACAATGCCCCTCCTTTTCAAGTAGCTGTGGGTATAGATTTTTCCCCAGACCTTGCCACTTCCTAAGACTCAGGATATTTTGGTTTGGCCCTAGTCTGTTTGTTTTGTTTGCTAGGTGGGTTGGCTGTGCTGTAGTGGCAAACGTGATTAGCACCAAAATGCCCCTGAAGGTGCTGACAATCTTCCCATTTGCTTCGCTTTTTAAAAAAAATCAGTTGATTTTGTCCTGGTGTTCTCATTTGGTTTGATTTCCGTCTGTGACTCTAATGTGTGCTAGAAGCCTTTCCTTAAATTGCACTGAGTATGCACACACACACACACACACACACACACACACACACACTCTCTCTCTCTCTCTCTCTCTACAGACTCCTTCCCAGCCTAGCAGAAACCTTTTGCTGGGATGTGAGGGCCTGCAGCAAAGTTTGGGGCATCCACAGCATCTCTTTCTTGTGGGGGGGGGGAGGCAGGGGGTTTGTTGGAATGTATGCAATGCCTGGATTCCCCGGGGAGCTGGCCCTGCACAAAGGAGCGGGATTAAGGTGGCATCAGGGCAAATCCCTCTGAATCTGTACACACACGGGTTCTCTTTTGTGCTTGTGCAAGGCACTGAAATTCTGTATTTTAGTAGTTTTACTACTAAGAAATGTTTGGACAACTATATCTGATTAAAAACAGCATTCAGAATGACTTTGCATGTCCATCTTTCATTTTTCTTTTAAACTATTCACATTTATTGAAGCAGAAGGTTTTCCTTCCCCTTTTCCTCCCCCATAGAAGACTCCACAGTCTGTTTTTAAATGTTACTCTCTCAGAACAGGATGGGGGGGGGCAAGGGTTGTTCACCTGCAGCAGCCTTGCTTGCTCTCTCTCTGAGGTAGCCAGAAAGAGGGAACAGGTAGCTGAAGAAGGGTCCCAGCATCTCTGCCTTCTCCCCCCCCCCCTCTCCTATACATAGAGTTTGGAAAGGAGAGAAGACTAGATGGGAGTTTGGCAGGGCCCTTTCTTACTCCTGAGGTGGTAGCTATACCATTTTCGGGCAGCTTGGGTCCCAGTTCCAACTCTTGCATCCTACCAGATGATGGCTGCTATGAAGCATAGCAAAACAATTCCACACAAGTTGCAAGACCACAAGTTTCTGGCTTCAGAGAATGATCTGAATGAGTGTTGTGATGTCTTCACCACTTTGCTGAAGCTAAGCTGGTTCTGCAAAACAGACAGCAAAATTCATAAATCATAGAATTGTACAGTTGGACGGAACACAAAGGGCCATCTAGTCCAGCCCTCTGCAATGCAACTAAAACAGCTATGACAGATGGCCGTGCAACCTCTGCTTAAAAACCTCCAAGGAAGGAGAGTCCACCACCTCCCAAGGGAGACCTTGCCACTGTCAAAAAGCTCTTACTGTCAAAAAGTTCTTCCTGATGTTTAGCTGGAATCTCCTTTCTTGAACTTGAAGCCATTGGTTCGAGTCCTACCCTCCAGAGCAGGAGAAAACAAGCTTTGCTCCATCTTTTGTGTGATAGCCCTTAAGATATTTGAAGATAACAATCATAACTCCTTTCATCCAGGCTAAATATACCCAACTCCTTCAACTCATAAGGCTTGATTTCCAGACCCTTAATCATCTTGGTTTCCCTTCTCCGCACATGTTCCAGCATGTCAATATCCTCCTTACATTGCTGGTTCAAATCACTTCCACTCTCTAGAATAAACACGTAGTTTTAATAACCTGGATGAGGATTCTCATGAGCCTGCCTTTTAAAGTCCAGCAACCTGAGACTGGAGGCACAGAATTCTTGCTCCTTTCAATGGAAAGGCCCTCCGCAACATCTCCCTGGCCTTGGACATACGGCATGAGTGTCTGCTGCTGCTGAAAGGGCTTTGGTTTGGGGTTGGAAAGCTGCTGACCCAGAACTTCTGTAAAGTTCTGGCAAGGAGCAGTGCCAACATGCTGATGGGCTGACTCGCAGGCAGGCTGTTAATCTTCTCCAAACTGTCAGCTGGGAGGCCTCTGCATAATGGCTCCGTATTGTGGAGTGGAGCCCTCAATATTGAAGTGAAAGGCAATGGGTGGGGTCTGCTGGATGGAGTTGCTGCTGCCTCAGCACCCCTCGAAAGCCAGGGCTGCGCTCAGAGGCAAGCGCATAAATAGGCGCCTGCTTCCTCTGCCTGCCTGCCTGCCTGCCTGTCAGAGTTTCCAACAGCATCTGGAAAAGGAGGTATGAATGTGTCCTCGCCAGACACATGGTTACCCTGGAGTCCTTCGCATAGCGCTTCCCTACCTCCAGCAAAAGCTTTTGAATGTCATACTTAAGCTTTTGATCCATGTTATCCCCCCACAGCCAAAAAAAGAGGTAGATGAGACCTAAAGACAGTAAGTTGTATGTAACGGCATCTGTCTTTGTACCAGCGACAGCAGTGAGGGAAGGCCAGGGAGATGTCGCGGAGGGCCTTGGGAGGGTGGGGAGCTGGAACACCAGGCAGTGGAATTCCAAGACTGAAACCTGAAGGAAGCTGCAAATGAGGCGGCGTCTTGAACTACAACTCATTGTGGGTCAGTGGGTGGGCAGAGTGCTGAGAGGAATCTTACAGGGTTGATCTGTAGCAGCAAAAATGCAGTGTGCTGCTCTGCAGTTCCTTGAGGTGCAGAGCTTTGAGTCATGCACTCTTGGAGGAGAACCTTCCACGTGTCTCTGCCTCCCTGAAGCTTAGAACTGCAGAGTTGGAAGGAATCCTAAGGGTCAACCAGCTTCACCAGTAATAAGGGATGAGAAAAAGACCAGCTGGGTGTGGGATGTGTTTACTCTCCACCCCTATGTCCCCTGTCTCCAGTCCAATGAAGTTGACAGTTGCCTCCATCACAAATAGGTTCCTCCCCAAAGCTCTCCTGCCCTTTTGGTCTTAAAGCTAGACAATAAAGTAGGAATGACCACTGCCTTACTTTGGCCAGTTCTTTGCAGGTCAATCTCCCAGAGTCCCTGGAGACTGGGAGTCTCCTTATGCAGATGATGATATCTCCATTCTCATGCTCTCTGGCAGAAAGCCTGGCAGAAATCTTTGGCAGAGAGGATTTTCCTCCTTGGAGCAATAACCATCTCTAACTTGCACGGGGATGGGGGCGGGACAGGGTTTGATTGCAGACACCATGACTGAACAACAAACACCTATGGAGGAGATGGCAGCTGCGGAGAGCCCAGAGGAAATGGGGCCAAATTACAAGGTATGGCAAGTGTTGAATTCATCCCTTCCCTGTCCCACAAAGCCCCTGAAGATTTTATACTGTTGCAGGTTTGGGGAGTCAGTCTGGATGATGCCCTGAGCCCCTTCTTGGGGTCCTGTACCCAGTGAGGGTAGAAATAAAGGGTTATATTGCTGAGCTGTTCAGACAAGTTTCTCTGTGAAACAAGAAGCTTAGCTGGCTACTTAAGTGTCCTCAATGGCATGCAATGGTAGCAAGGGCAATAACTAAATGATGGGGCCCTCCAGGCAGATATGGGGCCCTTTTCTCCACCCCTCTCACCTAACTGTTAAGTAAGAGAACAATAGCCAGGAGAGAGAGTGAGTTTTGAGCTGAAAACAGGCTGGAAACCAGAGACCCAGAGACCTGCTTGCTCTGTGCTGGATCCCAAACTGTGACTTGACTAATGGAGAAACAAGATCCTTGGGGGTTTTAATGCTGTGAGTCCATCCATTTATGCTTATGTTGTAAATAATGTGTAAATAATGTCAATGCAGGTGGCGCTGTGGGTTAAACCACAGAGCCTAGGACTTTTCGATCAGAAGGTTGGCGGTTTGAATCCCCGTGACGGGGTGAGCTCCCATTGCTCAGTCCCTGCTCCTGCCAACCTAGCAGTTCGAAAGCACGTCAAAGTGCAAGTAGATAAATAGGTACCGCTGCGGCGGAAAGGTAAACGGCGTTTCCGTGCGCTGCTCTGGTTTGCCAGAAGCGGCTTAGTCATGCTGGCCACATGACCCAGAAACCATACGCCACAGTCTCCATTGACCTTCATTCCAAGGAATGCAACTAGGTAAGCTCCTGGAACTCCTGAATTCTCTCGCTGCTCAGAGATTGAAAAGGGGGCATGTAACAATACATGGTGCATGTTTTACTAGAAGCAGATACCAGTGGTACCTCAGGTTACATACGCTTCAGGTTACAGACTCTGCTTACCCAGAAATAGTGTTTCAGGTTAAGAAATTTGCTTCAGGATGAGAAGAGAAATCAGGCTCCAGTGGCGCGGCAGCAGCGGGAGGCCCCATTAGCTAAAGTGGTGCTTCAGGTTAAGTACAGTTTCAGGTTAAGTACAGAATGAATTAAGTACTTAGCCCGGGGTACCACTGTATTTTTTTCAAAGCTGGTTGTTCTAGATTTAGACAGAAGATGGCACTCTTGACTTCTCCAACAAATCTTTTGCTTGCCAAGAGCAAGTCTGAGCACAGCCCGACCTCCATGTACCAGCAAACATGCAAGGAGTGATGTGATTATCTTTCCATAGCATGTAGTTTGTGGCCTTTTCCAGTGGCATGGTGTTGGGGCAGTTGTCCCAGGAGCAAAATCCTTAAGGGTGCAAAAACACTGACGTTGCAAGCGTTGTAGCTTAGGTCTCAGGCCGGAATTGGGATTGCTGGGCAATCGGCTCCTCTCGCACTTTGACTGGCAACCTTGCTCTCCCAACCCCGGGGACTAGTTGGGTCTCCTGCAGGACTCGCTGCCCAAGTGGCACCTCTTGGTGAGCTGGATCAGGGCAGGTGGCGGGGCAGCACGCTTGCTCCCATGACAGCTGGTATGGGTGCTGCGTGGCCAACTTCTCACCAGGGTTGCCATTTCTGCATATCACTGGGCTAGGATGTGCCAGGCCACTGTCTTGCTAGCCATAGCCCTTTCAGCTGAGGTGGCAACTTGAATAAAAGTTGGGGGGGTGTAAGCCCCGTCCCCATAATTGATCACATGATGCAGTGCACACACACCATTTGAAAGGCAATGCCTATCCACTTTGGGGGGCAGCCCCTCAAATATTTAAGGGAGGCAAAGACCCCTTGGCCCCTAGGAGTTGACTCCTATGCCTGCAGTTGGCAGTTGCACACACCTCCTCAGCCCTTCTGCTTGCACCTTGCACTCAAGGGCATTGCACTCGTCTAAGGCAGGGTATGGGTGCTCACAGGTGCATCCCTTCCTCGGGCCCTCCCTGCTTCCCAAGCACTGGGCTCCCCATAGCTTCTCCCTCTCCCCAGCACATACACTTTCCCCAGCCTCACCTTTCCTGCCCAACAACAGCCGGCTGTGGTAGGAGGTGTTTGTGGGCATGTGCTGCGCATGTGTGCAAAGACAGCTAAGGGTTTCTGCAACAACGTAACTGGTTAGAGCCCACTTCATCGTTCTGGGCTGTCTGTGTAAACTTTCTGGTGGTTTATACTAGACCACCTCCTGCTCCTTTTCTTCTTTTTCAAGAGTTTGGATACCTAAATTCAACTGCCTTCCCAGTGACCTCTTGAGCCTGTGGCATTGCTCCCTATCTCTGGAAAACTCGTCTGGGTATCAGAGAGATCTGAAATCTCAGGACCTGGGGTGCTCCTGACCACTCTGTACTTGAGGCAGCTGCCTCACTGTGTTTAATGGTTGGGCCGACTGCTGAAGAGCCTCCTGTGTTCAGATATGCACAGCCTGTTGGGGATGAATGTTCTTGCAGTGGCATCAGGGCTGCCAGGCTGGGCTGGGCTGCCAGGCTGGGCCTGGTGATGATGGTTGCCTTCATCCAGTGATGGCCTGAAACCTAAGAGTGGCCCCTGGTGATGTCATGGTAGGAGGCCCAGGAAACAGAGGTTACTTGGGAGAGGGGAGTGAAGGAAGGCAGCCCCCCCCAATTTGCAGCCAGCCCCTGCCAAGCTGAAGCTTGATATTTTTTCTTATTGATAAAGGTACTCTCACCCACCCTGAGAATCAAGTCCTCCAGCTGGAGGGGTCCAGGCAAACCCAGAGGCTTCAAATCAGACCTGGAGACCTGGCAATCATATCTTCAAGACCTTGTCGTCTTTCAATGAGCTGGCCATCACTTGCTACATATTTGAACTATTACTTTCCTCGACACACACCTCTCCTTCACTTCCATCTCTTTTCTCTAAGGCTTTTGTTATGAGAATTCTAAGGTCTCAAATATAAATTAAATGTTCATAAATGTACAAGGCAAACACATACATACCATTTGTCTGAAAGAGCAATCCTAAAGCCATTTTGACTCTCCCAAATTGACCTCAAATATTTCTCTGCAAGGAGGAAGGAAATGGGAAATCCTCCCCATTGTCTTTTGCTTACAAATCCTGTCTTAAGGGTGTGTATTTGTGTATAAGGGTGAACCTGGCTGCCCAGGTAATGCCCAGGTAATGTAATCAGTGCAATCAGTGACCATTATCAGGTATCCTGGCAGACAGGATTTCTGCTGTAGACCACCTCCTGTGATTTATTTTTGCTGTAGACCGCCTCCTTCTGTGATGTATGTATGATGTGTTTTTTTTTTGGGGGGGGTCCTGAGCTACAGGGTGGGCAGTTTCAAAAGTCTGTGTAAGGACTCACGCTCCATTGTTCAGGGTTCTCTCCTCCCTCCTGCATGTGGGGAGTGGGGACCCTGTTGCAACAGTTAATAAAGATCAGATTTACTAGCCACTTTGCTTCTGTATATACTCTGGTTGGCCTCTGTTATTTTCTCCAACTGATAGGAAACCCACTTGGATACCCCATAAGGGAAAAGGAGCAGTTTTTTTCTTATAAAACTTTCCTTAACAAAAGTTTTCCTGCACCTTTCTTGGGCCCCTTGTTAGAAGCTACTTTTTGAACACTGTCCCCCTGCCTCTGTGGTTGTGTCCTTGTTGTCCCTGAATAAAGTCTTTCAAATTTCACCACAATTGTGTCTTAATTGTGATGTGGTGCAGTGGTTAGAGTGCTGGACCAGGGAGACCCGGGTTCAAATCCCCACTCAGCCAGGCCTATCTCACAGGGTGGTTGTGGGGATTAAACGAGAAGCGGGAAGACTATGCATACCACCTCAGGCTCCATGGAGGAAAGGTGGAATACAAATGAAAAATAAGAGCTGCTGGAAGCTGCAAATATATTCAGAGAGTCTTCATTCTTTGGCCTTCCCTCCTCCACACAGAGAGAAACAGCTTTGTCTGTCCTAAAGGTGTCTGTGTCCCCTTTGGTGGAGGGCATCTCAATGTGGGAATGCTTTTTTCTCCCCCTGCAAACAAGCTGGCTGATAGCTTCTCTCCCAAAACTGTTTCTCCATCAGTACATGCTCCTTTTTGAGGCTCTTTACCCCTTGATGGCTGTTGGGCCACTTGGCTTCTGTGCCCTCATCTAGGTCACCCTCTTCGAGATGGAGAATTTCCAGGGCAGGAAATGTGAGCTCATGGATGAGAACCCCAACGTGACGGAGAAGGAGTTGGACAAAGTGGGCTCCATCCAGGTGGAGGCTGGCCCGTGAGTACCAAGCATGGGAGAGAGCAGGGAGCCACACCGGGCTAGAAGCACATGTCTTGAAATCTGAGCATTCTCAAGGAAAGCTAGATTTTAAAAGCACCTAATTTTGATTTGGGTTTTATCCCAGAAGCTTTTGTGAGGAGTAAAAGTAGTTTGAGAGGTGTATAATGCTCCTAGTTGCCCCCTGAAGGCACCTCTTTTCTAGTTCTGGACTGCTGGCAAAGTTCTGGTTGGGGGGGGGTGCCAGTCAGGAAAGGCCCGGGGGCTGCAAAGCTGCAGTGAACTCCCTTAGGCCTCCTCAGCTCTGTGCAGCCAATTACAGGCAGCTGTGTGTCCTTAAAAAAAAAAAGCTTTAAATGCTGTGCCCGCAAGCAGAGCAAGACGTGAATTGGCTAAGAGGCTGAGCTACAAATCAGGGAATTGCTCCTGTCACAAACTCACTTCCAGAATCATAGAATTGTAGAGTTTCTAGAAAAATAGATGCCAGAACTATTTGGCACCTAAACACCTCCTTTGTTCTCTTATAATAATGGCAATGGCACCCTCTCTGAATATGCCGGAACTGAGTTCTGGTGAGTTCCAGCTGCAAAAAAAAAAAAGGAGCCCTGGTTGGAAGGGACCCAAAGGGTCATCTAGCTCAACCCCTGGGCAGTAAGTAACCTGGCCCCTCAGCCTTCCTGTCTGAGTTATGGGGATAAAATTGGTACTGATTCTGATAACTGCTGTTTTTAACCTGTGTTTTCTTTATTGACAATCAGCACAGCTTCTAGAAGTCTTGTTCTGGCTATGTTAGGCTCTTGCAGAAAAACCAAGTATCATGTGGCACTGCCCACTTCCCAGGGCTCCTTACCTATAGAAAGCACAACCCACCTTAGTGGGTTCTTAGAAGAGAAGAACAAAAAATAAAATAAAATCAAACAGAAACAATTAATTTCGCATATTCCCAAAATCAGGTTAAGACTTTACATGGCTGGTCTAGGTCAGAGGGAAATTAATACACAAAAGTTAGAGGCAGTGTTACAGGGGCCATTTACATGTTGATAACACAGACATTCTGGCAATGGGTAGCAAATTAACTATTGCTGGCAAGGAAAAAATAGATATAAAAGAATAATAACCTGGATGCCAACATCCAGGTTTGGGGCATGTACTCTCTGATGAGACAAACCCAGCAGAGATTTAAAATCACAAAATATACAGCAAAGTAAAGTGAGGAAATATGGGCTGTTAGATATGCCCTTCTGAGTTCCTTCCAAAGTTCCCCTCTTCCCCAGTATAGAAAAAGACCACATGTTTAGTAAGTTAAAAATGGTTTATTTACAAACTTCCTAAAGGTCACATTCATGTGCTTTTCCATACAGTATTCAGAAAATGCTGCACAGGAATTCAATATTGGCTTGTGATAGCCATGTAGTCTGAATTTCGAGCAACCTCTTTACACGCCAAGCTTCTCAGGTTGACTGAGGAACAACAATAGGTTTGATTCCTCCCACAGGTGGCTCGGGTTTGAGCGTCAGGCATTCAGTGGCGAGCAGTTTGTGTTGGAGAAGGGCGACTACCCTCGCTGGGACTCCTGGTCCAACAGCCACTGCAGTGACAGCCTCCTCTCCATTCGCCCCCTGCTGATTGTAAGTCACAGATATTTGCCCACGAAAGGGCAGTGGCCATGGACTAAATTATGTGTATCTGTTATTGTCCTGACCTACATTGGGGGAGGACACCCCAGTGCCTTGGACAGCCCTTGTATGCCAGTTTCATGCTCCCTTTATCATATCCTGTGTGTTTATTCAGGATATTTATCCTTCTAGCCCCATGCTGTCCACTCTGGTTGGCAACAGCTTTCCAGGAGCTCAGGCAGAGAGCTTCCTTCTCATCACCTGTGTTCTGTATGCATAGCAAATGTCCTGGTACAGCCCCTCCCTCTTCATTGTGAATATGTCGTTCATTGTGAATATGTGGTTGCAGGGGGAGAGGGTTCAGCCACCCCCACTCCATACCAGCTCCCATCACTTGTTCCCATTGCAGGACAGTGCAGACCACAAAATCCACCTCTTTGAAAACACCAGCTATGGGGGCAGGAAGATGGAGATCGTGGAGGATGACGTCCCCAGCTTGTGGGCTCATGGCTTCCAGGACCGTGTGGCCAGCATTAAGGCCCTGAATGGAATGTAAGGAGGAAGCGGGGGGGGGGGGGAGGCAAATCCTGTAGCCCCATGCGAAAGGTGGAGGGGTGCCTCTGCTTCAGAAGGGGGCTTCTTTGCACAGTTGCTTCTCTTGGAAGAGCAAATCCCTAAACCAGCTTCCTTAGAATTAGTATATAAAGCCCTTAACAATTTGGGACCAGCTTGCCCCATATCTTTTCCCCCTTGACCGCTGCAATTGGCAGATCTGGCATTCTTGCAGGGGCTGCATAATATCTATTCCACATTTGTAGGAAATGGATATTTTAGTGTGGCAGCACCTACACACTGGAACTCCCTTCCTATTGACATCAGGCAGGTGCCTTCACTGTACTCTTTTTAGCACCTGGGGCAGATCTACACTCAGGGTTTTTAACCTTGTTGTTGTTTAGTCGTTTAGTCGTGTCTGACTCTTCGTGAACCCATGGACCAGAGCACACCAGACACTTCCACTGCCTCCCGCAGTCAGACTCATGTTGCTAGCTTCAAGAACACTGTCCCACCATCTTGTCCTCTGTTGTCCCCTTCTCCTTGTGCCCTCAATCTTTCCCAACATCAGGGTCTTTTCCAGGGGTTTTTAACCTTAAGGAAGGGCTAAGAAATGGTTTTGACAGCCACATTATGTCCTAATGAGTTGTTGAAAGGTGACACCAGAGGGCACTGCAGAGCAGCCACCAACCGGCAGTAGGAAGACAGCTGCTTTGACAAATAAAAAGGTAAAAAAACCTGTGACGTTTTAGAATGATATATCTCTGTTAAAACGATATAGAACGATGTAGCCCTGTTAAAAACATTCTTGTTTAGCCAAACCTACCCAGTTGAAAGTTAGTGTTTTAATCCGCTTTTAGCCTTTAACTTTTTGAAAGTCTTAAATTGTTATTAATTCTTCTTATAGACAATTTTATTGTTTTATCTTTGTTGTAAACCACTTTGAGGGTTTTCTTTTTTTTACAATCAAGTGGAATATAAATTGTATGAAATAAATAATGATGGAACTCACTGAAGGTAATCCAACCGATTTTGGCTCATTCTGGCATGTGGGCTTATCTCCCCCCCCCCAAAAAAAAAGATGAAAAGAATAGGCAGGAGGCACAGAAACCCCAAAAATGCAGGAAGGAGGAGCTGGTTCTCCAAAGTGGTGGCTCTGAGCTATTGACTACAGCTCCAACACATTTGGAACAGACTTTCCTTCAGGAACAACCTTCAACTTCCTGAGCCATTTTGGCGTTCCTGAAGCAACCCCCATAAATGTTTCTGCCAGGACTTGATCTCATTTTAATTGTCCACACACCTTGTCCAGGCCCCCTTTTGCTCTTTGTCTTTCTCTCCCAGTCTCTGGCCTCCATCTTCGCATTATTTGAAATGTGAGGAACAAGGGCCAAGACTATTAGCGTGGTTCTTGCTCTTAAAACCTGTCTCTCATTATAGATCTTTGTAAGCTACTCTGATAGTCTTTTCCAGCCAAAGAATTTGGGGTGATGGCAGTAAAAATGCTTCAAATATTATAAATGAATGTAATGTTGGCTCTGGGAGGGACAATGGCCAGTGAGAAAGATCTATTAACAATTATGCTTATAACCAGAGTGGCTGGTGGGTGCTTGAATATCTTTGGGCATTTTGGTCTTATATATTTTATTAATCAGATGTCCAGTACAAATGCTCTCTAGGTGCTGCATAAAATGAGATTAAAACAGAAAAAAATGCAAAGCAATAATATACAAGGTCTGGGCAAATAAAAATGGATTGGTCTCTGGTATTTTTCCCTGGGGAAAGCATTCCACAAAAAAGGGAATTAAAAAGTGACATGAACAATGAAAAATGAAAAGAGAGTTGGATTCTAATTCTGACTAAACATTAGGAAGAACTTTCTGACATTAGAGCTGTTCAGCAGTGGGACAGATGACCTCAGAAGGTGATGAACCTTCACTGGAGGGTCTTTTTAACAGATGTTGGATGCCCATCTGCCAGGGATTCTTTAGTTGCGATTCCTGCATTGCAGGGATTTGGCTTATAGTAAGGTTACCAGATTTTTTAAAATGAATCTGGGGACGCTATAAACAAACAAACAAACAAACAAACAAACAAATACTTACAACATGTTCAGGACGTTGATGCTGCAGCGATGGCGGTGGCAGTTGGGCGGCCGCCACCTTGACCTCAACCGCCATGTTTCCCCTTCCTCTGAGGCTTCTATCTTCTTTCTCCATGAGCCTGGGCAGCCCCTGAGTTGTTGGTTCTTCAGTGGTGGTGGTGGGGGAAGCGGTGCGCAGTGGGTCAGGCATGGAAGGCAGAGAAGGAGGGCCGAGAGCAGCGGCAGTGGCTGGGGCAGCGCAATGCCTCCCTTCCCATTGGAGCAGCCCCAATCCCATTCCTACTTGTGTGCAAGCAGGAGGAGGCGGGGATCCCTCAGCTTCCTCTTGCCTAAATGAGAGATGCTTGCACGTCCTGCTTGCACGCAAGTAGGAGTTGGGAGGCTGCTTCGGTAGGCATAATGAAGCCTCCCTTCACAGCTTAATTGCTGGGGTCAGGGAAGGTGGAAGTAGCTTGGAAGCTGCACCTTAGAGCCCCTGCACTACCATCATATGGGGATTTCTGAGCAGCTTCTGAAGCCAGCCAGAGCCAACTGCTCTGGGCTGCTGAGACTCCCGCTGCTGCATTTCCCGGGGATATTAGATGAAATCCAGGGACATTATTCGCAAATCCAGGGAAACGGGGACTTCTAGTAACCCTAGCTTATAGGGCCATTGGGGTCCCTTGCAACCCTACAGCTCCATGATTCTGTGAGTCTATGAGTTGAAAACTGTAACAAGCAGCACAGGTGGCCATAAAATGCCCAGGAAAGCATCTTGAAGGACTATTTGACCAGTACTGTACTGAGATGTAATTCACCCAGAGGACACTGATGGGTGAGCAATCTATAAATGAATGAATTCCTTTGTAGCATTTATATCCTGCTTTTTTCCAGTCAGATGGCCTTTGTGGTGGCTTAAATGAACTAAAAATAACCCCCTCAAAAAAACATAGTAAGCAAATTAATTAGAGCCTGCATCACAAACAAATCTCAGAGACCTGGAATGTGTTGCTCAAAACTGAAGGATATGCAAGCATAATCAAGGATTGGGTTTTAAAATAAATAGAGTTTGAGGATGTCCTTAAAATCATGCCCCCCACCAATGCAAATAGCAGCCCACAGGAAGGGGGCAGAGGGCAGGCTCCAATCCAGCTTATATTATTGTAACCAGAGTTTGGGAAGTTCATTTTTGAAAGGAACTAATACTAGATCATGCTTGACATGCCACAACAGAAAGTAATTCCAGTTCATGTTTTTCCCTTTACAAAACAAAGTGGTTCAGCTCCCAGTTTAGTACAAGTTGTTGGCATCTGTCTTTCTCGAGAAAAAATGGAGTTCACGTAATGTTTCTGAATACCAGTTGCTAGAAGCTCCTGGTTGAGGGCTTCTCCCCTTTAGTGCATCTTTGTGGCCACTGTGAGAACAGGATGCTGTACTAGATGGCTCTCTTTGGCCTGATCCAGTAGGCTCTGCTGATGTTGTTAAATTCATCTAAATGATCCTCCGGGGCGGGAGGGAATTCAGCATTCAGGATGTCAGCAGCTACTGTACTGGTGTGACATATACTTCAGAAGACATTGAACCACACAGACAGTGGAACGTGACTCAGTAGGTTCATTTCCCTCAACAATTACGAACTTAGAGAGTAAAAAAGTGTGTAAGGAAATGAAATTGAAGATAAACTAGAAACAAACCTAGTTTAGTTCAATCAGAAATCATGGGAACTACTTTTATGCATAGTTCAGAGATTTTTGAACTAATTCTGTGAACTAATTCTAACACACATTCTGCCTGAATTTGCCTTTGAACGGCACCTGGAAATTAAAACTGGTGCAAGATGATCTTATCTTCCTGGTACTTGTGCTGACGTCTAATTAATTTCAGGACCCAATTCAAGATGTTGCTAACTCCCTATTAAGGGAAACCATTCTTTCTCCAAGCTAGTGCCCAACAGACATTGCTGGACTCCATTCATGGGTGTAGCCAGGGGGCAGGGGGGACTGCCCCCCAGATCAGGTAAATCAATAAAAATACATAACTAATGGAGGTTTGCCCCCCCCCTAACATAAATCATGGCTACTCTCATGACTCCATTTCCCATCAGTCCCAGCCAGCATAACTGATGACCAGGGATGATGGGAACTGTAGTCCAATATTCACCAGCTTGGGGAAGTGTGCCGTAAACTGTTTGGGACACGGCCTTCTTCCATATGAACCTGAGAGCCCACCACATTTACCTTGGGACCTTTGATCCAGGTTCTTCCACCAGGAGAAGTACATTTCGTTGGGATACAGGAGAAGACCTTTTCGGCTGTAATACCCTGATTGTGGAACTACTTCCCAAAAGAGGCTTCGTGTGTGTGTGTGTGTGTGTGTGTGTGTGTCCTTTTCATATTTTACACCAAGCTTTTTCAACTTTCATACCTAACCTACCATATAGCTCTGTTTTGTTGAATCTTATTATGTAAATGAAAATTTCATTTTGTAAATTGTCTTTGGAGAGGAACTGTTGAGAGCCCAAAGGCAGTAGTTCTGGCTTCAATGAGTAGTTCTGGCTTCAATGAGTAGTTTGGATCTTTGGAAATGAGTTGTTACTGCGGTGAGCTGTGTTGGGAAGGATGCTTGGCTGAGCCTATCCTGATAGGTCCTCCTTCTCTTGCCCCTCTGTCTCCATAGATGGGTGGGATATGAGTATCCCGGGTATCGTGGCCGCCAGTACGTCTTTGAGAAGGGTGAGTACTGCCACTGGAATGAGTGGGATGCCAGCCAACCTTTGATCCAGTCAGTGCGGCGCATCCGGGACCAGCAATGGCACAAAAGAGGCTGCTTTGAGGAAAGCTAAAGTAATAGCGAGTCACATTCGTCAAGGAGAAGAAACAGAAATGAGACCCTCCCCTCCCTGAAGTGCTGGCAAAAGGCCGTGTTTTGCTGTCTAAATAAAAATAAAGCCTAATGTTCTCAATAAAGTTCTGAGCCTCCAAGGCTTCTGCTCTTTGCTGTGTCTCCCCTCGTTTGTCACTTGATGGCAGAACTTTGCAGGCAGCAGGTCCCCTGTTCAGTCCTCCACCGCTTTAGTTAAAAAGGACCTCAGGTGTTCACAGGGCTGGGGATGGCCACAGAGAGTGGACGGGCTAAGTGAATCTGGCACACTCTAAGGCAGCTTTGAATGTTCCTATGGCTTGTTCACTGGGAGCAAAGGTGGTTCCTGCCAGATCCTTAGGTAATATCACCATCAAGACACAAGTGATCTTAAAACACATGGGGAAATCAAAGTCTTCACCTTGTGCCAAAAAAGGCCATAATGCAAGGCTGCCAGTACTTAGCATTGGTTCATCCAGTTTTGCCCTTGCACTCACATCAGCCCAAGCTCCATCCATCATGTCTCTTAGGAGTTTTTGTCACACACACACACACACACACACACACACACACACACACACACACGGATATGCAAAAGTTCAGACCCAATACATAGTATATTTTTATAATACATTGAAATAAAAGAAATGCTTAATCTAAAATGGAATGGAGGCGGAAAAAAGAAAAAAAAGGGGGAAAGGGAAATAAAGGTCTGGAGGTGGTCTGACCTGCCTGCCTTCCAATTGAATTAAGATTCTCATAGGGGTGGGGTCAAAGTGCCACCCCCAAAATCTCCTGAGCCCACCAAGTCTGGGAGATTTGAGCCATCAGGACCCCCTAGGCACTGTGCCGGCTGTGGAGGGTGGCAATGGGCATGCCAGTATGGAGCAGGAGGACCACTTCACATTCCAATGGTCCTAGACTCAACATTCAGATAAAGTTTGGCAAAGAAATTTCATACATGATAGAAGTTTACAAAATTTTGCATGACATGAGAGTGGACAAAGAAAGGTTTCTCTCTCTCCTGACACTAGAACTCGGGGCCACATCCAATGAAGCTGAATGTCAAGAGAGTCTGGATGGATAAAAGAAAGTCCTTCACGCAGTGCATAGTTTTCTTTTGATAAACTGTGGAACTCCCTCCCACAGCAGGCAGGGATGGCCACCAATGTGGATGGCTTTAAAAGAGGACAAATTCATGAAGAAGGATAAGGCTATTGGTGCCCACTAGCCCTGCTGGCTCTGTTCTGCCTCCACGGTCAGAGCCAGAGATGCTTCCAAAGGCCAGTTACTGGAGACCCCAGGAGGGGAGCATCTTGCAACTGGGGGCAGAGCGAGCCAAGGGAGGGTGCACTGCATGGAGCCCCTCCGCAGCTTCCCCCTCAGCTGTAGGGCGGCTGAGGTGGTGGGCAGACGCAAGCCCCATGCTGCTCGAAAAAGCCGCTCAGAGACTGCAGGCAGTCCGCCTGCCACCTCCCCCTCAGGAGAGATGCAGGCCCCATGCTTCACTTTGGAAGGGGGTGAGGGGGGTGTGGGAGTTATTTTAGGGTTGCCGGGCACCCTTGTTTTATAAAAACACGCATAGTTTTGCCATTTTGTCACCCCCCTCAGTGATTACACCCCGGGTGGTCCACACCCACTGCATCCCGCAGGGCGGGGAAGAGGGTGTGCTGGACAGCTGCTGCTCCTGGCTGCCCCCCTCGCCCCTTGGCCTTCCTGGCAGTTGGGCGCCGTGGCTGGACTGGCGAGGGATCCTGCACACACACACCCGAGCGCCCCGATCCCACTTGGTTGTGAGGCTCTGCCTCTTCCGGACCCTGCTCAGGGTTGGAGCCAGGATGGTCCACCAGCCTTGACCACCTCACTGCCTACGCCTCTCTGCCTCTCTGTTGCGCCTGTCAAGCTCAGGGCCCTCTTCTTTTTTTGATCCTGGGCTAAATGGTAAGACCATGGTAAGACTCTTTGGATGCCCAGGATGTCTACAGGCCTCAACATCATCTACAGTCATACCTCATGTTACTGACGCTTCAGGTTACGTGTTTTCGGGTTATGGAATTACCCTTCAGGATGCGAACGCTGCGGGTTGCAGACATTGCCTCCGTCACGGATTACCCGAGGTTCCACTGTACATGTGTTTACAAACCGTGACATGCCATTCTGTGTGAAGGGTTCCAATCTGCTTTGCATAAAATGAAGCTCCGTGATCCACATTTGCTATAATGAGAAATCTTAAAAACTGCTGTTGCATGTTCTCCTTTTGGTCACAGGCTGGTCCACTGTCCCTCAGACCTTGTGGCGGGCTGGAGAAGAGGCATGGGGGGGGGGAGCTGGAAAAAGAGGCAAGGGGGGCCAGCCGCTGCGCTTAGCTTCCCAGGGGCACAATCCATAGCACATTTCATTTCAGTGGGCTTCAGGCGCTGAACAAGCGGCCTAAAAACGATTGCAGCTTACTTGCGAGTAAGCGTCTCTTTAGGGCTCCAAGGGCAGAGACGCGGCGTCTCCTGGCGGTGCAGGTGGAAAGGTGAAGTGGACTTCCGGAGGAGTGAGGCGGGAGGAGCCAATCAGGTGCGGCGTTTGATTGGCAGTGTCGCTCGCCGCCGCTCAGCCTTTTCCTGCCGTCACCATCGCCGGGAGTCTCGGCTTCACGGCGCAGGCCCTTGGTTTGCCTTGGGATGCCAAAGGGATTGAAATCTATAGGAACAGGAGACCCTCACCCCCAGCTCCTCAAATTGATTAAATCTGCCACATTGCTGACAAATAGGCGCAGAAGCTTTTGTGGGAGAAAGTACTGTAAAAGGGACTCACTTTCCTCCATAATCACGGGAGAGAAGGTGTTTTAAAGGTGGCCAAATGCTGGTGCATTTTTTTTTAAAAAGCTGTTGCTTCCAGGTGACTTTCCCAGTTCCTTTTTGTGTCCAAAGAGCTATTTTAGTGCTCTGAGTTTGTGGATGCCACACCCTTATAATCCTAGCAAGTGTTATAAGCTTATCAAGACAGACTAGCTTCCTGAAATTAAGAGAGCAAAGGAAAGGGGCTCTGTGCCAGATAAAAATGGAGAGAGGCTCCTCTAGTTCTTAGACAGGAGGACAAAGCCTGAGTTTGAGAGCAGTGTGTGCTAGAGGAAAAAGTTGCAGGCTGGAAAGGCAGAGCTCTCTCACCCATCACCCATGGTAGATTTATGCTTGAATCCAAGGCTGTGGCTTTGGGATAAACAAAAATACACCTTTGGGGTGTTAATACTGTGAACCCCTCCATCCTAGACTCAGGTTATATATATGTATAAAGAAACCTTATATCCTAAAGAAACCATAGTTTCCGCTGTGTATCATTTCCAAAGTTGACATGAACCCTGGGTAAGCATCTGGAATCTCACCCCCCTCAGAGATTGGAGAGGTATGCAACAATAGGCTTTGCAACATGAGACTATTGAGGGTGCTGCCCATGGAGTTATGGGGTGCGCTAAGGTTATTTGTTAAAGTGCAGCAATGCAGTTAAAAAACAAAAAACTTAAATGAAGCTTTTAACTTAAAAAACAAACGAAAACGTTAAAACAAAGTGGATTATAAAGCTGTGCTTTAAAACAAAAAACACCAAATAATCCCAAACTGTCCAATGCTCTGCAAGCAGCATTTTAGACAGTCCCACTTCTTGCAAAGCCCACTGGACCTATTGAAACAGATTTGTGTGTATGTGAATTTGGGAGAAAGGAGACATGGATCACTCCAATTTGTCTTGGTGCACACCCTTATTAGATGGCAATGTGCTTCCTTCAAAATGTGGCAAGTCAGCCCTGGGCCCTCTTACACTTTTTGCAGAATGGGGTTCTCTGCCCCTCTTTTCTAAATGGACGTAAGCTCTTTGTGGATCTGTTGAGAAACACCAATTAGTACAGAATAACCCCGCAATGTTGCCTTATTTCCATTTGCAGTAGTTTTTTTTTATATATAAATATTTATTAAGGTTTTTGAGTACAAATGCATAAATAGTAAACAACATTATTTATATCATAACATAATTTCATCACTTCTTTGGACTCCCTCACGTCTCCCGCTCTCACTTACATCGTTAAAAAAGGTTTTTCCAAGCAAATTACCATCTTGTTTACAATCTTATATCCGCTCATTTAAATAGGATCTAGCAGTTCTCCAAAAGATTTATATTTTCCTTAATCTCACTTATCGTCAAATTCGGATCTAATTCAGTGGTGGGCAATTATTTGTGATCTAGCATCCTTCTTAACATTCAACCAAATTACAATATTTTTGTAAATAAATCTTGAATTTCTTCCAGTCTTCTTCAACCCTCTCTTCTCCCAGGTCCCGGATTCTGCCAGTCATCTCGGCCAGTTGCATATAGTCCATCAGCTGCATCTGCCACTCTTCCAGTGTGGGTAGATCTTGAGTTTTCCAACTCTTAGCGATGAGTATCCTTGCTGCCGTTGTTGCATACATAAAGAATGTTCGGCCGACAATGCCCAGAAGGAAGGCCTCTGGTTTCTTAGTAAAGGTATACTTGAACACCTTTTTCAACTCATTATATATCATTTCCCAGAAGGCCTTCACTTTAGGGCAGGTCCACCAGAGGTGAAAGAATGTTCCTTCATTTTCTTTACATTTCCAACATTTATTATCAGACAAATGGTATATTTTGGCAAGTTTAACTGGGGTCATGTACCATCTATATATCATTTTCATTACATTTTCCTTCAGAGCATTACATGCAGTGAAGTTCAGCCCGGTGGTCCACAACCTTTCCCAGTCCTCAAACATAATGTTATGCCCAATGTCCTGAGCCCACTTTATCATAGCCGATTTAACCATTTCGTCTTGTGTATTCCATTTTAACAGCAGGTTATACATTCTTGATAATACCTTAGTCTTTGGTTCTAACAATTCTATTTCCAACTTCGATTTCTCCACCTGGAACCCTAACTTTTTATCATTTTTAAAGACTTCTTTAATCTGAGCGTAATGTAACCAATCTCGCACTTTATCCTTCATTTTCTCCAAACTCTGCAATTTCCAATTGTCTCCATCTTTTTCTAATATTTCCCAATATTTTGGCCATTTGGCCTCCATATTGGGTCTTTTTCGGGCCTTAGCTTCCAGAGGTGAAAGCCACCTCGGAGTTTTATTTTCCAATAAGTCTTTGTATTTTGTCCAGACATTAAATACTGCTTTCCTGACAATATGGTTCTTAAAGGCCTTATTGCTCTTAACCTTATCATACCATAAGTATGTATGCCAACCAAAAGCATTGTTAAAACCTTCCAAGTCCAGTACATCAGTGTCTTCGAGAAGTAGCCAGTCTTTTAGCCAGCAGAAAGCTGCGGCTTCATAGTACAGCTTTAAGTCTGGCAGGGCAAAGCCCCCTCTTTCTTTCGCATCAGTTAATATCTTAAACTTAATTCTGGGCTTTTTGCCCTGCCAGACAAATTTAGAGATGTCTCTCTGCCACTTCCGGAAGCACTCCGTCTTGTCCACAATCTGTAATGTTTGGAACAAAAACAACATTTTTGGCAATACATTCATCTTAATAGCAGCAATTCGGCCTAACAAAGAAAGCTTCAATTTTGTCCAACTGTCCAAGTCTCTCTTAATTTCAGACCAACATTTTTCATAGTTGTCCTTAAACAGACTCAGATTTTTTGCTGTAATGTTTACCCCTAGGTACTTTACTTTTTTAACCACAGTTAGTTCTGTTTCTCTCTGAAACCGTTCTGACTCTGTATCTGTCAAATTTTCCCCCAACACCTTGGTTTTCTGTTTATTTAATTTAAATCCCGCTACCCGACCAAAGTCTTGTATCAGTTGCAATACTCTTTTTGTACTAGATTCTGGCTCCTGCAAAGTCAAAACTAGATCATCTGCAAAAGCTTTAAGTTTATATTGTTTCGCCTGGATCCCTTCCACCAACCGGTCCCCTCTGATCATATTCAAGAGCACCTCCAGAACCGATATAAATAGCAGAGGGGAAATCGGGCAGCCTTGTCGTGTTCCTTTTTCAATTTTAAACTCTTCTGTAACCACATTGTTAACTATCAATTTAGCCTTTTGTTCTGAATATATTGCATCAATCCCATTCTCAAAACCCTGTCCCACTCCCATTTCTTTTAGATTTCCCTTCATAAATTTCCAAGAGATATTATCAAAGGTCTTCTCCGCATCTATAAAAATCAACACTGCTTTTGTATTTATGTCTGTTTGCAAAAGTTCCAAGATGTCAATAATGTTCCTTGTTGTCAGGGGTTCAGAAGGAGAGACACAGGAGGGGGAGCAAATGGAGAGTGAGGAGGAGGAGTACGAGGGGGGCGCAGGCAGTGACAGTGGCCAGAGTTATTCCACAAGCCTCTCTAGCGAATCGGAGGATTCACAGAAGGGAGCGCCGGTGGCCAGAGCAAGGGAGATTCCAAGGGAGAAACCTCAAGAGGGAGGGGCCAGCGGGGAGTCTCTGAACAGCAGCTGGAGATCAGGGCCAGCGTCTCCACCAGAGCGCAGTGGGGAGGGGGAGTCCCAGGAGTCGGGACCAGTGTCCTCACCACCAGAGGGAGGAGAGGAGTCAGGTTTGGCAACACCCACATCAGGAAGCGGGGAAACGGTCAGAAGGAAAGTCACCGGCTGGGCGCGCGCGCCAAGTTCAAATGTACAGGAGCGCGGCACAGCGGGGAGCCCGGGAAGGGAGCCAGGTCCTAAAGCCCGCCGGAGGGAGGGGCAAGACTCAGGAGGCTCCGCGTCAGAGGAGTCCAGGAAGGAGGGAACCCCAGAGGGCAGAAGGACCCAACGCAGGAAAGAGCAGCGCAAGAGGTGGAGACAGGCTAGAATCTTAAACTGGTGTGGGTGGAGCAGTGAGTCAGAGGGGACTTAGCCGGTCTAGCGTTAAGACGTGGGCCTGCGCGCCCAGAGCTTGGAAATGGAAACTAAACTTCAATAAAGACTTTTGTATATAATATCCACTGGGCGTTGGTCCTCTGTGAGCTGGGACCTAGCGGCAGTCCTGACAGTAAGTCCCCTCTCACCATTTTCACCAATTTTGCAACCTCGTGGAGTGCGGGAAAGCAGCGAGGGGTGAAGATTGGTGCTTCGCGAGCTCACGAAAAACAGGGAAATGACTACCGAAGAGAGGATAGCGAGTTTGCAAAACGCAGTGACGCAGTTGACTGCAGAAATTGCGGCTTCCAGAAAGAAAGAACAGGAAGCAGCTGCTGCCTGCCAGGATCTGCGAACCAGGTTAGAAGTGCTAAGTACACAGAGGCTACCAGCCACCAGACCAGAAGGGATTGGGCTGGGAAACAGAGGAGGGAGCCTGGTATCTCACTTCAATGGGGACCTGCAGGAGTATCCTAACTTCAGAGCAGATGTGATTTATACATTGCAGCTGCTTGACAAAGACTTTAAAAATGAGGGAGAGAAAGTGGGATTTATTATTTCGCATTTGCGGGGGGAGGCAAAATCGTGGCTGCGCAATCTATGGAGAGACAAGGATCCAACCCTCCAAAATGCGGCTGCCTTCATTAAAGTGATGGATGCGTGTTTTTTATCTGAGATTGATGTGGATATCGCTAGGAGGGAGATTCACGGACTAAGACAAGGTAAAGCCACTGTGAGGCAATATCATGCACGTTTTTTCGGATTGGTGAATGTACTAGCCTGGGAGAAAGAATCGCCTGCCGTCAGAGACCTGTTCTGGGAGGGGTTGAGCGGAGCTGTGAAAGATGAGATCGCAAGGGGGGGAAGACCCCAAACCACCAAGGAAGTGGTGGAACGGGCACTCTCCATTGGGGTTCGGTTGGAAGGACGCCCTTGGGGCAGGGAGGAAGGGCATTTGGGACGCACGCCAGCGAAAGGACTGCCTCCCTTCCCCAAGGAGGCGGCGCGCGCTCGATCCATGCCTCCGCTGGGAGGGGGAGAGGAGCCGATGGAGATAGGTGGTGCTAAGGCTCACTCCACAGTCGGAGCCCTAACTCCGGGAGCAGTCAAGATGAAGCCTCCTAGAGGAACCAGGAAGTGCTACATCTGCGACAGTGCTCAGCATATGGCAAAAGAGTGTCCCCAGCGGTTTCACAAGCATACTGCAGCCGCAGCGACAGTAACAGACGCAATTCAGCAGAGGGAGTCGCAGCAGGAAAACTCCACTGTCTGGCTGGAGATGGCGTCTCTGGGGACCAGCCAGACAAGTCAGTGAAGCAATCCCCAGGGATCTTACAGCCCACCGACCCCCTCCCACCCAAACCAGTAGTGCAGCTCACCGCATCCCTTCAGCTCCCCAATGGGCTACTGGTGGAAATTCCCATCACCGTAGACTCGGGGAGCAATGCAGATTTTATAGACATGCAGTTCCTCCAGCAACATGGCATAGCCCTTCTGCCAGCGGCGGTACCTCTGAAAGTCGTCACAGTGGACGGCAGGGAGCTACTGGGAGGGCAAGTGCTACAGCAGACGCCGCCAATGGTGATGCGCATTGGAAACCACCGTGAGGTCATCAGCTTCAACGTCACCCGCCTGTCAGACACGCCCATAGTGTTGGGAATGAGTTGGCTGGATAGGCACAGCCCGGCATTAGCTTGGTACCAGCGGCAACTGACCTTCGGCTCCTCTTACTGCGCAGAACACTGCATCCTGGCGGACTTGGAAGATGAGGGGCACGAGGAGGGACCACAGCTGAACTTGGGCATGTTGCAAGCGGTGCCTAACAAATACAAGGAGTTTTTGGAGGTCTTCTGCGAGAAAGAGGCGGATAAGCTGCCACCCCACAGACCCTACGACTGCAAGATCGACCTCCTGCCCGGGGCGACGCTCCCGACGGGGAAACTGTACTCCATGTCTGAGGATGAATTGCAAGAGCTCAGGGAGTTCATAGATCACAACCTGAAGCGGGGATTCATCCGGGAGTCCAAGGCGGCAGGAGGCAGTCCCGTGTTCTTTGTAAAGAAGCGGGACACGCCCCAAAAGAGGCTGGTCGTTGATTTCCGCTTCTTGAACCTCAAGACCAAGCCCTCAGCATTCCCTATGCCCAAGATCGATGACCTGCTGGCGACGGTGAGGAAGGGTCGCATCTTTACCAAGTTGGATCTGCGCGGAGCGTACAATCTCATTCGCGTACGGGAAGGCGACGAGTGGAAAACAACCATGTTTACGCCGCTGGGCACTTATGAATACAGAGTTATGCCTTTTGGATTAAAAAATGGTTCCCACTGCTTTCAAGCCTTCATGCATCATGTCTTGGCGGGTCTCCTCTACAAGAAGTGCGTCTGCTTCCTGGATGACATCCTAATCTTCTCGGAATCGCCGGAGGCTCACGAGAGAGATGTTAGGGAAGTTCTGCAGAGGCTGCGGGAGCACAGGCTGTACGCCAAGCTGGAGAAGTGCCAGTTCGACAAGACGGAGGTGGATTTCTTGGGCTACAAACTGTCCGACAAGGGACTGGCTATGGACGGTGCCAAGGTACGTGCAGTACTGGATTGGAAGAGCCCACGCAATAGGAAGGAAGTACAGAGGTTTGTCGGTTTTGCCAACTTTTATCGCAAGTTCATCAAGGGTTTCGCCATGCAGACAGCGGCCATCACCGACACCCTCAGTTCCAAGAAGAAGAGGTTCATCTGGACGGAGCAGGCAGAGCAGTCCTTTCAGAAGCTCAAGCAGCTCTTCGCTTCCGAAGAGAACCTACTGCACGTAAATCCCAGCAGGCCCATGAGAGTGGAGACGGACGCCTCAGACAGGGCCGTGGGAGCCGTTCTGTTGCAGCAAGACCACCAGGGGGACTGGAGGCCGTGCGCTTTCTACTCCAGAAAACTCAGCAAAGCGGAGCAGAACTACACCATTTGGGACAGGGAGTTGCTGGCCATACATGCAGCCTTCAAGGCGTGGCGGCACTTCCTCGTCGGAGCCAAGCACACGGTGCAGGTCCGCACAGACCATAAGAACTTGGAGTACTGGCGCACGGCGAGGTTCCTGAACCAGCGACACATCCGCTGGGCGGAGTTCTTTGCAGATTTCGACTTCAGAATTGAGTACATCCCAGGAAACAGCAACGTCTTGGCGGACGCGCTGTCCAGAAAACCGCAGTATCTGGAGGCAGAGGCACCGGCGGCGGCCAAGCACATTTTCACACCACAGGCGTGGGCATGCGCGTCAGCCACGGTGGACCTGGACGCGGTGCGCCGCGCGCTGCGAACAGACTCGTTCGCCCGAGCCAAGATGGAGGAGGTGTGCAGTGGCAAGGCGAGGGGCGACGAATTCCAAGTGCGAGACGGCCTGCTCCTACGCAAGGGAGTCCTCTACGTACCAGGAGACAGCCTCCGCGCGAAGGTCCTGCAACAGCTGCACGACGCGCCCAGCGCGGGGCACTTCGGCAAGGAGAAGACGGTGGACTTAGTAGCCAGAGACTTTTGGTGGCCTAAGATGCGGGGGGATGTCGCGGACTATGTCAATAGGTGCGACACCTGCCAAAGGGCTAAGCCTGTGCACCAGCCGCCGGCGGGCCTGTTGGAACCGCTACAGACACCGTTCGTACCGTGGGAGAGGGTAGCCCTGGACTTTGTCACAGATCTACCCAGCTCAAGGGGCAAGACGGCAGTGCTCGTGGTAGTGGACCTGTTCACCAAGATGGCCCACTTCATTCCGTGCGCGAAGGTGGCCACGGCCGAGCAGACCGCTAAGATGTTCATAGACCACGTGTTCAAGGTGCACGGCCTACCACGGTCTATTTTGTCCGACCGGGGGCGCCAGTTCATCTCCAACTTCTGGCAAAAGCTGATGGGATTCCTGAACGTCAAGGTCAGCCTGGCGTCGGCGAGACACCCGCAAACTAACGGGCAGGCGGAAAGGGTCAACGCCATCATGCAGCAGTACCTGAGATGCTACGCGAACCAGCAGCCATCGACCTGGGTGGACTATCTACCGTTGGCCGAGTTTGCCTACAACAACACGACGCACGGGTCCACGGGGGTGACCCCATTTTTTGCCAACTACGGGAGGCATCCCAGAACCTTCCCGGGTCTGGACACAGTGCGGGAGGGGGAGCCACAGGGAGCAGAGGAAGTGGCAGCGGAGTTGCAGGAGATCCACGAGCAGCTCAGGAGGCAGTTAGAGTTGGCAAAACAGGCTTACAAAGTGCAGGCAGATCGACACAGGAGGGTTGGGGAGGACATCCAGGTGGGAGACTGGGTCTGGTTGGCAGCACAAGCAGTTCCAGCCAGATCGTTAGCCAAGAAGAAACTAGGGCACAAGCAGCTAGGGCCTTACCAAGTAGAGGCGCAGATCAACCCAGTGGCCTTCCGGTTGACACTCCCGGAGGGTTCCAGAATGCACCCGGTCTTTCATAGATCAGTGCTCACGCCCTACAGAGAGCCCCACAGGTTTCAAGCACCGGGGAAGGCGCCAGACCCGCTCAGAGAAGCGCCCAAAAAAGGGGGGTCGCCGAAAGGGGAGCCACTTAATGAAGCCACTGAGATTTTAGACTCAAGGTGGGGGGAGGACGGGATTGAATATCTTCTCGCCACGGAGGACACCCCGGCCAGCGCCAACAGGTGGGTGCCGGATTACGCAGTGGAAGAGCAGTTGCTCAAGGAAGAATTCCACACACTTTTCCCGCACAAGCCTATGCCGGCGGGCTTTTTCGAGGATTGTTTGTTCACACCCACACTCTCGGCCAGCACTTTCCGGGGTTTCTCGTCAGCTGAGGACTCGGCTCCGGGAGGCAGCTCTCCGGAGGGATCACTTTCAGGTTTTGGCACGGGGGGATCTTATTGGTGGGAGGACCAACCCGAGGTGGGCTGGCGCAGAGACATGCCGAAGGGGCCCTGGGAGGTGGACCCCCATCAAACAACAGGGGGAGGAGGGCTCTTGGGTGATTTGGGGTCGAGCGCAGATTTCGAGCACACCGCGCAGGAGATGGAAGCGGAGGAGGTCGTCGTCGACGAGCCCATGGGGGACTTCCCGGACTTATCTCGATGGTTGCAAGCCTCAGGGGACGAGCTGTATCCTGGACTCACCCCTACAACAATGGAGCACCCGGAACCCGCACCGGAAGAGGGGGAGGGGGGAAGGGGGGGCTTCGAGGGGGGGATGGATGTCAGGGGTTCAGAAGGAGAGACACAGGAGGGGGAGCAAATGGAGAGTGAGGAGGAGGAGTACGAGGGGGGCGCAGGCAGTGACAGTGGCCAGAGTTATTCCACAAGCCTCTCTAGCGAATCGGAGGACTCACAGAAGGGAGCGCCGGTGGCCAGAGCAAGGGAGATTCCAAGGGAGAAACCTCAAGAGGGAGGGGCCAGCGGGGAGTCTCTGAACAGCAGCTGGAGATCAGGGCCAGCGTCTCCACCAGAGCGCAGTGGGGAGGGGGAGTCCCAGGAGTCGGGACCAGTGTCCTCACCACCAGAGGGAGGAGAGGAGTCAGGTTTGGCAACACCCACATCAGGAAGCGGGGAAACGGTCAGAAGGAAAGTCACCGGCTGGGCGCGCGCGCCAAGTTCAAATGTACAGGAGCGCGGCACAGCGGGGAGCCCGGGAAGGGAGCCAGGTCCTAAAGCCCGCCGGAGGGAGGGGCAAGACTCAGGAGGCTCCGCGTCAGAGGAGTCCAGGAAGGAGGGAACCCCAGAGGGCAGAAGGACCCAACGCAGGAAAGAGCAGCGCAAGAGGTGGAGACAGGCTAGAATCTTAAACTGGTGTGGGTGGAGCAGTGAGTCAGAGGGGACTTAGCCGGTCTAGCGTTAAGACGTGGGCCTGCGCGCCCAGAGCTTGGAAATGGAAACTAAACTTCAATAAAGACTTTTGTATATAATATCCACTGGGCGTTGGTCCTCTGTGAGCTGGGACCTAGCGGCAGTCCTGACACTTGTATTAGCAAACATGTGTCTACCTGGGAGAAAGCCTGCCTGGTCTTTATGGATTACTTCATTTAAAACTCTTTTAAGTCTGCTTGCCAAAACATCTGCAAATATTTTGTAATCCACATTTAAAAGGGAGATGCGACGATAGTTCTTGAGTTGTGTCTTTTCAGTTTCTGATTTTGGTATCAATGTGATGAAAGCTTCCTTCCACGATTCCGGCGCCCTCTTCCCCTCCATGATTTCGTTGCTGACCTCCATCATTGGTTGAATCAGATAGTCTTTTAATGTCTTATAGTACTTGGAGGTCAGGCCATCTGGCCCTGGAGATTTGCCCAGTTGCATGTTCTGAATGGCTTTTTCAATCTCTTGACATGTTATTTTGCTGTTCAGGAGTGATCTATTTTCTTGTGACAATTTTTTAAGTCCATTTTTCTCCAAAAATTGTTTAATCTCAACCTCGTCCTGCGGCCCTTGAGTATATAATTTTTTAAAGTATTTCTGGAAGCACTTTCTGATCTCGGTGGGGTTCTGAATGTTTCTTCCTTCAATTTCCAGATTTGTAACTGTATTTAATTTTTGTCTCTTCTTTAACTGCCAAGCTAGCAGTTTCCCACATTTATTTGCCGATTCAAAAGTTTTTTGTTTCATTAATTTAATCTTCCACTCTATTTCCTGATTTATCAATTTGGAATATTGTGCTTGATGGAGTTTGATTTCTCTCAAAATCGGCTGTGACTTCGGATTTAATCTTAACTTCTTCTCTAATTCTTTTATTTTCTCCAAAATCTTGTCTTTTCTGTCATTTTGTATCCTTTTCTTTACAGCATTCTGTTGTATCAAGAACCCCCTCATCACAGCTTTACTTGCATCCCAAATGGTTCTTTTTTCCACCGTAGTGTTCATATTTGTCAGGGGTTCAGGAGCAGAGACACAGGAGGGGGAGCAAATGGAGAGTGAGGAGGAGGAATCCGAGTGGGGTGGAGGCAGTGACAGTGGCCAGAGTCATTCCACGAGCCTCTCCAGCGAATCGGAAGATTCACAGAAGGGAGCGCCGATGGCCAGGGCAAGGGGGGCTCCAGGGGGAAAACCCCAGGAGGAAGGGGCCAGCGGGGACTCCCTGAGCAGCAGTTGGAAATCAGGACCAGCTTCCCCACCAGAGCGCAGTAGGGAGGGGGAGTCCCAGGAATCGGGACCAGTGTTCTCACCACCAGCGAGAGGAGATGAGTCAGGGTTGACCACGCCCACATCGGAGAGCGGGGAAACGGTCAGGAGGAAGGTTACCGGCTGGGCGCGCGCGCCAAGTTCAAATGTACAGGCGAGCGGCACAGCAGGGAGCCCGGATAGGGAGCCAGGTCCTAAAGCCCGCCGGAAGGAAGGGCAAGACTCAGGGGGGTCAGCATCAGAAGAGTCCAGGAAGGAGGAAACCCCAGGGGGCAGAAGGACCCAGAGGAGGAAGGAACAGCGCAGGAGGTGGAGCCAGGCTAGGATCTTGAACTGGTGAGGAAGGGATAGTGACTCAGAGGGGACTTCGCCGATCTAGAGTCTAGACGTAGGGCTGCGCGCTCTGGGGTTTGAAAT
This sequence comes from Podarcis gaigeae, assembly GCF_964106915.1. Lineage (NCBI taxonomy): Eukaryota > Metazoa > Chordata > Lepidosauria > Squamata > Lacertidae > Podarcis > Podarcis gaigeae. Next base: position 56,166,972 of record NC_139689.1, read on the forward strand.
GGAAACTAAACTTCAATAAAGACTTTTGTACATTACATCAACCGGGCGTTGGTCCTCTGTGAGCTGGGACCTAGAGGCAGTCCTGACTGTAAGTCCCCTCTCCCTTTTAACAACCTCGCGACGTGAGGGAACGCAGCGAGGGGTGAAGATTGGTGCTTCGCGAGCTCACGAATACCAGGCAAAATGACTACCGAAGAGCAAATAGCAAGCCTGCAAAATGCAGTGACACGACTGACCGCAGAAGTTTTGGCATCCAAAAAGAAGGAAGAGGAAGCAGCTGCTGCCTGCCAGGATCTGCGAACCAGGTTAGACGTGTTGACTACACAGGGGCTACCAGCACCCAGACCAGAGGGCATTGGGCTGGGGAAGAGAGGAGGGAGCCTTGTGTCTCATTTCGATGGGAACCTGCAGCAGTATCCTAACTTCAGAGCAGACGTGATTTATGCACTACAGTTGCTGGAGAAGGACTTTAGGAGGGAGGAGGAGAAAGTGGGCTCTATAGTATCTCATCTCCATGGAGAAGCTAAAGCATGGCTGCGCAATCTTTGGAGAGATAAGGATCCAGCCCTCCAAAATGCGGCTGCCTTCATTAAAGCGATGGATGCGTGTTTTTTGTCAGAGATTGATGAGGATATCGCCAGGAGGGAGGTTCACGGACTAAGACAAGGCAGAGCCACTGTAAGACAATATCACTCCCGCTTTTTTGCACTGGTGAACGCGCTGGGGTGGGAGAGAGAGTCAGCTGTCGTCAGAGACCTGTTCTGGGAGGGGCTGAACGGAGCTGTGAAAGACGAAATTGCAAGGGGGGAGAGACCCCAGACCACCAAAGACGTGGTGGAGAGGGCGCTCACGATTGGAGTGCGGCTGGAAGAACGCCCTTGGGGCAAGGAGGAAGGGCGTTGGGGGCGCACGCCAGCAAGAGCACCGCCCCCCTTTCCCAAGGAAGCGGCGCGCGCTCAATCCATGCCTCCGCTGGGAGGAGGTGAGGAGCCGATGGAGATAGGTGGTGCCAAGGCTCAGTCAGCAGCCAGAGCCCTAACGCCGGGAGCAGTCAAAATGAAGCCTCCTAGAGGGAACAGGAAGTGCTACATCTGCGACAGTGCTCAGCACATGGCGAAAGAGTGTCCCCAGAGGATTCACAAGCACACTGCAGCCTCAGCGACAGTAACAGGAGCAGTTCAGCAGAGTGCATCACAGCAGGGAAACGACAATGTCTGGCTGGAATCGGAGGCACTGGGGCCCAGCCAGACAAGTCAGTGAAGCAGTCCCCAGGAATATTGCAGCCCACGGACCCCCTCCCACCCAAACCAGTGGTGCAGCTCACCGCATCCCTCCAACTTCCCAATGGGCTCACCATGGAAGTCCCCATTACCATTGATTCTGGAAGCAATGCAGATTTTATAGGCGTGGATTTCATCCAGCAACATAGCATAGCGCTTCTGCCAGCGGCAGTGCCCCTGAACGTCGTCACGTTGGACGGCAGAGAGCTACTGGGAGGGCAGGTGCTGCAGCAGACGCCGCCAATGGTGATGCGAATTGGCAATCACTGCGAAGTCATCAGCTTCAACGTCACCTGCCTGTCAGACACGCCCATTGTGTTGGGCATGAGTTGGCTGGACAGGCACAGCCCGGCATTGGCATGGTACCAGCGTCAACTGACCTTCTGCTCCTCCTACTGCGCAGAACACTGCATCCTAGCTAACCAGGAAGATGAGGGGCGTGAGGATGGACCACAGCTGAACTTGGGCATGTTGCAAGCTGTACCCAACAAGTACAAAGAGTTTTTGGAGGTCTTCTGCGAGAAGGAAGCGGACAAGCTGCCTCCCCACAGACCCTATGACTGCAAGATTGACCTCCTGCCGGGGGCGACGCTGCCAACGGGGAAACTGTATTCCATGTCTGAAGATGAACTGCAGGAACTCAGGGAGTTCATAGATCACAACTTGAAGCGGGGTTTCATCCGAGAGTCCAAGGCGGTAGGGGGCAGTCCCGTGTTTTTTGTGAAGAAGCGGGACACGCCCCAAAAGAGGCTTGTAGTTGATTACCGCGTCTTAAATGCGAAAACTAAGCCCTCAGCCTTCCCTATGCCCAAGATCGATGACCTGCTGGCGACGGTGAGGAAGGGTCGCATCTTTACCAAGTTGGATCTGCGCGGAGCGTACAATCTCATTCGCGTGCGGGAAGGCAACGAGTGGAAAACGGCCATGTTTACGCCGCTGGGCACCTATGAATATAGAGTTATGCCTTTTGGATTACAAAATGGTTCCCACTGTTTTCAGGCCTTCATGCACCATGTCTTGGCGGGTCTTCTCTACAAGAAGTGTGTCTGCTTCCTGGACGACATCCTGATCTTCTCGGAGTCGCCGGAGGCTCACGAGAGAGATGTCAAGGAAGTCCTGCAGCGGCTGCGGGAGCACAGGCTTTACGCCAAGCTGGAGAAGTGCCAGTTCGACAGGACGGAGGTGGATTTCCTGGGCTACAAGCTGCCTGACAAGGGACTCGCCATGGACAGCGCCAAGGTACATTCAGTGCTGGACTGGAAAAGCCCGCGAAATCGGAAGGAAGTCCAGAGGTTTGTCGGCTTTGCCAACTTTTATCGCAAATTCATCAAGGGTTTCGCTATGCAGACAGCGGCCATCACCGACACCCTCAGTTCCAAGAAGAAGTTCATCTGGACGGAGCAGGCGGAGCAGTCCTTTCAGAAGCTCAAGCGTCTCTTCGCGTCCGAAGAACACCTGCTACACGTGAACCCCAGCAGGCCCATGAGAGTGGAGACGGACGCCTCAGACAGGGCCGTGGGGGCCGTCCTGTTGCAGCAAGACCACCAGGGGGACTGGAGGCCGTGCGCTTTCTACTCCAGAAAACTCAGCAAGTCGGAGCAGAACTACACCATCTGGGACAGGGAGTTGCTGGCCATACATGCAGCCTTCAAGGCGTGGCGGCACTTCCTCGTTGGAGCCAAACACACGGTGCAGGTCCGCACGGACCATAAGAACTTGGAGTACTGGCGCACGGCGAGGTTCCTGAACCAGAGACATATCCGCTGGGCGGAGTTCTTTGCAGATTTCGACTTCAGGATAGAATACATCCCAGGAAACAACAACATCATGGCGGACGAGCTGTCCAGGAAACCACAGTATCTGGAGGAAGAGGCGCCGGCGGCGGCCAAGCACATTTTCGCACCAAAGGCGTGGGCATGCGCTTCAGCCACGGTGGACCTGGACGCGGTACATCGCGCGCTGCAGACGGACTCCTTCGCTCGAGCCAAGATGGAGGAGGTGCGCAGCGGCACGGCGAGGGATGAAGACTTCCAAATACGCGACGGCCTGCTCATCTGCAAAGGGGCCCTCTACGTACCGGGAGACGACCTCCGCGCGAAAGTACTGCAACAGCTCCACGACGCGCCCAGCGCGGGGCACTTCGGCAAAGAGAAGACGGTGGACTTGGTAGCCAGAGACTTTTGGTGGCCCAAGATGCGGGGGGACATCGCGGACTACGTCAATAGGTGCGACACCTGCCAAAGGGCCAAGCCAGTACACAGGCCGCCGGCGGGCCTGTTGGAACCGCGGGAGAGGGTGGCCCTGGACTTTGTCACAGATCTGCCCAGTTCGAGAGGCAAGACAGCAGTACTCGTGGTAGTAGACTTGTTCACCAAGATGGCCCACTTCATTCCTTGCGCGAAGGTGGCCACGGCGGAGCAGACCACTAAGCTGTTCATAGACCACGTGTTCAAGGTGCATGGCCTGCCACGGTCTATCTTATCCAACCGGGGGCGCCAGTTCATCTCCAACTTCTGGCAGAAGCTAATGGGCATCCTGAACGTCAAGGTCAGCCTGGCGTCGGCGAGACACCCGCAGACTAACGGACAGGCGGAGAGGGTCAACGCCATCATGCAGCAGTACCTGAGATGCTACGCGAACCAGCAGCCCTCGACCTGGGTGGACTACCTACCGCTGACCGAGTTTGCCTACAACAACACGAAGCACGTGTCCACAGGGGTGACACCGTTTTTCGCCAACAATGGGCGGCATCCCAGAACCTTCCCGGGTTTGGAGAAAGTGAGGGAGGGGGAGCCGCAGGGAGCAGAGGCCGTGGCAGCGGAGTTGCAGGAGGTCCACGAGCAGCTCAGGAGGCAGTTAGAGCTAGCAAAACAGGCTTACAAAGTGCAGGCAGACCAACACAGGAGAGTTGGGGAGGACATCCGGGTGGGAGACTGGGTCTGGTTAGCAGCCCAGGCAGTTCCGGCCAGATCGTTGGCCAAGAAGAAGCTCGGACACAAGCAGCTAGGGCCTTACCAAGTCGAGGCGCAGATCAACCCAGTGGCCTTCCGGTTGACACTCCCGGAGGGGTCCAGGATGCACCCGGTCTTTCATAGATCAGTGCTCACGCCCTACAAGGCACCTCACCGGTTTCAGGCGCCAGGGACAGCACTGAGCCCGCTCAGGGAAGCGCCCACGAAGGGGGGGTCGCCAAGAGGGGGGCCACTTAATGAAGCCACAGAGATTTTAGACTCAAGGTGGGGGGAGGAAGGGATTAAATATCTCCTCGCCACAGAGGACACCCCGGCCAGCACCAACAGGTGGGTGCCGGATTATGCATTGGAGGAGCAGTGGCTCAAGGAAGAATTCCATACACTTTTCCCGCACAAGCCCATGCCAGCGGACTTTTTCGACGACTGTCTGTTCACACCCACACTCTCAGCCAGCACTTTCCAGGGTTTCTCTTCAGCTGAGGAATCGGCCCCGGGAGGCAGTTCCCCAGAGGGATCGCTCTCAGGGTTTGGTTTGGCACGGGGGGATCTTATTGGTGGGAGGACCAACCCGAAGTGGGCTGGCACAGAGACCTGCCGAAGGGACCCTGGGACGTGGTGTCACCTCAGGCGACAGGGGGAGAGGGGGTCTTGGGTGATTTGGGGGCGGCCTCGGATTTCGAACACACCGCCCGGGAGATGGAAGCAGAGGAGATCGCCATCGACGAGCCCATGGAGGACTTCCCGGACTTATCCCGATGGCTGCACGCCTCGGGGGATGAACTGTATCCTGAACTCACCCCCACAACACTGGAGCACCCGGAACCTGCACCTGAAGTGGGGGAGGGGGGAAGGGGGGCTTCGAGGGGGGGATGGATGTCAGGGGTTCAGGAGCAGAGACACAGGAGGGGGAGCAAATGGAGAGTGAGGAGGAGGAATCCGAGTGGGGTGGAGGCAGTGACAGTGGCCAGAGTCATTCCACGAGCCTCTCCAGCGAATCGGAAGATTCACAGAAGGGAGCGCCGATGGCCAGGGCAAGGGGGGCTCCAGGGGGAAAACCCCAGGAGGAAGGGGCCAGCGGGGACTCCCTGAGCAGCAGTTGGAAATCAGGACCAGCTTCCCCACCAGAGCGCAGTAGGGAGGGGGAGTCCCAAGAATCGGGACCAGTGTTCTCACCACCAGCGAGAGGAGATGAGTCAGGTTTGACCACGCCCACATCGGAGAGCGGGGAAACGGTCAGGAGGAAGGTTACCGGCTGGGCGCGCGCGCCAAGTTCAAATGTACAGGCGAGTGGCACAGCAGGGAGCCCGGATAGGGAGCCAGGTCCTAAAGCCCGCCGGAAGGAAGGGCAAGACTCAGGGGGGTCAGCATCAGAAGAGTGCAGGAAGGAGGAAACCCCAGGGGGCAGAAGGACCCAGAGGAGGAAGGAACAGCGCAGGAGGTGGAGCCGGGCTAGGATCTTGAACTGGTGCGGAAGGGATAGTGACTCAGAGGGGACTTCGCCGATCTAGAGTCTAGACGTAGGGCTGCGCGCTCTGGGGTTTGAAATGGAAACTAAACTTCAATAAAGACTTTTGTACATTACATCAACCGGGCGTTGGTCCTCTGTGAGCTGGGACCTAGAGGCAGTCCTGACAATATTTATCTCAAAGTAGTCCTTCAAAGCTTTCTGGGCCTTCTTAATAATCTCCTGATCTCTAAACAAATTGTCATTCATCTTCCATCTAAAGGAGCCGGTTGGTAATAGTGTCATGTCCATTTTCAGTGCGTTATGGTCGGAGCATGTCTTTGGGCAGATTTCCACCTTTCTGACCTTGGGTGCCAGACCTCTAGTTATCCATATTTGGTCGATTCTTGTCCAAGTCAGCTGGGCTTCAGAGAAAAATGTCCCTTCTTTTCCCAAGGGGTTCTTCGTTCTCCAGATATCAATCCAGTCCATATTGTCTGTCAGTTCAAAAAAGGTCTTTGGTAGTCTGCCGTCTTTTGTAACATTTTGGCTTTGTGACTTATCCATGTTGGTTGATACGACCCCGTTCATGTCTCCCATCATAATGATGTTGTCATAGTCCAGATAGTCCAGCATGATCTCATGCAACTTCTTGTAAAATTCCGATTTCCCTTCATTTGGTGCATAAATTCCTAATATCAGAATCTTCTCTCCTTGATGTTGTATTTCGATTGCCAGAATTCTTCCATGTTCATCTTTAAATAAAAATTTAGGTGACAGGCTCTCTTTTGCATATATCATCACGCCTCTCTTCTTTACTATGTCTGAAGATATAAATTCCTGGCCGAGTCTTTTGTTTATTAACACTTTTCTATGGAGCCTAGTCACATGTGTTTCTTGTAAACAAATAATGTCCAATTGTTCCCTTTTTAATATATGAAAAATTTTCCTTTTTTCCGGGATGTTACAGCCATTTATATTCCAGCTCAAAAGTTGCAGAGACATCCTGAATAAATCTGGTTATTTTTCTGGGGGTGGTACCTTATTCGCTGGATCTTCAGGGTCCAAGGGTGCAGGTACCTCTGGTGCTCCAGGCCCCGAGGGTAGTTCAAGTCCTTTTTGAAGGTCCTCTCCGTATGCGATCAGAAATTTGTCTCTACCTTCCAGTGTTCTGATTTTAATCTTCTTCCCTCTAAAAGTGAAAGATAATCCTTGAGGAAAATCCCACCTGAAGATGATTGAGTTGCTCCTCAACAGTCTTACTAGTTCCAAATAGTCAGATCTAAAGTCCAGCAGTTGTTTAGGAATATCCTTGTAAATTTCAATTCTTTTGTCCGAAATATCCAGTGACTTTCCGTAATGCAGGCCCAAAATCTTGTCCCTTTCCTCCTTTGATCTCAGTGTTATTAAACAGTCTCTGGGCTTCTCTTTCTTTATAAGTCTTCAAAGCCTGAAGGCTGATATGATTTTGAAATCTTTTTCCTCTAAGTTCCAAAACTTGGAAAATTCTTTAGTCAATAACTCAGCTAGGTTACCTTCTTCCGCTTCTGGTACCGACCTTATCCTTAAGTTGGTCTCCCTGTTCCGCAGTTCTATCATGGAAAGATAGGTCTGATGTTCACCTACTTGTTTACTGAGTGGTCTTACCTCTTTTTCTAGATTTCCCAGTCTTTGGCTGGTATCCTCAGCCAATTTCCGATTTTCACCTGCAGTCTCCTTCAATTCTCCAATTGCTTGTACATTCTGTGCAACTTGTCCAGTTAATCTATTTAAACATTCTGTGTTTTGATCGATTTTAGCTGTTTGCTGGTCGACTTTTTTATCCAAAGATTCCAATTTTTCAAGAATTTTCTCCAAAATAGAGCCAGTTGCTCCTGAGGCCATATCTTCCAGTTGTAATTCCTCAGTTTCTCCCTCCCCTGCCCGTGGCGGAGAAGCAGCTTCTTCCTCAGAAGGCAAAGTAGGCACAGATGATCTACGTGCCTGAGAGGCTGCGGTTAAAGTTGTTAAAGTTGTTTGTCTAGTTCTTGGTCCCTTTTTTCTAGCGCCACTCATTCCAAAGTTATCTAAAAGTCAAGGTCAAGCTGAGTTGTTCCCATGAGAAAACAACGGCCCAGATGGTGACAGTCAAACAGGAGGCCGGGAAAAGGAAAGTAAAACAATGTCACTGCTGTAAATCCCAAATCCTCTAGGGGGAGCTTAAAATGTCTTTAGGGAAGAGATCAATTCCAATAAAATTAGTAAGATCTAATTTAATGTCCAGGAACCTTCAATAAGATAGGTTTTAGCAGAGTTAGTATTTAAAAAGCCACAGTGTTTCAGACAGTGCTTACTGGTATTCCAAAAGGTGCTTCAAAGTAGCCAGTTCAAACTCCCTCAGATTGTTTCAAAGTTTAAGTTCAAAGTATCCAACCCTGCAGACTGGCTGCTCAGTTACTCAGGCAGTTCCAGCACCTGGGTTTCTTGCTTAAGTTGTAATCCAAATAGAAGAAAGGTATCACAGTCCAAATGAAAGTCATAAAATCAATTGCTTAAAGTCCTTATTCTGCTTAGAAATAATTTCCATGGGTGCCCAGATCAGTTAAGTAAAAAGTTCACTCTTTGCCTCCACTCCTCCAGCTCTTTACTTTGAAGTTCAGTGTCAGTGGAAGACGGACTTCCTGTTTTTCGTCACTCCGCTTTCAGCCAAATTCAATGTTTTTGGGTCTCAAAATTTTGTAAAGTCCTTATTTACTCATGAATTGTTGCTTTCCGAATCAGAAGTTTCAGGAAGAGAGGTCAGTGCTGACCGGCAACAGCAGCGCGGCTTCGCTCCGTTGACTGCGAAACGACCCACAGCGCCGCTACCCCCTCCGCAATCCGGAGCCCCTTACGGGGTTCCTTCAACGTTTTGGGGGCTGCTCCTGGCGCCCGCCGGGTCCCGAGACCACAGGCTTCTGCCGCCTGTGGTTTTCCAAAGTGGGTCTCCGCTTCGCCGCAGCGGACGACCCTTTCTCAGCGGAGCTTCCCTCTCCCGGTTAGAAGAGGGCAGCCATTGCCATTCGCGCCGCCTCCGGAAGTCCCCATTTGCAGTAGTTTTTGCAGGGTGCAGAGAAAGAGAGAGAGAGAGAGTTCTTCTGCTTCAAGGATCAAGCACAAGAAATGTGTAAATGTATCTATGGATCTAGCTATCCATGCCACAGTGATGACTCCCAAATATTATAATGGTTTGGTGTTATCAAGAATAGGGAAACCCCACAACTAGGCCATGAGTATTGATGGTTTCTTGAAACTGGGCAGATCCCACACTATCTGAGCCTAGTTTTGCCCCATCTCAGTTATGGGGCATCATGTGCCCACCTGCAAGCAAAAGACATAATGGGCAAGAGGCACCAGGAGACCACTTCTTGTGATCAGCCAACCTGGTGTCTCCAGACGCTGATGGACTCCTATTAACACCAGTCAGGATGGCCTGAGGTCTGGTGGCAAAAGGCCTTGGACTTTCCACTTAGTGGTTAAGAGCTTAAGCTGCAGAGGTCCAATCAGGTTTAGCTTGTGAGAGTGTGGCTATATTTGAGCTGTTTTCTTTTTAGCATAATTTACAATTCCCAAAAAGGGGTACTTGTCAATTGCCAAGGAATAATAAATGATATGGGTTGAGATTCCCCTGTGAGCCCCAACTTTATGGGGCTGAGAACAGATCACCCCCCCAAAAAAAAGTATGCAGGAATGGGGCTGAGGCCTCCCAATCTTGATTGGCAGGGCCCTGCTGGCCTCCCATCAGCAGTGGTGTGCCCTGGTGGGCTATCTCTGGTGGCATAGGGCCCTGCCGGGCCTACCTGTAGTGGGAAGGCCTCACAACCTCCTCCCAACTTATGAGACTTTGCAAGTGTGTGTTGCACACGTGATGTTACACACACATGTCGAACCCCCCCAGTGTCATGCGGAACTCGATGCCTCTGCTCTCCTGTAAAGAAAGACTGCTGTGTTTGCAATGTTTTAGTTCAGAGAAAGGGTGAGAAAGATACGGCATGAAATATACTTTTAAAATTATGCCTGGCATGGAGGACACAGATAGAAAACTTTTTTTCTTCTCTCTGTGTGTCTCCTGTCAACCAGAACTCATAGACATAGGATGAAGATGCAGGACAGATAAAATAAATGACTTCTTCATGCAGCACATAAACTATGGAACTCCCTCCCTCAGGAGGCAGGGATAGCTACTAACTTGGATGGCTTTAACGGAGGATTGGAGAAATTCATGGTGGAGGAGAGGGCTCCCAGTGGCTCCTGGCCACAATGACTCTGCTCTGCCCAGGAGGGGAGAGTGTTGCTCTTCTGCTTGCATATTGTTCACCCCTTTCCCTTTGGAGCCCTTGGGCAGCCAGTTGCTTCAGTAGATGGGTCTCCCTGTGGTTGCTTCTTGCCAAACCAGCAGGGACTGTGGTCTGAGCAGCGGGCAGAATGTGTGCACAGCTGGAAAAACCCATCTTCCCTTAAAAAACAAACAAACAAAACTCCAACTTTGCAACTGCTGACCTTGGCATTTTTATTTCTATTATTTTGCCTCCTAAATGAGCTATATGGGTGTGTTGGGTTTATCAAAGAGGGACAGTCTCTCGTCCTCAAAATCCCCAGGCTGGACTGAGCTGGGAGCAACATTGTTCCCAAGGGATGCCAGCGGGGGCTTGGCAAAGATCCTGCTGAGGTTGACAGAAACTCCCTTTTCTTGCCAACAGGCCTGACAAAGAGAGTGGCTCCAAAATGAAAAGCTCATGAAATAATTCTGCCTGTTGGTCTTTAGCAGGACAAAGGGTCGTGACGAGTCAGCTGATCTGGGTTTTCATTGCCCTTTAATCCAACATTCTCGATTTTGATCACACATTTGTGAACTCGATAAATACTTCTGGTGCATTAATGTGCCGGCTGCCTATAAATTCTGGTGCTTAGCTGCAGCACTTCCAGTGGCATAAGCAAACTCTGGTGCAACTGGTAAGCATCTTATTTTTTTTAAAAAAATCCCCCCCCCCCGCAAAGTTTTAAAGCTGGGGGGTTTTGTTGTTATATTTTTTGGGGGGTCTTCTTCTTTCCATTCCAGGTATGAATATCCTGTAAAGGAAATCCGAGAAGGAGAAATTAGAAAGCAGCTCTCTAGTTCTCAGCCGGTCTCAGCTTCCACTGAGGCACCTCAAGTTAGGCATCCAATATATTTGTTCCAACCTGTCCTTACCTATGCTTTTAAAATCCAAACAGGAGAGCTGCCTCCATTGCCTAGGGAATATCTGTACAGTGGTACCTCGGGTTAAGAACTTAAGGCGTTCTGGAGGTCTGTTCTTAACATGAAACTGTTCTTAACCTGAAGCACCACTTTAGCTAATGGGGCCACCGGAGCATGATATCTGTTCTCATCCTGAAGCAAAATTCTTAACCTGAGGTACTATTTCTGGGTTAGCGGAGTCTGTAACCTGAAGCGTATTTAGAGAGGCGGAAGAGGGACAGCAGCAATTGGGAGGGGAATGCCCTTTGGACAAGAGGGAATTGAGACAGGCAAGAATGGTTCACAGCCTGCATTAAGCAGTGCTAAGTGCTTAAAAAAGTAAAGTAAAGGACAGTTAAGTCCAGTCGCAGACGACTCTGGGGTTGCGGCGCTCATCTCGCTTTACAGGCTGAAGGAGCTGACGTTTGTCCGCAGACAGTTTTCCCGGGTCATGTGGCCAGCATGACTAAGCCGCTGGGACCGAGCAACGGGAGCTCACCCCGTCGCGGGGATTCGAACCACTGACTGGCAAGCCCAAGAGGCTCAGTGGTTTAGACCACAGCGCCACCCGCATCCCTATGCTAAGTGCTTAGTTGTGAATAATTCCTCCTGGCTAGATGTGTCTGTGTCTGGACTGTTTGGGTATTTCCCAGCACCTTGGCAGCAATCAGAGGGTGTGGTCCCCACCCCCTATAGACCCCCCTTTTTTCTTTTGCAAACTGGCTGATTCCCTCTCCCTTTCAAATGTATATATTTTCTAGCTTCCTTTTACACAGCAGTCTCTTTAACCCTGGCAAATGTTTGTGTGGCCACCTGCAAATGGGGACCTTTCTGTTAGGTTTCCTATCTAGAAATGTATATGATGGGAAAGGGAGCTGGTTGCAGTGGCGCTTTATGGCTGCATTGCAAATGAAGAGAGCCAAGTAGGGACAGGAGAGCAAGTCAGTTTCTGCCTAAACTGCACTTCCCCAAGTGATTTCTGGACCAATATGCAACTATCTTTCAAAATTTGCACTTCTCTGAGTTTTGCGGTGCAATTCTCCAATCCTTGAAAATGTTACAAAAATGCATCTATCTATCGGGGTGGGGGAGAGGAGAGTATCAGGGGGCATAGCTTGCAAAAAACATACATGTTAGGCACAGCTGCATATGTGACAATTAGGGAAATGGCACACTAAAAGGATGACTAATTTTCATGAGGACTCTTTAAAATAAAAAGTGCAGATTGGTGTGGAGAACAGATTGGGGCAAAAGAAAAATTGAGAGAAACTGAAACTGACAGATCAATCCTCTGTCCCTGCTGTGTCAGGAGATTGTCTCTTGCCAGCTCTGCCGCTCCAGCTACCTACCTCCGAGGACTAGTAAACCCAGCATTGGAGACAGCAATGCTTCTGAATACCAGTTGCTGGAAATTGCAGGAGGGGAGAGAGCTCTAGTGCTCATGTTCTCCTTGCAGGATTCCCATCTGTTTGGCCACTGTGAGGATAGGATGCTGCACTAGATGGATCCAGCCAATGGCATTGCCGGGTTTCTGGTGCTCATGGAGCAGAGTGACCTGAACTTCCTCTGGGATGGCCCCTACCTAGCATTGTGTTTGTGCAATTTCTCCAATGTGGTGACTTTGCCCTCATCCTTCTAATCTGATGTGAGGTTCTCTCCCCAGGGAGCAGCTCAACCACTTTTCATGATGGCTTCAGACCACCAAGCATCAAAACAGCAGCAAGCCAGTTCCAAGGTCAGTAAGGGGCAGGCCAGGAAGCCCAGAGGGCTTGCAGCCCTGCAGATGCTCTCCGTGGAAAGAACTCAACTGGGTGGAAAATTCCACTGCAGATCCAGAATCTTGCGGGGTAGCAGGAAGCAGTGACAAGAATAGATTTTGGTCCAATCTTACATTTTATCAATAAAATGAGAACCTTTATAACAGGGGAGATCTTTCCTGTAAACAAAGGAGGTGTAAGATCAACAAAGAGTATTATAGCTCCTCAAAGACTAATGAATGCATCATGGCACAAGCTTTTGTGGACCTTTGTGCATAAAAGTGTTAAGTTGCTCAGAAGGCAAGCAGAATGCAAAATCATTAGCCCACCATTTCTACCCTGACTAGGAGAAAGGTAATCTCCATCTTGCTGGCTTCTGTGCAGAAAGAGAAAAGCAAGCCTGGCCGCCTTCCCTATCAGCACCACACAGAAAAAGGCAGGAAGCACAGGAGCTCCAGCAGGGGGCTTGGGCATCCTTGACATAGGTGGGCTTCTTAACTGTAAGTGTGGGCCGGTAGGGAGGACTCTCCAGAGTTTCAGGCAGAAGGACATTCCCAGCCAAAGATTGAACTTGGGGACCTTCTGCATTCAAAGCAGAGTAGCACTGAGAAACCACGGAAGGATTTTCTGGGAGCTTGAGTGTGGTCTGGACTAGCTCATAAGGTCTTTGACTTGGCTGGACCCTGCCCCAAGCAGAGCCACAGTGGGTGGTGTTGGTTCCTCCTGCCCCCCCCATCAATTCTCATTTATTGCTCCTATGTGTAACCTGTGGGGCAGGGGTTGGTCTGTAAAAGGCAGCAAGTTGGTTATAAGCGAGGACCAGGGCAGGATTCATGAATACATCTCAAACTTCTACTCTGTGCAGCTTTTGCATCACTGAGGTTCCTCTTTAGCCCTACAGGAAGCAGCATTGCATGTGCCTGTTCAAGCTTTAAAGATGCTTCAAAGCATCCTGCCAACTTTTTACACACACAAAATGAACCAGAAAGTGGACAGAGCAGGGCAATGGAAAGGTGGTGGAACAGGGATCCATCCTTGCCCCCCTCCCCATATTGGGCCATAATACAGTACAACAGAAGTTGCCAGGGACCCAAGCTTTGCAAAGTTCCCAAATGCCTCTCCTCCCTCCCAGCCCTCCTGCCAGGGTCACAGGAAGTGTCCACACAAAGACAAACCCTGAAATGAGCTTGTTAATGCTGGAACTGGTTTCAGTAACAAAGCCAAGTTACTTGGTCTTTTGCAGCAAAAACGTCCAAGAGATCTGAGGCATCTAAGGGACAATTTTTGGAAACCTGTTTGTGTTTCAGTTCTCACTGGTCATCTTTTTTTACTCTCTGCTGTTGTGGTGGGCAGGAGGGGAGGCCTTGGGTCTATTATTTATTGCATTTATAACCCACCTTTTTCTCTAAGGAGTTCAAGGTGACTTACATGGTTCTTTCTCTCCTCACTTAATCCCCACAACAGCCCTGTGAGACAATGGTTCCCCCATGGCTGCCCCATGAGTTTTATGGCTGAGCTTTATGGATTTGAACCCTGGTCTCCCAGGCCCAACACTCTGACCACTAGGCCACCCTTGCTCTCTCCCAGTGAGCCTGGTAGATGTTATGTATCTACCCTTGCTTTCCCTTTGGCCTGCTCCTCCTCCAGGCACTAGCATTCCCATCTTTTAGCTGGAACCTCAGTGGATGGTACAATCCATGGAGGTCTTGGGCCAAAACTGGATAACTAGGTAGGCTAGGGAGGAAATTGGTGCAGGATGAAGTCACTCACAGTTAGGCCTGTCAAAAGAATGTTACAGCATTGCTTGTAAAGTCCTGTTGCAAAGTCCCATTGCAAAGTCCTGTTTCTGCCTGTGAACAGCCCAGGGAGGTCCATGAAGGAGGTACCCACCACCTCCTGCTGCCATCCCAGCATCTGCTTCTCAGCAGGAGGCTGTTTCTGAAGGTGCCACTGGAAATCATGTCCTCGGTACATATTTCCACCTCCTTTGAAGTGTAAGTATTCTAACCCCTTCACTTGACCTGCTCCACTTGCTCCCTGCTCCAGGACTGAAAGGGAAATCTGAAAGAGGGAAGTTTATAGGAAGGTTCACTGACTTGATGAAACCTGAATGCAGCCAAAATTCCTGGTGGATCCACTGGCAGAGGAAGAGGAGTGTGGAGGGAGTGCACCGCCGCCGGCAGCGCAATCCTGGTGGGGTGCCATCACAGCTGCCCCCCCGCCTGTGCTGGGTGCCACGTCCCCCGCAGGTGGTGCACCACACCCCCAGGATGCGCACCAGCCCCGCCCCCGCCTGCTTTCCGCCACTGGGTGGATCATGACATTTGTAGCTCAGAGGTAGAGTATCTGCTTTGCATGCAGAACATCCCAGCTTCAATCTTCAGGTAGAGCTTGAAGAGACCCTCCCTGAAACCCTGGAGGGCCACTGGCAGTCAGTGAAGACAGTACAGTACTGAGCAGAGGCCTAGCCGGGGGGGGGCTGGGGGGTTCTGGGTGCCCCCATGGCAGGTGAGGCAGGAGCACAGGGAAGGTGCACCCAGTCAGGGGTGGCACCCCATTCCCCTTGTGGCCAGCGAAGGGGCGCCCCCTGGCAGGCCAAGAGGCGGGAGGGAGGCACAGCCGCTGCAACTACCTCCCCCCAGGGCGTGACCCGGGACAGAAACAGTGGACAGCAGGAGAGGTGATGGAGGCCTCTCCGCTCCTCTCCTCCGCTGGCCTCAGCATGTGATTGCACCCCCCATGCTGCATTGCGAGGCTGCAATCCGACAGTCACAAAGGCGCACAGGGCTGCCAGGCACGTGCCCTTCAAATCAGTCCAATCAGACTAATTGCAAGCAGCCCCACCCCCTGCCACTTTGGGCGCCTGCCCCGGGCGGCAGTAGCATACGCTCTGCCATTGGTCCTGAGCTAGCTGGACCAGCAGTCCAATGCCATATAAGGGAGCTTCCAATGTTCATACCCAGACACAGCTGTTCTCTCCATCTGTACGTTCGGCTAGCCACACCATGATGACTGCACCAATCTGTCCTCCTCTGTTCCTGCCTTCTCTGCCTATTTGAAGGCAGCTTCCCCTCCAGATGTTTGGATTGCAGCTTTCACCAGCCACCCAGCATCAAAAGGCTCTGGGTAGGCACCCTGAGTAGGGTACCAGGTGTCTGTCTGTCTCTCTTTCTCGGGTTCCAGATTGTCGTCTTCGAGCAGGAGAATTTCCAGGGTCGCTGCCATGAGCTGAATGCGGCTTGTCCCAATTTGAAGGAGGTTGGGCTAGAGAAAGTGGGCTCCATCCTGGTGCATTCAGGCCCGTAAGTCTCCCCCTGTGCAAACAGGGGTCAGGAAAGATGCAAGGGCAAGCTTCTGTGCCAAGGTGGGGTTGGGTCACACAGCTAGGAGCTTCGTTTTTGACACTGCACAATTTCATGCAAATGTCTTGTTTGTCCTTCAAAGGGCAAAATGAGGAGAACCTCCTGCCTCTTCAGATAATTATCTCAGATAGCCTCTGAGGTGAATCATGCTCCAACATGACTGTCATTTCAATGATGAGCAAATATGACACTCTTAGCCCTTTGTGGGAGAGGGAATGATGTATTTGGAGGAATGAGATTCCTTCAGCTCCAACTTTCATTTTAATTTTATTTCAGCAATTTTTGTTAGGGTGAGGTTTTGGGTTTGGGTTTATGAATGTATGGATCATTTGAGCAAGTTTGGGGTTATTCTGGGTTTAAGGCTGTTTATTTCCTGTTAGGTGAAGAATAGGTTGCAAATAGCAGAAGTAAATAAATAATTGAATTAAAATGTTGGAGTAGTTCCCCTCCTCTACACCAGAGGCATACACCAGAGATTTTCTTCTAAATCTCAAGTGAGGACAGAGAATTTATCTGTACAGTGGTACCTCGGGTTAAGAATTTAATTTGTTCTGGAGGTCCATTCTTAACCTGAAACTGTTCTTAACCTGAGGTACCATTTTAGCTAATGGGGCCTCCCACTGCCACTGTGCTGCCGCTGCACAATTTCTGTTCTCATCCTGAAGCAAAGTTCTTAACCCGAGGTACTATTTCTGGGTTAGCGGAGTCTGTAACCTGAAGCGTCTGTAACCTGAAGCATCTGTAACCCGAGATACCACTGTACTGCCAAGAAAAAGTTAGTTCTGCTCCAGCTGATGGAGATTTTTGTGGGGGGTGGGGGGTATCTCTGTGCTTTTCCAGATGGGTTGGCTATGAGCAGGTGAACTGCAAAGGGGAGCAATTTGTCTTCGAGAAAGGAGAATATCCCCGCTGGGACTCGTGGACCAACAGCCGGAGGAGCGACAGCATCTCTGCCTTGAGGCCCATCAAAGTGGTGAGGAGGTGGGGAGGGGAGGGGGACATTCTGGCTGGTGGCGGGCAGCACTCATGTAGCGGATGTCCTGGGCTGGATAGAAGAATGGGCAGGTTTGGCTTCATGCCTGGTGGAGTCACAAGGGTCTGCAGCTGATCTTAGAAGATTTTGGAGTGGGCAGATGGAATCATTGAGCTGGGATCCCAAGAGTCACTCAGTCCACCCCCCTGTAATGCTCTCCTAGGGATGTGTGCCCAGCAACATCAAATTCCCCATCCCTGCTCGAAATATGATGGGGCTGGACAGACATAGAACAGATGGCAGCTTCAGCAGCAAAAACAAAAGAGAGGAAGGAAAGAAGGGTGCAAGTGATGACCTTCATGTGCCCTTTGTGGTTTGTTATTCCAGTTGGAAGGTGGGTCATGGCTTTATCTGCAAAGCAAAACTCTGAATCGGTGACACAAGTCATGCTTTCACAGGAACCACTTGGAGGAAAGAGGGGTTTTGTGGGCAGGGGGAGATGTAATATTCTGGAACACACAATAGCCTAGTTTTATGAGAGAGATTTCTCCCTACCACCACCAACCATATACTTGTGAGGAGGGCCCAACCGTGGTGTGTTACTGTTTGGGTGGCTTTCAATGATTAAAAATGCAATGCATTAAAATTCATGCATGGTATTTTCAGTGCTATTTTTCTAGAAAAAGAGCCAGAACTCGCCACGGACACCTCCCTTGTTCTCTTATAATGGCAATGGTGCCTACCTGAGAGGGACTGAGTTCCGGTTGAAAAAAAGCTGTGGGTATTTTAATATATTGTTATTAACAATAAAATTGCATGAAGTACATGGCATTGAAGTCCCTTCAAAAACCAAGAGCTGAAGTGGCTGCAGCAGAGAAGTCCCTGCTGCCCCAGAAATGTTCCGATCAGCAAGGAGTGGGCAGCCCTTGCAGGAAGCCTCCAAGGAGAGGCTACTCTCTGGTAGGCACAATGGCAATAGCTACCAAGTACATTACAACTTGGTTAGATATTACATCTACCCTTATCCACTTTTAAACAAATGTTCTGTACAAAAATACAGAATAAAATCACAGATGCTTGGCTTTGCAAATAAGTGAATGTTTTACTCACAGAGTTTCCAAAAGTTGCAGCAAGAAAGTCTCCATCTGCTGGCGGTCATACAAAGAAGAGGCTATAAAAGTCTTTAAAATAAAATAATTTTTTTTAAAGGATCATTGCAGGCTATAAAATCTCCCTTTTGGAGAGGTTCAGCTCAATGGCAGCATTTGCAGAGCCCGGAGTCAAAGCTATATAGCAGGAAGAGAAAGACACTGGGGGGGGGGAGGGGAGCCTGCTAAGCAACACCCACTCTGATAACTTGGGCTCAGGGTTAACCCTTTTATGCACACAGGTGTGTGTCAATAACTGCATATTACAGCATTTATACCCTCCCTTTTTCCCAAGCTGGGATGCAAGGAGGCGTCCAACATTTAAAAACACCATTATGAAATACAAAGTAATCCCAACAAGCTAGTTAAAAACCAATAGTTAAAATACATTAGAACACCAGCAATTAAAATGCAGTTTGCCCCAACAGCAGCACTGTCTGCACCTTAGTTTCCAAAGACCTGTCCAAACAGGAAGGTCTCAACCTGCCAGCAGAAGGATGACAAAGAGGGAGCCAGTCTAGCCTCTCTTGGGAGGGAATCTCATATTCTGGGAACAGCTGTAGAAAAGACTCATTCTTGGGTCACCACCAGCTGTGTTTCTGATGCTGTTGGGACCAAGATCTCACTCAAAGATCTCACCCAAAGATCTTAACACCTGGGCAGGTTTGCGTGGGGAGATGTGATCTTTCAGGTAGCCTGGGCCCAATCATAT
Source organism: Podarcis gaigeae (assembly GCF_964106915.1). Taxonomy (NCBI): domain Eukaryota; kingdom Metazoa; phylum Chordata; class Lepidosauria; order Squamata; family Lacertidae; genus Podarcis; species Podarcis gaigeae. The sequence goes on from NC_139689.1 coordinate 56,185,856, forward strand.
AGGACTTTGTAAGTTACAAGCAGCACTTTGAAGTGTGCCTGGAATCAGATTGGTAGCCTGTGAGATTGTTTTAACTGGGCTGTAGCGTGCTGAGGTGGTCTGCATAATTCTCCCAGCCACCCCTTAATCCTTACAAGGATCCTATGATGTAAAGCTAATCCAAGGGTTTGAGCCCAGAGGAGTGGAGCTGGCATGCTTCTGCTCTTGCCCAGTGAGCCAGGGTTTGCACGTGCCTTTTCCCCCATGGCCTCCTTCTTCCTTTGCTCTGTCACCCTTCCCCCTTCCCTTGTGTGGCTGCCTCTAACTTTGGCCTGGTGCGGCTTCCTCCTAGGACAGCCAGGAGCACAAGATCGTCCTCTATGAGAACCCCAGCTTCACTGGAAAGAAGATAGAGATCATCGATGATGACGTGCCCAGTTTCCATGCCCATGGCTACCAGGAGAAGGTGTCCTCTGTGCGCGTCCAGAGTGGCACGTAAGTCCTCTGCCAGGCAGCTTGGTCACGCTTGGTTGGCTGAGAGAGCTCATTTCCTAAAGATTCCTGGGTGGAGTGGCACAAAAGCCTCTGAGGTGTTCCTGGACTCAACTGAAGGCCACTGGGCTTTTTGCAGGACACCACTGGCATGCACCTAGAAACATAGGTATCAGACCATTGGTCTATCTAGCTCAGTATTGCCTCTACTGACTGGCAGCGGCTCTCTTGCCCAGTCCTCCCTGGAGATGCCAGAGGAGACTGAACCTTCTGCTTGCAAGACAGATGCTCTTCTGTGACCCTCCATAAGGACAGTGCAAAAAAGGTGCTAAAGATGGAGGCGCAGGTGTGGGGTAGATGAAGAGGCTGGGCTTCGTTAGGGTCCAGTCTATGTCTTATAGGAAGTGCCCAGAGTCTGAGCCAGAGTGCTGCTTAGGACTGTCTACAATAATATTCCCCAACCTGGTGCCCTTCAGGTCTTTTGAATGACAACTCTCATTAGCTCTGACCATTGGCCAGGGTGGGAGTTGTTGTTCAAAACACCTGGAAGGCACCAGGTTGGGGGTTCAGGTGGGGTCTTTCCCAGCCCTGCCTGGGGTGGGTTGAATCTAGGGCCATTTGCATGGGGGTCAGGGGCCCTATTTCTCCTTGATAGGATCGTGCAAATTCATTTCTTCCTTGAGTTCCTTGGGTTCACGTGTTACACTCAGGCCACATTCACACCAAACATTTGAAGCACTAGAATGCTGCTTTAAAAAGTTGAGGCTTCCCGCAAAGAATTCTGGGAGCTGAAGTCTATTAAGAGCACCCTGTTCTCTGAATGGTTTGACAATCAGTCCCTCTTCCCAGGGAATTATGGGAATTGTGGCTCTGTGAGAAGCACAGGGGTATTCTAGCAATGCTCAGCACCCTTAACAGACCACAGCTCCCAGAATTGTTTGCAGGAAGTCATTGCTTCTTAAAGTGGCACCATAGCTCTTTAAATGCATGGTGTAGATGTGGCTCAGTCAAAGTGGCAGGCAGTGGCAGATCCATGATCATCCCCCCCTGGATGGTGGAAGCATATAGAAAGGCCTTTTTTGCTTTTGGAAATAAATGAGATGCTGTAAATCTGCTTCCAAACTTTTCTTAATGTTCAGTTCTAAATATAACAAATGTGTTACAGACTGCAAGCAAAACAGAGCAGAAAGCCCTGTCCACTAGCCAGATCCCATCCCCTGGGATGAATAGCTGGGAGGGGACTCCCACTGTGTGCTGCGCTGACTCCACTTCCCTTTTGCAGATGGGTGGGATACCAGTATCCTGGCTACCGAGGCTACCAATACCTCTTTGAGAAGGGGGACTATAAGGACAGCACTGAGTTTGGTGCTCAGCAGCCCCAGATCCAATCGGTGCGGCGAATCCGGGACATGCAGTGGCATCAGAGGGGGGCCTTCCATCCTGCCAGCTAAGCCTCCCACTCCCCTTCGCTGCTGCCTCCAGACTGGGGGGGGGGGTGAGAGAGTGCTCTGAGAGAGCCAGCAAGGGCTCTGACCTGGTCATCTACCCCCCCCACCAGCTGGGGCCGCCTCTTCTGCACGCTCATGTGTGTGAGTAACTGTTCTTGCTACTGCTGTCATCACCATGGAATCGCCTAAATAAAGCTTTGCCATTCGAACACAGTTCTTGGTCTTTTCTGTTCTACTCATGATACTCCTAGAATCATGGAATTGTAGCATCGGAGGGGCTCTCTGGGGGTCATCTAGTCCAGCTCTCTGCCATGCAGGAATCAAAGCTACGGCATCCTTGACTTCTGTTTAAATACTTCCAGTGAAGGAGAGTCCACCACCTTCCCAGGGCGTCCATTCCACTGCCAAATGGTTTTTGCTGTCAGAAAGTTCTTTGTGAGGTTTAATCAGAATTTCCCTTTTTAGCATTTGAATCTACTGGTTTGGGTCCTATCCTCTGAAGCAGGAGAAACAAAAGCTCACTCCATTGGCTATGCATTTTTATTGAATTGTATTGATTGGGGGCGGCAACTTTCCCCTTGCCCCCCCCTCTACACCCACGAGTCCAATCCCCTTTGATGCAGGAAGAGCTGCAGTCCAGCAGCAAGCAGGGAGACTTACTCAGCCATGGTATTTTACTTAAGGGCCACTCACTCTTAGATGAACCTACTTCACAGGGTTTTGGGAAGGATAAAAGGACAGAGGAAAACGATAGATGCCTTGGAGTTCAACCAATATATAGATCACAGAAAGATTACAAATTTTCCCTTCCAAACAAAGCCTCCCCCCTTTTTTTTAGGGGGAGGGTTGTGTGCATGGCTAGATTAGGTGTCTAATGTCTTCCTGTGTGTGAGAGAGAAGACAAAGACAAAAACAAAGGGAGAGGGAGGAAACAAGAGGCATAGAGTGAAGATATGAGGGAAGTGAGCAAGGAGAGCTTCGTGCCTGATAACCCCCTATTCCCTCACCCCAGATTCCCCTCGCTGGTGAAGTACATGGCAGCCTGTACTTAGGGGGAGCTTAGATAAGAGAGAGAGGGGATGAGAGACAGAGAAACTGATGCTTGCCCTCCCCCCAATCACACTGCCACTTGCCCTTCCGCATCCCACAGAATCATGCCACCGCTTGCCCTCCTAACCCCCCCTCCAAATCGCATGTGAACTGCTGTGAACTGCTGCTCACCTGTGGGCAGCTGGCAGCCACTAGAGTTGCCATATTTCAAAGAGTGAAAATCAGGACAGAAAAGTTGTTGGTTTTTTTAGTTTTTTTTTAGTTTTGCCCAAAGTTGTTGACACTGTTGACATGGATTGCCACATGTCCAGATTTTCCCAGATAATTTTTCATTTTTTCCCTGTCCCTCCACTTTCAACCCTTTTGGAGGGGTCTCTTAGGGTCACTTCCCATCTCTCCACATCCCCATAGGTTAGATTACTGCGACATGTTATATGCTCAAGCCACCTTTGCAGATGGTTTGATTATATAACATCAATCCTGGCCCAACTGCACTGGCTGCCACTTAGTTTCTGGACCCCATTCAAAGTACTGGTTTTGACATATAAAGCCTTAAATGGCTCAGGATTGCAATACCTGACCAGACCCAACATTCATCATCAGCTATCATTTTCTGATCAATCTCTATTGCTGTCGAAGGTGTGCACTGTTGAAAGTCTTCTGCCTCTGCTATTTACCATGGAGGGCTGTTTAACCCACAGCCACCATGCCACCCCAGTCATGTGCTGATAGCAGAGTTAACCAGGGTTCCATCTGCACCCCATGCAAATATTACTTGCCCAATGAAAGCACTTCCTCAATCTGGTGATCCTCTTTTGAGCCCCTCCCTGCTCTGTAGTCCTGCAGCCTCCAAACCAGCGAAGGAGAGGCCAAGTTCCCCTCTGTCCTCTTTCCTGGCACAGCCACAGCCTGTCCAAGAGGCACCTTGGGTGGCTATTTAAGCTGAAGCCCCCTGGCATGTCACTGGCTGTGATGAATGATGTTCCAAGAAAATTTGCTATTTTCTGCTCCCAGACAGACTAGCGGATGCATCTTGAATGCCAATGAGGAGGAACTGGGGAGACCAGGCAGCTGCTTTTCAGGTTTGTATGTAAAAGCCCCCCCCCCCCCGCTTCCAAGTTTCCCCGGCTGTGCCCGGGTGTGCCTTCCCCCTTCATCTAGCATTCTAAAACATTTCTGTCTCGCTATTCAGCTACACACACCCCTGCGGCGAAGCAGCTTACAAAAACTAGTAGACAGTTTTGCCCTTAGCTCCGCAATCTAAAATACACAACCCACAAGGAAAAAGAGATTGGGAGGGAGTAGGAAAACAACAAGCTCAGGCAGGTGTTCTTAAAGTCACAGTTCTTCTAATGAACCGTTGGGATAGAAGAGATGAACTGCTTCTCCCTTGGAGGTTAATTTTGAAAAACAAAGTGGCAAACGGCTATGGTTCTGCCTTGGACCAGTACACTTCCCATTTGCCTGAATAAAAGTCCCCCCCCCCCCAATTTAGGTGGGATTTGGAGCCTTCCAGGAGGAATGGGAGGCCATGGCACCTCTCTTGGCTAGAAATTAAGCCATGGCTGAGCCCACCAGAAGTGGCACCTCAACTTAGCTAGGCTCGCTCTGAGGTCCTGCGTCTGTTCCAGGTCTCATGGCTGAGCCACTGGCTTGGGCTTTCCCTGAGGGAAGCGGGGAACCCAAAGCAACCAGCCTTGGCCAGGCATTTGGGTTGGGCTTTGCTTGTTCTGACTTGGTCAGATCCCACCTGGGATGTCCAGTTCTGGGTGCCACAGTTTAAGACCGGATATTAACAAGCTGGAAGGTGTACAGAGGAGGGCAGCCAAGGTCTAGTCGATGGAGTTAGGGATGTTGAGCCTGGAAACAAGAGACTGCGAGGGGACAGGATGGCCAGACGTACAAGGTATGAGAGCTGTCATCCGGAGGTTCTGCCCTCCCCAACAGAAGGCCTGCCCCCTCCAACAACAATCCTGGCTTCACCCATGGTTGGACTAGATGAGCCTTCTATGATTCTAAGTCTTTTGGTGTCTTTAAAAGACTGACTGTTGCATAAACTCCACTGGACTGGTGTTGTGAGCATGAGGGTACTACAACAGACTTGGGAGTTTGTATGTGTGTTGTTCAGCTGAGTTCATTTGATAGGAGGCAGGCATTGTAAGCATGTTGCCCATGTTAATCCCCTTCTAACATGTATGTGTGGCATGACCATGTATTTATATGCCAAGGTAACCTTGAGCAAATAGACTGGCACCTCCACCCCGGTCCTGGCAGAGTTAGTGTTCCTTTAACAAATTATGGCAGGCAGAAATTCAGCAGGTCAGAACTAGCCTATGGGATTTAAATTAGGGTTACCAGACGTCCCCGTTTCCCCATTTCCTGGGGACAGTCCCTGCATTTGCAAATAGGTTCCCAGGCAAATTCCATCCCTGGAATGTCCCCGGATTTCATCTAATATCCCCGGAAAATGCAGCAGCGGCAGTCTCAGCAGCCCGGAGCAGCTGGCTCTGGCTGGCTTCAGGAGCTGCTCAGAAATCCCCATATGATGGTGGTGCAGGGGCTCTAAGATGCAGCTTCCGGGCTGCCTCCACCTTCCCCAACCCCAGCAACTAAGCTGTGAAGGGAGGCTTCACGATGCCTATCAGAGCTTGTGTGCAAGCAGGAGGGGGCAGGAATCTCTCAGTTAGGCAATGGGAAGCCTCCCTTCCCAGCTGAGGGATCCCCACCCCCTCCTGCTTGCACGCAAGTAGGAATGGGATTGGGGCTGCTCCGATGGGAAGGGAGGCATCATGCTACCCTTGCCTCGCCACCGCAACTACTCTCGGCCCTCCTTCTCTGCCTTCCATGCACACCGCTTCCCCACCACCTCCACCACCATCGAAGAACCAACAACTCAGGGGCTGCCCAGGCTCACGGAGAAAAGAGATAGAAGCCTCAGAGGAAGGGGAAATGTGGCTGTTGAGGTCAAGGCAGCAGCCGCCCCTCTGCCACCGCCATTGCTGCAGCATCAACATGTAGTATCTATTTATTTATTTCATTGAAAAAAATCTGGTAACCTTAATTTAAATTCCTACTTGTAACAGTTTAAAAAGGTTGCAGATCCCTTTGTGTGCACTTACTGACTTGAATGGGACAGCATGTGCATAAGATTTCAGATTGCGCACACTTGTATTTGAACTTGGTGGAGCTTACAGTTTGAACCCTGTGTGTTTGCTTAGACGTGAGGCCTATTGGGGCAGCTCAGCCAGCCCCACGCTTTTCTTGTAGTCCATGGGCAGAGCACGTATCTAGGGTGTCAGGTGGGGACACCAATGCAAAACAGAATGTCCATATTTTCATCTGAAAAATGTTGGAGTCAACAGCTGTTAATAGTGATGGGCAAATAGAAACTCCAGGTTCAGAGACAGCAGAAGAGACAATTGCCTTCATGCCTTGCTTGTGTGCTGGTCCTGTGGGTTTCCCTGAGGCATGGTCGAAGTCCAGTCCGAGGTTGAGGGTGCAGTATTGAGGCCGTCCGTCAAAGTTGAAGCTGGGTCCAAAGCAGGGAGTCGGGCGAGGTCAGGAGATCTGGCAGGACAGGGTGCAGGCAGGAACTGGCTACCAACAACGTTGCTCCCACAACCTGGGACTGGGGCTGCCTGGGTTACCGGACCCAGAGGCAACCTCAGCTTCCTCTGACGGGGCTGAGAGTGGAGCACCTGCAGGCAATGGGTCCTCCATCATCTCAGAAGCCAGAGCAGACTCAGCTGGTGCCTGCACCTGAGGATCCAGCACAAGTGAGGACCCTTCAGGCTCAAGCCCCAGCCCTGGCTCAGCTGCTTCTGGAGGCGGGGAATCCTGTGCAGGTTGGGGTTCCTCAGGTTCAGCTTCCGAGTCTGAATCCCAGGCCATCACAGCTTGTGATGGCCTTTGTGAGAAGCAGGATGAGAGTCTCTGGACTCTTTGCCTACCACCCCACCTTTGTTGTGTAAAACTCACCCGTGGTGCTCCTACCATGGTGCCTATGTCCCAGCCAAGGACTATTTTTATCCATCTCCTTTGTTTATAGTTTTGAGTGTGGTTTTAAATCTTCTCCTTCATGTGAAATGTATTTTCTTCCCTCCAATAATTTTCCATTTCATGGTCTGAGCCGCAGCAGCCAAGTCTCCAGATTAGAACTGAGAAGGAAATGAGCTGTGACGGATGGACCCCTTGCCGTGGAGGGTACCAGGCCTCTTTCTTGTCAGTTGGGGGGCCGAGCGGGTGGCCCACAGTTGAGGGAGGTGGAGGGGCTGTTTTTGCAGCCCTCAGCCCAAAGAGCTACTCAGTAGTCTTGTGTGGGTCAGAGGAGGGTGGCATTCACTGCTGCTCTTTAGCACCACCAGGCTCTCATGCCCAGGCTAGCCTCTATCCAAAAGGAAGAAGGTGTGTCCCAATCCACCCACAAGAAATTCTCCTTCTCCAGCCTCATGGGAATGAAAAAAGACTGAGACATTCCCCCCTGAGAAGTAGTGATTAGGAAACTTGACCTGTTGAATGTCCTTGGCACACAGCTCGTAGAACTACACCCCCCTGGCCTGCTTCCTTGCAATCTAAAATACATAGCACAAAAGGAAAAAGAGATGAGGAGGGAAGAGGATATCCTGCTCCCCAACATAAATCCTGGCTATGTCCATCCTTAGTGGGGCTGCTGGAAGGTCATGGGTGGCAAATGAGCAGCAGCAAGTGGGCGGTCAAGTTGGTTGAAGGAAGGAAGGAAGGAAGGAAAGAAAGAAAAAAAGAAAGAAAGAAAGAAAGAAAGAAAGTGTTCCATTTTGGGAAGTGTGAATGATGGAAGTTTGCAAATATGAACTGAACTGTCTTTCTCCCTCTCTCCCAGAGAGGAGACCCTCCTGCCATGTTTGGGTCAAAGGCATGTTTCTGCAGGAACATTGTTTCTGCTGATCCTCACAGCTTTGAATTGACTGGAGGGTCTGTGTGTTGGCTTCTTCTTCAAAAGAAAACAGATCTTCATACTTGACAGTGCCTGTGTCAGACTAGTTAGCTGCAGCCAAGCCTGGCTGACCTACCCTCCTAGTGCCCCCAAACACGTCATCCTAATATAACTGTTGCCAAGGGAAGGGGGGAATAACACAAAAGAGTGATCATTAGAGAGCCAGCAGAAGCACATCAGGCATCGTATAATATCTGGTAGCAAAAATAACTGCTTGGAATTTCTCAACAAATGTCATTGACGAGAAACAGCAGGTGCAATCCCCCTACCCCTCCCAAAGCAGAGAGAGGCAAACTCTAGATGTTGTTGGACTCTCAACTCCAGGCAGCTCCAGGCAGCATGTACAATGGTCAGTGAGGAAGGGAATTGCAGCCCAGCAAGAGCTGGAAGGAGACATAGCATGTTCCCCATGTCACAAAGAGGGCTCCTTTTACCACATGTGGTGGGAGTGTGGAAAAGTAAAACAGTTTTGGGAAAAAATCTACATTGAACTAAAGAAGATCCTAAAATATACGTTCACAAAGAAATCAGAAATTTTCCTATTAGGGATACTAGGCCACGAGATAAAAAAAGAAGACTGTAAATTAGTATACTATGCAGTCACAGCTGCAAGGGTAGTGCTAGCCCAGATGTGGAAACAGCAGGAAACACCAACGGTGGAGGAGTGGAGATCAAAGCTGCTAGACTACGCGGAATTGGATAAACTTACAGGAAAAGTTAGGTATATAAGAGACCAAAAGTTCATCAAGGATTGGGGAAAGTACGTAGACTATCTGGAATCTATCAGTGAGGGAAAAACAACGCTAAAGGGATTCAGAGATGCACTGTGATAGACTAGGAGTTATTGTGTAAAGAAAATAGGAGATAGAGAAAGGTACAATGACAATATATGCTAAGAAATGTGTAACTCAAATTATTACTTCGAATGATTTTCGGGCAAGCTAAAGGAAGCCTCGAAAGGGAAGATTAGGTAATATTGCTGATGTGAAAATTATAATTTTGTGTATCTTCTTTTTTATTTTTATTTTCCTTTTTATTATTTTTTATTGTTATTTGTCTGTGTAATATTCTTTTTTGTTTATCTGTGTTTTAGTCTCTATTTCCTTTATGGAATGAAGCAATAAAAAGAATTTTCAAAAAAGCATGTTCCCCATGTCTTGTGAAAGAGATTGTGGGAACAGGATTCTGTTCTTGGTTCATAGGGGCAAAAGAAAGCAGAGATTGGCCCATTAGAAAAAAGCATCCCAAACCCACCATTGGACAGAACCCATGAAAATGTCAAGAGGTTCTGGCAAGTTTGTTTGAGTCCTCCAGAATGCTGTTGGGAAAGATGTTACCCAAAGCAGAGGGCAAGGGGCACAAGGAGGAACAACAGTCAGTGCTTTTTTAAAAAAAAATGTTTAGGGGTACTCTCATTTTGACTCAAGAAAATCATCATTTTACAGTTCAAATCGGGGGGAAATAAATGCAGTAGATGGGAAAAAGTACAGAGATCCATAAAATGTTTAGGGGTATGCGTACCCCTGTGTACCCCCAGAAAAAGCACTAAAAACAACAACAACAACAACAACAACATGTACAAATAATAGGCTGATGGTGTAGTCACAGGAGAGCAGGGCAGATCAGCAGACAACAGGTAAAAACAGGTAAAAACTCAACATCAGCAGTTCAGCAATTTCAGATATCCTCTGCATTTGAACTCTGCCACAACTTCATTCATTCCTCAAAACCAAACAGTGCAAAAACAATTTCATAACACAGAAAAAGAACACAGCAAGAAAAGAGGAGTGGTGATATATGCAAAGGAGAGCCTGTCACCAAAATTTTTATTTAAAGATGAGCAAGGAAGAATTTTGGCAATTGAGATACAAAACCAAGGAGAAAAGTTTCTGATATTAGGAATCTATGCACCAAATGAGGGGAAATCGGAATTTTATAAGAAGCTGCAGGAGATAATGCTGGACTATCTGAACTATGACAACATCATCATGATGGGAGACATGAATGGGGTGGCATCAACCAACATGGATAAGTCACATAGCCAAAATGTGACAAAAGATGGCAGACTACCTAAAACATTTTTTGAACTGACTGACAATATGGACTTGATTGACATTTGGAGAACAAAGAACCCCCTGGGAAGAGAAGGAACATTCTTTTCTGAAGCCCAACTGACATGGACAAGAATCAACCAAATATGGATAACTAGAGGTCTGGCACCTAAGACTAGAAAAGTGGAAATCTGCCCAAAGACCTGCTCCGACCATAATGCCGTAAAGATGGATATGAGACTAACTCCAACTGGCTCCTTCAGATGGAAGATGAATGACAATTTGTTCAGAGATCAGGAGATTACTAAAAAGGCCCAAAAAGCTTTGAAGGACTACTTTGAGATAAATTTGAACACTACGGTGGAAAAAAGAATCATCTGGGACGCAAGTAAAGCGGTTATGAGGGGGTTCCTGATACAACAGAACACTATAAAGAAAAGAACACAGAATGAGAAAAAGGATAAGATCTTGGAGAAAATTAAAGAATGTGAGAAGAAGTTAAGATCGAGACCGAAGTCAAAGGAGATTTTGAGAGAAATTAAACTTTATCAAGCACAATATTCTAAATTGATAAATCAGGAAGTGGAGTGGAAAGTTAAGCTAATGAAACAAAGATCATTTGAATCGGCAAATAAATGTGGAAAACTGTTAGCATGGCAGTTGAAAAAGAGACAAAAATTAAATACGGTTACAAATCTAGAGATTGAAGGAAGAAATATTCAGAATCCAATGGAGATCAGAATGTGTTTCCAGAGATATTTCAAACAACTATACACTCAAGGGCCGCAAAATGAGGTTGAGATAGAACAATTTTTGACAAGGAATGGTCTACCAAAGCTGTCTCAAGAAAATAGAACAATCCTGAAGCACAAAATAACACAACAAGAGATTGAAGAAGCCATTCAGAATATGCAATTGGGCAAATCTCCAGGGCCAGATGGGCTTACCTCCAAATATTATAAGACATTGAAAGACTATCTGATACATCCATTAATGGAGGTTTGCAATGAAATTATGGAGGGGAAGAAGGCACCGGAGTCGTGGAAAGAAGCTTTCATCACATTGATACCTAAACTAGAAACTGAAAAGACACAACTTAAGAACTATCGCCCCATCTCCCTCCTAAATGTGGATTACAAAATATTTGCAGATATTTTAGCAAGCAGATTTTAAAAAGTTTTAAATGAAGTAATTCACAAGGACCAGGCAGGCTTTCTCCCAGGTAGACATTTGTTTGCTAACACAAGGAACATTATTGACATTTTGGAACTTTTGCAAACAAACATTAATACAAAAGCGGTGTTAATATTTATAGATGCGGAGAAGGCCTTTGATAACATTTCATGGAAGTTTATGAAGAAAAACTTGGAAGGGATGGGAGTGGGACGGGGATTTGAGAATGGGATAGATGCAATTTATTCAGAACAAAAGGCTAAATTGATAGTGAACAATGTGGTGACGGAAGAGTTCAAAATTGAAAAAGGAACACGACAAGGTTGTTCTATCTCTCCTTTGTTATTTATTTCGGTCCTGGAGGTGCTCTTGAACATGATTAGAGGAGACCGGCTGGTGGAAGGAATTCAGGTCGGAGCAAAACAGTATAAACTAAAAGCTTTTGCAGATGACCTGGTTTTGACCCTACAGGAGCCAGAATCTAGTACGAAAAGGGTATTACAATTGATTCAGGAGTTTGGTCGGGTGGCGGGATTTAAACTCAACAAGCAGAAAACTAAAGTATTGGGGGAAAAATTAACACCTTCAGAATCAGAAAGGTTTCAGAAAGAGACAGAGTTAAACGTGGTTAAAAAAGTAAGATACCTAGGGGTAAACATAACAGCGAAGAATATGAGTCTATTTAAGGATAACTATGAGAAGTGTTGGTCTGAAATTAAAAGGGATTTAGAAGTTTGGTCAAGATTGAAACTTTCCTTGTCAGGACGAATTGCTGCTATCAAGATGAATGTACTGCCAAAAATGCTGTTTTTGTTCCAGACTTTACAGATTGTGGATAAAATGGAGTGTTTTGGGAGGTGGCAAAGAGATATTTCCAAATTTGTCTGGCAGGGCAAAAAGCCCAGAATTAAGTTCAAGATACTAACTGATGCTAAAGAAAGAGGGGGCTTTGCCCTGCCAGACTTAAAGTTGTACTATGAATCAGCAGCTTTCTGCTGGTTGAAAGACTGGCTGCTTCTTGAAAACACTGAGGTTTTGGATCTGGAAGGTTTTAACAATGCTTATGGATGGCATGCATATTTGTGGTATGACAAGGTCAAAAGTCATAAGGCTTTCAAGAACCATATTGTCAGGAAAGCAGTGTTCAATGTCTGGACAAAATATAAAGACTTATTGGAAAATAAGACCCCAAGGTGGCTATCACCAATGGAAGCTAAGGCCCGGAAAAGACTCAATATGGAGGCCAAATGGCCAAAATATTGGGAAATAATAGAAAAAGATGGAGATAATTGGAGGTTGCAGAGTTTGGAGAAACTAAAAGATAAAGTGCGAGATTGGTTACATTATGCTCAGATCAAAGAGGTTTTCAAGTTGGATAAAAAGATAGGATTCCAGGTGGAAAAATCAAAGTTGGAAACGGAATTGTTAGAACCTAAGACTAAGGTACTTTCAAGAATGTATAATTTGCTGCTAAAATGGAATACACAAGATGAAACGGTCAAATCGGCTATTGAGAGCTTGCAGGGCAGCAGCTGAAGAAGGAGCAAAAAGGGTTTTCTTGTGTGTGTGTTTCTTGTGGCTGATTAGCTGCTCTCCCTGTGCGAAGGTCAGAGGGGGCAGGGTTTCTGTTGAGGTAGGTGATTAGCTGTGGGAATTACAAGCCTGGTAGATGAAGGGAACGCAGTGGATGTAGCTTACCTTGATTTCAGCAAGGCATTTGACAAGGTGCCCCATGATATTCTTGTAAAGAAGCTGGTAAAATGCGGTCTTGACTATGCTACCACTCAGTGGATTTGTAACTGGCTGACTGACCGAACACAAAGGGTGCTCATCAATGGTTCCTCTTCATCCTGGAGAAGAGTGACCAGTGGGGTGCCACAGGGTTCTGTCTTGGGCCCGGTCTTATTCAACATCTTTATCAACGACTTGGATGATGGACTCAAGGGCATCCTGATCAAATTTGCAGATGACACCAAACTGGGAGGGGTGGCTAACACCCCAGAGGGCGGGATCACACTTCAAAACGACCTTGACAGATTAGAGAACTGGGCCAAAACAAACAAGATGAATTTTAACACGGAGAAATGTAAAGTATTGCACTTGGGCCAAAAAAATGAGAGGCACAAATACAAGATGGGTGACACCTGGCTTGAGAGCAGTACATGTGAAAAGGATCTAGGAGTCTTGGTTGACCACAAACTTGACATGAGCCAACAGTGTGACGCGGCAGCTAAAAAAAGCCAATGCAATTCTGGGCTGCATCAATAGGAGTATTGCATCTAGATCAAGGGAAGTAATAGTGCCACTGTATTCTGCTCTGGTCAGACCTCACCTGGAGTACTGTGTCCAGTTCTGGGCACCACAGTTCAAGAAGGACACTGACAAACTGGAACGTGTCCAGAGGAGGGCAACCAAAATGGTCAAAGGCCTGGAAACGATGCCTTATGAAGAACGGCTAAGGGAGCTGGGCATGTTTAGCCTGGAGAAGAGGAGGTTAAGGGGTGATATGATAGCCATGTTCAAATATATAAAAGGATGTCACATAGAGGAGGGAGAAAGGTTGTTTTCTGCTGCTCCAGAGAAGCGGACACGGAGCAATGGTTCCAAACTACAAGAAAAAAGATTCCACCTAAACATTAGGAAGAACTTCCTGACAGTAAGAGCTGTTCGACAGTGGAATTTGCTGCCAAGGAGTGTGGTGGAGTCTCCTTCTTTGGAGGTCTTTAAGCAGAGGCTTGACAACCATATGTCAGGAGTGCTCTGATGGTGTTTCCTGCTTGGCAGGGGGTTGGACTCGATGGCCCTTGTGGTCTCTTCCAACTCTATGATTCTATGATTCTATGATAAAATGGGCACAGGACATTGGGTATAATATCATGTTTGCTGACTGGGAAAGGTTATGGACCACTGGTTTGAAATTCACGGCATGTAATGCCTTGAAAGAAATATTATGAAAATGATATATAGGTGGTACATGACTCCAGTCAAGCTTGCAAAAATATACCATTTGTCTGATAATAAATGTTGGAAATGTAAAGAAACTGAAGGAACATTCTTTCACCTCTGGTGGACCTGCCCTAGAGTTAAGGCTTTCTGGGAAATGATATATAACGAGTTGAAAAAGGTATTTAAGTATACCTTCCCTAAGAAACCAGAGGCCTTTCTTTTAGGCATCGTCGGCCAGAGGATGTTAAAGAAGGACCGAACATTTTTTATGTATGCAACAACAGCAGCAAGAATACTTGTCGCCAAGCACTGGAAAACCCAAGATTTGCCCACACTGGAAGAATGGCAGATGCAACTGATAGACTATATGGAGCTAGCAGAAATGACTGGCAGAATCCGAGACCTGGGAGAAGAGGCCGTGGAGGAGGACTGGAAGAAATTTAAGGACTATTTACAAAAATATTGTAAATTGTATGAGTGTTAAGAAAGATGTAAGATTATTAACAATATGGCACCATTACGTTAGTTAAAAGGAATATGAAGATAAATGAAAATATAAGAAAAGATAAATTTTGGATAAATATTATGTTAAAATTAAGCTTTTAAGGTTTGGGTAATATTATCTAAAATTAGGGACACAATATTGGGAAATTATAATATAAGAATTGAAACAAGGTGATAAATTGCTGGGTAAAGTTAAACCTGGAACGCAGGAACGAGAGATGCGAGGAAGTCCAAAGAAGTGAAGAAAATATGGTTATTGTAAAGTCATATGTTATTTTCTTTGTTTTTTTATTATTGTATTAAGAAAATCTTTAATAAATATCTTTTAAAAAAAAGAACACAGCAGCAAATATAACCTAGGGGAATCTTTTTTAAAAATATTTTTATTAAGTTTTACATAACAAATTTAAATTCAAACAAATCCACATCATCATTTAGGATTCCCTGAATCCTTTGACTTCCCTCTGTCCTTCCACGGTTACCATTAACAATCCCCCCCCCCCCCCGGCTTATTTTCTCTATTTTTTAAAAAGAATAGTAATCCGTTTTTCCATAGTTTTTCGTACATTACATGCATTTCTTCAGTCCTGCCAAAGGATTTTTAGTTGTTTACAGTATTCTCTTAAAGACATTATAATTTTTTCCCATTCCTTCTTAAAATTCTTCTCTTCCTCATTTCTGATTTTCCCAGTCAGTTTTGCCATTTTGGTGTAGTCCATCATCTTCATCAGCCATTCATCTCTGGCTGGAACTTTATCTTCTTTCCATCTCTGGGCCAGTAGTATCCACACTGCTGTCATTGCATACATGAATAGTTGTTTCTGCTCCTTCAGAATCTCTGTACCTAGAATAGCTAGCAAAAAAGCCTCTGTTTTCCCCCAGAAATGTTATTTTAAACATTTTTTTCAACTCTTTGTAAATCATTTCCCAGAATGCTTTTGTTATCTTGCACGTCCACCACATATGGTGGACCTCTACCTCTCTTTTAAATCAGAACCAGTGAAGGCGGTGAAGGTCCTGTGTGAGTGTCTGGAAGCGGTTGGAAGATGGATGGTGGCTAACAGATTGAGGTTGAATCCTGACAAGACAGAAGTACTGTTTTTGGGGGACAGGAGGCAGGCAGGTGTGGAGGATTCCCTGGTCCTGAATGGGGTAACTGTGCCCCTGAAGGACCAGGTGCGCAGCCTGGGAGTCATTTTGGACTCACAGCTGTCCATGGAGGCACAGGTCAAATCTGTATCCAGGGCAGCTGTTTACCAGCTCCATCTGGTATGTAGGCTGAGACCCTATCTGCCTGTAGACTGTCTCACCAGAGTGGTGCATGCTCTGGTTATCTCCCGCTTGGACTACTGCAATGCGCTCTACGTGGGGCTACCTTTGAAGGTGACTCGGAAACTACAACTAATCCAGAATGCGGCAGCTAGACTGGTGACTGGGAGCGGCCGCCGAGACCATATAACACCGGTCTTGAAAGACCTACATTGGCTCCCAGTACGTTTCCGAGCACAATTCAAAGTGTTGGTGCTGACCTTTAAAGCCCTAAACGGCCTCGGTCCAGTATATCTGAAGAAGCGTCTCCTCCCCCATCGTTCTGCCCGGACACTGAGGTCCAGCTCCGAGGGCCTTCTGGCGGTTCCCTCACTGCGAGAGGCCAAGTTACAGGGAACCAGGCAGAGGGCCTTCTTGGTAGTGGCGCGCGCCCTGTGGAACGCCCTCCCATCAGATGTCAAAGCGATAAACATCTACCTGACATTCAGAAGACATCTGAAGGCAGCCCTGTTCAGGGAAGTTTTTAATATGTGACATTTTAGTGTATTTTTAATCTTTGTTGGAAGCCGCCCAGAGTGGCTGGGGAAACCCAGCCAGATGGGCGGGTTACAAATAATAATAATAATAATAATAATAATATGGTAGAACGTGTGTTCTTTCTCCTTACATTTCCAGCAAACATTTGAAGCAGTTCTATACATTTTTGCTAATTTTACAGGTGTTTTGTTGTTGTTTAGTCGTCTAGTCGTGTCCGACTCTTCGTGACCCCATGGACTAGAGCACGCCAGGCACTTCTGTCTTCCACTGCCTCCTGCAGTTATGAGAAAGGTGAATCCCACGCTAGGAATTATTAGGAAAGGGATTGAAAATAAAACTGCCTATATTGTGATGTCTCTGCAAATCTGGAATGCAACCAGACTTGGAGTCCTGTGTATAATCCTGCTGGCCTCATGTCAAGAATGATTTAGTAAAGGTTCAGAAAAGGGCAACCCATGTGATCAAGGGGATGGAGTGTCACCCATAAAAGGAAAGGTTACAGGATTGGAGGCTTTTATGTTCTGATGAAAGGCAAGTAAGAGGTGACATGCATCACAGAATTATAGAATTGTAGAATTGGAAGGAACCACCTTCCACGAGAGACCGTTCCACTGTCAAACAGTGCCAGAAAGTTCTTCCTGATGTTTAGTCAGAATCGCCTTTCTTCTAACTGGAAGCCATTGGTTTGAGTCCTACTCTCCAGAGCAGGCGAAAGCAAGCTTGCATCCTCTTCCATGTGACAGCCCTTTAGATAGTTGAAGATGGCTATCCTCTCAGTCTCCTCATTTCCAGACTGTTGTTGTTGTTTAATCCTTTAGTCATGTCCGACTCTTCGTGACCCTATGGACCAGAGCATGCCAGGCACTCCTGTCTTCCACTTCCTCCCGCAGTTTGGTCAAACTCATGCTGGAAGCTTCGAGAACACTATCCAACCATCTCGTCCTCTGTCGTCCCCTTCTCCTTGTGCCCTCCATCTTTCCCAACATCATGGTCTATTCCAGGGAGTCTTCTCTTCTCATGAGGTGGCCAAAGTCCTGGAGCCTCAGCTTCATGATCTGTCCTTCCAGTGAGCACTCAGGGATGATTTCCTTCAGAATGGATAGGTTTGATCTTTTTGCAGTCCATAGGACTCTCAAGAGTCTCCTCCAGCACCATAATTCAAAAGCATCAATTCTTCGGCGATCAGCCTTCTTTATGATCCAGCTCTCACTTCCATACATCACTACTGGGAAAACCATAGCTTTAAGTATACAGACCTTTGTTGGCAAGGTGATGTCTCTGCTTTTTAAGATGCTGTCTAGGTTTGTCATTGCTTTTCTCCCAAAAAGCAGGCGTCTTTTAATTTTGTGGCTGCTGTCACCATCTACAGTGATCATGGAGCCCAAGAAAGTAAAATCTCTCACTGCCTCCATTTCTTCCCCTTCTATTTGCCAGAGGGTGATGGGACCAGTGGCCATGATCTTCGTTTTTTTTTTTTTTATGTTGAGTGTCAGGGAACTGACATCGGAGCCAGAAGTGGAGGCAGGGCTCCCAAGCGATGCCGGAGAAGGGCCAAGCAGGGAGAGAGGGGACTCAGCAGCTGGGGAAGGAAATCAGCGTAACACCAGGGATAAAGGGGGGTGGATGGGGGAATCGGAGAGAGGGCTCCAGGACTCTTCGCTGGAGACCAGCGGGGAGAACACAGGTCCTCCGCTACCCACACCCACCCTGCACAGAAGACTTCCGTGCAGGGAAAGTAGGCGCAGACTTGGCATCAAAGAACGTCTTTGCTGGAAGAAGTTCAAGAAACGCCCACTGACGGATTCTGCTAGCGACTGAACAGCCACGAAGTGAAGGGCTGTCCAGCCAGGAAAGGTTTAACCAGGCTACCTAGCCAGGAGTGGCGGCAACGTACGCACGAGCAACCCCATATAACCATTACATTGAGCTTCAGACCATATTTTGTGCTCTCCTCTTTCACCCTCATTAAAAGATTCTTTAATTCCTCCTCACTTTCTGCCATCAAGGTTGTGTCATCTGCATATCTGAGGTTGTTGATATTTCTTCCAGCAATCTTAATTCCAGCTAGGGATTCATCCAGCCCAGCCTTTCGCATGATGAATTCTGCATATAAGTTAAATAAGCATGGAGTCAATATACAGCCTTGTCGTACTCCTTTCCCAATTTTGAACCAATCAGTTGTTCCATATCCAGTTCTAACTGTAGCTTCTTGTCCCACATAGAGATTTCTCAGGAGACAGATGAGGTAATCAGGCACTCCCATTTCTTTAAGAACTTGCCATGGTTTGCTGTGGTCAGCACAGTCAAAGGCTTTTGCATAGTCAATGAAGCAGAAGTAAATGTCTTTCTGGAACTCTCTAGCTTTCTCCATAATCCAGCGCATGTTTGCAATTTGGTCTCTGGTTCCTCTGCCCCTTCGAAATCCATCTTGCACTTCTGGGAGTACTCAGTCCACATACTGCTTGAGCCTTCCTTGTAGAATTTTAAGCATAACCTTGCTAGCATGTGAAATGAGTGCAATTGTGCGGTAGTTGCGACATTCTTTGGCACTGCCCTTCTTTGGGATTGGGATGTAGACTGATCTTCTCCAATCCTCTGGCCACTGCTGAGTTTTCCAAACTTGCTGGCATATTGAGTGTAGCACCTTAACAGCATCATATTTTAAAATTTTAAATAGTTCAGCTGGAATACCATCACTTCCACTGGCCTTGTTATTAGCAGTGCTTTCTAAGGCCCATTTGACTTCATTCTCCAGGATGTCTGGCTCAAGGTCAGCAACCATACTACCTGGGGTATACAAGCCATCCATATCTTTCTAGTATAATTCCTCTGTGTATTCTTGCCACCTCTTCTTGATGTCTTCTGCTTCTGTTAGGTCCTTGCCACTTTTGTCCTTTATTATGGTAATCTTTGTACGAAATGTTCCTTTCATATTTCTGATTTTCTTAAACAGATCTCTGGTTTTTCCCATTCTATTGTTTTCCTCTATTTCTTTGCATCGCTCGTTTAAGAAGGCCTTCTTGTCTTTCCTTGCTATTTTTTGGAAATCTGCATTCAATTTCCTCTATCTTTCACTATCTCCCTTGCATTTTGCTTGCCTTCTTCCCCCAGCTATTTGTAAGGCCTTGTTGGACAGCCACTTTGCTTTCTTGCTTTTCCTTTTCATCGGGATGGTTTTTCGTTGCTGCCTCCTGTATAATGTTGCGAGCCTCCATCCATAGTTCTTCAGGCACTCTGTCCTCTAAATCTAAATCCTTAAACCTGTTCCTCACTTCCACTGGGATTTGATTTAGATTGTATCTTACCAGCCCAGTGGTTTTTCCTACTTTCTTCAGTTTAAGCTTGAATTTTGCTATAAGAAGCTGATGCTCTGAGCCACAGTCAGCTCCAGGTCTTGTTTTTGCTGACTGTATAGAGCTTCTCCATCTTTGGCTGCAGAGAATATAACCAATCAAATTTCGATGCTGCCCATCTGGTGATGTCCATGTGTAGAGTCGTGTCTTGTGTTGTTGGGAAAGCATGTTTGTGATGACCAGCTTGTTCTCTTGACAGAACTCTATTAGCCTTTGCCCTGCTTCGTTTTGAACTCCAAGGCCAAATTTGCCAGTTGTTCCTTTTATCTCTTGATTCCCTACTTTAGCATTCCAATCCCTTATAATGAGAATAACATCCTTCTTTGGTGTCATTTCTATATAAGGTGTTGTAAGTCTTCATAGAATTGGTCAATTTCAGTTTCTTCAGCACCAGTAGTTGGTGCATAAACTTGGATTACTGTGATGTTAAACGGTCTGCCTTGGATTCGTATCAAGATCATTCTATCGTTTTTGAGATTACATCCCATTACAGCTCTCGCCACTCTTTTGTTGACTATCCTTTTACAGGATTCTTGCCCACAGTAGTAGATATGATGGTCATCCGAACTGATTTTGCCCATTCCCGTCCATTTTAGTTCACTGATGCCCAGGATATCAATATTTATTCTTGCCATCTCATTTTTTGACCACATCCAACTTACCCAGGTTCATGGATCTTACATTTCAGGTTCCTAAGCAATATTTTTCTTTACAGCATTTGACTTTCCTTTCGCTTCCAGGCATATCCACAACTGAGCGACTTTCGGCTTTGGCCCAGCCGCTTCATCAGCTCTGAATCTACTTGTACTTGTACTCTGCTCTTCCTCAGTAGCATGTTGGATGCCTTCCGACCTGAGGGGCTCATCTTCCAGCGTTATAACTTTTATATGCCTGTTGCCTTTGTCCATGGAGTTTTCTTGGCAGGGATACTGGAGTGGCTTGCCGGTTCCTGCTCCAGGTGGATCACGTTTTGTCAAAACTCTCCACTATGACCTGTCCATCTTGGGTGCCCTGCACGGCATAGTTCATAGCTTCTCTGAGCTATTCAAGCCCCTTCGCCATGGCAAGGCAGTGATTCATGAAGGGGCATTTCCAGACTAAACATACCCAACTCCGTCAACCATTTCTCCTAAGACTTGGTTTCCAGTAACTTGACTAGCTACAAAGCCATCTAACAGTTACCTCATCCAGTCCACATTTTACCAGCTTCTCTACAATAATATTGGGGGAAGGGGGCTTTATCAAAAGCCTTAATGAAACTCACAACATTCCTCTGATCCAACAAGCTTGTAACTATCAAAAAAAGAAATGAGATTCATCTGGCATGACTTGTTTTGGAGAAACCCATGCTGGGTCTTAGCAATCACAAAATCCTTTTATAAGTGCTCACAGACCAACCGTTTAATTATCTGTTCTAGGACCTTTCATAGATTCATTGAATTGTAGAGTTGGAAGGACCACAAGGATCATCTAGTGCAACCCCCTGCAATGCGGGAAACTTTTGGGACTCAAATCCATTACCTTGAGATTAAGAGTGTCATGCTCTACCAACTCAGCTATCCCAGGAGATTTATCAGTGCTAAGCTCACAGAACAAAAGTTACCTGTGTCTTCTTTTTGCTCAGTTTCTACATTCCAGTCATGAGTCTCATCCCACCATGTTTCACTAATGCCTATTAGGTCATATTTTCTATTTTGTATTAAAAGCTCAAATTTGTCTTGCTTATTTCCTGTACTCTGTGCATCAGTATAGAGATACTGTAACGAAAACCACAAGTCATTCCCTCCAGCTGCTTCCTTCTTGTTGTTTCCTGCCCTTTAGCAGGGCATAAAATTATCTGGAGAATCTGAACAGAGAGAAGTTTTTCTTCCTCACTCATAAATAATGCTAGAATCCAATGGAATGATCCAAAGATGCTGAATGTTGAAAGATATAGAACAAATTAAAAGAATGACTTCTTCACAAAGTGCATAGTCAGACTATGAAATTCACTCTCCTAAGAAGTAGTGATGGCTGCCAACTTGGATAGTTTTAAATGACTTTTAAATTTACTCACAATGCCCCAGTGTAGTATTGTCCAAGGGAACTGTGGTTAACTAAAATAGTGGGTGGCTCACAGCTGTCCACCTGCCAGTGATAAGTCTTGCTAGGGCACCAGAAGCCCCAGCAACTGTCTGGTATGCCAGTCCTGCACATGGTTTATATAAGCCTCATATCATTGAAGTCTGGTAGAGTCCACATTTTGAATCAATGTCTTTATAAGGAATAGAGGGGATGCTCATCAAATTTGCAGCAGGCACCAAACTGGGAGAGGGAGCTAATGCTGCAGAAGACAGAATCAGAGTTCAAAATGACCTTAACAGATTGAAGAATTGGGCCCAAGGTAACAAGATGAATTTCAATAGGGACAAAAGTAAGGTTCTGCAGTTAGGCATGAAGAACCAGATGCACAAGTATAAGATGGAGGCACCTGACTTACTAACAGTACATGTGAAAAGGATCTTGGGGTCTTGGTGGACCACAAATTTAACATGAGTCAACAGTGTGATGCAGCAGCAAAAAAAAAGCTAATGTTCTTCTAGGTTGCATTAAGAGAGGAGTCATAGTCCCACTCTCTTCTGCCTTGGTCAGACCACACCTGGAATACTGTGCCCAATTCTGGGCACCACAATTTAAGAAGGATGTTGACAAGATGAGGGTGTGCAGAGGAGTGCAACCAAGAGGATCAAGGATCTGGAAACCAAGCCTTATAAGGAATGGTTGAAGGAGCTGGGCATGTTTATTCTGGAAAAGAGGAGATTGAGAGGAGATATGATAACCATCTTCAAATATCTTAAGGGCTGTCACATGGAAGAGGAAGCAAGCTTGTTTTCTCTTGCACTGGAGGGTAGGACTCGAACCAATGGCTTCCAGTTAGAAGAAAGGAGTTTCTGACAAAACATCAAGAAGAACTTTCTGACCGTAAGAGCTGCTTGTCAGTGGAATGGTCTCCCTCGGTAGGTTGTGGACTCTTTCCTTGGAGGCCATCTGTCCTGGATGCTTTAGCTGAGATTCCTGCATTGCAGGGGGTTGGACTAGATTACCCTTGGGGGTACCTCCCAACTCTTTTATGATTCTAATCTGACCTCTGCTGTGATAAACTCAGTGGAAAGCCTTAGCTCTCACTTTCGCCAGCAGCCTCCTACCTGCTTCTACTGTGATGTGGAGATAAGAGCTTCTTCTTCTTTGGCGATCAGATCTGAAAGCAGGGGAAGGCTGAAAGCACAAGCTTTGCACACGGAAGGTTCCAGTACATACTTTGATAGCCTGCATGGGAAGAGATGTAAAAACTGTATCAAAGTGTGTGAAAGGATATTGTTAGGAGAATCTGCTTACTCAGACTGTATTACAAATGTGTCAATGATGTTATGCAGGAAAAACTCTTCTTTCTGAATCAGGCATCCAGCTCTGATGCAAGCTTCTCCTCTGAGAATTTCTACATGTGTAAAGAAAGCTAAGGTGAGGGAATGCCTTTCTATAAGCCTGTGCATTTTATGGGTCTGAGCACTCTTTCTTTTATGGGTTCTCCAGTAGCCACTGTTATGACCAAGTAAAGCCTTCTCCAACATCACAATTATGCAATTATTGAGGACATCTACTGCAGACACCCTTGCTCTCCCTTCTGATGGCTCTTCCTCTTTAAACTGATCTTGGGCTGGACAGTCTTTCAAAGAGAGGACTGCTTCCAAATAGCGGACTGCCCTCTTTCAAACAGGACACATGCAGACTTTCCTTGAACATTCAAAACATGCTACATAAGTGCTGGTTTCTGATTGATTTGTTTTTTGAAATTGCATTAGCACATATAGCTCCAAGGACCTTTCTGCTGGACCTTTGCTACCTCTCCTGTAAGCCAGCTGGGGACATGGAATCTCTCCTCTTACCAGTTGCTGTGATGCCTGAGGACTTGAGTGGCATTCCCAATAAGGTTTTAAAAGGGACCCCTGATCATTAGGTCCAGTCGTGACCGACTCTGGGGTTACAGCGCTCATCTCGCTTTATTGGCCGAGGGAGCTGGCTTACAGCTTCCGGGTCATGTGGCCAGCATGACTAAGCCGCTTCTAGTGAACCAGAGCAGCACATGGAAACATTGTTTACCTTCCCGCCGGACCTATTTATCTACTTGCACTTTGACATGCTTTCAAACTGCTAGGTTGGCAGGAGCAGGGACCGAGCAACGGGAGCTCACCCCGTCGCGGGGATTCGAACCGCGACCTCCTTATTGGCAAGTCCTAGGCTCTGTGGTTTAACCCACAGCGCCACCCGCGTCCCTAAGAAGGTTTTAGAGGACTATTATAGAAGGTGTTTAGTGCTAAAATTAGTGCCTGTGGGCTGAGATGGCTCTTTTTTTGTTGTTGAGAGAAGGAAATCCTCTGGGTGATCCACTCTGTCCCTGGCCCCCACAAGGAATGCAAGCCCCAACCTTCATTGCATGGATTGGGGGAAGTGGCTGTGGATTGTAGCTTTACTGCATTGATGCACACTTCTAAGTACACCCGTCATTAACAGAGCTGGCTTGGGCTGGGTGTGTGTGATTGTGATGGGCAGTAGTGGAGGAAGGGGGGCAGGGGAGGTCTGCCCCGGGTGCCATCTCTAAGGGGAGTGACAAGAAGGCACCTTGCAGGGGGCACAAGTCGCTGCCATTGCACTGCCACCGCCACATGCAGAGGATCCTCCGCTCACAGCTGTGGTGGTGGCCGGATCCCACGGCGGTCTGCACGGCGCTCGAGCGGTTCGTATGGCACTCGCACAGATCCCTCCGCTGCCACTGCAGCCATGAGCAGAGGATCCTGCTGCCGTCTTAAGCGGCTCCGGCGGCAAACTGCCCCACGGCGCATGCGCAGCGCTATAACGTACTGCGCATGTGCATGCACAATATGTAGCAGCATCGTGCATGCGCTGTACATATGGTCAAGTGCCGCTGGGCAGTTTGTCCTGCCCCCGAAACCCTGCCCCGGGTGCTGGTTAGCATTCCTTTGCCCCTGGTGACAGGCAGCTTCTCTCATCCATCCATGAATGATTTAATAGGATCCTAGACTTAGGTGAAACTTTGCAGGACATCTAAACCAACCCTCCCGGAAACCCAGACCCAGAGCACCCCTAGCAGATGGCTGCCTGGTCACCCCATATCTAATGACTGAGTGCTGCTGACTCTCCATGGTGGTCTTTGTGCAAATATGACAGAGAGGGGCAACTAAAGCAATGGGGGGGGGGAGAGGAAATGCTCAAAGGGCATTGGGGACCTCTTAGTTCAGAACAGGGATGAGGAACTTGGTGTCCTCTGGAATGTGTTATTGGATTCCGGCTGCACTCTTCCCTGCAGGCTGGGGCTGGTGGGAGTTGGAGGGCAGCAATAGCTGGACAAGCTCCACGGGTCACCAATACTAAGGTGGGACCAATACTGAAGCCTGTCAGTTACATGGTACAGTGCAGAAAGTGGTTGGAGAGTTTCACATGCAAATAGAACTTGGGCTCCACAAATGAAATTGATGCGCAGTAGACTCAGGACAAACCAAAAGTCTTCACACTATGCCTTATGGAACTCAGCACCATCATCAAGTGGGGTGATGGTCCCTGGCAGAGGGCTATAGGTGGTCCCTGGTGTTATAAGAATTCTAAGGTGTCATTAACAAAATGAATATTCATAAGTGCACAAGGTAAGCACACATCCATAAGTATATAAACCACATGTCTGAAATAGTACAGGAGAGCAATCCTGAAGCCATTTTGACTCTTAATGACCCCAAATATTTCTCTGCAGAAGGAAGTATCTTGGAAAAACCTTTCCCAATAGTTCTTTTCACTTACAAATCCTTCAAATCCTATCTTACTGGCATATTATCTGTTGTAGATACCTCTTTCTATGAGGTATGATGTTTTTACGTGGTCTTTGACTAAGGTAGGCATAGGCAAACTCGGCCCACCAGATGTTTTGTGACTACAACTCCCATCATCCCTAGCTAACAGGACCAGCGGTCAGTGGCTTGGGTAATTTCAAAAGTCTTTGTCAACTGGGACATCACCTCCTTGCAAGTTGCAGGGAGGCAGGGGGGACTCTGTTGCAACAGAAAAATAAAGATCTGCCTTGCTTTGATTGGTTCCTACCTCCATCCCTTCTTATCTGATTAAATGATGGGCTTAGGGGACACGGAATCCCATGATGGGGAGTTGGGCTGTAAAAGCCAACCCCATTTTTTTGTATAATATCAGTATCAATTCAAGAGCCCCTTGCCTGGAAACAGAGCCCACATGGTGCCTTCTGCATGCAGAGCATCAGCATCAGTTCCACCACAGAGGCCCCCCCCCATTGACTGGTCTGTTGAGGACCCCCTGAAAAACGGACACAAAACTCCTTGGTGTCTCATTGCATAACACATGGCAATGGGGGGTGTTACTTATAAGACCCTGTTTTCTCAAGTGGGGGTCACTATTATTATTATTCATTCATTCATAATAATTTATTATTTGTATCCCGCCCATCTGACGGTTGCCCCAGCCACTCTGTGTGGTTTCCAACATATATAAAAACACTACCAACACTGGTATTCAGTACCATTGTTGCATACCAAAACTGCCCCATTCCAGTGCATAGGGTGACCTGCAGTTCAAGCATGAATGGTGCACGCCCTGGTTGGGCCTTGTAAATGATCCCCTCCCTTCTGGGCTGTGGGCTTTTTGAACAGGCTGACCCTGGACACCAGACCTGCGCGCTCTCTCTCTCTCTGCATGAAAAAACTCTCTGTTTCAATGAATGAATGTTAATTAGGTTTCCAAGTTTCCATATTTGTAGCATAGGCTTGCTGGCACCACAAGCTGATTTCAGGCCAAAGAAGTGGAGGCATCTGGAGAAAGAGAGTGCCCTGGGCAGGGAAGGAGCTAATACACTCAAGGTTTGCACCACTGGCTGACAGTTTAGCAGCAGGGTATCAGGAGACAAAGAGCCCGATGAACTGCCCCGCCTGGCTAATATCACTCCAATTGCTTGTCCTTGTCTGCGGTGGGGCTGGGCCAACAAAGGATGAAATACGAAGCACTCAAGGGAGACATAACATAATGACGGAGCACTGGGAGAAACTTTGGAGGAAAGGGGTTAAGTTTACTGCATGTACAATGTTAAAGGAAAATATTGTGAAAATGATGTGTAGATGGTACTTAACCCCTGTTAAACTGGCGACGATTTACCATAACTGTGATAATCTATGTTGGAAATGTAAAGAAAAGGAAAGTACCTTCTATCATATGTGGTGGACCTGTCCCAAGGTGAAAGACTTCTGGGGAAAGAATTATAATGAATTTTAAAAAAATGATGAAATATACATTTACGAAGAAACCAGAGGCCTTTCTCCTTGGAATAACAGGTTCTGAATTGCCCAAAAAAGATGTAAAAGTATTTTTGTACGCCACAACTGCTGCACGGATTTTATTAGCCACAAGAATTACCAACGGTAGAAGAATGGCAGATGAAGATGATGGACTTTATGGAGTTGGCTGATCTCAATGGGAGAATCCATAACCGGAAAGAAGAGGAATATCAAGAAGATTGGAAGAAATTGAAAGACTATTTGAATAAATATTGTAATATTAAAGATTTGTAACTACTTTAAAGAACTAATTAGGCCTAGAATTAAATTAGGATTAAATAAACAAATAAGAAACAGTACGATAAGAAAAGTTAGGAAATTTGATTATGACCAGAATATTATATGGAATAATGATATTGGAAACTGCTACATTCAATTACAAGGAAATTCAGTTGGAAGAGATTAGAGGAAGTCAAGTAATAGTTTATGAAGTTGGATTTTAATTAATTAACTAAGTCTTATTGTATTTATGTATGTGGCGGTATAGGTGAGGTCTGTAATACTTTGTTTACTTTATTTTATCTTTTTCTTTTATTATTGTCTTCTTTTTTCTGTTATGTTAAAGTTATGTCTTTGTATGAAATTTAATAAATGTTATGGGGGGGGTGTTGGCAGGGGAGATGCAGCTCCTTGGGAGGAGAGGAGGAGGAACAGATGGCAGGTTGCAATTCCTTGTCTTCCACCAGCCTTGCAGAAATCAGTGCCACTGTGGCTTTCAAAACTGGGGCTTTCAAAACTGCTGAACCAGCTGGGCAGAAACTTGAACATGGAGCTCTCCAGGCTATAAAGCACTCCCAAGCACATGCTTATCAGACATTTAAGCATCTCTGCCCCAATAATATTTCGAATTGTAGTTCACCTCTCACAGAACTACATTTCCCATCACCCTTAACAGACACATTTCCCAAAACATTGGGGGGGGGGCAGTGTGTGTTTGCACGCATGCGTGTTAAATGAATTGTTTGCACACAGCCACGGTAGGATGTTTTTGCAATACTCATTAAGGTGCATGGCATTTATGCAAGTGCAGGAGCAAAAGAAATGGTTAAACTGTGGTGTAGGGATATCGCCGAGTGGACAGTGGGGTCCGGAGGGGTGCAGGGAACCCCCCCCCCCAGACAAGCCACAGATGTCTGGTACATCGTTCCACCTATGTCTGACCTTTTGCGGTCTCAGAAGTCAGCGGTGTCCTGTCTGTAAGTTTTTTCCCTGAGACCTTTTGTTTCCTACGTCATACACTGTGCAAGGGGAAAATGACGCTGTGGAACAGGTGCCAAAATAGCTTTGTACCACCCCACAATTTCGGGACGGAAGATGTGTAAAGGTCACAGCCCAAAAAGGCATTTGCCTAGCTTGCATGTTTGTCTCAATAAAAGGAGGCTCCACAGGAATGGTGGTAGCTCGCTCGCTTCAGACCACCTGTGCGCAGCTCACATGATGATCAACACCTGTCTTGGGCCTTCACTTCACTGTGGCCCATCTAGCTTTGCATCGTCTCCATGGGCTAGTTGTGGTTCTCCAGGATTTCAGGCAAGGAGACTCTCCCAACCACATGTGCCAATTTGCCTCCACAATTGAGGGGGCCAAGGCTGCGCGATATCAGTACACCCTACAGCCTGTGCACATGACATCCACACGCCCCACGTCATGCTCATGCCATGCGCACACGCCCCATAGCGTGCTGACATTGCCTTGAGGGGGCCTGGCCCCTTCACTGAAAATATTTGAGTGGGCCTGGCCTGCCCGCCGCCCCTACTTGGTGAGACTGCTCCCAACCCTACCTGGAAATGCCTCTGAGGATTGAACCTGGCATCTTCTGCATGCAAAGCAGACGCTCAATTGCTTCCCAACAGGCCTTCTTGCTTTTTTCACATAAAAGTCTGCTCCTGGTTAGCTTTCTTCATTTCAGAAGCCTAATTAAAGTGGAAATAAGTCATTCTGCTGCTGCTTTTGTTAAATAATTGGGAATCAGAAATCCTTCCTGCTTTACTGCAGATTGCCCAGATATCTACTAGCTAATCCTGAGATCTTCCTCCTGATGCCACGCTGCACAAAATCACCCCAGAGGTCGAACCAAGATGTGTCACACCAAGTCCTGAATAAAAGGTAAAGGTAAAGGTACCCCTGCCCGTACGGGCCAGTCTTGACAGACTCTGGGGTTGTGCGCCCATCTCACTCAAGAGGCCAGGGGCCAGCGCTGTCTGGAGACACTTCCGGGTCACGTGGCCAGCGTGACATCGCTGCTCTGGCGAGCCAGAGCCGCACACGGAAACGCCGTTTACCTTCCCGCTGTTAAGCGGTCCCTATCTATCTACTTGCACCCGGAGGTGCTTTCGAACTGCTAGGTTGGCAGGCGCTGGGACCGAGCAGCGGGAGCGCACCCCGCCGCAGGGATTCGAACCGCCGACCTTTCGATTGGCAAGTCCTAGGTGCTTGAGGCTTTAACCCACAGCGCCACCTGCGTCCCACTAAGTCCTGAATACCTTGCTCCAATTTATATATTTGCCCTGCCAATATGAACTTAGAACGTTTCCTTTGATAACAATGCCAGCACTTTTCAAAGCCTCAAAACCGCTGGCTTTTTTCTTTTTCATAGAATCATAGAGTTGGAAGAGACCACAAGGGCCATCGAGTCCAACCCCCTGCCAAGCAGGAAACACCATCAGAGCACTCCTGACATATGGTTGTCAAGCCTCTGCTTAAAGACCTCCAAAGAAGGAGACTCCACCACACTCCTTGGCAGCAAATTCCACTGTCGAACAGCTCTTACTGTCAGGAAGTTCTTCCTAATGTTTAAGTGGAATCTTCTTTCTTGTAGTTTGGATCCATTGCTCTGTGTCTGCTTCTCTGGAGCAGCAGAAAACAACCATTCTCCCTCCTCTATGTGACATCCTTTTATATATTTGAACATGGCTATCATATCACCCCTTAACCTCCTCTTCTCCAGGCTAAGAATGCCCAGCTCCCTTAGTCATTCCTCATAAGGCATCGTTTCCAGGCCTTTGACCATTTTGGTTGCCCTCCTCTGGACACGTTCCAGTTTGTCAGTGTCCTTCTTGAACTGTGGTGCCCAGAACTGGACATAGTACTCCAGGTGAGGTCTGACCAGAGCAGAATACAGTGGCACTATTACTTCCCTTGATCTAGATGCTATACTCCTATTGATGCAGCCCAGAATTGCATTGGCTTTTTTAGCTGCCGTGTCACACTGTTGGCTCATGTCAAGTTTGTGGTCAACCAAGACTCCTAGATCCTTTTCACATGTACTGCTCTCAAGCCAGGTGTCACCCATCTTGTATTTGTGCCTCTCATTTTTTTGGCCCAAGTGCAATACTTTACACTTTCGTGTGCATGCACACTTCTTCAGATACGTGTGCATGCACACACACGAAAGCTCATACCAAGAACTGACTTAGTTGGTCTTTAAGGTGCTACTGGAAGGAATTTTTTTGTTTTGACTATGGCAGACCAACACGGCTACCTATCTCCCTGTTAAAATTCATCTTGTTTGTTTTGGCCCAGTTCTCTAATCTGTCAAGGTCGTTTTGAAGTGTGATCCTGTCCTCTGGGGTGTTAGCCACCCCTCCCAGTTTGGTGTCATCTGCAAATTTGATCAGGATGCCCTTGAGTCCATCATCCAAGTCGTTGATAAAGATGTTGAATAAGACCGGGCCCAAGACAGAACCCTGTGGCACCCCACTAGTCACTCTTCTCCAGGATGAAGAGGAACCATTGATGAGCACCCTTTGGGTTCGGTCAGTCAGCCAGTTACAAATCCACTGAGTGGTAGCAAAGTCAAGGCCGCATTTTACCAGCTTCTTTACAAGAATACCATGGGGCACCTTGTCAAATGCCTTGCTGAAATCAAAGTAGGCTACATCCACTGCGTTCCCTTCATCTACCAGGCTTGTAATTCTGTCAAAAAACGAGATCAGGTTAGTCTGACATGACTTATTTTTCAGAAATCCATGCTGACTATTGGTGATCACAGCATTCCTTTCTAGGTGCTCACAGACTGTTTGCTTAATGATCTGCTCCAGAATCTTCCCTGGTATTGATGTCAGACTGACTGGGCGGTAATTATTTGGGTCCTCTCTTTTCCCCTTTTTGAAAATAGGGACAACATTTGCCCTCCTCCAGTCTGCCGGGACTTCGCCTGTTCTCCAGGAATTCTCAAAGATGACTGCCAGTGGTTCTGAGATCACATCTGCCAGTTCTTTTACCGTATTTTTCGCTCTATAACACGCACCTGACCATAACACACACATCGTTTTTAGAGGAGGAAAACAAGGGAAAAAACATTCTGAATGAAACAGTGGATGTATCATTTTTGGGCTTCATGCTGTGGCCACAGACATGTGATCTGATGGTGAATTTGGGGTGACCCAGTGCAAAGATCCTGAGAATCCCTGTGCATCCATGCTTTGTAACCACATTTTTGCACCATTGCAGCCCCAGGCAACCGTGGGTGCGTGATTTGGGGGGGGGCAGGCTGTAGCCATGGACATGGTATGCGATCTGATGGTGAATTTGGGGTGACCCAATGCAAAGATCCTGAGGATCCATGTGGATCTATGCTTTGTAACCACATTTTAAGTGGGGAGCGGAGGAAAAACAAAGAAGGGACATGAGAGGGGTGTGCAGAGAAGCAGCTGGCTAAGAATGCAGGAGAGGGATTTAACGGGAGGGAGGAAAGAAAGGCAAAAGTTTTCCCCCACCCAAGCCAGCCATCTCTCTCTCTCCCTCCCTCCCTCCCTCTCCCTCCCCCCTCTCTCTCCCTCCCCTCCCCCCTCTATCTCCCTTCCCCCCTCTCTCTCCCTCTCCCCCAGCAGCACAGAGAGGAATTCCCCTCTGCTTGCCTGGAGGGGAGGGGCTTTCCCTGCTCTTTGTTCCGTTTCAGCAAACACAGCAACGAAACAGAGGAGGGTGGGCAGTAAGACCCTGAGGCAGAATGCAGGAAAGCAGCCGCTTCCTCTTTTCAGGTTTCGCTTCTCCGTGCAGCGTGCAGTGCCGCGATTTGATTTTTGCTTGATTTTTCGGCTCCAGGGACCACACATTCGCTCTATAACACACACAGACATTTCCCCTTCCTTTTAAGGAGAAAAAATCTGCATGTTATAGAGGGAAAAATACGGTAATACTCTTGGATGCAGTTCATCTGGCCCTGGAGACTTGAATACATCTAGACTAGCCAAGTATTCTTGTACTATCTCCTTAGTTATTCTGGGCTGTTTTTCCTCTGCTGAATCATTTCCTTCAAATTCTTCAGGTCGGGCATTATTTTCTTTATTGGAGAAGACTGAGGCAAAGAAGGCATTGAGGAGTTCAGCCCTTTCTGTCTCCCCTGTTTCACCATCTTCTCCTCTGAGTGACCCCATTGTTTCTTTGTTCTTCCTTTTGCTACGAACATACCCATAAAAGCCTTTTTTGTTGCTTTTTAACCTCCTACAGTGCTAGTTTAATGTGCCTCTTCTCATAAATGATTCCATTTAGAATTTTCACACAGGACTGCTTTCTACTGAAACAACAGTCAATTATTCCGAGAAAGTCAGTGAATGGATGCAATATGGTGTATAACTGATGTTGTCCACTATCCCCCATGATCCCAATCGATCTCAGAAAGTCATTAATTCTATTTTTGTGAGGGGGTGGGGAAATAAATTTGTATAAAGCAGAACTATTAAGGCAATGCTGCTAATGGGCTGATGTTGGCTTTTCTCTTTGCCTCCCAATTAGATGGTTGTCTGGATATTTAGCAACAAGTGTGGAAGATCATTTCAGCTGATGTTCTTGTCATGAATGTTTCATGCCGAAAGTGTTTCAGAAGGGAACAGTTCCTTTTCCTTGGAAAAAGAAAGAAAAAGTTCATTTGAAGTCATAACCACAGAAGGTTACAGAGATCAAGATCTGATATATAGCCCATTTTATGGGCATGGCAGTGAATAATGTAAAATATAGCAAGGATTATTTATTTATTTATTCATTCATTCATTTGTCAAAATGTGCACATGACTTCTGCTTTAACAACAGCTTTTGGATTTGAAAGCTGAAATGAACAGAATCTCAAACAAAATTTGCTTTGGAGATATCAAAAATGGGAGAATTTATGGAACATACAGGACCTGTTGGAAAGAAGCTGGAATGCAGGGAGCCAGTGCAGGAAATTGCTATGGAAGGCAAATCCCAACAGCTACTGGAAAAATCGGAAAGGAAAGCTGTTTTGCTTACGGAAGAACTAAATGAAGCTAGGGTCAGAGAAGATGGAAGACGTCTACAAGTGGTGGAGCTTAAACATAAAGAGATGGCTGCAATACAAGAAGCTTCTAGGCCATTGATGGCTGGTGTAAGAATTGGAAAAAGCATAGAAAGGACTTTAATATTAAGATCTGATGGAATTTTTGGAAAGAATTTACTGAATTGTGATAAAAGGGTTATTGGTTTGTTTATTTTCTCTCTCTCTTGCCTCTTTGTTTCTTGTTTATTATTATTTATTATTTATTATTTATTAAATGTGTATACCAGCCTATACCTCCCTGCTGCACCAAGGATTCCCTTCCCAAGCTGCTTCAGGTTGTGGCGGATGTTCTCCTGGAGACACCTAGTTTGGTTGTCCTAGGGGATTTTAACATCCATGCTGACACGACCTTACAAGGGGCTGCTTGGAACTTCGTGGAAAGCATGGGCTCCATGAATAAGTTTGACCCAACTCATAGTCATGGACATGCCTTAGACCTGGTGTTCACCTCTAGTGACGTGGGTGATCTGACACAAAAGAAGTGCCATGGTCAGATCACTTCCTGGTGCAACTGGACTTCTCCGCGACCCTTCCCATCTGCAGGGAGGTGGGACCATTTCGGATGATCCGCCCCCACAACTTAATGGATCCATTTGGCTTCCAGAAAGTGGTAGGGGATGCTTTATTCCATGTTGATGGTCTTCCAGCTGATTCCCTGGTAGCCCATTGGAATGCGGAGTTAATCGCATCTGTCTATCGACTGTCTGGCTCCGAAGCGCCCTCTCTGATTGCATGGAGCCCGGACAGCCCCATGGTTTCCCCTGGAGCTGGGGGTGAGGAAACAATCGCTGAGACAGCTAGAGCACCGCTGGCAGAAAACTCATTCTGAATTGGACTGGACATAGGTTAGAGCTCAACATTGAGCCTACCAAACGGCGACAGTGACAGCGAAGAAGACTTTCTTCACCGCCTCTATTGCATCTGCAGAAAATAGTAGCAGGAAACTCTTTCAGGTAGTTCACAATTTAACGGAACCACCTTTGTGGGGCCTTGTAAAGACCCCAAGATCTCCTGCAAAGATTTCACAAAGTTTTTTTGCAGATTCGGAAGGAGGTAGGCACCACCATGGGAGCAGGGCCAGGTCGGGAGAGTGCTAGAGCCCTGTCTGGTCGACTTGAAAGGAATCAATTTCAATCCATTACCCCCACGGATGTGGACAGGCTGCTTGGACTCGTGAAACCAATCACCTGTCTCCTTGATCCTTGCCCATCCTGGCTAATAAAAGCAAGCCGGGAAGGGCTGGGCGATGGACTCTGTGGGGTGGTGAATGCTTCCTTCTGTGAGGGAGCGTTCCCAGACCCACTGAAAGAGGTGATCATTAAGCAGCTTCTTAAAAAAACATCTTTAGACCCGGCCAGTATGGCCATCTACTACCCAGCCTCAAATCTTCCATTCTTGGGCAAGGTGATTGAGCGGGTGGTTGCTGAACAACTCTAGGCACGCCTGGAGGATGCGGACTATTCGGATCCCTTTCCAATTGGGATTCAGGCCTCACCATGGGACTGAAACTGCCTTGGTCGTGCTGGTTGATGATCTCCAGCAGGCTAGGGACAAAGGTGAGAGCTGTTTCCTAGTTTTGCTGGATCAGCGGCTTTTGATACTATCAATCATAACATCCTTCTGGACCATTTAGAGGAGCTGGGAGCACTGTTGTGCTGGACCCGGGGGGGGGGTGTTACCGAGAGGCGTGGTCAGAGTCCGGTCCTGGGTCAAGGGTCTGGAGACTGTCCACCAAGGGCAAAGCGGGGTCCAAAGCAAGAAGCCGGGTGTGGTCAGGAACTCCGGAAGAACAGGTCTGGGTGCTGGCAGAAACAGGTTTCCAACAACGTTGCTCCCGCAACCTGGGACTGGGCTGACTGGCCTTTATCTCATCTGAGGCCAGGGGCAGTCCCGGCCCCACAGGTGACCCTCCTCTCCTGGCCTTAAGGTGAGCACTCCTCCTGCGAGAACTTAGTTCCCTCTGCCTCTCTGCCCTGAGCCTCTGCAGCTCAGGAGAGGCTGGAGGGTTACTGGACCCAGGGGCAGCTTCACCTGACAGGGCTGGGAGAGGCGCACCTGCAGGCAATGGGTCCTCAATCACCTCCGGAGCCAGAGTGGATACATCTGGTGTCTGCTCCTAAGGATCCGGCACAGGTGCAGGCCCTTCAGATTCAAGCCCCTGCCCCAGCTCAGCTGGCCCTGGAGGCGGGGACTCCTCAGGTTCAGCTTCTGAATCAGATTCCCAGGCCATCACAACTGTTATACAGTGGTTCCGCTCCTTCTTCCTGGGCCATGTCCAGAAAGTGGTAGTGGGGGGATGAGTGTTTAGACCCCTGGGCTCTCACTTGTGGGGTGCCTTAGGGTTGCATCTTCTCCCCTATGCTTTTTAACATCTACATGAAGGCGCTGGGAGATCATCAGGGGCTTTGAGCTGGGTGTCCATCAATATGCAGATGATAACGAGCTCTACTTCTCTTTCAAATTAGAACCAGTGAAGGCAGTGAAGGTCCTGTCTGAGTGTCTGGAGGCGGTTGGAGGATGGATGGTGACAAGACAGAAGTACTGTTTTTGGGGGACAGGAGGTGGGCAGGTGTGGAAGACTCCGTGGTCCTGAATAGGGTAACTGTGCCAGGACCAGGTACACAGCCTGGGAGTCATTTTGGACTCGCAGCTGTCCATGGAGGCGCAGGTTAATTCTGTATCCAGGGCAGCTGTCTACCAGCTCCATCTGATACGCAGGCTCAGACCCTCCCTGCCCACAGACTGTCTCACCAGTGGTGCATGCTCTAGTTATCTCCCGCTTGGACTACTGCAATGCGCTCTACGTGGGGCTACCTTTGAAGGTGACCCAGAAACTACAACTAATCCAGAATGCGGCAGCTAGACTGGTGACTGGGAGCGGCCACCGAGACCATATAACACCGGTCTTGAAAGACCTACATTGGCTCCCAGTACGCTTCTG
Source organism: Podarcis gaigeae (assembly GCF_964106915.1). Taxonomy (NCBI): domain Eukaryota; kingdom Metazoa; phylum Chordata; class Lepidosauria; order Squamata; family Lacertidae; genus Podarcis; species Podarcis gaigeae. The sequence continues at coordinate 56,222,266 of NC_139689.1, forward strand.
AGCACAATTCAAAGTGTTGGTGCTGACCTTTAAAGCCCTAAATGGCCTCGGCCCAGTATACCTGAAGGAGCATCTCCACCCCCATCGTTCAGCCTGGATGCTGAGGTCCAGCACTGAGGGCCTTCTGGCGGTTACCTCACTGCGAGAAGCAAAGCTACAGGGAACCAGGCAGAGGGCCTTCTCGGTAGTGGCACCCACCTTGTGGAATGCCCTCCCATCAGATGTCAAAGAGAAAAACAAGTACCTGACATTTATAAGACATCTGAAGGCAGCTCTGTTTAGGGAAGTTTTTGCTGTGTGACTAAAATGTATTTTTAATTTAATTTAAGTTTGCTGTGTGACTAAAATGTATTTTTAATTTATTTTGGAAGCTGCCCAGAGTGGCTGGGGAAACCCAGCCAGATGGGTGGGGTACAAATAAATTATTATTATTATTATTATTATTATTAAAGAGTGGAGGATACTTGCTGCCCAAAATCCTTTGCTGACTTGGTATATTTTCTAACGAATGCCTTCATGTACATCAAGGAGATCCAAGGATACAGTTGGGCTTGTGGAAAATGAAAATTAGTTAGGGTACGTTGGATAACTTGATTTGGATTTGCTGTGCCAGCTCCAGATGCAGGAAAAAGCAAAATGTTTGCTGCAATTTAATAATTAAAGGGGGGGGGGGAGTAATCCAGCGTACAAGTTTCCAAGAGAGAAGGCCCTGGGCTAAAATGGTGCTTGCCACCTGCAACTTTTATAAGGACTTTATTATTAACTATGTCCTGTTCTGGACACTGCAACTGGGGTGCCTGTAGGGGAGAGTGGCAAAGATGATGAAGTACAGTGGTACCTCAGGTTAAGAACTTAATCCGTTCTGGAGATCCGTTCTTAATCTGAAACTGTTCTTAACCTGAAGCACCACTTTAGCTAATGGGGCCACCTGCTGCTGCCGCGCTGCCAGAGCACAATTTCTGTTCTCTTCCTGAAGCAAAGTTCTTAACCCGAGGTAATATTTTTGGGTTAGCGGAGTCTGTAACCTGAAGCTTATGTAACCCGAGGTACCACTGTAGTGGAAAACAAGTCCTTGGAGTTGGCTGGCCTGGAGAAGAGACTATTAAGAGGCAATATGATGGCCACCTTCAACTATGTGCAGGGCTGTTGCACACACAATGGCTCAAATTCATTTTATGTTGCTCCCAGAGGGTAGCTATTGAAGCAGTGGATACAAATCAGAAGGAAAAGGATTTAGCCTAAATGTTAGGAAGAAGTCCCTGGTGGTTTGAGCTTTTGGACAGGGGAACCGGTGGCCTCTCCTTCACTGGCAGTTTTTGAGCAGGGGCTGAATGGCTACTGCTAGTAGGGGACTAGACAAGATGATTCCTGAGGTCTCTTCCAACCCCAAGTTTCCACTTTTATTTAAAATAATGACCTTTATAAAGCTTACCTGGCTGATCTGAGGTGCCCCTTTAGTTGAAACCCCTTTGCTCTATATATTCAAGGCTGCAGCTGTTATATACTGTTTTTAATAATAATTGCCTCCCACTGAGGCGTCCAGGCTCACAGGTCAGCAGGAGAGCAGCAGCTTTCCAGGCAGGTCGGAGCTTCAGTCTGCAGCACCTCCAGTTCAAAAGGAAGGATTAGGCCTCAGCTATGAGGAGAGGCTTTTCTCTTCCCTGGTGGGCTAGGAGATGAACCAGGGGCCCGACTGCTGGCCTAAAGCAGCTTCCTCTTATGCTCCTGGATGAAGCAGAACTTCTAATCGGATTCAGAAGCCCACGGTCCATACTGCGGATCAGCAAATCGCTTCGTGTGAGAAGGGCAGCGCCTCGCAGGAGGCCGCTTGGAGGCAACCACGCGCGGTGCCTGCCGGCAGTCTGCCCCCTCCAGCGCCCCCGCCCCACTATTCCGCAGCGGCTCGGCTTCTTACTGCCGTCCGGAGCGGCGGGGAAATCGATCCAGCGCCGGAGTTTGGAAGGCGCCGCCGCCTCGTCCTTGCAGTCCTTCTCCTCCTCCTGGGCCGGGAGAGGAAGTTCAGCCTCGGCGGGCAGAAGCAGCAGAAGCCCGCAAAGGAGGAGCGGGGGGCGGCGCGCGAAGGCGGCGGCCGCGGCTGCAAGGAAGCTGCGTCGGGGCGTTTGCGCCGGATTGCCCAGCGCCAGCGACCCTTCTTCGCCCCCCCCCCGGGCAATAGGAAAGGAGCCGCTTTGGGGGGCGGCACAGCTCTCTGCGCCCCCGGCGTGCATTGCCCTCTCCGGGCATAGGCTGCTTTTTCCTTCTTTGCAGCGGGCCCCCCCCAGCCGCTCTCCCTCGCTGCCCCTGCCGAAAGAGGGGCGCTGAGGGCGGGGGGAGCAGCTCGGGGGCCTTTCCCATCTTTTGCTCCCTCGCGATGGGAAGGCGGCGGTGGCAGCAGCTGCTTCTTCTTTGAGGGTCTCGGCTTGGCGAGGAGGGGGGGGGGTCCCCGATAGCCTCCCAGGCCACGGGGGGATGGCCCCCCAGGACTAGCAGAACTCCGAGCCCCCTCCCCACCCCAGATATATAGGGTGGGAACTGGCAAGGCTTCGGGGGACCTGGAGGAGGGGAAAGCGGGGCCCAAAGGGGTTTTTCGGGGGGGGGGTTAGGCCGTAAATGGATGGGAGCGGTCTCTCCAGAGCAGGGGAATTTCGTGTGAGAGAGTTGAGGGGGTTCATTTAGAAGAGCCAAGGTGAGGGGGTAGTCTATATATAAAAGGAGGGGCCGGGGGAGGAGTCTGTTGGTCATTTTGTGGGTGATAGGGGGACAGTGTTCATTTTAGCCCCTATTGGGAAATGGGGACATAAAGTGAGGGTATTGGGGGTCAATCATAGGATCCTGGGTTAAGGGGTGTGCCAGTTAGCAGGAGAGAAGGGCTTGCTTACATGGGGGGGTCCTTTGTTTTTAGGGAGGAGGAGGGGCTAGCCAGCTGAGAAGGGGCCCTCCTGGGGAGAGAAGGAGGGACACCCCACCCTCACCTGACAGGTGTTTTTTGCCAAGTGCGGGCCCTGGCCAGAGTCCCAGGCCAAAGGCCCAGGCCTGTGGGCAGCCAAGATGGCGGACCTGGAGGCCGTGTTGGCAGACGTCAGCTACCTCATGGCCATGGAGAAGAGCAAGAGTTCGCCTGCCGCTCGCGCCAGCAAGAAGATCACCCTCCCCGAGCCCAGGTGAGAGTGGCTGGCAGGAGGTGGGGGGGGGGGCTTGCAGTGTGCTCCTCCTCCCCGCCAGTACTTTATTTCATTTATTACTTATTTGCTTCATTTCTGTCCCAACCTTTTCTCTTTCCAAGGAGTTCCACATGGGTGTAAATGGTCCTTGCCCCTCCCCGTTTGATACCCCCATGACAACCTTGTGGGGTGGGCTAGGCTGGCTGGTCTTTCCCAAGTCCTAATCCTTTTTTATCCTGACAGCAACCACCACAATCCTGAGAGGTAGGCCAAGCTGAAAGGCAGTGCCTGGCCCAAGATCACACCCAGAGAGCTTCATGGCTGAGTGGAGGGATTTGAACTCAAACCACTGTGCCACGCAGGCTATCTCCACCACCCCCACCGCCAACACCTGCAGGCCAAAAGCAGGCCAAGGAGGATGAGCCAGGATTAGTACTCCCCATCATCCTTGTTATCATCAATATTATTACTGCATTTCTGTCCCTCCAAGGTCCTTGTCAGACACTAACTCCTGCACCACCCTGGCTCCAATTATGAGTCTCCCCTTCCTATGAATATCTTCTAGAGTCTGCTTCTCCTATCCAGATACCCCTCTCCAATATCCCAGATACAACTCCTCCACCATGACGGCTGACTGAAGGGTCAGCCAGGATAGATCCCTCTTTGCTCTTTCCCAGCACCATACTTTTATAAACCCCTCACCCTTGTCTCCCCCAAATTTCCCCCCAAACCAGCACTCTGTGAGAGTTGGGGTACAGTGAATGTGAACCAAATGAAGGATTGCAATCCACCCCCCTTTTTCTTTTGCATGTGGTCCGCTTTGATTCCCTTCAGGAGGTGGAAGCCGCTTCAGGTCTTTGCATTCCCCTGACCCTGGCCTTTGACTGCTCTTAAGTTATGTTTGATTTATTTATTACATTTTATATCCTAACTTTCCCCCTGTGGAACTCAAGGTGGCATGCATGGTTCTCCCTTCCTCATTTCATTTAATCCCTACTACAACTCTGAAGTAGGTTAGGCTGAGAGGTAGTGACTGGCCAAAGGCCACCCAGTGAGCTTGGTGGCTGTGTGAGGATTCGAACCCTTGTCTCCCAAGGTCAGAATCTAACACCTTTAAGCATTACATGACACTGGTGCTTAAATCACAGTCACAAGACCATCCAAGAGCATAACCCAAGAGGGTCTGAGCATATCTGGTTTGACTGCACTGGCTACTACTGATTAGTTTGGGGACTGGCTTTTGACCTATAAAGCCTTAAGTGACTCAAGATCCTGCTACTTCAAGGACCGCCTTTACCCACATGAACCAACGTGAACTCTGCCCTTCCTTGTGGTCTTTGTGAGGGAGGCAGAGAGGATGTCAACATGAGAGTGGGCCTTTTCAGAGGGGGTTCCCTGTTGGCAGAATGCTCTCCCCAGGCAAGCACAATTTTAGGTGCCAGGCAAAACCACCCTTATTTAGGCTTCTGGTTTTTAATTGCAAGGGTAGTTAGTTATGCCAATGGCCTTTGCTTAGCCACTGAGGATGACCTTTAGGTGAAGTGGGGATGGTCTGTTCATTTTAAATTTATTGTCAGATGTTTGCTGCTCTTTTCATCTAATGCCTTTGTCATTTTATTTTTTTCCTTCTTAAGTAGCTTTGAGGTACATGAGTCCAAAAATGTGAAAAATAAATAGAATAAATAAAAAAGTTTATAATGACCCCCCTCCTCTACATAAAAGGATTACCACCCCCACCCTGGCAAGTTGTTCCAATGATGCTTCTTTGGCTTCAGTTGTCCTTCATCCTACTACTCTTTTTACTATTATTAAAATTAAAATGATACTGTTATTAAGTGACCATAGTAAACCTCCACTTATGGTTGGTGGATGTTTTGTGTCCTTTGTTGGTGCCCACAACCAGACACCTGGGTCATATAAATAATCAAATTGATCCTTTCCATGTCAGACCCTTCCCCTGACCCCCTCAACTTAAAGTTTGACAAAGAAATTATGAAAATAGCTGGGCTTTTGCAAGGCTTTTCAGAACTGCTGTCCCTGGTAGCAACTGTCTTTCTCCAGTGTCACCAAAGTCAGCGTAAACGTTGGCAAGCACCTTTGCTGCAGCGCTTTAGTGGGAATTCACATCTTGGTCTTCTTCCTCTACCTGCTACTCTTAGCTACCTTGGTACCATTCTCCTTGGCCTCCAGTTGTCTAAAATCTTGAGTGGCCAAGGTTTTTCCCCTGCCCCCCAAAGTCCCCTTAGAGATGGGACACCCAGACATCTTATTCTGTTTCATGGGAGCTGATGTAAATATACAAAGGTGCCATTGGCCCATTTATGCCCAGCTTTCTCTGCTCTGACCAGTGGCGGCTCTTAAAGGCTTCAGGACTTTCCCAGGTTTGTGCATCCCCCTTCCTTCCTCCTTTTAGCTAGAGATGTCAGGGCTTGAACCCAGAACCATTTACATGTAAACCTGATGCTCTACCACTGAACTGTGTTGGTCCTTTTCATTGGGCTGCTACTTCTTCCTGGAATGGTCCTCCCTGTGATTGGATGGGGAACCAAAAGCCTCCTCTCTGCTTCCAGGGATTTAAAAGCCTCCCTCCCTCCCTATTTTCATCCAGCTACTCTTATCCCTTTGGGAGATATTTCTGTCACTGATCCCCCCCCCCCGCCCCTCCTGAGCTCATCAACCTTGATGGTGTAGTGGTTAAGAGCGGTAGACTTGTAATCTGGTGTACCGGGTTTGCGTCTCCGCTCCTCCACACGCAGCTGCTGGGTGAATTTGGGCTAGTCACATTTCTCAGAAGTCTCTCAGCCCCAGTCACCTCACTGAGTGTTTGTTGTGGGGAGGAAGGGAAAGGAGAATGTTAGCTGCTTACTCCTTCAGGTTGTGATAAAGCGGGATATCAAATCCAAACTCTTCTTCTATTAGCACCTCTGTGTCTTCTGCTACAAATCACTATCCCAGCCATGTGGGATGTTCTGCACCCTCATTTGACTCCATGTCAAAGGACAGGTACAACAAACACTTTCCTGATTGCTGTTTGGAAAAAGTACAGGCAAAAAGGGGAGTGGGAGTGGTAATTGGGAGTTTTGTATATGCCCACATCAGACCACCTATCTTAGTATTGTCTGCACTGACTGGCAGCAGTTTTCCAGGGTTCCAGGCAGCTGTCAGGGATTGAACTTGGGACCTTTTTTTATACAAAGCAGAAACTGCCCTTGCCCATGGACTTGCGTTGGAAGGCTTCAAATTGCCCAAGACATGGACTTCAGAATTTGGGAATCCTAAAAGGACATGTGGACTGTGAGATTGAAATGTTTCTGATCAAATGAGGAAGTGTGTTGTGAGGGAAAACATTCTTTCCCAGGAAGAGACCATATTTCTCCAGTTATCTTTAGACAGGGTGCTGAACCAGCAATAATACTGGCTTCCTGCAGCTCCGTATCTCCATGTGCTTGACTTCCATGGAGCCCTTCGTGGTCAAAGTTCCTGTTTTCTACCTTGTTTTTTGGCCTTGTTCGTGCAAGTCTGGGTTGCCTTGTAAGGGGGAAAGAGCTCATCCTTTTTGGGATAAATGTAGATGCATTTCTCTCTTGAAAGGTAAAGGGACCCCTGACCATTAGGTCCAGTCGTGGCCGACTCTGGGGTTATGGCGCTCATCTCGCTTTATTGGCCGAGGGAGCTGGCGTACAGCTTCCGGGTCATGTGGCCAGCATGACTAAGCTGCTTCTGGCGAACCAGAGCAGCGCACTGAAACGCCGTTTACCTTCCCGCTGGAGCGGTACCTATTATGTCATTACAGAGGAGGCAGGTTTAGTTGTTGTCTGAGGACTATCCCTGCCTCCGGGTCTGGTCCTGACCGGATGGATACTAGAATCAGCAAGGGATACCCACATGACCTGAAAGTGTTGCTGTGCAATGCCAGGTCAATGATTCATAAGACCACTGCCATCCATGACTTGATCATGGATGGAGGACTTGACCCGGCATGTGTAACAGAGACTTGGTTGGATGAACCAGATGGGCCTGTCCTTGCCGCTGCTTGTCCACCAGGTTTCTCTTACGCACAGCAAGCCAGGTCATGTGGGCGGGGAGGGGGGGTTGCAGTGATTTTTAGGAAGTCATTAGTTTGCACCAGGCGTCCTATTGGGAAGACCCAGTTTTCCGAGTGCATGTTCTGGAAGTTGGGCAATAGGGGCAGTACAGGATTCCTTTTGGTGTACCGACCTCCCCGCTGCACCAAGGATTCCCTGCCCGAGCTGCTTCAGGTCGTGGCAGATGTTCTCCTGGAGACACCTAGCTTGGTTGTCCTAGGGGATTTTAACATCCATGCCGACACGACCTTACAAGGGGCCGCTTGGGACTTCGTGGAAAGCATGGCCTCCATGGGGCTGTACCTGAATAAGTCTGGCCCAACGCATAGCCGCGGACATGCCTTGGACCTGGTGTTTACCTCTATGGATGTTGGTGATCTGACACTAAGTAAAAGCGAAACGAAATAAGTGCCATGGTCAGATCACTTCCTGGTGCAACTGGACTTCTCTGCAACCCATCCCCTCTGCAGGGAGGTGGGACTGATTCGGATGGTCCGCCCCCGCCACTTAATGGATCCAAATGGTTTCCAGAGAGTGGTAGGGGATGCTTTACCCCATGTTGATGGCCTTTCAGCCGATTCCCTGGTGGCCTGCTGGAATGCGGAGTTAACCAGGGCTATTGACTGTTTGGATCCGAAGCGCCCTCTCCGATTGCATGGAGCCCGTGGAGCCCGTAACACTGGTCTTGAAAGACCTACATTGGCTCCCAGTACGTTTCCGAGCACAATTCAAAGAGTTGGTGCTGACCTTTAAAGCCCTAAACGGCCTCGGTCCGGTATATCTGAAGGAGCGTCTCCTCCCCCATCGTTCTGCCCAGCTTCGAGGGCCTTCTGACGGTTCCCTCACTGCGAGAGGCCAAGTTACAGGGAACCAGGCAGAGGGCCTTCTCGGTAGTGGCGCCCACCCTGTGGAACGCCCTCCCATCAGATGTCAAAGCGATAAACATCTACCTGACATTCAGAAGACATCTGAAGGCAGCCCTGTTCAGGGAAGTTTTTAATATGTGACATTTTAGTGTATTTTTCATCTTTGTTGGAAGCCGCCCAGAGTGGCTGGGGAAACCCAGCCAGATGGGCGGGGTACAAATAATAAATTATTATTATTATTATTATTATTATTATTATTATTATTATTAATTATCTACTTGCACTTTGATGTGCTTTCGAACTGCTAGGTTGGCAAGAGCAGGGACCGAGCAACGGGAGCTCAACCCGTTGCGGGGATTCGAACCACTAACCTTCTGATCGGCAAGTCCTAGGCTCTGTGGTTTAACCCACAGCGCCACCTGCCTCCCATTTGTCTCTTAGAGGACACGTAAATGTTCCCTCCCTGAACTGATGGTGAATGATGTTCCTGCTCCTGTTTTTTAGGCTAGCCAGGAGATCAAGAACTGGTGTATAGCTAGAGGGAGGAAATCTCTCCTCGCCCCTTTAAGGTGGGCACTGTTGGGGTCATTTCACATGGTTTTATGTGCACCATCAGTGTGTGTACATTTACATTTGCAGCAGGAGGCCGGTCCATTGTCCCTCAGACCTTGTGGGGGGCTGGACTATATTTTTTCTTTTTGGGGGGGAAATGAACAAATTCCTATGCCCCACAAATAACTCAGAGATGCATTTTAAATAAAAGCACACATTCTACTCATGTAAAACATGCTGATTCCTGGACCATCCACAGGCCAGATTTAGAAGGCGATTTGGCTGGATCTGGCCCCCGGGCCTTAGTTTGCCTACCCATGTACTAGACAGGCAGGGCTGAGTCTTACGCATGCACTGAATGTCAATGCTTCTGGCCTAGGTGGTTGTGGAGGGATGCGGTGCTTGTCTGCTCAGAAAGAGAGAGAGATGACTGTGCTGATGCAATCCTAGACTGATACCCAGACAAGAAAGAAACACCCCCATGTGATACTTGCTGTTGAAAGGGATGGAACAGCTGCAGTGTGATTTAGATCAAGTGCTGAGCAGCACTGGAGGTTTTTCCTTTTCTTTCAGGAGAACATTTTTTTTCCTTTTTTTAGAAAGAGTATGAGGCAAGGAGAAAAAGGTCTACTCTCCTGTCCTTCAAAGTTAGGGTTGGTTCCCAAGTGTAGCATATAGGTTTTTTAAAATCCTGACATTGGTGTTTTCTGCAAAAGAATCTAGTGAAGAAGCAACATTAAGATGATGTTGGTGCAAACAAATGGATTGGCCTTGTAGGTGCTCTTGTCAGCTCCAGTCTGGTTGGCTGGCGTGGCAGGGAACAGGGCAAGGAGAGAGCAGTTTTAAGTGTGTGTGTGTGTGTATTTATGTTTGTGAGCCAGGTAGCTCCCTGCTCAATACAAAATATTCCTGAGTGGTAACTGCTGAGTGATTAGGGGCAGGCACACCTGCAGTGATCCCCTCCTGCCCTCAAATCACGTAGCTCAGGATGTGTTTAAATCAAATTCTTTAGCTTAAACATAGATTTCAAAGCAACGAAGTCTATTTGGTTTTTATGTATGTTAGCTCCACTGCTTGTAGGATCAAAGAGGTGAGAGCAGGCTTTCCTAATTAGATTACAGGTAACAATCTTTGTCCTAGGAAATGGCTGAGAGCTTAGGTGTCCTGAATCCTTCAGAGCACAACAAATGGCAAATGACAACAGGATGATGAGAACCCCAGGTGTTTCCTTCCATGTCTCACCTGATGTTTAATATGCTGGCAGTGAGCTTTTGAGTCATACAGATCTCTTAAAACCAAGGAAAACAGAAATTTTCAGATGTGCACTCCCAGGACAGTTGCCTGGATGTTCACTCCTGCACAAACCTGAGAAAAATGAATGGCTCAAATGGCAGAGCTCATGCTTTGCGTGTCCCAGGTTCAATCCCTGGCAACATCTCCAGGTAAGGTTGAGAAACTATCCTTGCCTGAAACCCTCGAGAGCTGCTGCTGGCCAGTGAAGGTAATACTGAGCCAGCTGCTTTAATGGTCTGACTTGGGATTGGTGAGGCAGATTCTGATGGGATCAGAAGTTGCACTCACTTCAGTGGGACTTGTGCAAGGAGCTTGGGGGGGGGGGGGTTCTTTTGCCTCCTAACTTTTGCTGTTCAGCAGCCAACCTCTGTCCCACCATTGCCATTGACTTTGTGTGTCTCAGTGACTGTTAGCCGTGGAGTTGGCCATCTTTCCTCATGATCAGTCTTCATGTGCACATGTAGGGGATTTTCTTGAAATGCTGGCAGCCATGAAGGCAGCCTGTGCATGAGGTAGGTGACATGGTCCTCATACTGAGCTACTGCAGTAGTAAATTTAAACATCTTGTAATTGGCCACTCACCCTGGGCTTAGCAACAGTTCCCAGCAACTTAATTCAATCTGCCATTTATCCATCTTGTCTCACACAGGGTTCATTGGTAGGTTTTGCTTCACTTGTGTCCTTCTGGAAGAATTTAGTTAGATGGGAGGGCCTGCAGCTCAGGGCTAGAGTGCCTAAGGTTGCAAATCTCAGCCTGGCCCTGTGCTGGGATGTTTCTGCTAGCCAGGATTGTCTGCAGTGAGCTAGATGTCAGACATGGATTAAACAAGATGGAGGAGGGCCCACAGCCCAGTGTTAAAGCATCCCACTTGCATGCAAAAGGTTCCTGGTTCAATTAAGGGGGGGAAAGGAGCAGGGCACAGGCGATTGAAAAAGGAGCTGAATTTTTTCTATAGGTTGTAACAATTGTAATTGATACGGTAATTGTATTTGAGTAAGATGGCAACCAAGGAGCAGACAACACCAATGATGACTAGGAGGGCCTCGGTTAAAGAGTCCCACTCTGAATTATTTGATATGATTTCTGAGATGAATTCAGATTTGGCCAAGGAGATAACACAGCACTCAGACGAATTAGCAGATAACTTACTAGCCCAAATTGATAAAAATACAGAAATGGTGACACAATTTTCAAGTACAGCAGTACCTCGGGTTAAGAAATTAATTCGTTCTGGAGGTCTGTTCTTAACCTGAAACTGTTCTTAACCTGAGGTACCACTTTAGCTAATGGGGCCTACCGCTGCCACTGCGCCACCGCTGCACGATTTCTGTTCTCATCCTGAAGCAAAGTTCTTGACCCGAGGTACTATTTTTGGGTTAGCGCAGTCTGTAACCTGAAGCGTCTGTAACCTGAAGCGTCTGTAACCCGAGGTACTGCTTGACTCACCGACTAAGAAAACAGAAGCGTTTGATGTCTCTCTGAAAGGCTTGGAGGAAAAATCAGGGAAACTGGAGACTGAAACCAAAGATTTAAAAAACTTTCAGGAACCGCCAAAGGAGGATGTGTCCTGGCAGACAGGAGTCATTTGCGGATTCTCTAGCGGTCCTTGAAATGAAACAGAACAGTCCCTGAGGAGGGTGAAAATGACCTGAAAGAATTCCTTGCATTGCTCCTTTAAGAAGGCCTTCTTGTCTCTCCTTGCATTTTTTTGGAAATCTGCAGTCAATTTCCTCTATCTTTCACGATCTCCCTCGCATTTTGCTTGCCTTCTCCCCCCCCCCCCCATTTGTAAGGCCTAGTTGGACAGCCACTTTGCTTTCTTGCATTTCTTTTTCATTGGGATGGTTTTAGTTGCTGCCTCCTGTATAATGTTGTGAGCCTCCATTCATAGTTCTTCAGGCACTCTGCCCAGCAAATCTAAATCCTTAAGACTGTTCCTCACTTCCACGGTGTATTCATAAGGGATTTAATTTAGATTGTATCTTACCGGCCCAGTGGTTTTTCCTACTTTCTTCAGTTTAAGCTTGAATTTTGCTATAAGAAGCTGATGATCTGAGCCACAGTCAGCTTCAGGTCTTGTTTTTGCTGACTGTATAGAGCTTCTCCGTCTTTGGCTGCAGAGAATATAATAAATCTGATTTCGATGCTGCCCATCTGGTGATGTCCACGTGTAGAGTCGTCTCTTGTGTTGTTGGAAAAGAGTGTTTGTGATGACCAGCTTGTTCTCTTGGCAGAACTCTATTAGCCTTTGCCCTGCTTCGTTTTGAACTCCAAGGCCAAATTTGCCAGTTGTTCCTTTTATCTCTTGATTCCCTACTTTAGCATTCCAATCCCTTATAATGAGAATAACATCCTTCTTTGGTGTCATTTCTATATAAGGTGTTGTAAGTCTTCATAGAATTGGTCAATTTCAGTTTCTTCAGCACCAGTAGTTGGTGCATAAACTTGGATTACTGTGATGTTAAACGGTCTGCCTTGGATTCGTATCAAGATCATTCTATCGTTTTTGAGATTACATCCCATTACAGCTCTCGCCACTCTTTTGTTGACTATCCTTTTACAGGATTCTTGCCCACAGTAGTAGATATGATGGTCATCCGAACTGATTTTGCCCATTCCCGTCCATTTTAGTTCACTGATGCCCAGGATATCAATATTTATTCTTGCCATCTCATTTTTTGACCACATCCAACTTACCCAGGTTCATGGATCTTACATTTTAGGTTCCTAAGTAATATTTTTCTTTACAGCATTTGACTTTCCTTTCTTCAGCACCAGTAGTTGGTGCATAAACTTGGATTACTGTGATTTTAAAAGGTCTGCCTTGATACTGGTGATTAAAATGAACGTATTGCCAAAAATGTTATTTCTATTTCAGTCAGTCCCAGTGATAAGCAATATGAGATGCTTCAAAGAATGGCAGAAAGATATCGCGAGATTTATCTGGAAATGGAGGATACTGAGAATAAAATATAAACTCCTTATTTATGTTGAAGATAGAGGAAATTTCTCCCTACCAGATTTATATTATGAAGTATCTTGTATATGTTGGATTCGGGATTAAATTAGAAAACACGGACCTTCTAGATTTGGAAGGGCATGACAATAGATTTGGTTGGCATGTGTATTTATGGTATAATAAAGCCAAAGTCCACAAAGGATTCCAGAACTACATAATAAGAAATGCAATTTTAAAAGTATGGGAGAGATGCAAGGATTTACTAGAACAAAAGACACCATGGTGGATCTCACTGACAGAAGTAATATCAGTAAAAAAAGTGAACATGAGCTGTTAACAGAAGTGGATAATCAATTAAAGTTGAAAGATTTTGAGGAAATCAGCGAGAAAGTAATAGATTGGTTACAATACTTTCAACAAAATGAAACCTTTAAAAATGATAAAAAGAAAGGATTTAGTTACACCATATCAAGATTTCAAAGAGAAATAGTGGAGGATAATATAAAATTATTGTCAAAAATTCCCATTGCTGTTGGAATGGGAAACAAAAGACAAAGAGGTTAAGTGTGTAATGATAAAGTGGGCAAAGGATCTGGGACATAACATACAAATGAATGATTGGGAAAAACTTTGGAAGGTGGATCTCAAATTTACTGCATGTACCACACTGAAAGAGAACTATATGAAAATGATGTTTCGGTGGTACTGTATATAACACTGGTAAAACTTGCTAAATAAATGCTGGAAATGCAGAGAAAAAGAGGGTACATTTTATCATATGTGGTGGGAATTCAAGGTTATTAAAAGCTTCTGGGAAATGATATATAATGAATTGAAAAAAATGTTTAAACTAACCTTTGCAAAGAAACCAGAAATAGGAACAGTAATTCCCAAGGAACTGAAGAAATTACTTATGTACGCCACAACAGCAGCCCGGCTCCTGTTGGCCCAAAGATGGAAAGAATAACAGTTGCCAACAATAGAAGAATGGCAAATAAAACTTATGGACTATGCAGAAATAGCAAAACTGACGGCAAAATTCAGAGACTCTGACAATGAGAAGTTTAAAAAAGAATGGGGGAAATTTATTGTGTACATGCAGAAATACTGTAAAGTTGCTACATTGGCAGGTTTAGATTAAGCACTTGTAAGTCGTAAATAATTAGATAATGTAAAGGTGTAACAAGTGGATAAAAATGATAACAAAATGCAGAGAATGATGTAAGATGTAAAGAACCAGTAGAAGGGGGTGGAAGGAAGTCTTGAGGTTTTAATAACCTCAAAAGAAGGTTTGTAAAATAGTAGAATTTTTTATTAGAAGTATAAATGTTAATGGTGGTTTGATTTTTGTATCCTTATTTTATTGATTATTATTTTTGGAAAAAATAATAAGTTATTTACAAAAGAAAGAAAGAAAGAAAGAAAGAGGTGCCTCCTTTGAAGAGTCACTGCCCATCAGTATTAAGCCATAGGGACAAGTGTTTTGTCTTGGTTATCAGAGAGCTTTATGTGCCCAAGAGACTTGTACCTTAGCCTTGTTTGAGATCTGAGCCTAACCATTTTTCAATAATCCTTAGTAGAAATAAAATAGTTTTTAAAGCAGAGAATCATTTTCTGTTTTAGACAGCTGGATGGCTCCATTAAAAAGTTTGTCTCCCCCGTTCCAAGTTGTTGCTGGTATATTTGTCTCCCTAACTCTGAGCAGGACAGGATGGTGCACATTTGACTATCCTGTGTTGTGTTTCCAGGGTGAAAGCATGTGACCTTTGTAGGTCTGTCCAGGGGGGATCACAGCTGAATCCAGATTAGCCCTCAAGTGTAGCCTATGCTAGCTGTTTGGTTGAAGGAAACTGATCTCTGTACAACATGATGTTGGGTTGGGTTGTTCCTTTAAACCAAGAGGCGGCAAATTGTGTAGCTGTTTATCTGGAGCAGGTGACTAGCGACTGTGCTTTGTTCCAGTTACATTATCACTTGAAAGAAATACACCAAGTGCAGTTTGGTTGCTCCTTCATGGTTTGTCAGCTGTCTAAAGCTACGGCACCTGCCTTCCATAGGAAAGTTGGGTCCTAAAGGAAGGAGAGGACTTGATGGAATGGAAATTTTGAAGCTCCTTTCTTGTTTTATTGTGGCATGACTGAACTGTTGGCTCAACTGACCCCTACACACACAAATCTTTTTTGTGCTGTGGCCTTTGTAGCATGAAAGGCAAACATGAGTAGTTTATTGGCCGTGCTTAGGGGAGTTGCAGAAGGTTGATTTCAAGGCTGTTTACTAATGTATCATCAAACCTTTTATTGGCATCACATACAAACATCCATAGCAAATCAATACAGAATTACCACCTTCCCAGTGGCACAAAACATTTGTCAAATGAAAGAGGCAAAGCAGTCTAACATTACATCTCTAGGTCTCCAGGGAGATCAGACGTCTGCAATGTGTTTCAATGACAAAAAAACAGATAAAGATATTTAGCCACTAACTTGGTGAGCTCCTGATTATTCCCCAATAATAGAAAATATATGACCTCTGACTCTGGTTTCCATTTGGGGATGCAGAGTTATTCTAGGAACTGCTGGTGGAGATCCACATATAGTTTACATTTAAGAACCATATGTGTAAGAGTTTCCACCTGATGGACTTCACATGGGCAAATTCTTTCTCCTTCCACCATTCCCGAAAATGGGAAAAGCTTCCCCATAGGAGGTTTGAAGGATCTTCTGCAGGTTTTTTCTTAAGCTTCTTCGGTCCAGTCCCATGTCTGTTTATTGTCCAAATCTGTTCATTCTGTTCAGATTTCCCTGGCCTGAACCCTGCCTGCTCTGGACCTATGATGTTATTCTCATCAAGCCAAGTAGTTAGTTTATTTAACAGATGTTTAGCATACAATTTCCCCATGTTTGACAGTAGACTAATTGGCCGATAATTTAATGACAGCTTTTTGTCACTCTTTTTAAAGATTGGGATAATTATAGATTGCTGCCATGAGTTAGGTATGATACCAGATCTATCTATCATAGTGAATAGTTCCGCTAGTATCAGAGCCCACCACTCTGGCTTGGCATTGATCAGTTCAGATGGAATAGCATCAGGGCCGGCAGCCTTTCCTGCTTTCATCTGGTCAGTTAAAGTTATAACTTCAGTGATGGAGACAGGGGGCCACTCATCCGTGGAAGTAAAAGTGGCACGGTCATGACTATCTGGTAGAATACAGTCATCAAAGAAAACCGCCTTAAAATGCTCTACCCATGACAAAGATGGAATCAATGTCAGCGAATCATCCTGTGTCTGTGGGGAGACTGCTACAGCCTTCCAAAATTTCTTATGATCTTTCATTAGGATGGCTGAGAGTAGCGTATCCCACCATGCCTGATTATATCTTATACTGCTGAGCTGGATAGTTTCCCTAAGTTGTTGAGATCTGGAGAAGTAAATGTCGGGCTGGAGAGCTGCCCGTCTCTCTGAACTCCCTATAGATTCTCCTAACCTCAGTTTTAATTGCTATGGTTTCTTTGTCAGTCCAATCGCGAATCCCCCTCTTCTTAGGTGGCCTGTACGAGTGTAAATGGGACAGTTCAGTTGTTAAAGTGTCAATAAGTTCTTCAAACCGAGAGACTCCAACAACATGGAAAGTTCACCTTTCCTTGTGTGTTGGAGACTCGGTTCCTCAATGGAAAGACAAGTTTGCAATGTAGAGGGAGATGGTCATTGAGCATAGGATCACCTATGTAGAACTCAGCCACATAGGGCATCAAATTAGTGGGTATCAGAATATAGTCCACCACACTATTTCCCTGCAGGGAGATATAGGTAAAATTCCCAGAGCCTTCCCAGTCAGTTAGCCCATTGAGCCACGTCAGGGCCCTGGTGGTGGTCAGCTTGGTGAGTCACAGACCAGCCAGACTGATTACTGGATCCTGGGATCTACGTTCCCAAAAACAGAAGTCTGGGAGAACAGAGGTATCCAAGATTTCCCATGCTTTTGTATACACTTCTTACCCTTGGCCTAGGCGGGCATTAAAGTCTCCAGTCAATGTAATAGGTAGGTCAGGGCAGATGAAGTCCAGATTCTTGAGCACATGTGCAATAAATTCCCATTGAAGGTTCTTGGCTGTGACAGTAGGAGTGGAGGGATATACACATTGATCAGTAACATTTCCTGGCATACTAGCTCTATCTTTGTTACTAGTAATATACAGCTAGCATTTGCACAGCTGTCAACTTTTCTCTTTTCTTGCAAGGAATCCTATTCGGAATAAGGGAATTTCCCTTAAAAAAAGGGAAACATTGACAGCTATGCATTTGTCGACAGGATGTGTTCACTTTTTATATGGGGAGCCACCAGGGTTAACAATCCACCCGAAGGCCTACCTTTCTTGTGGCTTTTGGTTGCTGGAACTGAAAAGGCATTAAAACCTGCAAGTTTGATGTGACGTAATGACCAGATTTCTTGTAAACAGACTACAGTGGTACCTCGGGTTACAGACGCTTCAGGTTACAGACTCTGCTAACCCAAGATGCATTGTTCATTGGTAGTAGAAATTCTGAAACTTTCTTGGGGGAAGTGTGAACAGGGGCGCAGGAGGATTCTGGTGATAAATCAAAAACTAAGAGGCAGAGTTGACTCTTATTAGAGGAGGTGAGAAATCACCATTTAGCAATTTCAAATTGAGCCAGCAGAGTTTAGGAAGTACCCACCCTGTATAGCAACCTGTATCAGATCTCCAGAAGTTCCTCCCTCTCTCCAGAGAACTGGTCCAGGAAGATTCCATGGTCAAGGGCACCACCCCAAAGGCATCAGCTGGGGTCATGGGTCTTGGTGAGAGACTTCCATATTCAGGGCTTGACAGATTACAACACAACACGTAGCACCCTGGTCCTCCCCCCCACCCCTGCCATCCCTTGGGTTGTGGGTGGAATGCCAGGGGACAAACCATTCAGAAGAACTTCCTGAGAGTAAGAGCCGTTTGACAGTGGAACGATCTCTCTCAGTAGGCAGTAGACTCTCCTTCCTTGGAGGTTTTGAAATGAAGGATGGGTGGTCATCTGTCAGGGATATTCTTGAGTTGTGATTCCTGCATTGCAGGGGTTGCACTAGATGACCCTTGAGGGCACATTCTGACTCTACAGTTCTGTGATTTCATGATTCCTTCTGAATGACTTGTCCTGGATTTGATTTTAGTTAAGCTAGCTAATTTGCATAAGTTAATTTGTTTTAGGGGGAGTGAGACAGGCCTGCCCAGGAGTGAGCCCCAGCCAACACTAGGGTAGAGGCATTGGGACATCCAATCTCAGTGATCATGGGCAGGAGGAGGAGTTACACTAAAACTAGACCACGTCATTACCAAGTAGGCCAGTTTAGTCATTGTCTTAAGGCTGTCCCTGCCTCCAGGTCTGGTCCTGACCAGAAGGATGCAGGTATCAACAAGGCCTACAGGACCTCAAGGTGGTGCTGTGTAATACCAGGTAAATGACCAGTAAGACCAGTGCCATCCATAACCTGATTGTGGATAGTAGAATTGACCAGGCATGTATAACAGATACTTGGATGGTCATGGCAGGTGGGCCTATTCTTGCTGCTGCTTGTCTGCCAGGCTGCTCTTATGCACAGCAACCCGGGTCAAGTGGGCAGGGAGAGAGGGTTGCAGGGATTTTTAGGAAGTCATTACATTTCTATATTTTTATATAGTGCCAGTAACTGATTTTTGCAGTGCCATTCATTGGTACAAGGTGCCATTTATATTTGACATACTGAAATATATTATCATATAACGATAATATATTTAATGTTAATGACTTCTTTTTTCTACGTATGCATATAGTTTTGTTTATCAAGCTGTGTTTTAGTCACCAAAACAGTTATTAAGTGTTAGACCTATTAGAAGCATTAAATGCATTAAATGAATATTCTCCTATTTTAAATGAAAATTATCTAATATTCTCATTAATTGAGAATATTCTCGAGAATGTTCTCCAAAAGATTATTCTCAAGAATTTAACATCAATAGTGTGAGCCTCTTTTCCACAGACACAGCCTCCATCACGTTCTCCTGGGGCACCTCATGATCTCAGGCTTAAGCACTTAAGAGCTCTTCTGCGCTGACTCTTTGCTGTTTTAAAGAAGAGTAGATATATTAATTGACTCTCTCATGCATTATGAATGAGGACGGGGCACAACTTGTTGATCAGAGGATGGTTTGGAGGAAAACAAGAACAGTCACAGGCTTTGAAAGATGGGAGAGTTTGCCTGGTCAGTGAGAACGGAAGGTGAACACTTTCAAAATATATAAATCTGCAGGGCAGGCCTTCTTGGTTTAAAATTGCTGGTGTTTGGGATAGGAGCTACAGCTGTTGGGTTCCTGTCAACCTTTAACCTGTGGTTAAAGGGTTGCTTAAAAAAAAGAAAGAAAAGTCACTCGCCCCACTCCTTCTCTTCCAGAATCTCTGGAAAGCTGTTGCTAGCAGTGTTGACATTACTTATTTTCACTTCAAAATAATGAATGAACTTTATGAGACTAATTACCTAAAATGAGAGTTTTGGAAGGCCTTTCCCAGAGAAATGCTTTCAGCTATGAGTATAGAGCATTTTATAGGTGGACACATTTACAAAAGGCTCAGCAATTTCTTCTTGTTTCAAAGAAACTGGCTTGTTTCTGGTATGAACTGGATGTGTTGAACTGGATGGCCTTTGGTGTATCTAGCTTGGAGGTTGTGTTGGAGGTTGCGCTATGAGCAGGCATTGTCAATAATAATAATAATTTATTATTTGTACCCCGCCCATCTGGCTGGGTTTCCCCAGCCACTCTGGGCGGCTTCCAACAAAGATGAAAAATACACTAAAATATCACAGATTAAAAACTTCCCTGAACAGGGCTGCCTTAAGATGTCTTCTGAATGTCAGGTAGTTATTTATTGCTTTGACATCTGATGGGAGGGCGTTCCACAGGGCAGGCGCCACTACCGAGAAGGAGGTGGAGCCAGACTTACAAACCATCTCTTGCCTGATCATCTGTTTAGGCAACCAGCTCGGAAGCATGTGTAAACAGAAAGAGACCTGGTTCCTTTGACATGCTACTAATAAGTGACCAAAGGAATACCTGGGTAAACAACCTGAATAAAATGTTTTGTGATCCGGTTATACTTTTGTGATGCTAATTTGCAAGGCAGGGCACCAGTGCCAACTTGCACCTCACTCATTAAAAGCCTGGCACACCTAACCCCAATGTGCTTTATTTGTCCTGATGCACAGAGCACAGCAGATGCCAAAATAACTGCAGTCACAAGGTGACAGAAGAAAGTGGATGTTGCTCAAAAGAAAGGGCAGGAAGCTTGTAAAGCGACACTCATTTCCAGCTGCTGGGGTTCTTTGGGTGGAAAATCGCTTCTCCCCTCCTGCCCCCCCCTTTTGGGATGCCTTCCTTTTTTTTTTTGCCAATACATTTTTATTCAAGTTGTGCAAAAACAAAAAATATAACAATATAAATACATATAAAAACTAGAAATAAGCATAAACATACCAATAGCTATATCAGTATACATATAAGTATAAATATAATTCATTTACACAATTTATTATTTCCCTTCCCCAAACTATACAAAAAAAATCATAAAAGAAAATCATAATGTTTTAGGCTCTACCGAGCCTTGGACTCCCCTCCACCCTTTTGGTAAGTGTCAAATAAATTCCGCAATCACGTATTTGATTTTTAATCTTAGAACCAATCGCTGTTAGAATTATTCTAACCCCGCCAGTTCACTTTACAAATTTGTTCCATTATATTTCCAATATTTACTCCAATTTTTCAGAAATTTCTGTTCATATTGGTCTCGTATTCTACCTGTTAGTCTATCAAGCTCGGCGTAGTTTACCATTTTGACCTGCCAGTCACTTATGCTGGGTATAGTTTCCGATTTCTAATTTTGTGCCAGCATAGTTCTTGCGGCTGTGGTGGCGTAAAGAAATATTGTCTTATCTTCTTTTTTAATTTCTTTGCCCATCATTCCTAACAAAAAAGCTTCAGGTCTTTTGGGAAAGGTATATTTAAATATTTTTTTAAGCTCATTATATATTGATTCCCAAAAGCCTTTCACTTTGTTGCATAGTCACCACATATGGTAAAGATCTCCTTCCGCTTCACCACATTTCCAACATCTCTTATTCTTTAACCTGTACATTTTGGCCAATTTCACCGGCGTATGATACCACCTGTATATCATTTTCCAGATATTTTCTCTCAGTGCCATACACGCCGTAAACTTTATATTACTATTCCACAGTTCCAACCACCTTTCAAAGTCGATATAGCCGAAGTCAATTGCCCATTTAATCATTGCCTCCTTCACCTCCTCATCTTTTGTATGCCACTCTAATAACATATCATATATTCTAGACAATGTTTTGTTCTTGCCTTCTACTACCTCTACGTTAAACTTAGATTTTTTGTCTTCAAAACCTAGTTTCTTTTTGTCTTCTTTTAACAAGTCATTTACCTGGTGATATTGCAACCAACCAGTGAATAAATTTTTTATCTCTTCATAAGGTCTAAGTTTGGGCCCTTGTTCTGTTTTTCTTACAAGTTCTTCATAGGTGGTGTTCTTCTCTTCCATATTGGTTTTCCTAATCGTTAAGACCTCTATTGGTGAGATCCACCTGGGGGTCTTCCTTTCGAGAAGATTTTTATTTCTCTCCCATACCTGGTATATTGGTCCCCTGAAAATATGGTTTAGGAAGCTCCTGTGGACCTTCACCTTTTCATACCACAGGTATGAGTGCCACCCGTACCTGTTATTAAAGCCTTCCAGGTCCAGTATATCCCTATTTTCCAATTTTATCCAATCTTTTAACCAAAGTAGACACGCCGCTTCATAATATAAGCTCAGGTCCGGAAGGGAGAAGCCCCCTCTTTCCTTTTTATCTACCAGTATTTTCATTTTTATTCATGGTCTTTTCCCCTGCCAGATGTATTTCGCCAGGGCTCTCTGCCACTCTTTACACTGTTTTAAGCCTTTAAGTACAGGAATAGTTTGAAATAAAAACAACATTCTGGGCAGAATGTTCATTTTGACAACTGCTATCCTCCCCAAAAAGGAGAGTTTCATCCTCCCCCAAATTTCCAAGTCTTTCTTTATATTCCTCCAGGTGACCTCATAATTATCCTTGTATAGGTTTAAATTTTTAGCCGTAATCCACACTCCGAGGTATTTCACTTTCTTAACTGCCGTAATTTCCGCCCTTTGTTCTAAATCTATCGTTTCTTCCTTAGTTAAATTTTTAACCAACATTTTGGTTTTATTTTTGTTTACCTTTAGTCCTGCCACAACTCCAAATTCTTCAAATTTTTGTAGAGCTTCTTTTACACTATACTTTGGATCTTCTAGGGTTAATACAATGTCATCCGCAAAAGCTTTGATTTTATATTCCCTCTTTCCTACCTTAACTCCTTTAACCTCTGTTGCTTCCCTCAATCTCTCATTGAGTATTTCCAATACTGTTATAAATAATAGAGGAGACAGGGGGCAACATTGTCTAGTTCCTTTATGTATATTAAAGTATTCTGTTGTGGTGTTATTTATTACCAGTTTTGCCTTCTGTTCCTTGTATATTGCTTCTATGCCTCTTCTAAATTTTTCTCCCATTCCCATCATTTCCAAACTTTTCCCACGAAATATTATCAAATGCCTTTTCGGCATCTATAAATACCAGGGCCGCCTGTCTATCTATTCTAGTATCCAAGTATTCAATGATATCTATCAGATTCCTTACATTATCCCTTAGTTGTCTCCCTGGAAGGAAGCCTGTTTGATCTTTATGTATTTTATTATTCAAAACCTTTTTTAATCTTTCTGCCATTACGTCTGCAAATAACTTATAGTCATTATGAAATTGGCCTGTAGTTCTTCACTTCCAAAGTATCTACATCTTTTTTAGGAATCAATGTGATATATGCTTCCTTCCAGGTATTCGGGATCCTTCCTTCTTTTAGTATATTATTCATCACTTCGCCTAGCACTGGGGATACTTGGTTACTTAGTGTTTTGTAATATTTGGCCGAAAGGCCATCCGGCCCCGGCGCTTTCCCAGTTTTCACCTTTTTTATAGCCCTCTTTATCTCTTCTTGTGTAATTGTCTGATCTAATGCCTCTATTTCTTCTTTTAAGATTTGCTTCAGGTGATGTTTTTGCAAAAAGCGATCTATTTCTTGTTCTGTTTCCTTTCCTCTTTTATATAAGTCCTTATAATACTTTTGGAATATCCTTTTAAACTTCAGTTGCTTATGTTCAGTTATTACGTTTCAGGTAGATGTTACAGGTTTCTAGACTAGATGGTAAATGCTCAGCTTATTTTCAGTTATTTCACTTCAGTTCCTTAACTCAGTTGTTGTGTTTGTGGCGTTTGCCCTCCTGTAGGTGTGTGACATCGTACTGGGTCATAAGGAAAGGGTTAACTAAGTGTAAAATGATTAACCAATAGGAACCCAAGGGGAGGTGTTAGAGTTAGAGTTGTTAAGAAGTGAGTCTGGAGTTAGAGAAGAGAGAGGGAGGATAAGTCGGTGGGTTGGGCAAGTCTGATGTGAGAGAGAGAGAGAATCTGTTAAGAGGAGTCAGTTAAACAGTTGGGATAATAAGTCAGAAGGTATTAGGAAGGTATAGGCTGTAAAGAAACTAAGGTTAAGAGACTGACAAGAAAAAATATCTGAAACCATAAACTTGTTAATGCTTATAAAATAAACTTGGTTATTTGGTTCAATTTTAAAAACTGTCTGGACTCAGTGTGTACCCGAGAGTAACGGGTTGGTGGCAGCGGGGAAGTGAGCACAGTGCTGGCACAGGGATCAATAGACTGTCAAACGTCCGGGGACACTGTGTGTTTGTCATAGTGTTACATCTTAATACTTTGGTTCTTAAACCAGGTGGTACTTTCTGTCAGTTACCCAACCTTTTAACAGTCACACCCCTGAGGTGCTTCAAATAATACAACAGACCCAGGGGATCCCCACACCCCTCTTAACTGGACTTAAGTTCTTCTTTTCTTTCTAGAATATGTCTCCTCTCCTGACTAGAAGGAGACAGCTTCTACTTCTCCTGGCTCATGCTCAGCCCTCCAATTCACTCCTCTCTGAATACTCTCCCAATACACACAACATTGTCTTCTAGCCTAAGCTCAGAGGCTCTTTTCTCTAGCTGTAGATATTTTCCTTAGGGTAGATGTTCCACACACTGATCAGAACCAAATCTCTCCATCTCCATCTCTCAGAAACAACTCCTTTTATTCTCCCTCCCCACCCCCTCTGGCTTGGTGGCCAATCAGAGAGAGGCTCCAGC
This sequence comes from Podarcis gaigeae, assembly GCF_964106915.1. NCBI lineage: Eukaryota > Metazoa > Chordata > Lepidosauria > Squamata > Lacertidae > Podarcis > Podarcis gaigeae. Next base: position 56,246,505 of record NC_139689.1, read on the forward strand.
CCCCTGGTGGAATTCTGAGGCACTCCATCCCCAGATCCTGGTCTCACTCTGCTGTCCATCACATGCACCTTCCCTGTTGGGCTGCATGCACACAGGTGGAGACTACAGCTGCATAAGAAATGGCTCTGTTCTTCCCTCTTCAATCTCCTCCTGGTTCTGGGAGAGGGTGGGGAAGCATTTGGCCCTTCACTTGTCTGACCTGCCTCTTCCTCCTCATCTACCAACCCATCTTGAACTCTACCCTCCAACTCTGAAGGTTTTCCTGCCTCTGCCTCTTGCCTCCTGGCTGGTTCACAGGGCCCCTCTCCCGAGTCAGCCAGCAGCCCCCTTCCCCTGGTGCACACTCGTCTGGGTCCTGCCATTCCTCACAGCTACTAGTCATGATGGTTATATTCTGCCTCTGGTACTGGAGACAGTGTGCCTCAAAACCAGTTGCTGCGGAACAACAGCAGGAAGGGGCAGTTGCTAATGCTGTGTGTGTTTGTGGGCTTCTCAGAGTCATGTTTACAGAAGAAGAGCCCTGCTGGATCAGGCCAGTGGGTGTCCATCTAGTCCAGCATCCTGTTCTCACAGTGCCAACCAGATACCCCAGTGGGAAGCCCACAGGCAGGATGCAAGCCCCACAGCACTCTACACAATTGCGATTCTCAGCAACTGATATTCAGAGGCATACTGCCTCCGACCATGGAGGTTAGAGATGGGGAAAGGGGGGGGGGATTTCAGGAGTAAAGCTGAATGGCCTGGTGGGAGAAAGTGGAGCAAAACAGGAGTTAGAGAGATGGCGTCAGAATAATGCAGGATATGTGGGGGAGGCCAGAGAAGGCCATATGCAATGAAATTTGAAATTTGCAAATTATTTTTGCCTACAGTCTCCCCTCCAACTGCCATCAAATCACCAATCATGTATTTTTCCACTGACATAACTGATCTGAATTCACTGATCTGGTGGTTTCCAGTACTGCTGTGGTACAAAAACATAGAATTGAGGCACAGATCCTTAGGGATCCTCACAATTATTTAAAAGGGATCCCCTCCAAACCACCAACAAATCTGTTGGGAGAGGAGCAAGCAAAGTGGGTGGTGCCCACGGCCCTCTCTCAAAATCCCAAATATGTCTACTGGCCTCCAAAAGGTAGCAACCACTAATACTCACATACATGCATGTGAAAGTGAATCCCATGCAGACATTGTCTGTTTAATTTATGCATTTCTGATTGAAAACCAAAACCCCAAATCCTTCAGGATGACATCTTCAGGGTTTTGTAGTTGATTTGACCTGTTGTTCACCATATCTATCTGTCAGGACTGCCGCTAGGTCCCAGCTCACAGAGGACCAACGCCCAGTGGATATTATATACAAAAGTCTTTATTGAAGTTTAGTTTCCATTTCCAAGCTCTGGGCGCGCAGGCCCACGTCTTAACGCTAGACCGGCTAAGTCCCCTCTGACTCACTGCTCCACCCACACCAGTTTAAGATTCTAGCCCGGCTCCACCTCTTGCGCTGCTCTTTCCTGCGTTGGGTCCTTCTGCCCTCTGGGGTTCCCTCCTTCCTGGACTCCTCTGACGCGGAGCCTCCTGAGTCTTGCCCCTCCCTCCGGCGGGCTTTAGGACCTGGCTCCCTTCCCGGGCTCCCCGCTGTGCCGCGCTCCTGTACATTTGAACTTGGCGCGCGCGCCCAGCCGGTGACTTTCCTTCTGACCGTTTCCCCGCTTCCTGATGTGGGTGTTGCCAAACCTGACTCCTCTCCTCCCTCTGGTGGTGAGGACACTGGTCCCGACTCCTGGGACTCCCCCTCCCCACTGCGCTCTGGTGGAGACGCTGGCCCTGATCTCCAGCTGCTGTTCAGGGACTCCCCGCTGGCCCCTCCCTCTTGAGGTTTCTCCCTTGGAATCTCCCTTGCTCTGGCCACCGGCGCTCCCTTCTGTGAGTCCTCCGATTCGCTAGAGAGGCTTGTGGAATAACTCTGGCCACTGTCACTGCCTGCGCCCCCCTCGTACTCCTCCTCCTCACTCTCCATTTGCTCCCCCTCCTGTGTCTCTCCTTCTGAACCCCTGACATCCATCCCCCCCTCGAAGCCCCCCCTTCCCCCCTCCCCCTCTTCCGGTGCGGGTTCCGGGTGCTCCATTGTTGTAGGGGTGAGTCCAGGATACAGCTCGTCCCCTGAGGCTTGCAACCATCGAGATAAGTCCGGGAAGTCCCCCATGGGCTCGTCGACGACGACCTCCTCCGCTTCCATCTCCTGCGCGGTGTGCTCGAAATCTGAGCTCGACCCCAAATCACCCAAGAGCCCTCCTCCCCCTGTTGCTTGATGGGGGTCCACCTCCCAGGGCCCCTTCGGCATGTCTCTGCGCCAGCCCACTTCGGGTTGGTCCTCCCACCAATAAGATCCCCCCGTGCCAAAACCTGAAAGTGATCCCTCCGGGGAGCTGCCTCCCGGAGCCGAGTCCTCAGCTGACGAGAAACCCCGGAAAGTGCTGGCCGAGAGTGTGGGTGTGAACAAACAATCCTCGAAAAAGCCCGCCGGCATAGGCTTGTGCGGGAAAAGTGTGTGGAATTCATCCTTGAGCAACTGCTCTTCCACTGCGTAATCCGGCACCCACCTGTTGGCGCTGGCCGGGGTGTCCTCCGTGGCGAGAAGATATTCAATCCCGTCCTCCCCCCACCTTGAGTCTAAAATCTCAGTGGCTTCATTAAGTGGCTCCCCTTTCGGCGACCCCCCTTTTTTGGGCGCTTCTCTGAGTGGGTCTGGCGCCTTCCCCGGTGCTTGAAACCTGTGGGGCTCTCTGTAGGGCGTGAGCACTGATCTATGAAAGACCGGGTGCATTCTGGAACCCTCCGGGAGTGTCAACCGGAAGGCCACTGGGTTGATCTGCGCCTCTACTTGGTAAGGCCCTAGCTGCTTGTGCCCTAGTTTCTTCTTGGCTAACGATCTGGCTGGAACTGCTTGTGCTGCCAACCAGACCCAGTCTCCCACCTGGATGTCCTCCCCAACCCTCCTGTGTCGATCTGCCTGCACTTTGTAAGCCTGTTTTGCCAACTCTAACTGCCTCCTGAGCTGCTCGTGGATCTCCTGCAACTCCGCTGCCACGTCCTCTGCTCCCTGTGGCTCCCCCTCCCGCACTGTGTCCAGACCCGGGAAGGTTCTGGGATGCCTCCCGTAGTTGGCGAAAAATGGTGTCACCCCCGTGGACCCGTGCTTCGTGTTGTTGTAGGCAAACTCGGCCAACGGTAGATAGTCCACCCAGGTCGATGGCTGCTGGTTCGCGTAGCATCTCAGGTACTGCTGCATGATGGCGTTGACCCTTTCCGCCTGCCCGTTAGTTTGCGGGTGTCTCGCCGACGCCAGGCTGACCTTGACGTTCAGGAATCCCATCAGCTTTTGCCAGAAGTTGGAGATGAACTGGCGCCCCCGGTCGGACAAAATAGACCGTGGTAGGCCGTGCACCTTGAACACGTGGTCTATGAACATCTTAGCGGTCTGCTCGGCCGTGGCCACCTTCGCGCACGGAATGAAGTGGGCCATCTTGGTGAACAGGTCCACTACCACGAGCACTGCCGTCTTGCCCCTTGAGCTGGGTAGATCTGTGACAAAGTCCAGGGCTACCCTCTCCCACGGTACGAACGGTGTCTGTAGCGGTTCCAACAGGCCCGCCGGCGGCTGGTGCACAGGCTTAGCCCTTTGGCAGGTGTCGCACCTATTGACATAGTCCGCGACATCCCCCCGCATCTTAGGCCACCAAAAGTCTCTGGCTACTAAGTCCACCGTCTTCTCCTTGCCGAAGTGCCCCGCGCTGGGCGCGTCGTGCAGCTGTTGCAGGACCTTCGCGCGGAGGCTGTCTCCTGGTACGTAGAGGACTCCCTTGCGTAGGAGCAGGCCGTCGCGCACTTGGAATTCGTCGCCCCTCGCCTTGCCACTGCACACCTCCTCCATCTTGGCTCGGGCGAATGAGTCCGTTTGCAGCGCGCGGCGCACCGCGTCCAGGTCCACCGTGGCTGACGCGCATGCCCACGCCTGTGGTGTGAAAATGTGCTTGGCCGCCGCCGGTGCCTCTGCCTCCAGATACTGCGGTTTTCTGGACAGCGCGTCCGCCAAGACGTTGCTGTTTCCTGGGATGTACTCAATTCTGAAGTCGAAATCTGCAAAGAACTCCGCCCAGCGGATGTGTCGCTGGTTCAGGAACCTCGCCGTGCGCCAGTACTCCAAGTTCTTATGGTCTGTGCGGACCTGCACCGTGTGCTTGGCTCCGACGAGGAAGTGCCGCCACGCCTTGAAGGCTGCATGTATGGCCAGCAACTCCCTGTCCCAAATGGTGTAGTTCTTCTCCGCTTTGCTGAGTTTTCTGGAGTAGAAAGCGCACGGCCTCCAGTCCCCCTGGTGGTCTTGCTGCAACAGAACGGCTCCCACGGCCCTGTCTGAGGCGTCCGTCTCCACTCTCATGGGCCTGCTGGGATTTACGTGCAGTAGGTTCTCTTCGGAAGCGAAGAGCTGCTTGAGCTTCTGAAAGGACTGCTCTGCCTGCTCCGTCCAGATGAACCTCTTCTTCTTGGAACTGAGGGTGTCGGTGATGGCCGCTGTCTGCATGGCGAAACCCTTGATGAACTTGCGATAAAAGTTGGCAAAACCGACAAACCTCTGTACTTCCTTCCTATTGCGTGGGCTCTTCCAGTCCAGTACTGCACGTACCTTGGCACCGTCCATAGCCAGTCCCTTGTCGGACAGTTTGTAGCCCAAGAAATCCACCTCCGTCTTGTCGAACTGGCACTTCTCCAGCTTGGCGTACAGTCTGTGCTCCCGCAGCCTCTGCAGAACTTCCCTAACATCTCTCTCGTGAGCCTCCGGCGATTCCGAGAAGATTAGGATGTCATCCAGGAAGCAGACGCACTTCTTGTAGAGGAGACCCGCCAAGACATGATGCATGAAGGCTTGAAAGCAGTGGGAACCATTTTTTAATCCAAAAGGCATAACTCTGTATTCATAAGTGCCCAGCGGCGTAAACATGGTTGTTTTCCACTCGTCGCCTTCCCGTACGCGAATGAGATTGTACGCTCCGCGCAGATCCAACTTGGTAAAGATGCGACCCTTCCTCACCGTCGCCAGCAGGTCATCGATCTTGGGCATAGGGAAGGCTGAGGGCTTGGTCTTGAGGTTCAAGAAGCGGAAATCAACGACCAGCCTCTTCTGGGGCGTATCCCTCTTCTTTACAAAGAACACGGGACTGCCTCCTGCCGCCTTGGACTCCCGGATGAATCCCCGCTTCAGGTTGTGATCTATGAACTCCCTGAGCTCTTGCAATTCATCCTCAGACATGGAGTACAGTTTCCCCGTCGGGAGCGTCGCCCCGGGCAGGAGGTCGATCTTGCAGTCGTAGGGTCTGTGGGGAGGCAGCTTATCCGCCTCTTTCTCGCAGAAGACCTCCAAAAACTCCTTGTATTTGTTAGGCACCGCTTGCAACATGCCCAAGTTCAGCTGTGGTCCATCCTCGTGCCCCTCATCTTCCAAGTCCGCCAGGATGCAGTGTTCTGCGCAGTAAGAGGAGCCGAAGGTCAGTTGCCGCTGGTACCAAGCTAATGCCGGGCTGTGCCTATCCAGCCAACTCATTCCCAACACTATGGGCGTGTCTGACAGGCGGGTGACGTTGAAGCTGATGACCTCACGGTGGTTTCCAATGCGCATCACCATTGGCGGCGTCTGCTGTAGCACTTGCCCTCCCAGTAGCTCCCTGCCGTCCACTGTGACGACTTTCAGAGGTACCGCCGCTGGCAGAAGGGCTATGCCATGTTGCTGGATGAACTGCATGTCTATAAAATCTGCATTGCTCCCCGAGTCGATGGTGATGGGAATTTCCACAAGTAGCCCATTGGGGAGCTGAAGGGATGCGGTGAGCTGCACTACTGGTTTGGGTGGGAGGGGGTCGGTGGGCTGTAAGATCCCTGGGGATTGCTTCACTGACTTGTCTGGCTGGTCCCCAGAGACGCCATCTCCAGCCAGACAGTGGAGTTTTCCTGCTGCGACTCCCTCTGCTGAATTGCATCTGTTACTGTCGCTGCGGCTGCAGTATGCTTGTGAAACCGCTGGGGACACTCTTTTGCCATATGCTGAGCACTGTCGCAGATGTAGCACTTCCTGGTTCCTCTAGGAGGCTTCATCTTGACTGCTCCCGGAGTTAGGGCTCCGACTGTGGAGTGAGCCTTAGCACCACCTATCTCCATCGGCTCCTCTCCCCCTCCCAGCGGAGGCATGGATCGAGCGCGCGCCGCCTCCTTGGGGAAGGGAGGCAGTCCTCTCGCTGGCGTGCATCCCAAATGCCCTTCCTCCTTGCCCCAAGGGCGTCCTTCCAACCGAACCCCAATGGAGAGTGCCCGTTCCACCACGTCCTTGGTGGTTTGGGGTCTTCCCCCCCTTGCGATCTCGTCTTTCACAGCTCCGCTCAACCCCTCCCAGAACAGGTCTCTGACGGCAGGCGATTCTTTCTCCCAGGCTAGTACATTCACCAATCCGAAAAAACGTGAATGATATTGCCTCACAGTGGCTTTACCTTGTCTTAGTCCGTGAATCTCCCTCCTAGCGATATCCACATCAATCTCAGATAAAAAACACGCATCCATCACTTTAATGAAGGCAGCCGCATTTTGGAGGGCTGGATCCTTGTCTCTCCATAGATTGCGCAGCCACGATTTTGCCTCCCCCCGTAAATGCGAAATAATAAATCCCACTCTCTCTTCCTCATTTTTAAAGTCTTTGTCAAGCAGCTGCAATGCATAAATTACATCTGCTCTGAAGTTAGGATACTCCTGCAGGTCCCCATTGAAGTGAGATACCAGGCTCCCTCCTCTGTTTCCCAGCCCAATCCCTTCTGGTCTGGTGGCCGGTAGCCTCTGTGTACTTAGCACTTCTAACCTGGTTCGCAGATCCTGGCAGGCAGCAGCTGCTTCCTGTTCTTTCTTTCTGGAAGCCGCAATTTCTGCAGTCAACTGCGTCACTGCGTTTTGCAAACTCGCTATCCTCTCTTCGGTAGTCATTTCCCTGTTTTTCGTGAGCTCGCGAAGCACCAATCTTCACCCCTCGCTGCTTTCCCGCACTCCACGAGGTTGCAAAATTGGTGAAAATTGTGAGGGGACTTACTGTCAGGACTGCCGCTAGGTCCCAGCTCACAGAGGACCAACGCCCAGTGGATATTATATACAAAAGTCTTTATTGAAGTTTAGTTTCCATTTCCAAGCTCTGGGCGCGCAGACCCACGTCTTAACGCTAGACCGGCTAAGTCCCCTCTGACTCACTGCTCCACCCACACCAGTTTAAGATTCTAGCCCGGCTCCACCTCTTGCGCTGCTCTTTCCTGCGTTGGGTCCTTCTGCCCTCTGGGGTTCCCTCCTTCCTGGACTCCTCTGACGCGGAGCCTCCTGAGTCTTGCCCCTCCCTCCGGCGGGCTTTAGGACCTGGCTCCCTTCCCGGGCTCCCCGCTGTGCCGCGCTCCTGTACATTTGAACTTGGCGCGCGCGCCCAGCCGGTGACTTTCCTTCTGACCGTTTCCCCGCTTCCTGATGTGGGTGTTGCCAAACCTGACTCCTCTCCTCCCTCTGGTGGTGAGGACACTGGTCCCGACTCCTGGGACTCCCCCTCCCCACTGCGCTCTGGTGGAGACGCTGGCCCTGATCTCCAGCTGCTGTTCAGGGACTCCCCGCTGGCCCCTCCCTCTTGAGGTTTCTCCCTTGGAATCTCCCTTGCTCTGGCCACCAGCGCTCCCTTCTGTGAGTCCTCCGATTCACTAGAGAGGCTTGTGGAATAACTCTGGCCACTGTCACTGCCTGCGCCCCCCTCGTACTCCTCCTCCTCACTCTCCATTTGCTCCCCCTCCTGTGTCTCTCCTTCTGAACCCCTGACACTATCTTTTAAAGGTACCTTTTTATACCTCTCTTTCCTCATTTCCTTGTTGTGTGTGTGGTTGCAAGGAGTAATGTGTGTCTGTGATTTCTCTTTCAGTATCCGCAGCGTGATGCAGAAGTATTTGGAGGAGAGAGGTGAATTAACCTTTGACAAGATTTTTAGTCAGAAGATTGGTAAGCCGCCGTGTGCTTTTTTTTACTCCTCCCACGCTGATGTTCAGAACTGCATGCTATAAATTGGTGTTTTCCAAAATATGGATATCTGGGGCAGAGTTGTGTGCTGTCCTGAGAGGAAATTGGGAGGCAAATGGTGCTTCACCTACAAAGCAAGATGTGAGATATATTTTTGATAATGTGACAGAACAATGGGCTGCGAGTTAAGAGCCCAGTTGGTGTTTGATTCTGGGATTTTTGTTGGAATTTGGGGTGCAACTCAGCTGGCAGAAAAGGATTTGCATGGGCTTAAAACAGCAAGAGACCTCCTGACTATCCCTGTACCTTTGACCTCTGTGCTGACCTCCCTATCCTTCAAAGTTTGGACTGATACAGCTTAGGTTGCAGCCTGTTTAGAGCTCCCTCCTCCTCCTTACACTTCTCTCTTGGACCACAGAGAAAAAATTATCACTGTCTTTGTCTTTTCTAGACTAGTTAGTTAGTTTAGAAACATTTATTTCCAAGTTATGTACTTCCTATGATAAGCAACTTTGTTATTTTTCTTACTCTGCAAGCATCTCTGTCTGTGTGATGGCAACAGGTAAAGTCTGCTCTCAAACCAGACTCACAAGCCATACTCTGCACACGGTGCGTAACAACAGACTCCCAATAAATCTGTCCTCTTGGCTCAGGGATAGGATTGTGCTTTCTTGGCAAGGGTGGGGCTTTTGACATTTCCCACTGGATCAGCTATGTGTAGCAGCTTTCCCCAACCTGGTGCCCTCGAGATGCTTTGGGCTACAACTTCCATCATCCATGACAATTGGCTGTGCTGCTTGGGGCTGATGGGAGTTGACCTCTGGAGGGCTCCAGGTAGGGGGAAGGTTCAGCTGAAGCCTGGGCCTGTGCTCTAACACCTCCCTTGTGTGTGTGAGAAGGGGTGTCAGTCTTCCATGGGGCCTCCCCAGTCTGAGGAACATAGACTGATGGATGCATCCAGTAAGGTGGCTCATGTCCAGGATGGTAACTTGATTGCTCAAGGCATGCCTTAGTCTCTCTCACCACCACAACATCATACAGTTTGGAAATGTTTGCCTTGTCTATTTTTGTGGAACCATAGTTCTAACTGTGGCTTAGCAGTGCAAGTGGTTGGGATTGCAGTCTCAAATCTTCCATTCTTGGGCAAGCTGATTGAGCAGGTGGTTCCTGAACAACTCCAGGTACTCCTGGAGGATGCAGACCATTTGATCCCTTCTAATTGGGATTCAAGCCTCATCATGGGACTGAAACTGCCTTGGTTGTGCTGGTTGTTGATCTCCGGTGGGCTAGGGACAAAAGTGAGAGCTGTTTCCTAGTTTTGCTGGATCTCTCAATGGCCTTTGACACCATCAACCATAACACCCTTCTGGACTGTCTAGAAGAGCTGGCGGCACTGTTATACAGTGGTTCCGCTCCTTCCTCCTAGGCTGTGTCCAGAAAGTGGGGGGGGGGATGAGTGTTCAGACCCCAGGCTCTCACTTGTGGGGTGTCTTAGGGTTTCGTCCTCTCCCCCATGTTTTTTAACATCTATATGAAGCCGCTGGGAGTGATCATTAGGGGGTTTGGGTTGAGTGTTCATCAGTGTGTGGATGATACCCAGCTCTACCTCTCTTTTAAGTCAGAACCAGTGAGGGTAGTGAAGGTCCTGTGTGAGTGTCTGGAGGCAATTGGAAGATGGATGGCAGCTAATGGACTGAGGTTGATTCCTGACAAAGCAGAAGTGCTGTTTTGGGGGGACAGGGGGCAGGCAGCTGTGGGGGACTCCTTGGTCCTGAATGGGGTATCTGTGCCCCTGAAGGACCAGGTGTGCAGCCTGGGAGTCATATTGGACTCACAGCTGTCCATGGAAGCGCAGGTCAATTCTGTGTCCAGGGAAGCTATCTACCAGTTCCATCTGGTACGCAGGCTGAGATCCTATCTGCCAAAGACTGTCTTGCCAGAGTGGTGCATGCTCTAGTTATCTCCTGCTTGGACTACTGCAATGCACTCTACGTGGGGCTACCTTTCAAGGTGAGCCAAAAACTACAACTAATCCAGAATGTGGCAGCTAGACTGGTGACTGGGAGTAGCCACCAAGACCATATAACACTGGTCCTGAAAGATCTCCCAGTACATTTCCAAGCACAATTCAAAGTGTTGGTGCTGCCCTTTAAAGCCCTAAACGGCCTCGGCCCAGTATACCTGAAGGAGTGTCTCCACCCTCATCGTTCAGCCCAGACAATGAGGTCCAGTTCTGAGGGCCTTCTGCTGGTTCCCTCACTGCGAGAAGCGAGGTTACAGGGAAGCACTCGCTCGCTGGATCACATCGGATCACTCACATTGTCGTGGTGAGTGGTGCCCTAAACCTAGGTGCACTAAACCTAGTCTGCCTCCCTTTCCCCCTGACCACCCAGTAGTCGTAAAAGAAAATTGAAGTTTAGAACAGGGAATATATGGACTTTGTCGGATAACACAGATAATAAGCATCCCGAACGCCTAACTTGCCATCATTGCAAGACAGCTGTGACGTTTTAACATTGATCATGCAGCGCTTCAAGAAACTCGAAGATCAAGTGAGGGACTACTGAAGAAAGAAAAAGGAGGCTACACATTTTTCTAGAAAGATGTACCTGAACAAGAACAATCAAATACATGGGGTAAAAAGGTAAAGGAACCTCTGACCGTTAAGTTCAATCGCGGACGACTCTGGGGTACTCATCTTGCTTTACTGGCTGAGGGAGCCGGCATACAGCTTCCGGGTCATGTGGCCAGCATGACTAAGTTGCTTCTGGCGAAACCAGAGCAGCGCATGGAAATGTCGTTTACCTTCCTGCCGGAGCGGTACCTATTTATCTACTTGCACTTTGTGCTTTCGAATGGCTAGGTTGGCAGGAGCAGGGACCAAGCAACGGGAGCTCAACCCATCGCAGGGATTCAAACCGCCGACCTTCTGATTGGCAAGCCCTAGGCTTTGTGGTTTTAGACCACAGCGCCACCCATGTCCCTTAGATGTGGTAGTGTGATGGCCTGGGAATCTGATTCAGAGGCTGAACCTGAGGAATCCCAGCCTGCACAGGAGTCCCCGCCTCCAGGGCCGGCTGAGCCAGGGCAGGGGCTTGAATCTGAAGGGCCCGCACCTGTGCCGGATCCTCAGGAGCAGACACCAGATGAATCCACTCTGGCTCCGGAGGTGATTGAGGACCCATTGCCTGCAGCTTCTCCTCTCCCAGCCCTGTCAAGGGAAGGTGAAGCTGCCCCTGGGTCCACTAACCCTCCAGCCTCTCCTGAGCTGCAGAGGCTGAGGGAACTAAGTTCTCTCAGGAGGAGTGCTCGCCTCCAGGCCAGGAGAGGCGAGTCACCCAGGGCCACCCTATGCCTCAGAGCAGATAAAGGCCAGTCAGCCTAGTCCCAGGTTGCGGGAGCAACGTCGTTGGAAACCTGTTCCTACCAGCACCCAGACCTGCTCTTCCGGAGTTCCTGACCACGCCCGGCTTCTTGCCTTGGACCCTACCTTGCCCTTGATGGACAGCCTCCAGACCCTCGACCCAGGACCGGACTCAGACCTCGCCGCATGGTAACACCCCCCCCCCCGGGACCAGCACAGGTAGGCTTTGCTATTAAAAATGATCTTGTGAGGCTCTTGTCAGAAGTTATCTCCCGCTTGGACTACTGCAATGCGCTCTACCTGGGGCTACCTTTGAAGGTGATCCAGAAACTACAACTAATCCTGAAAGACCTACATTGGCTCCCATTATGTTTTTAAGCACTATTCTGGCTGTTCCCTCACTGTGAGAATTGAGGTTACAAGGAACCAGGCAGAGGGCCTTCTCAGTAGTGGCACCCACCCTGTGGAACGCCCTCACATCAGATGTCGAGGAAATAAACAACTACATGACTTTTAGAAGACTTCTGAAGACAGCCCTGGGTTCGGTCAGTCAGCCAGTTACAAATCCACTGAGTGGTAGCATAGTCAAGACCGCATTTTACCAGCTTCTTTACAAGAATATCATGGGGCACCTTGTCAAATGCCTTGCTGAAATCAAGGTAGGCTACATCCACTAGGGCTGGGTGATACCTGGTTTTCAACATCACGATATGTAACCAGTTAAATATTGTGATATTTTAGTATATCACAATATCTGAAATAAGGCTGGAGCTATGTAGAGGTGAACATGGTCCTGGCAACTGCTATTACTTATGGGTCTAACTCTAAAACTGATAAAATTTTACTTAACGTATTGTTACAATTGTTATGTTATAGTACTACTGTACCAATAATAGCACATTTTCTCTAAAATTAAAGTTGTGGAAGTAATTAGAAGCTTGATACCAAAGGTTCCCTAAACATTTAATTACATTACTAAACAAGAAAAAAGCAAATTCAATGTCAAACTTTTAGATATTCAAATATAATTCACTTTCAAGTCTTAGTTGAATGTATACATCGCATAACACCAGTTATTTGATTGTTTGTTAATTTTCTTTTCTAAACAAGGCCAAAATAGAAAGAATGGAATGGATAAATTTTAACAGAACAAAAATATAAACAAAATTTATATTTTTATTGCCAAGAAAATTTGCATTTCTTTTATAAACCAGGCCAAACCGGAAAGCATGGATAAAATTTTACAGAACAAAAACTATTAAACGCAATTTATATTTTTTGCAAGGGAAATTTGCATTTTGGCGTTTTCTGGCAATAGAGATGCCCTTTGTATTTGAAGAACATTGCCAGCCGAGCTGAACATACTTTCAGATTGCACACTTGTTCTTGTAATAGCCATAAACTTATTTGCAAGCTCCTTCAAGATTGGGAAGGATGCCTAATGCTCCTTCCACCCCATCCAAGGGCATTTGTAAGTGTCCACTCTTGGCGTAGCCATCTTGGAGAAAATGGGCAGCATAAGGAGGTGGGGGGAGACCCAGAAGAGGCTCAAACGCAAAGCGGGGGGGGGTGTGTCTTTTACTCTGAAGCAACTTGCAAGCCAACAAGCATCTCAAGAGCGTATTTCCCTCCTGTTTGCGTCAGGGGAGGGGAGAGCTGAAGACTGGCAGTTAACCTGAGACTGGCAGCGTAGGCTGGGTTAGTAAGAAACCTGTGGGCTGCTTCTTCCCCAAAGAAAGGCGCGTACACAACAAACACTGGGTTTCCCCCCTTTTATTCTGAAGAGACATCTGAAAACACACACAGAGAAGCAGGGAAGGCGAATTGGGGCTCATTCACAGAGCAAGAAAGGGAGAGAGAGAGCGTGCAAGCGAAGCCCTGCAGGGCAGACTGAGCTCAAGAAACCTGGGACTCCTGAAGCCTCTCTGGATATGGAGATTGAACCTGGAGGCCCATTGCCTGACTAGGATGTGCTCTGCCACAGAGGTGTAGCCCTTCCCACCAAGCAGGCCAGGTTTTGCACACGGAAAGTTGAAGGGAACATTCCTTGCCTCAGGCACTTGGCTAGCAGGCCCATAAAGCACCCTCCTTCCTTGCCCAGCTCCATGACTGATTGTTGGATCAGAATGCCAGATGCGTTGCTCTGGAGAACGAGCCCATCCTGCCCTGTCAAAGCAAAACTCTTGTTAGTGTTTCTGTCTCCCTGACGCAGCACACCTTCTGAATAATCCATGCATTGTTGCCTAGTATTGGTCAAATATGCACAGAAACACCACCAAATAAAGAGCTATTGTGCAGCAGCAGCCGGGAGGCCTCGCGGAGGCTGCTCTTGGTCTGTCCTTGGTGACCTTGAGCTCTTCAGTGTCTTTTGTCTGATAGAATCTGCTCTGACAAAGGAGGCTGCCGCGAGAAATCTCATCAGAGCCTGGTAACCAAAATTTTGCCATCAAAATGTTAGCATGTGTATTGCCAAAATTCTGCAATTATAACAATTGTCAACTGTCTTTGAAGCTGCTCAAGATGGCATAGAAAAAATTTAATTTCTGTAGCTTTCCCAGTTAAAGAATTGAAAAGTAGTTGGCATCTTAACTTTTCCCGCCAACCTAGCAGTTCAAAAGCACGTCAAAGTGCAAGTAGATAAATAGGTACTGCTCCGGCGGGAAGGTAAACGGCGTTTCCGTGCGCTGCTCTGGTTCGCCAGAAGCGGCTTAGTCATGCTGGCCACATGACCCGGAAGCTGTATGCCGGCTCCCTTGGCCAATAAAGCGAGATGAGCGCCGCAACCCCAGAGTCGGTCATGACTGGACCTAATGATCAGGGGTCCCTTTACCTTTACCTGGCATCTTCACTTTAAGTGCCTGGCTTAGCTTCTTCCATCTTAGGGTTGCCTTTGAAGAACTCAGCAGAGGGGGACAAAAAAAGGTGTTGGCTCTGCCCCTCATTGGTTGTGGCTCCACTTGCTGTTGACCTCCTTGTCCTCTACCCTGCCAGTACTTTTTTTTAAAAGACTTTCATTAAGACTTTTGATAATACATTGTAATAAAAGAACAAACTAAGTGAGAGAGAGAGAAAATACACAGTCCTCTTTCACGTGTAAATCTTGTCCCACACAGAGAAAGGTGCTCCCTCCCAACTCTCACCTGGGAACTTCCCTTTCTTCTCTCATCCTCCCACCTGGGAGATACTCACTTCCGAGCCTCTCACACAGAGTCCTTCAATATCTAAACAGCAATCTGCATGTTAACCCCTCCTTAGATCTAAGTAGGGGACAACGCAAAATGCAAAAAGACAGAACAGAACAAGACAGAAATGGAAACTCAGCAAAAAAGAGAAATCAAGAAAAGGAAAAAGGAAGATGAAAGGAAAGAGAGGCAAGAGATAAGGATATTAAAGGAGATAATAACAAAAATTAAAAAAGAAGAAACAAATCAGAAAAAGGACTTCCTACTATCCCTCTGTTGGCTATACTGTATAAAAGTGTTCTTCAAGCGTTCTTCAAGATAGTCAAATGTTCAATCCAGAGTAATACCCAGTTGTTTCTCCCTCTGCTAGGCAATGTGCTTTCAGTCTTCAGTTCAGGCATTTCAAGTTCATTCATTTTTCTTTCAGAACAAAAAGCCCAAAAGAGGTTCTCCGGTAATTGTTATAGATAAACATCAACCATAGCGTTCCTTCAGTCCCACATCACAACTTTATCTCCAATGTTAAGAAACATTCAGTCCTTGTTCCTTATTCACTCAAAAGTTTCTTCATTGTGTTTAATAATAATTTATTATTTATACCCCTCCCACCTGCTGGGTTTCCCCAGCCACTCTGGGCAGCTGCCAACAGAATATTAAAAATAGTATCAAACATTAAAAATTTCCCGATACAGGGTTGCCTTCAAATATCTTCTAAAAGTCAGATAGCTTTTTATTTCCTTGACATCTGATGGGAGGGTATTCCACAGGGCAGGCGCCACTACCGAGAAGGCCCTCTGCCTTGTTCCCTGTCGTCTTCTTTTGCAATCACTCATAGCCGAGTAAGATTGTTTTCCATAAACACAGTTTTAACAGTGGGTTCGTAAGTGACTGTGGAGGCCAATTCTGAATCCACATGTCCTTCCACAGTGGGGACATAGATTTCCGGGTGGGACTTGATCATGGTGAGAGTTTACCAAGCACACCTTTGGTAAAAGCTGTTCTCCAATTGGAGCACTTGCAGGCCAGAGTTTCCCAGTTGTCAGTATTTATACTACATTTTTTTTTTTTAGATTTGCCTTGAGAGAGCCTTTAAACTTCTTTTGTTGACCACCAGCATTACACTTTCCATTTTTAAGTTCTGAATAGAGTAGTTGCTTTGGAAGACAATAATCAGGCATCTGAACAACATGACCAATATAATGAAGTTGATGTTGAAAAATCAACGTTTCGACCCTGGTGATCTTTGCTTCCAGTACACTGGCTTTAGTTCACCTGTCTTCCCAAGTGCTGTGTAAAATTTTTCGGAGACACCGTTGATGGAATCTTTTGAGGAGTTGGAGATCGCGTTTATAAATGGTCCATGTTTCACAAGTGTACAGTAAGGTTGGTAGTACAATAGCTTTGTAAACAAGCAGTTTGGTTTCCCTGTGAATGTCCCAGTGCTCAAACACTCTGCACTTCAATTGGGTGAAAGCTGCACTCGCAGAGCTCAGGCGATGCTGGATTTTGGCATCAATGTGGGCCCTTGTGGAAGGATAACTGCCCAGATAGAAGTGATTGACATTTTCCAGCATTGCACCATTGAGTTGGATTTGTGGTGCTGCAGAGGGATTGTTTTGTGCTTGTTGGTGCAGCACTTTGGTTTTTTGGATATTGAGCAATAGGCCAAGCTTTTCATAAGCTTCTGCAAAGATATTTAGGACGGTTTGGAGGTCTTCCTCTGAGTGTGCACACACTATATTGTCATCAGCATACTGAAGCTCTAGGACTAAAGTTACAGTAACCTTACTCTTTGCTTTCAGCCTCCTCGATTAAAGAGCTTTCCATCTGTTCGATATATGATTTCTACACAGGAGCGGAGTTTCCCTTCAACAAAGTGTAGGATCGTAGCAATGAAAATAATGAATAGTGTTGGGGCAATAACACAACCCTGTTTAACACCTGATCCCACTACAAATGGTTCACTTTGAGAGCCATTGTTATCTGTTATTGTTGCCATCATATTATCATGGAGGAACCAAATGATGTTCTCAAATTTATCTGGGCAGCAAATTTTCAGAAGGACAGTCCACAGGGCATTATGATTTACAGTGTCGAAGGCCTTAGTTAGGTAAATAAATGCCACATACAGGGGTTGGTTTTGCTCTCTGCACTTTTCTTGAAGCTGTTGAGCAGTGAAAATCATGTCCACTGTCCTCCTAGAAGGTCTAAAACCATTTGGGGATTCAGGGATGATCGCATTGGATATTGTTAAGAGATGGTTTGCTAAGATGCTTGCAAGAAATTTGCCAGCCGCAGCTAATAAAGAGATGCCTCAATAGTTTCTGCAATCCATTCTGTCACCTTTTTTAAAGAGATTGATAATTTGGCATCCCTAAAGTCTGCTGGGATCTCCTCTCTCTCCCAGATTTTTTCGATGAGCTTGTGAAGTTGTTGTGCAAGTTCTATTCCTCCCACTTTGAAGACTTTGGCAGGTATCCCGTCAGGTCTGCTGGCTTTGGTGTTTTTCATTTGGTTAACAGCTGTTCACAACTCACCCAGATTTGGAGATACTGCAAGCTCATCTCTAATTTGTTTTTGTGGGATTTGTGAGAGGACATCAACAGCTACAGGGGAGTTGCGGTTAAGGAGTTGCTGGTAATGTTCTTTCCAGAGCAGTGCAATACAGTGGTGCCTCGCAAGACGAAATTAATTCATTCTGCGAGTTTTTTTGTCTAGCAAATTTTTCGTCTTGCGAAGCACGAAATCCCATAGGAATGCATTGAAATTCAATTAATGCGTTCCTATGGTCAAAAAAAGTCCTAACAAAGCCAAATTTGGTACAAGAAGAGTTTAAAGTCACACATACTGTAAAGTGCAGTTCAAAAATTGAAGGAACAATAAGTTTCTAAACATGACAGAAAAACATTTAAAAATCAACAAAGTGTACCGTACATTTTCTAAGACGCTGGGGGACCACTCGAAGAAGGTTCCTCTTCCACTCTTTGCTTCTTGCTGAAGAACCTGTCCATGGTCTGCTGCTTCATCCGCCTTTTCAGCACCTCCCTGAAAGGCGACATGACCGTCATATCAAAAGTGTTCGCAAGGTCATGTATCACGTGCTTGTTAGGGTGGTAAAAAAGGTAAAGGTACCCCTGCCCGTACGGGCCAGTCTTGACAGACTCTGGGGTTGTGCGCCCATCTCACTTAGGAGGCCAGGGGCCAGCGCTGTCCGGAGACACTTCCGGGTCACGTGGCCAGCGTGACATCGCTGCTCTGGCGAGCCAGAGCCGCACACGGAAACGCCGTTTACCTTCCCGCTGGTAAGCGGTCCCTATTTATCTACTTGCACCCGGAGGTGCTTTCAAACTGCTAGGTTGGCAGGCGCTGGGACCGAGCAGCGGGAGCGCACTCCGCCGCAGGGATTCGAACCGCCGACCTTTCGATCGGCAAGTCCTAGGTGCTGAGTCTTTAACCCACAGCGCCACCTGCGTCCCGTGTTAGGGTGGTGCCGCTGTACAAAAGCCTGCACATCCTTCCACTTTTGGCAAATGTCCCTCAGTTCTTTGGAGGACAGCGGTTCCTCAGTTGCTTCCTCCTCTTCCAGCGAGGCCTGCTCCTGCGCAGCCTCTGCCTGCAGTTCGACCAGCTCCTGGGTGGTCAGCTCGTGGTCGTGCTCCTCCACCAGCTCGCTGACGTCCTCCTCTGTGACCTCCAGGCCCATGGTCCTCCCCAAGGAAACAATGTCCTGCACCACTGTTGACTCTGGTGCATCAGAGTCACTTGGTGCCACACAGTCCGGCCACAGGCTGCGCCAAGCGCAATTCAAATTTCTCTGGCTGATCCCGTCCCAGGCCGTGGTGATCATCATCAAGCAGGTGACGATGTCGAAGTGGTCCTTCCAGAATTCCCACAGGGTGATGGTGGTGCAGTCAGTCAGTCACCTCGAAGCATCGCCTGAAAAGCTCCTTGGTGTAGAGTTTTTTGAAATTGGTGATGACCTGCTGATCCATCGGCTGGAGCAGTGGGGTGGTGTTAGGCGGCAGGAACATGATGTTGATGAAGCTGAACTCCTCCAACAAGTCCTCCTCAAGGCCTTTAGGATGAGCAGGAGCATTGTCCATCAGAAGCAAAGCCTTCAGCGGCAGGTCGTTGTCCAGCAGGTACTGTTTGACAGCAGGGCCAAAAGCAAGATTGACCCAGTCCACAAACAGCACACATGTGACCCAAGCCTTGCTGTTGGATCGCCACATGACACTCAGCTGCTCCTTATCGACCTTGTGTTTCTAGAAAGGAATGCTGTGATCACCAATACTCAGCATGGATTTCTGAAAAATAAGTCATGTCAGACTAACCTGATCTCGTTTTTTGACAGAATTACAAGCCTGGTAGATGAAGGGAACACAGTGGATGTAGCCTACCTTGATTTCAGCAAGGCATTTGACAAGGTGCCCCATGATATTCTTGTAAAGAAGCTGGTAAAATGCGGACTTGACTATGCTACCACTCAGTGGATTTGTAACTGGCTGACTGACCGAACCCAAAGGGTGCTCATCAATGGTTCCTCTTCATCCTGGAGAAGAGTGACTAGTGGGGTGCCACAGGGTTCTGTCTTGGGCCCAGTCTTATTCAACATCTTTATCAACAACTCGGATGATGGACTCAAGGGCATCCTGATCAAATTTGCAGATGACACCAAACTGGGAGGGGTGGCTAACACCCCAGAGGACAGGATCACACTTCAAAACGACCTTGACAGATTAGAGAACTGGGCCAAAACAAACAAGATGAATTTTAACAGGGAGAAATGTAAAGTATTGCACTTGGGCCAAAAAAATGAGAGGCACAAATACAAGATGGGTAACACCTGGCTTGAGAGCAGTACATGTGAAAAGGATCTAGGAGTCTTGGTTGACCACAAACTTGACATGAGCCAACAGTGTGACACGGCAGCTAAAAAAGCCAAAGCAATTCTGGGCTGCATCAATAGGAGTATAGCATCTAGATCAAGGGAAGTAATAGTGCCACTGTCTTCTGCTCTGGTCAGACCTCACCTGGAGTACTGTGTCCAGTTCTGGGCACCACAGTTCAAGAAGGACACTGACAAACTGGAACGTGTCCAGAGGAGGGCAACCAAAATGGTCAAAGGCCTGGAAACGATGCCTTATGAGGAACGGCTAAGGGAGCTGGGCATGTTTAGCTTGGAGAAGAGAAGGTTCAGGGGTGATATGATAGCCATGTTCAAATATATAAAAGGATGTCACATAGAGGAGGGAGAAAGGTTGTTTTCTGCTGCTCCAGAGAAGCCTACACGGAGCAATGGATCCAAACTACAAGAAAGAAGATTCCAGCTAAACATTAGGAAGAACTTTTTGACAGTAAGAGTTGTTCAACAGTGGAATTTGCTGCCAAGGAGTGTGGTGGAGTCTCCTTCTTTGGAGGTCTTTAAGCAGAGGCTTGACAACCATATGTCAGGAGTGCTCTGATGGTGTTTCCTGCTTGGCAGGGGGTTGGACTCAATGGCCCTTGTGGTCTCTTCCAACTCTATGATTCTATGATTCTCCGATTCTCCGAGTGGTACACCAGCAGGGGCTTGATCTTCAGGTCGCCGCTTGCATTGGCACAGAAGAGCAGGGTCAGACGGTCCTTCATGGTCTTGTGGCCAGGCATCTTGGCCTCCTCCTGTGTGATGAAAGTCCTTTTGGGCATCCTCTTCCAAAACAGCCCGGCCTCGTCGCAGTTGAAGACCTGCTGTGGAACGTAGCTGTCAGGACTGCCGCTAGGTCCCAGCTCACAGAGGACCAACGCCCAGTGGATGTTATATACAAAAGTCTTTATTAAAGTTTAGTTTCCATTTCCAAGCTCTGGGCGCGCAGACCCACGTCTCGACGCTAGACCGGCTAAGTCCCCTCTGACTCACTGCTCCACCCACACCAGTTTAAGATTCTAGCCCGGCTCCACCTCTTGCGCTGTTCTTTCCTTCGCTGGGTCCTTCTGCCCTCTGGGGTTCCCTCCTTCCTGGACTCCTCTGACGCTGAGCCTCCTGAGTCTTGCCCCTCCCTCCGGCGGGCTTTAGGACCTGGCTCTCTTCCCGGGCTCCCCGCTGTGCCGCGCTCCTGTACATTTGAACTTGGCGCGCGCGCCCAGCCGGTTACTTTCCTTCTGACCGTTTCCCCGCTTCCTGATGTGGGCGTTGCCAAACCTGACTCCTCTCCTCCCTCTGGTGGTGAGGACACTGGTCCCGACTCCTGGGACTCCCCCTCCCCACTGCGCTCTGGTGGAGACGCTGGTCCTGATCTCCAACTGCTGCTCAGGGACTCCCCGCTGGCCCCTTCCTCCTGGGGCTTCCCCCCTGGAGCCCCCCTCGCTCTGGCCACCGGCGCTCCCTTCTGTGAGTCCTCCGATTCGCTAGAGAGGCTTGTGGAATAACTCTGGCCACTGTCACTGCCTGCGCCCCCCTTGTACTCCTCCTCCTCACTCTCCATTTGCTCCCCCTCCTGTGTCTCTCCTTCTGAACCCCTGACAGTAGCCCTCCATCTTCACAACCTCCAGGAACTCCGCTGCAAAGTCTTCAGCCGCAGGAACATCAGAACTGGCAGCCTCTCCATGCCTGACCATGCTGTGGATTCCAGATCTTGTCTGGAACCGGTCAAACCAACCTCTGCTTTCCTTGAAGACTTCTGGCTCGCCTGAGGTTCCTAGCTGTTCCCGGACGAGGTCTGCGTGCAAGGCCTTGGCCTTCTCGCAAATGACGGCCTCAGTCACTGTGTCTCCTGCACGCTGCTTCTCTTCTAGCCAGATGAGCAGCAACTTCTCGACCTCCTCCAGAACAGCTGGGCGGTTCTTTATGATCCTGGTGACTCCCTTGGCTGCATCCGTCGCAAGGATCTTCTCCCTCATCTTCAGGATGGTCCCGATCGTCGATGAATTCCTGCCGTGCTCCCTGGCGAGGTCTGTCACATGCATTCCACCGTCGTGCTTCCGGATGATCTCCTCCTTCATTTCCAGCATCACCTTCTCCTTCTTCCTCTTGCCAACATGGCGCCGAGGTAAGACGCGCTTACCGGTGCTCTTCGGACTTCTTTTAATCTTCTTTTAATCTTTTATATTTTATCTTAACTGACCCAGTCAGTTTTTAAAGTATTTTATAATTGCTGCAGCCGCATGCTATGGAAACTCTCTGAGAGATTTGGCCCTGCTCCAGACTGCTGCAGGCTGCTCTTTGTTTCTCTCTTATCAGCGGGCCGGCCTTAGCTGCTAAAAGAGTTGAGATTCGCCATTATCTTAATTGTGTGTCAAGTGCTATGTTATTTTAAAAATCGTATAATCCCTGGCCTGAGGAAAATATGGGTCAGAAAAAATGCTTGAGAGACTTTGACGAGCCCGTATCATCCCCTAAACCAAAACTATCAAGGTTGGTGCCACACCGGAATAGAGGAGGGAGTGACCATGCCGAGCAGTGCTTTGCAGTGGAAACCCAAAATCGATTCCTACCTCTAATTGATTTAGAAGCTACTCCAATTTCGATGACTCAAAATGTTTCAAAAGTAAAGCCTGTAAAGGAGAATACGAAAGAAAAACTCTCAGCACAGGAAGATGGTTTGGCATCTGACATGGGGGAGTTCCCCGGTTGTGAGCAGTTACACTTAGTAATTAAGACCCTTCACTGTATTTTTAAAAGGCTGGACAAGGTATCTTCACAATTATCCAATATCCTGCTGAAAATCGAAAAACAATCCTCAGTTTGTGAGGTCAAAAACTTACTGCCTCACCCCAATTCAGATAAAATAAAGGAGACAAAAATTAAATATATCTTAAATTCCCAATTGAACAATCAGATATTAACTCTGCAACCCAAGAAAAGTTGCCTTTCTGTCAGGTCGGAAATAGGAAGATGGTCAACGCTAGAAGGGGCTAAAGACTGTTTAAGCAAACTTTTAAAAATTAAGAAAATCAGATTGACCTATATGCTGTGATGCCCCTTCCCTGGCAGACCAACTTCTTGAAAGGTGATACTTGCGTTCCACTCTGAAAAGATACCATCTATTATTGTTAGGAGGAAAACGCTTTTGTCCATGGCCGACATCGTAGCAACGAGGGTTTTTACAGACACCAAGATCAAACCCCTTCTAAATAGGTGCCCTGGCGGTGAGGACATTAGGACAAGAGACTCTGCCTTACTTCATTTTTTTCCAAATACATTTTTATTAAGGTTATGCACATAACAAACATACAACCAAATACAAAAGAAAAAATTGTAACAAAAAAAAAGAGTCAAGAGATACAAGCCAACTTTTTCCTCTCTCTAACTATACAAAGATAGATTAATCTGGCTATTTCGCAAAACAGTAAAAGATAAAACACACACACACACACACACACACACACACACACACACACAAAAACCACCTCCTGGACTTCCTTCCATCCTTTTGGTAAGTATCAAATATCTGCTTCCATTACGTATTTGATTTTTAATCTATAGACCTAAATTCACACGCTGGTAGTATTTGTTCTGACACCGCCAATCACATTAAGCATTTATTCCAATATAGTTCCAGTATTTACTCCAATTTTTCAGAGATTTCTGTTCATCGTGGTCTCTTAATTTACCTGTTAATTTATCAAGCTCAGCATATTTTGTCATTTTAATTTGCCAATCATTTATATTGGGGATAGTTTCCACTTTCCAATATTGTGCCAATAAAATTCTCGCTGCTGTGGTGGCATAGAGGAATATCGTTCTATCTTCTTTCTTAATATCTTTACCCGTCATTCCCAGCAAAAAGGCTTCGGGTCTTTTGGGAAAGGTGTATTTAAATATTCTTTTAAGCCTTTCACCTTTTTGCATGTCCACCATAGATGATATAGGTCACCCTCCACCTCCCCACATTTCCAGCATTTCTTATCTTTTAATCTATAAATACCAAGGCCGCTTGTCTGTCTATACTCATATCCAAATACTCAATAATATCTATCAGATTCCTTACATTTTCCCTTAATTGCCTCCCTGGAAGGAAACCCGTTTGATCTTTATGTATTTTGTTGTTCAAAACCTTTTTTAGTCTTTCTGCCATTATGTCTGTGAATAGTTTATAATCATTATTTAATAATGAAATTGGCCTATAGTTTTTCACTTCCAGGGTATCTGCATCTTTTTTAGGAATCAAGGTAATATATGCTTCCTTCCAGGTGTTCGGGATCCTTCCTTCCTTTAATATATTATTCATCACTTCTCCTAGCACTGGGGATATTTGGTTACTTAGTGTTTTATAGTATTTGGCCGAAAGGCCATCTGGCCCTGGGACTTTCCCACTTTTCATCCTTTTAATAGCCTTTTTTATCTCTTCTTGAGTAATTGTCTGGTCTAATATCTCATTTTCTTCTTTTGAAATTCGTTTTAGGTGATGCATTTGCAAAAAGTGGTCTATTTCTTGCTTTGTTTCCTTTCCTCTTTTATATAAATCCTTGTAATATGTTTGAAATACCTTTCTTATCTCTTTTGGCTCTTCCACAATCCTTTCTCCTTCCCTTATCCTACTAATCGTATTTTGTTTTCTTCTTTCTCTTATTTGCCACGCCAGGTATTTTCCTATCTTATTTGCTGACTCAAACGTTCTCTGATTCATCATTTTAATTTTCCATTCTACCTCTTGGTCGATTATTGTAGAAAATTTAGCTTGTAATATCTTTATATTCTGTTTTGTGATCTCCTCATTGGGGTTGATAGTCAACTTTCTTTCATTTTCCATAATCTGTGTTAGGATCTGTTCCTTCTTTGTCTCTTTTTCTTTTCTTACTTGACTATTTTTCTGTATTAAGAAGCCCCTCATAACTGCCTTTCCTGCGTCCCACACAGTCTCTATAGCAGTTTCCCCATTTAGATTCCATTTAAAATAGTCTTCTATTGTCTCTATTGCCTTATTTACGATCTTCTGATCATTAAGTAAAAATTCATTCATTCTCCATCTAACCGTTCGGATATCCCTACCTTTTAGCTCAATGGAGACCGCATTATGATCAGATATAGTTCTTGGGAGAATTTCCGATTTAGTTAGATTTTGAGTTAGTTCCTTCGAAATCCAAATGCTGTCTATTCTCCCCCAACTCTGATTTGGGTTTGAGAAGAAAGTATATTGTTTTGTAGTGGGGTTTTTAAGTCTCCACGCATCAATCAGTCCCAGATTGTTTACCATATCAAAGAAGGATCTCGGTAATTTACCTTCCTTCTTCTCATGTTTTTTTGTTGACTTATCTAGGTTTGGGGACACCACCCCGTTAAAGTCACCCATCAATATCATTTTTTGGTCCGTCCATTCCATCAATTTGTCTCCTAATTCCAAATAAAAGGCTGATTTTTTATCATTTGGAGCATATATTCCCACAACAATTATTTTTCCTCCCTGAAACACCATTTGAACAATGACTACTCTCCCTTGGTCATCTTTGTATAATAATTGTGGATCATATTTTTCCTTTATGTATATTACCACCCCTCTTTTCTTCACTCTATCTGATGTCACAAAATCTATTCCCAATCTCTTATTGCTTAGTAATCTCTTATGCTTATTTATTATGTGCGTCTCTTGGAGACATATTAAGTCACAGTTCTTTTTCAATAATATGTGTGTAATCTGATTCCTTTTATTTTTATTGTTCAATCCATCCACATTCCAGTTTAGTATTTTTAATGCCATCTGTAATATACTATTTAATTAACTTATTAAACCTATATACAATTTAGTGTTCTTTGTCTCCTTCCTCTAGTTCTTCTCTTTCTCCTATTGAACTCTCCTCTCTTTAAAACAAAAAAAAATTCCTTCCAGTAGCACCTTAAAGACCAACTAAGTCAGTTCTTGGCATGAGCTTTCGTGTGCATGCACACTTCTTCAGATACAGAAGTGTGCATGCACACGAAAGCTCATACCAAGAACTGACTTAGTTGGTCTTTAAGGTGCTACTGGAAGGAATTTTTTTTTGTTTTGACTATGGCAGACCAACACGGCTACCTATCTGTAACTCTCCTCTCTTTCTTCTTCTTCACTCCCTCCTTTTTCTTCTCCTTGCTGGTTCTCTACCTCCTCCTCCCCCATCATTTTCCCCAGGTCCTTCTCGTATCTCCTTGCAAATTTTTGAAGTTCTGAGTTAGTGGACAGTTTAAACTTTTTTTCTTTGAAATAGAATGAAATACCTTCCGGAAACTCCCATCTATACAAGATCCCATTTTTCTTCAGTTGATTTGTTAATTTTTTATATGGGTCCCTCCTTCGAAGAAATCTCGAAGGAATCTCTTTGTAAATAATAATTGGGTTTTCTTCAATATATAACCTTTTGACATAGTTCTGTTTCAAAATTTTGTTTCTTATCTCCAATGAGTTAAACATGGCTATTACATCTCCTGGCAATTTTTTCCCTCTGGCCTTGGCCGATTTTGTTCTTATTCGAAATATGTTTACCAAGCAATGGTTTATCTCTTCTTCTTTTCTATCTAGCCATATTGCCAGCTCTTTCACCACTTTAGCTCTAATATTCTCATTTAAATCATCTGGTATTCCTCTAAGTTTTAGGTTAGATTGGTTTTGTCGCAACTGCGTCATAGCCATGTTGTCCAACAACTCTTCCTGTGTTGCTCCTATTTCTTTAACTTCTAATCTAATCCTGTCCATCTCTTTCCTACTGTCTTTCGTGTCCTTTTGAACCCTTTTCACTGAATCCTCCAAAACCTTAGCTTTTACCGAGAGATCCTTACCTTTCCCTTTCAGTTCCCCTACCACTTCCTCCAATTTTTTGTCTAGAGTATCTTGTACCTCCATCAATTTTCTCTCAATATACTGTTCATTATTTTTAAATTCCTTTCTTATTTCGGCCATCAAGCTATCATAATCTCTAATTTCTCTTGCCTCCTTCCCCTCTTCTTGTCTTGAAGGCCTCCTTTCTGCTGGTGTTGCCACCCCCTTCTTAGAACCGTTCGGCATTTGTATATTTAAGTTTAGTTCTTCCTAGTATACTGTATAATGTAATATACTATGTGGGTAAGATATAGAGGTAACAAGGTTAACAAGGTTAACGTCTCTCAGATATTACAACAGGATTCCAAAATTGACTAAATTGGTACAGCACCAAAATTAACCCTTAATTAAGATCAGATATTAATAATACAGTTTTAACTGTACCTAAATTCAGACACGTATTTGAATCCTCAGAGTCTTATAATTAAATGTAGTAAACACCTGAACCTCCAGAAACACTTCCAGATTCAGGGGGTTCTCAAACTCATGAGCAAGGTCCTGCGAAAATGTATTCTTTAACTTTGCATCCCGGGGTGTATGTCTCTTTAAATCCCGAAGAATCAAGAGAATCACAGCTGTCTCTGAAGCTCAAGAACGTATCCGGTTGGGGATGAAGAAGGCGGGTCCCCTTTAACTCACTCAATATGGCAGTCCTTTCTCAGTCTCACCATCTTTAAGCAGACTTTAAACAAACTTTAAACACAGTCTCACAGTCCCTGTCTTTAAACACAGAGTGCTGCTAAGGCACCTATATTCCACACTCTGTTTAAGTCCCAATTCTCCCCAATCCTGAGGTTTAAAAGCAAAAGTCCTCCACCGAAACCCGTGCTGGCTAAAGTGCTCTCCGTCCCGATGAAACAGAAAAGTCTTTTTCCCCTCTCCCTAGTCGATGTAGTAGTTCAACTGTTGCCTTGCCTCTGACACTTTATACTTTGTGTCTGAGGTCTTTCCACCACACACTCATTGGCAGCTTGTTTCCTCTTTTCCTCTTTTGTTTCCTCTCTGCCAGCGTCTTGCTATACTTTCTTTTCACCTTACCGCCAGGAATGGACTCCTCCTCCTTTTCACCAATTATTTCTTCTCCGCTGGGTTCTTATCAAAACGTTCCTTTAATCTTATCTAAGTAATTTCCAATATTTCTTTTATCCCCACTGCTTTTTCCACAGTGATTTATAACTACTTCCCAGCTTCTCCGCTGTTGTTGGAGGTCCGCCGCTTTCCCTCGGAGCTTGAGGCTTCACAGCACGGAGTCTGTTGCCTCCCCTTTACACTGCAGCTCCAGCCTTGTTAAACGCCGGCAACACAGGCGAGCACAGGCAGCGTCGCAGGGTACCTTGTCCCACAGGATTCCCTCCTGTGGTTTCAGGGTTCACGTAGCCTTCGCGACCCCTCTAAATCTCCATGCTGTTCGAGACTCCCCCGGAGGAGTTATCTCGCACTCCTTTTCTGCGGCCGCGGCGTCCCGGAAGTCGACTCTGCCTTACTTCAAAATACTGTCAGGCCCCACCGCGATGACTCTGCAGCGTGCCATCCTCGACCAATCTCGATACCCTCTCAAACAGCCATATATGAGGACGATAATCTGCAGACTGCCCTTGACGAAAGGGAACTTATTGATTCGTTCAGAGCCCTCCCTCCGAAAGAACAGTCGGTGATGATGCAAAGATTTGACACGCTTAAATCTCAGCTTTTGCAAGTCCAACATAGAGGGGAAGATACTAATGATGTCTCAAATAATCCCACTTGGGCTCACTGGACAGAAGTGGTTGACCTTCTTCAGCTCAGCCCCACTCTGAAAACAAAAACCACCCGACAAGACTCAAATCTTCAAGTTGTTTCTGCCCCGTGCGCTACATCACGAGACGACCAGGCTCTGCCATCCTCACTGAACCTTCATCTATATTCATCGACCAATATACCTAAGGATGAAATTCTGATTTCCCTGCTTGACTCAAATCCCTCTTTAACTCACTCATCTATGCCAGAGCTAGAATCTTCTCCAATTTCGACCAGAGAAGTAGTCCACAAGTGATGCCCCTGAGAGAGCCTTCCGCAATTCCCGCCCCCGTGATGCCCCCTCAATTACCTTCCTCAAAGGAAACTGCGAATGTTACACCTCGGGACCCGCCGTCAGAAACGATTGAAGACCCAATGGGATGCATCAATAAAATCATCCGAATGTCGGATGATAAATCTGTGAGAGGGTTTCCTCCTACGGACTCAATTTCTCCCTCCCTGGGTATTTCTCTGTCAAGTTGTACCAAGAATTTCGAAATGAAGAGACTTCCTGTACAGGGATCTACTTTCAGTGGATCATCCACGGTGTGCCAACAGTCGAACCAAATTGTTAAAAACTTTAATTTGGAGGGCTCCTCACAGTTACCATCTTCCCGAAGTAAAATAACTGACTTTTTTGTTACATCTTCTGTCTCTAACAGAGAGTCTGCCCCCCCTCCGTTTTGACTGTTAAAAGAACAACACAGAAGTCCCCAGCTAGCAGTCCTAAGTTGGAACATTGCTGGCTGGAAAAGGAAAAGATTAGATCCCGAATTTCTATCCTATATAAACTCTTTTCAGATAATCCTTTTGCAAGAAACATGGGAAGAAGATAAAATAGATATAAATGGCTTTGAACTGATATCACTTCCAGCTATCCCCTCCCAGAAAGGTGGCCGGTCCAGAGGCGGTCTTGCAATCGCCATATCGCTTAAAATGAGAGCTAAACTCTCGCTAGTTCAGACTTTTCCTCCTTTTGCTTTTACTGGTCTGATTTCAAGTGAAAAATTCTCACTATTAATCACCAATGTTTATCTTCCTCCAGGTGGTCTTATATCAGACCTCCATTATAGATGGGATTCTCTGGAAGATCATTTATTGGCATGCTATGTTATGTACCCTAATATTCCATCGATAATGGGTGGTGACTTTAATGCACGTACAGCCGCCAACTGGAATGGGATAATTAAGGCCAAGTGGTGGGTATCTCCCCCCTACCCAAAATCTGACTTAATCTCTTTTACATCAAGAAGATCTAAGGACATCAGAGTGAATGAGGCGGGAGTCCTTCTTTATCAATTGGCCATTCGTATGAATTTGAACATTTTAAATGGCAACTGCCCCCCGGACGTGCCAGGTGAATTCACTCACTTGGGCACATCATCAAATAGTGTCCTAGACTATCTTCTAGTTTCAGAAGACCTATTTTCAAACTTCTTTTATTTCAAAGTAGAAAATGTACATTCCAGTGACCACCTACCTCTAGCAGCCAAGCTAACGCTTGGCTGGCTCCCGGTTAGCGGTACACACCCAATTCATGTAGGTTTAAATGCCACAGCTCAAGTAAGTGGCTTTAAATGGTCTATGAAACAGGCCCAAAAATATGCAGAATTCTTCCAGAGGAATATCTCCGAATCCCTTATTGTTTCATTGGCGGAGTTGTCTGAACCAAATAGGATACTGGAGTGGTTCTCCCACTTCTCTGCAGATTTAACTAGCTTCTTTATGATGACGGCTCATCTGGTTAACCGAGATCAACCCAGGTTCGGTGCACCTTGGTTTGATGCCAAATGTAAGCAAGCTAGACTCTCTCTCTGTTGTATCTACAACAGATATAAATCTTCTGGAGCTGAAACTCTCCCCCCAGAGTACTTGCAGGCCAAAATTGCTTACAAACAGGCACAGAAGTCAGCCAAGCACGAGTGGCAGCTAAGACGTTGGCAAGCGCTGATTGCTGCCTCTAAGCCTCGCAGCTCTCGCGGTTTTTGGAATTTAATCAACAAAAGATCGAGGAAATACCCATTGATGGTTATCCCAGCCCCGACATGGGAACAATTTCTAAGAAAATATTTCTCCCAGACAGATATCTCTAACATTCAATCTGATACTCTTTCAAGTCACTTGCCCATATGGCCAGATACTGACCCGGAGGAAATAGTAGATTTAATTGCTAAACTGAAAACTGATAAAGCCCCAGGGCCTGATCTGATCCCGGCGGAAGCTATTAAACAACACCCAACATGGTGGGCTAAAATTCTTGCAAAAATCTTTGATGCAATCAATGCCACGGGCCAGATACCTAGATCATGGAAGGAGTCCATCATAATTCCTATATATATAAAAGGACTACCAGAGGACCCAGGAAACTATTGTAACATCAGTTTATTATCAATCATCGAGAAAATCTATACTCGCTTCCTGCTAACCAGACTAACCCAATGGGCCGAAGATTCCAATCTGATAGGCCATGAACAGGTCGGGTTTAGACCAAATTGCGCTTCTATTGACCATGCTATAATTCTGTATCATTTAGCGCGGAAGTATTCTTCCCCTACTCATGGTCTTCTATGTGCCGCTTTTATAGACCTGAAGGCGGCTTTTGACAGTATCTTTAGAGAGCTGTTATGGGAAAAACTGGCAAAGTGGAGCATAGATAAAAGGCTGTTGTGGCTTATGATTAAATTACATGAAGGGACGGCCACTGGGTGAGGTTAACACCTGAGGGCGATCTCACAAACTCTGTACCAATAAATAAGGGGGTACGACAAGGGTGCATCCTTGCCCCCTATCTTTTTAACCTCTATATTAGTGACATGAGAACGCCCCTAGCTGAGGCCCAAACCTCCATTCATGCACCCAGGCTTGCAGACTATCGCTGCCCCTTATTATTGTACGCTGACGATGCGGTGATCCTCTCTTATTCTCGAATCGGTTTGAGGAGGGCCCTTAAGATTTTTGCGTTATACTGTCAAACAAATTTACTTACTATTAACCATTCCAAATCTAAAGTCCTAATTTTTTCCAGGAGTCGTAAACTGTATAGATGGGAACTCGAGGGGAAGCCAATCGAACAAGTTTACAAATTTCAATATCTAGGAATTTACTTCCAGTATAATATGGGATGGAAAGCGCATATCACATATTAACGAAATAAGGTTAAAGCCCTTATCTATGCTCTATTACGCTTCTTCTTTACTGAGGGGGCTATGCATGTTCCATCCGCCTTAAAAGTTTATAGTGCGAAAGTGGTTGCAACTATGGCCTATGCGGTCCCTTTATGGGGCGCCTTTGTAAACCTCTTGCCTCTGGTGACATTGCAAAATATTTTTCTAAGACGCCTTTTGAAACTACCCTCCTGTGTAAGCAACTCTGCCATTCGCTTAGAACTTAAGACCCCCTCCCTAGAGATTCTGATGTGGAGACATGCCTTTAATTATTGGCTGTCCCTTTGGCATAAATTGCCAAACTACCATCTTATTCAGTGCCTTTGGAGAGACGAATTCACCAGCCCATGGGCAACAAAAATCCATTCCAAACTGTTGTCTTATGGAATCTCTCCTTCCGATATACTTAATTTAGATCTAGTTACAGCTAAAAAGGTCATCAAACAAAGATTGGAGGAGGTAGATTTGCAACAAAATCTTACTACAGGTAGAGGTACATGTTCCCCGATAAATCAGGGCATTACATCTATGTCCCAGATACCTCAATATCTGTCTACTTTATCAGCTGCGTCGCATAGATTCACATTTGTTAGAGCCAGATTTAATGTGTTCCCCTCAAATGTTCTGAGCAATAGATTTTCTAACGGTAAAACCTCTGTTTTATGCGCATGTGACAACAAATCAATAGAATCCCTCTATCATATCTTGTTTAATTGCCCCTTATATATTGTTCCCCGATCAAGGATTCTGAGTTCAATCATTCTGGAAATTGCTGCTAAACCACCTGAATTACATCTAGCTTATCTACCCCAGGACATTGATTCTTGTAGAACATTACAGGTTGCTAGATTCCTGATTTCAGTTCTTTCATACAAAAGACTTCATGGAATGCTGCATGACTATTAAAAATCCAGTAAACTCTATGCACCATCTTTATCTTCAAGGCCATAACACGGTACATCTAGAGATTGTAAGTAATGTGAAGGAGATTATGCGTTGAAATATTTTAGTTGATATTTTAGATTGTAAAATGCTATTTTATCTATTGATTTGTTTTACCTTGTTGGGCTTATAGCCGAATAAAGTATTATCTATCTATCTATCTATCTATCTATCTACCTACCTACCTTCTTCCTCTCGCCGGCCTCTGCAGCAGCAGTCTTCTTGGGTCCCATGGCAGCACAGCTCTTTCGTAAACTCAGAAAAAGAATTTTTTTTTTTTAAAAAAAACAACATTGCCCAATGGTCACAGAAAATCATAAAAATGCAGGAAACCCCACACAAGCTCCCAGATTCTTTCAAACCCCTCCTCAACTGTTCCCCCAGCCAGCCACCACACAGAAATTCAAATCCAGATTTTTTTAAAAAAAACAACAACATGGCCCAATGGTCACAGAAAATCATAAAAATTCAAAAAAAAAAAAACCCTACACAAGCTCCCAGATTCTTTCAAACCTCTCCCCAACTGTTCCCCCAGCCAGCCACCACACAGAAATTCAAACCCAGATTTTTTTTTAAAAAAAACCACTTGGCCCAATGGTCACAGAAAATCATAAAAATGCAGGAAAAAACCACACAAGCTCCCAGATTCTTGCAAACCTCTCCCCAACACCAAGTCCTTTAATTCCAAACACCCCAACCCAAAATCCAAAAAACCCAAAAAAAGTTTTAAAAGTTTAACTTACCAAATGGATGCAAAAGAAGTTTTGGAAAAGGTTCAAAAATCAGCAAAGTCCTCAAAAACCTCAAAAAAGGCTACCACACCGCGTGCTATGTGTTGCTCCTTGAAGTCAAGTCGCAACTGCACCTCACCCTGGGTATTAACGGTTTTATGAAAAAGGAAACAAACTTGCAAGACATTTTCGTCTTGCGAAGCAAGCCCATAGGGAAATTCGTCTTGCGAAGCACCTCAAAAAATGAAAATCTCTTTCATCTAGCGAGTTTTTTGTCTTACGAGGCATTCGTCTTGCGGGGCACCACTGTAGATTCTTTATCTTTTAGAAGTGTGGTACCATCTGTTGATTGTAGGGGGCATATGCCATGATTTATTGGCCCATAGATGGACTTTGTAGCCACAAAGAAACTCTGTGCATCATGAGTGTCGAATAAGTGCTGGATCTCTTGACCTTTTTTATAAAAAAACCGCAGGTGTTCTTTAGTTCTCTTGTTCTTCTTTGAACCTCAGCCTTAGCGTTGGCATAGGTTTTTTTCTTAGGGGGGCACAGTTTCTATCTCTTTGCCAGACCTGAAAGGCCTTCCTTTTCTTGTCAATACAGTGGTACCTCAGGTTAAGTACTTAATTCGTTCCAGAGGTCCGTACTTAACCTGAAACTGTTCTTAACCTGAAGCACCACTTTAGCTAATGGGGCCTCTTGCTCCTGCTGCGCCGCCAGAGCACGTTTTCTGTTCTCATCCTGAAGCAGAGTTCTTAACCTGAGGTAATATTTCTGGGTTAGCGGAGTCTGTAACCTGAGGCGTATGTAACCTGAGGTACCACTGTAATGAGTTAGGGTTGAGGTTCTGGTGTTTCTTGGTTTGGTATCCAATAGTTTGTTCACAGGCTGCAGTAATGGATGTTTTTAACTTGGTCCAGTGTTCCTCAATGTTATCAGGGGAACTCCGAAAGCAGATGGACCTTAAGAGTCGTTTGGAAGCAATCCTGCTTAATAGGATCTTAAAGGGCTTGAGTGTTCATTTTGCGCCATGGTTTCCTTCCTTGAAGCCTGCATTGAGGTAAAATCTTGATGGCCAACATGGAACGTATTAATCAGTGATCTGTCCAGCAGTTGTTGGCATTCGTCATAGTACTGGTAAGGAGCACATCATGGCCATCTTCAGCTAGGACGATTACATAATCTTTAAGCAGAGGCTTGACAGCCATATGTCAGGAGTGCTCTGATGGTGTTTCCTGCTTGGCAGGGGGTTGGACTCGATGGCCCTTGTGGTTTCTTCCAACTCTATGATTCTATGAAGAGGCGCCAGTGGTTTGACCAAGGGTGCCTCTAAGATGTTTTAAATTTATTTCTTTGTCAAAAGAGTGTGTTGGTAATTACAAAATTGTGCACTGCACATATCGTCAAAAGTAAGATTCCATTCTGGTTGCTGTTGCCAATTCCTTCTTTCCTAATAGTCCCAGGCCACAGATAGAAATCTTGCCCAACTCCTGCATTAAATTCACCCAGGATTCCTCCTTAGGTGTCTCTGATAGGATGATATCCAGCCAAGAGTAAAAAAAAATCTTTAATGTCTTCATCAGCATCCAGTGTTGGTGCGCAAGTCGTTCATTAATGTCGGTAGGGATTTCTGACAAGAGCTTCACAAGATGGTTTTTAATAGCAAAGCCTACCCCATGTATTTGACGTTCTTGTTCAGGTAGACCTTTCTAGAAGAATGTCTGTTGTTGTTGTTTAGTTGTTTAGTCGTGTCCGACTCTTCATGACCCCATGGACCGGAGCACGCCAGGCACTCCTGTCTTCCACTGCCTCCTGCAGTTTTGTCAAACTCATGTTAGTAGCTTCGAGAACACTTGTCCAACCATCTTGTCCTCTGTCATCCCCTTCTCCTTGTACACTCCATCTTTCCCAACATCAGGGTCTTTTCCAGGGAGTCTTCTCTTCTCATGAGGTGGCCAAAATATTGGAGCCTCAGCTTCAGGATCTGTCCTTCCAGTGAGCACGCAGGGCTGATTTCCTGAATGGATAGGTTTGATCTTCTTACAGTCTGTGAGACTCTCAAGAGTCTCCTCCAGCACCATAATTCAAAAGCATCAATTCTTCGACAATTAGCCTTCTTTATGGTTCAGCTCTCACTTCCATACATCACTACTGGGAAAACAATAGCTTTAACTATACAGACCTTTGTCGGCAAGGTGATGTCATTGCAGTCTGTAGTCTCCAGCTACTTTATTCGACTGTACACACAAACACACATGTCTGCTCTCCCTGAGCAGTCCAGCATCAGAGTCTGCGACTCAACACTGCTTCAATCCAGAAGCGGAAGAACTCACTGAAACTCCACCCCGGTTACACTCAGGACTGTCTGAGAACTGGCTCAGACTTCCTTTCTCACGCTGAGTAACATCACATTATGTAAACAATGTAGCTGCTTCTCCGCAGTTTGTGGGAACTGAAATCCCAAGACCATGACACTCCCCAGAAGTCCCACCGTACTCTGCCAATCCTAATGGGTGCCAGTCACCACTGTTATAAGGACAAACATAAAAAGAAAATTGATAAGAAATTGCTGCTTAAACGAGGAGGAGACAGTTATCAATGCCTCAGACTGGTGCTTCCTGAGGTCTAGTTTATATCTTTTTAAAACATGCACCAGTTGCCCCTGATGCTCTTCTGCACAACTGAAAATGAACAGGAGGGCTCTTGCATAGGTTGATTTCAGTGGTGACACTGCAGCAGAACTTCCTGGGGGATTATTGTGCACCCATTGGGTCAGATCGCTGGATCATTCTTCACCCCTCTCTGCTGTATTTTGATGCCAGCCAAAATCAACCTGCTCTCCTTGCCTCCTTGGGGGTGGGAGGAGTCCCTTGTTAAATAAAATAGGAAGTGGGAAAATTTGAAGTCAGTGCATTTATCTAAAACCCTATTTTTATCTGCAATTAAGCTTCTGTTTATTATGTCCCAGTGCATTCTGCTTCCTCTGAGGCCCCCGGCTCTGGGATGAGCATGCAGTTCTATCTTGAGTCAATGAACCACCTTTAACTTGTTGCTCTTCTCCACTTTCTGTTTGCCACAGGATGAGCCGGATGGCACGGGGCTTCTGGTTTTGAAGCGTTGTTTTCTTTTGCCTGTCCTCATTTAAAAAAAGTCTTATTTGAACTCCTTGACCCATATTGAGTTTCTAAGCAGTTTAAAATTAGGCAGCAGGAATGATATTTGCCATGTTGAAAACATCAAGCGATACAAATGGTATTCCTTGATCAAGGGCTCCTAAGAGGGGAATGCTGATAAGCCAGTGAGATGGGTTAGTCCAGGGGTCAGCAAGGCTTACCTTGCCTGAGCTGGTTCACTGCTGTGGAGCCCTCTCTGTGGGCTGGACCGCGGGCACGCGTGAGTGCGCATGCCTGCTATTACCGGCGTCTGCGCAGACGTGATTTCCGGCACTGCGGAAGCGAGCCCCCGCGCCATGCTGCACCAGTTTAGCGCAGCACATGGGGGCTCGCCAAGCAGGCGACTCAGTTCAGGGACGGCTCATAGGCTGGTAAAACAACCCCTGTGGGCTGCTTGTGGCCCATGGGTCTTTGGTTGCCGACCCCCGGGTTAGTCTCTGTGTCTTGTTAGCTGGTTTGCTTATCTGTGGTCTCAAAGCTTTGGAAAGGATGGCCCAGAATAATTTTCTCCCTTTGCGATGTGTTGCCATTTCTCCCTCTCCTCCAGTTTCTGGAGATCAGTTAGAGGGTATGTGTGTGTTTCAGAGGGGTCCCATTCACCACAGCTTCAGCCCCTCTTGCAGTAGGTCAGTAATTGTAGTAATCAGGGGCTGCCCCAGTTCACTGGCCAAATAAATACCCAATTAGTTCAGCATTGTTTGCCTCGAGCTGCTGCATGCTGCTCCAGCAGGATCTTCTGCATCCCTAAGTAGAGCCTGCTTTACTTTTCTCTCTTCCCTCCCTGCCTGATCTTCCAGCAGGAATTTTTATCATTAAAGCAAACGGGCCCAAGACAATGTGCAAGTTCGCAAGAATTACAGTTGAAACTCTGCTGTTAAATAAAGGAAGCATATGTGAAAATAAAACTGTGTTTAATAGTAAAATGGCTGGGTTTCCCTCCCTGCCTGATCTTCCAGCAGGAATTTTTATCATTAAAGCAAACGGGCCCAAGACAATGTGCAAGTTCGCAAGAATTACAGTTGAAACTCTGCTGTTAAATAAAGGAAGCATATGTGAAAATAAAACTGTGTTTAATAGTAAAATGGCTGGGTTTCCCTCCCTGCCTGATCTTCCAGCAGGAATTTTTATCATTAAAGCAAACGGGCCCAAGACAATGTGCAAGTTCGCAAGAATTACAGTTGAAACTCTGCTGTTAAATAAAGGAAGCATATGTGAAAATAAAACTGTGTTTAATAGTAAAATGGCTGGGTTTCCCCAGCCACTCTGGGCGGCTTACAATAGAATGTTGAAAATATGATAAAACATCAAACATTAAAAACTTCTCAAAACAGGTCTGCCTTCGAATATCTTCTAAAAGTCAGATAGTTGTTTATTTCCTTGACATCTGATGGGAGAATGTTCCATAGGGCAGGTGCCACTACCGAAAAGGCCCTTTGCCTGTTTCCCTGTAGCCTCACTTCTCGCAGTGAAGGAACCACCAGAAGACCCTCAGAGCTGGACCTCAGTGTCCAGGCAGAACGATGGGGGTGGAGACGTTCCTTCAGGTATACTGGGTCAAGGCCATTTAAGGCTTTAAAGGTCAGCACCAGCACTTTGAATTGTGCTCGGAATTGATCCCATGCAACTTGACTACACAGGACTCTAGCACTCTCCTGCCCCAGCCCTGTTCCCATGGTAAAGTCTACCTCTTTCCGAATCTGAGCAACTTTATCTGCAAAAAACTTTGCAAAATCATTGCAGGATATTTTGGGGTCCTTTCCAGACCCTGATGGCAAAGAAGATTCCATTACATTGTGAACCACCTGAAAGAGTCTCCTGCTGCTGTTTTCTGCAAATGCAGTAGGGGCAGTGAAGAAAGTCCTCTTCGCCATCATTGTCACCACTTTGTAGGCTCAACATTGAGCTCTAACCCATGTCTGGTCTGATTCAGAATGAGATTTGCTCCACCGGCGCTCTAGCCATCTCAGTGATTCTTTCATCATTCTCAGCTTTGGGGGAAACTATGGGATTGGCTGGGCTCTATGCAACTGGAGAAGGTGCTTCGGAGCCAGACAGTTGATAGCCCTGGTTAACTCCGCATTCCAGTGGGCCACCAGGGAATCAGCTGAAAGGCCATCAATTTGGGATAAAACATCCCCTACCACTCTCTGGAAACCATTTGGATCCAATGGTCCAAGTGGTGGGGGCGGATTATCCAAGTTGATCCCACCTCCCTCAGAGGGGAAGGGTCGCGGAGAAGTCCAGTTGCACCTGTTAAGGGCTTTATATACTAATAGTAACACCTTGAACATGGCCTGATGGCAAATTGGTAACCAGTGAAAATCTCTTATCAGAGGGTCTGAGGGGCTTACGCCTGTCAGCAACCGTGCTGCAACATTCTGCACTAATGACAGCTTCTGGATCCAGCACCTGTAAAGTCCCACATTTTGTTGCATTGCAGTACAGTGGTACCTCGGGTTAAGAACTTAATTCGTGCTTAAGGTCTGTTCTTAACCTGAAACTGTTCTTAACCTGAGGTACCACTTTAGCTAATGGGGCCTACCACTGCTGCCGTGCTGCTGGTACGCGATTTCTGTTCTCATCCTGAAGCAAAGTTCTTAATCCGAGGTACTATTTCTGGATTAGTGGAGTCTATAACCTGAAGCATCTGTAACCCGAGGTACCACTGTAATCCAGTCTTGAAGTACCCATTGTTGAAATAATAAAATATCTGGGCTCCTGCAAGTGCCTGTGAGCAGCAGAGAAATATATGGAAGCTATTTGGAACAGATACATGAAGGGGAAAAACAGAGGCTTTGTGGACCTGGCACAGTTCATGTCAGGCGCCAAGGGCAGCTAACATGGTGCCCTGACAACAGTCCCAGTCAGCACTGCAGTGAAAGGCATTAAATGAGCCCAATGGTGAGAGGTGGAGTCCAGTGACACCTGGAGGTTGGCTGACCGTGGCCATTGGTGGAGGAACAGTGCCTCGTGCCTTTCTCAACCAAGTTTTTGGCTAACAGCTTGGAGGAGTGGATACTACAGACTTCAATTGACTTTTGTAGCTTGAAAACATCTTAAGAGCTCTGCTTCAGTACCCTAATGTGGATCTACGTAGCCCAGCCTCCTGCTTGCCGCAGTGGCCAACCAGATGGCCTTAGGAAGCCTAGAAGGGACAACCCACAAGGCACTTGGAGACAGTTTACATTTAATGTGGAGTTTCTGGTCCTATCACTGCTAATAGACATATACCAAGTGTGTCACGCTGGGCAGACCATGGTGGACTTTCTAGGTCAGCATCCTGCTTCCCACAGCCACCAACAAGATGCATGGAGGCAGTTGTCCTCTTCCTGCTTCCTCACACACTGACCTCATTTGGATGACAATGCTGAACTATGGTTAGCACAGGCTTCAACAACCTGCTGCCTTCCAGATGTTTTGGACCACAGCTCCAGCCAGCACTACTTGTGAATGTTGCTTTACCATTAAGGGTACTAGGTGGGTGAATGCTGATTTAACATTAAGTAAATAAGCCCCAGGCTTGTGTGTTCCCCTCTCCACTGAAGCCATGTGTATCGTAACTCACAATTTGAAGCTGGCTTGTTTGAACAAACCATAGTTTATCCTGCAGTTTATCCTGCCTTGGACATAATGACAAACCATGGTTACTCTAAAACAGGAAATGAATCTTTCTGCTCTTCTCTTTTTGGCTGCACTGGACTGTGGTGCGGGACTTGCTCAGATTCATTCCAGTGGTGGTAAACAGTGGTTTTTTAAGCATTATGTCCAGACAAGGCCACTCAAGGACTTTGGGGTTTACAGGTTGCCGTGTGCTGTGGGAATTCTCTGTGGGGCTTCAAGGGAAGAGCCAGGAGGAGGAAAGCTTAGGGTGTCATAGTTGGCAGTTAATTGAGTTGCTCCTTCCAAATTAGCTCTAGTTGCAAGGAGCAGTGATGACAAAATCCTGGCTGGCTTTACAGGATGGTAGGCCAAAAATGAGATGGCAAGAATAAATATTGACATCCTGGGCATCAGTAACTAAAATGGACGGGAATGGGCGAATTCAGTTCGGATGACTATCATATCTGCTACTGTGGGCAAGAAACCCGTAAAAGAAATGGAGTGGCCCTCATAGTCAACAAAAGAGTGGCAAAAGCTGTACTGGGATGCAATCTCAAAAATGATAGAATGATCTCGATACGAATCCAAGGCAGACCTTTTAACATCACAGTAATCCAAGTTTATGCACCAACTACTGGTGCTGAAGAAACTGAAATTGACCAATTCTATGAAGACTTACAAGACCATATAGAAATGACACCAAAGAAGGATGTTCTTCTCATTATACGGGTTTGGAATGCTAAAGTAGGGAGTCAAGAGATAAAAGGAACAACTGGCAAGTTCGGCCTTGGAGATCAAAACGAAGCAGGGCAAAGGCTAATAGAGTTCTGTCAAGAGAACAAGCTGGTCATCACAAACACGCTTTTCCAACAACACAAGAGACGACTCTACACATGGACATCACCAGATGGGCAGCATCAAAATCAGATTGATTATGTTCTCTGTAGCCAAAGATGGAGAAGCTCTATACAGTCAGCAAAAACAAGACCTGGAGCTGACTGTGGCTCAGATCATCAGCTTTTTCTAGCAAAATTCAAGCTTAAACTGAAGAAAGTAGGAAAAACCATTGAGCCGGTAAGATACAATCTAAACCAAATCCCTTATGAATACACAGTGGAAGTGAGGAACAGGTTTAAGGATTTAGATTTGCTGGACAGAGTGCCTGAAGAACTATGGGTGGAGGCTCGCAACATTACACAGGAGGCAGCAACAAAAACCATCCCACTGAAAAAGAAATGCAAGAAAGCAAAGTGGCTGTCCAACGATGCCTTACAAATAGGGGGGGGGGGGAGAGAAGGCAAGCAAAATGCAAGGCAGATAGTGAAAGATAGAGGAAATTGAATGCAGATTTCCAAAGAATAGCAAGGAGAGACAAAAAGGCCTTCTTAAACGAGCAATGCAAAGAAATAGAGGAAAACAACAGAATGGGAAGAACCAGAGATCTGTTCAAGAAAATCGGAAATATGAAAGGAACATTTCGTACAAAGATTACCATAATAAAGGACAAAAGTGGTAAGGACCTAACAGAAGCAGAATACATCAAGAAGAGGGGGCAAGAATACACAGAGGAATTATACCAGAAAGATATGGATGTCTCGTACACCCCAGGTAGTGTGGTTGCTGACCTTGAGCCAGACATCCTGCAGAGTGAAGTCAAATGGGCCTTAGAAAGCACTGCAAATAACAATGCCAGTGGAAGTGATGGTATTCCAGCTGAACTATTCACAATTTTAAAATATGATGCTGTTAAGGTGCTACACTCAATATGCCAGCAAGTTTGGAAAACTCAACAGTGGCCAGAGGATTGGAGAAGATCAGTCTACATCCCAATCCCAAAGAAGGGCAGTGCCAAAGAATGCTTCAACTACCGCACAATTGCACTAATTTCACACGCTAGCAAGGTTATGCTTAAAATTCTACAAGGAAGACTCAAGCAGTATGTGGACCGAGAACTCCCAGAAGTTCAAGCTGGATTTCGTAGAGGCAGAGGAACCAGAGACCAAATTGCAAACATGTGCTGGATTATGGAGAAAGCTAGAGTGTTCCAGAAAGACATCTACTTCTGCTTCATTGACTATGCAAAAGCCTTTGACTGTGTCGACCACAGCAAACTATGGCAAGTTCTTAAAGAAATGGGAGTGCCTGATCACCTCATCTGTCTCCTGAGAAATCTCTATGTGGGACAAGAAGCTACAGTTAGAACTGGATATGGAACAACTGATTGGTTCAAAATTGGGAAAGGAGTACGACAAAGCTGTATATTGTCTCCCTGCTTATTTAACTTATATGCAAAATTCATCATGCGAAAGGCTGGGCTGGATGAATCCGAAGCCGGAATTAAGATTGCCAGAAGAAATAGCAACAACCTCAGATATGCAGATATGGCAGAAAGTGAGGAGGAATTAAAGAACCTTTTATTGAGGGTGAAAGAGGAGAGCGCAAAATATGGTCTGAAGCTCAACATCAAAAAAACGAATATCATGGCCACTGTTCCCTTCACCTCCTGGTAAATAGAAGGGGAAGAAATGGAGGCAGTAAGAGATTTTTACTTTCTTGGGCTCCATGATCACTGCAGATGGTGACAGCAGTCACAAAATTAAGAGATGCCTGCTTCTTGGGAGAAAAGCAATGACAAACCTAGACAGCATCTTGAAAAGTAGAGACATCACCTTGCCAACAAAGGTCCGTATAGTAAAAGCTATGGTTTTCCCAGTAGTGATGTATGGAAATGAGAGCTGGACCATAAAGAAGGCTGATCGCTGAAGAATTGATACTTTTGGACTATGGTGCTGCAGGAGACTCTTGAGAGTCCCATGGACTGCAAGAAGATCAAACCTCTCCATTCTGAAGG
Organism: Podarcis gaigeae; assembly: GCF_964106915.1. NCBI lineage: Eukaryota > Metazoa > Chordata > Lepidosauria > Squamata > Lacertidae > Podarcis > Podarcis gaigeae. The sequence goes on from NC_139689.1 coordinate 56,289,132, forward strand.
AAATCAACCTTGAGTGCTCACTGGAAGGACAGATTGTGAAGCTGAGGTTCCAATACTTTGGCCACCTCATGAGAAGAGAAGACTCCCTGGAAAAGACCCTGATGCTGGGAAAGATGGAGGGCACAAAGAGAAGAGGACGACAGAGGACAAGATGGTGGGACAGTGTTTTTGAAGCTACAAACATGAGTCTGACCAAACTTCGGGAGGCAGTGGAAGACAGGAGTGCCTGGTGTGCTCTGGTCCATGGGATCACGAAGAGTCGGACACGACTAAACGACTAAACAACAACAACAACAGGCCAAGTTTCAGCCCATAAAGGTGGTTATGTGAAAGAACTGAATTGGGGTGGATTGCAGTATAGAAAGGATCCCAGTAAATGAAAGATAAAGCAGAGTTTTATGGTGACTGTGTCAACACAAGCATCATCTCCTGATGATTCTGCCCTAGGAAACTATCTTGATAAGATCCAGAGGGGGAAATCACACTATTCCCCCAACAAATATTTGTATTTCGTAGCAAATAAAGCCAAGTCTGTCCATAAATCCATCAGCAAATGCCAAATATATTTTAAGGTTGTGTCGGCTTTATGGGATGTAACATAAGCAGTTAAGTACATCACTTCCTGTTTGCCTAGAGTGGACACAGACAGGGGGGTGTTGATCCAGCCAGCTGAACTTCCTGTTCCACCTGGTCTGGAGCATCCTCCCCTTGCATGTGACCAGGTAGGTGGGTGTGACCCTTGCAGACCCTACAAAAGGTCCAGTCATGCAGTCATCTTTCTCTTTTTGACTCTCTTCTTATGCCATTTCTTCTCTTGGACTGCATTGCTGGCTCTCTGCCAGCGGCACATGGGACCATCCTTACAAGGATGTAAGCCACACTGTAAAGCCTGCCTTCAGGGATCCAACTGTGAACTGAATGTGGGTAAACTTCTTGTTACTTTTAAAAGAAGCTTCTTGTGTCTTTATTCTTTTTAGAAGGGATAAAAGGGGTCTTACCAGGAACAAAATCCAATCTGAACAAAGCCAGATTGGATTGCTTAAATATAGAGATTCAAACAAATCTACCAAGTAGCTTCCTACTATATATTGGGGAATGAACTCTGCTGTATGACTCACTAGCATGAGTTAGGAAGGGTAATATTTAATCAGTATATCCTCTCCTAGTATGTACAATATTCCTACAGGCTTATTTCTTCTTTGACACTTCACAAAACTAATAGTATGTGCTTTGTGTTTTCAGGCTGTGGTTATTTTTAAAAAGTGGTTGCATACTGATGGTGTCTTATGGATTAGGTTGTCCTGCTTTTGTGACTTGCAAGGGAGATCCACCTCCACCCATTGAATGTGTGAGTCAGCCGGCTGGAGAACGCTAACAGTATTTGCTGACTTAGAAAAGGAACTCTTTCTGAGGCTGTTCAATGTCTCCTAAAGACAAGAACTCTGGGGGAAATTATGTGAAACAGGGTTGCCTCCAGAAACAATTGTTGCAAGGGGAGTAAATGTATTCCTACAATAAATGGAGTCAGTGTAGCTCCTTGTTGGAGTTTTGTGAGGGGTTTTGTAAGTCACAGTAAGACACAGGTGCACAGCCCATAGTCCACCTCGCCACATTTAGCATAACCCAGTTTATTCATTTAGTAGGATGCTGGGCCTTGGGAAGGATGAGAAGTGGGATACTTAGGTCTCTGGGATGTGAGCCTGAGGCAGTTGGGCAGGCTGTGGAGCAAAAGTGTGTTTGTGTGCAGGTGGGGTCTCTTTGCTGCTACATAAAAGCAGAGTACTGGGGACTTTCCATGAGCAGGATTTCCATCAAGGTATTGTCACTGGGCTTACAGTACTGGTAAAATATATTTTCCCAGTGGTAGAAATTCCACTTAGAACAGGCCTCATCAGGCTCAGGGTCTGGCCACAGAGGCTTTCCTCACAAAAATGTGGTGGTAAAGAATATATTGAGAAGTCCCTCCTCTCCTGTGTGTGAGAGTTTAAAATAGTTGTGGAACTGATTTTAAAAGCTAATTTTAAGGTATGTGTTATTTTTCATCTATATGATGGAGACCTGTTCTACCAGTATGCTTTTGGGTAACTGGTTAGCCAAACAGTTTGACAGAAGGCAAAAGTTCTTGGGTAAACCCTTTTGCAGTGTTTCCCAAGGGGATTAAGCCAGTGGCTTTCTAATTCTCTCAGATGCACATATGTTTGCTTTAGATCTACATTCCTTGCCACTGGGCTTTATCTGGGCCTGTTGGGAATTTTCTTCCGTAGAAATAAATTTACCGCATTGCTGCCTTTATTGTAGAGTATCCAAACATCACTCTATGCAAAAATTTCCTTGTGCAAATGGTCTTGTGTGGGAATGTTTTGTGCTTCAGGTTTGGCAGCTTCCTTGCCTAAGTATGTATCCACCCAAAATAAGTTTTCTGTGCCCGATACCGGGCCAACAATGATTGGTGGGCCAGCACTGGCATCTGCAGGGGGAAAACAATGCAGATGAAATTTTATTTATTTATTTTGTTAAATTTATGCACAGCTTGATTGTAAAAAAACCTTAAAGCATTTCACAAAATGAAGAAAATCAATAAAAGTATTAGTAAAAACAACTATTTAAACTATTCAATTGGCAGTATACTAAAGACAGGGATGCGGGTGGCACTGTGGGTTAAACCACAGAGCCTAGGACTTGCTGATCTGAAGGTCGGCGGTTCGAATCCCCGCAACGGGGTGAGCTCCCGTTGCTCGGTCCCTGCTCCTGCCAACCTAGCAGTTCGGAAGCACGTCAAAGTGCAAGTAGATAAATTACTTTCCAGCGGGAAGGTAAACGGCATTTCCGTGCGCTGCTCTGGTTCGCCAGAAGCAGCTTGGTCATGCTGGCCACATGACCCGGAAGCTGTATGCTGGCTCCCTCAGCCAATAAAGCGAAATGAGTGCCGCAACCCCAGAGTCGGTCATGACTGGACCTAATGGTCAGGGGTCCCTTTACTTTATACTAAAGACAGATTAAACCACACATCACATTCCACATAACTGGGTAGACTTGTTTAAACAAAAATATTTTTAACAGGTGCTGAAAAGAGTACAGTTCTGCATCAATTACAGATAGGTAGCCGTGTTGGTCTGCCATAGTCAAAACAAAAAAAAAATTCCTTCCAGTAGCACCTTAAAGACCAACTAAGTTAGTTCTTGGTATGAGCTTTCGTGTGCATGCATGGTATCTGAAGAAGTGTGCGTGCACACGAAATGGTATCTGAAGAAGTGTGCATGCACACGAAAGCTCATACCAAGAACTAACTTAGTTGGTCTTTAAGGTGCTACTGGAAGGAATCTTTTTTGTTTTGAGTTCTGCATCAAGTGCAAGCTTCTAGATCAAGAGCTCATTGCAGTAATCCAGCCTTGAAGTAACCAACACATTAACTACTGCAACAAGGCTTTCCTGTTCCAGGAATGGCCATAGCTGCCAAAGCAGCTGCAGTTGGTCAAAGGCACTTTGAGTCACTGTGGCTGCATGAGCCTCCAGGGACAGAGCACCTCCAAGCTGCAAACCTGCTTCTTCAAGGGAAGGGCAACCCCATCCCAGGGAGGCACCTGGCCAATTTCCTGGACATGGGAGCTACTGACCCACAGTCCCTCTGTCTTGCCAGGATCCAAGCTCAGTCCAACCTCAGGATCCATCCTCATCCTTCTCAGCGCTGCATCCCAGCAGTGGCCCAGGGGCATTGCAGCCTCTCCCGATTCAGATGTCATGGAGAAATAGAGCTGAGCGTCACTGGCATACTGAGGAGGTTTGTATGGGTATAAAGTAGAGGAATTGCCAGACTTCCTAGACAGTCTTTCTAACCTAACCTGTGCTGATCTCTCCTGAATTGCTAGGCTGCTGTTCTTAGGGCCCCTATCTAGCTTCCTGTTCCCCCCTGCCCCATGGCAGGGTGGGCAAAATATTAGGGTTCTGTATCCAATACCCTGAGGGTTTAGTCTGGACAGTCAATAAAATCCTGACATTTACTGAAGCATTGCAAGACTGGTGCAACACCTCAACCAGCAAGGAGTTTGGGGTGGCACACCAAATATGAAAACTGCATCATCCATACACTTCCAAGCAAAGGGGCAGTTATGTCCATCTTTGGCAATACTTCCTTCTACAAGCTTATGCTGGTTTAATCATGAGGCAGAACAACTTTCTTCTAACTTCCTTACCTCTTCTGCAGAGACTGAAATAGCAGGCACATCTCCTTTGCATGTCCATCTTAGTTAAATAGGATTAGGGCCTCTTTCCTGTGTCTTATAATGAACAAGCTTTTCTTCCCTTCCCCTACACTTACAAGGAGGGCTTCTTACACGCTTTAAGTCAAGGGTCAGCAACCTTTTTCAGCTGCGGGCCAATCCACCATCCTTCAGACCATGTGGTGGGCCGGACTATATATTTGAGGGGGGATGAATGAATTCCTATGCCCCACAAATACCCCAGAGGTGCATTTTAAATAAAAGAACACATTCTACTCATGTAAAATCACACTGATTCCCAGACCGTCCGCGGGCTGGATTGAGAAGGCGATTGGGCTGCATTCGGCCCCGGGGCCTTAGGTTGGTGACCCCTGCTTTAAGTGCTCCGGTCAGTGCTCTGGCTGCACCCGGGAATTCCCAGGGAGGAACTCTGGGAGGGGCCTTTAAGCTCCTGATGGTTCCTTAGTAGCTGTGCCCTTAACTGCCTCACACCTGTTGACATGTATTGTGGCCAGCTGTTGGGCAGCTGTGGGTGGTGTGGCTCTAATCAGGACCAGATAGGGCTGGCGGGCTGGCTGTTCCCCACCTCTGTGTTAGACATAAGATTTTTCTACCTTGCATTGCACAGAGCAGTCTTTGCCAACCTGGTGCCCTCCATATCTTTTGGACTAAAATGTAGCATTTCTTCCTTCAGCTCCAGCATCATATGGCTGTACTATCCATGTGGGGCTGCCTTTGGAAAGTGCTCAGAAACGTCAGCTGGTTCAAAGACCTGCAGCCAGATTGTGGACTGGGGCTGGTTATAGGGAGCAGACGACTCCCTTGCTAGAACAGCTCCACTGGCTACTGGTCTGTTTCCTGGCACAGTTCCAAGTCCTGGTTATGACCTGTAGATCCCTATATGGCTTAGGCCTAGTCCATCTGAAATACCATATTCCTCCGTATGAACCTGCCTGGGCTCTGAGATCTTTGGGAGAGGGCCTTCTTGGTGGTAGCTGCTCCCATACAATTTTGGAACTCCCTCCCTAGAGGAATTAGACTGGCTCCTTCCTTGCTGTCCTGCTGGCAAATGAAGACCTTCGCATTCCAACATGGTTTTGGGAATTGACTGCTTTTAAGGAAAGGGTTGGTGCCATTCTGTTTTTGGTTTTTGTATGTTTGTATGTTTTTAATAGATCTGGGAGAGTGTGTGTGTTTTAATTCTATTAATGTCTAATTGTTAAGGATTGTTCTTTCCCCATGTTTTTAGCGGTTCTAATTCTGTCTGTAATCTGCCTTGAGTTCCTGTCCGGAAGAAAGGTGGGCACAACTAAATATATAACAACAACAACGTTATCTGGGGCTGATGAGAGTTGCAGTCAGACTCTAGTCCTCCAGCTGTGCAAGGCCTGCTGGCCTAGAGACTCCTGGCTTGCCTCTTGTTTCTTGTGGGGTGAGAGAAAATCAGCTGCTGTGGCAAGGTGCCACAGCCCAAGCAGGTTTCCTGTCACTAGATTGTAATGCTCCTTTGTTTGAAACCATTGCTTGAGTCAGCAGGTTTCCTGTCACTAGATTGTAATGCTCCTTTGTTTGAAACCATTGCTTGAGTCAGCAGAAATGTTTGGAAAGCAATTTTGTGTAATTGTGCAAAAGGCTAAGTCAGTGCGTGTGATTTGAGTGGAACTTGATTGTGCCTGAGTAAAGTGGGCTTCTCATCCCAAGCAGTGGCGGAGCTCCATGCTCCAGCACCAGGGGGCGGAGAACAGGCGGGGACAGGGCTGGCACACCTCCTGTGTGTGTTTTAATTCTATTAATGTCTAATTGCTAAGGATTGTTCTTTCCCCATGTTTTTAGCGGTTCTAATTCTGTCTGTAATCTGCCTTGAGTTCCTGTCAGGAAGAAAGGTGGGCACAAATAAATATATAATAACAACAACAACAACGTTATCTGGTTTGAGTGCGTGTGGTTTGAGTGGAACTTGATTGTGCCTGAGTAAAGTGGGCTTCTCATCCCAAGCAGTGGCAGAGCTTCATGCTCCGGCACCAGGGGGCGGAGAGCCCGGCGGGGGCAGGACTGGCACGCCTCCTCCGGGGGCATGGCACCCAGCACGGGCGGGGGGGGGCAGCCGCGATGGCACCCTACCGGGATCACGCTGCTGGGGGCAGTGCACTCCCCCCGCACTCCTCTTCCTCCACCAGTGATCACAAGGCTAATATTGAGTGCTCCTTCTTTCCTACTTGCTCCCAGTTTTAATTGATCATGAAATTATTTTTATCAAGTCAAATTCTGCATGATGGACATGTGAGACAGCCCGTATATCATGCACTTTTGCAAGTAAGGAAAATGTTTACGAAGGTAGAAAATGTATTGTTGTGCTGGTGTTAAGTGTGGACCCTTTAAAAGATCGTCTGGTCAAAGTTCAGCAGCAGGTTCCTTGGTAAATGGTTCTAGCCATTTAGCACCAACTGAAAACAGTGTTATATCATGCAAACCTATATCTTTCTGCATTTCCAAATTCCTGTTCAGACCTCAGTTTATCCCAGTACACTGAGGTAGATAAGGACTTGCATGTGGGATTCCTTTATATGGGATTCCGTTTCCTATTACATTACATTCCTATTACATTGACAACACTCTTCTGTCTTTACTAGGGTTTCTGCTCTTCAAAGAGTTATGCCAAATGAACATGGAGGAAGGGGTTCCTCAGCTGAAGTTCTATGAAGAGGTAAGAGATCTGTCCTCTATGCGATTCAAATCTGGTGAATCGTGTCTGGATCTTTCTTCAACATGGTAAAGGAATCTCTTCCCCCACCCCACCCTTCTTCTTTTTTTAAAGAGCTAGGTTCAGGGAAAATTTTTGACACTACATGGATGGTGATAAAACAGCTCTTTTGCAAACTTCCCTTTTTGAGTTCAGAACCATTCAGCCCCTCCCTCTCCATTCTTAAATGTCCAAGAAAGGATCTCCCTCTTTCCCTTGGACTTTTCAGTGTTTCTCTACAACCACAATAAATTCTAGGAAGAAAAGGCAAAGGAATTGAGTTTGTTTTTGGTTCTGGTGTATTTGTTGTGCAATAGGGAATAAATAAGAAAATATGAAAAGATACTCTGTTATAAGAACATACGAAATAGGCTTATATTGGGATCTGGATATTGCCTCCTCTCCTCTTCCCCAACCTGGTGTTCTCCAGATGTTGCTGGACTGCAACTCCCATCAGCCCCAGCAGCATGGCTGGTGGTGAGGGTTTCTTCCTTCCTTCCAAAGGTAAACAACAGCAGCCTTTTGGGCAAAATAGCAAGCTAATAGAAGTCATAAATAAATATATAAGGTGGTGGTTGCCACCTTCAGTTTTTAAAAAATAAGTATTAGAATCTTTTTTTTAAAAAAACAAACCCTGGCTGATTAATCACATGTCCTTCATGGAATTATGCTACATTTGATCCCTTTCTTATTCTCAACGAGAGCAGAAGAAATCCAGGCACATCAACGCATCCTTAAATGCAGAAATAGAATCTCACCTGTTGCTGTGGGAGTCACGATTAAGGATTTATTGGGAATGATTCGGCCATAGCTGTCAAATGGGTGTTTATTAGAGGGGGGTAATATACCGTATTTTTCCTTCTATAACACGCAGATTTTTTCTCCTAAAAAGGAAGGGGAAATGTCTGTGCGTGTTATAGAGCGAATGTGTGGTCCTTGGAGCCAAATGGTGCGAGGGGAGGCAAAAAAAAGCAGGCAAAAATCAAATCGCGAGTCTCCTAGAAGGGAAACTTGAAAAGAGGAAGCGGCTGCTTTCCTGCATTCTGCCTCAGGGTCTTACTGCCCACCCTCCTCTGTTTCCTTGCTGTGTTTGCTCAAACGGAACAAAGAGCAGGGAAAGCCCCTCCCCTCCAGGCAAGCAGAGTGAAAACATGCGGGGGGGGGGGGGAGAGAGAGAGCCGCGCGCGAGCTGGCTGGCTTGGGTGGGTAGGTGAGGGAAAACTTTTGCCTTCCTTTCCTCCCTCCCCATTATACCCCTCTCCTGCATTCTTAGCCAGCTGCTTCTCTGCACACCCCTCTCGTGCTCCTTGTCTGTTCTGTGTTTTTCCTTCCCTCCCCACTTAAAATGTGGTTAAAAAACATGGATCCACATGGATCCTCAGTATCTTTGCATTGGGTCAGCCCAAATTCACCATCAGATCACATAGCATGTCCATGGCTACAGCCTGCCCCCCAAAAACCACGCACCCACTGTTGCCTGGGGCTGCAATGGTGCAAAAACGTGGTTAAAAAGCATGGATCCACATGGATCCTCAAGATTTTTGCATTGGGTCACCCCAAATTCACCATCAGATCACATAGCATGTCCATGGCTACAGCCTGCCCCCCAAAAATCATGCACCCACTGTTGCCTGGGGCTGCAATGGTGCAAAAACGTGGTTACAAAACATGGATCCACATGGATCCTCAGGATCTTTGCATTGGGTCAGCCCAAATTCACCATCAGAGCACATAGCATGTCCATGGCTACATCCTGCCCCCCAAAAATCACGCACCCAGTGTTGCCTGGGGCTGCAATGGTGCAAAAACGTGGTTACAAAGCATGGATCCACAGGGATTCTCAGGATTTTTGCATTGGGTCACCCCAAATTCACCATCAGATCACATGTCTGTGGCCACAGCATGAAGCACAAAAATGATACATCCACTGTTTCATTCAGAATGGTTTTTTCCTTGTTTTCCTCCTCTAAAAACGATGTGTGTTTTATGGTCAGGTGCGTGTTATAGAGCAAAAAATATGGTATGTGTATGTAGAGAAACCTTTGCCAACGTAGTCCCTTCCAGATGATGTGGACTACAACTCCTAGCAGCCAGCGCTGTCATGCTTGACTGGAGCTGATGGGGGTTGCGTAGTCCAAAACATCTGGAGGGTGTCCTGTTGGTGAGGGCTGATTCAAGCTGACAGTCTTCACACTGGGAAGTCAGCTGATTCTGTCCAGGCTGGAACTGCAGGCCAGAGTGTTTCTTCCTCCCCTTTCTTCCATGGTAGGGCTGTAGCCCAGGGGACAGAGCCGCCGCCTTGTTGCAGGTTCAGTCCCTGGCAGCATCTCCAGGTACGACTGGGAAAGTCCCCTGCTATTGCTGCCAGTCAGTAGACAGCATTGAGCAAGATGGATAGACCAAGGGTCTGACTCAGTACACGATAGCTTTTAGAGACATTGCAGCAAAGGAGACGAACAGAGCTGTTGAGAGTGGCTGCTGAAAGTCCTGGTTTGGGGCCCCTGGTTTGGGACCCCTCACCCAGTGACTTACATTTATTTATTTCATAAAATTTGTATGTCATTTAATTAGATTACTGCAATGCATTATACATAGGGCTGCCTCGGAAACTTCATCTGGTGCAGAATTCAGCCAGGTTGCTCACCAGAGCAAGACAGTTTGAGCATATTACACCAATCCTGGTCTGACTGCACTGGTTACCAGTTAGTTTCTGGGCCCAATTCAAAGTGCTGATTTTAACCTATAAAGGCTTAAACGACTCAGGACCACAATACCTCAAGGACTGCCTCTTCCCATATGAACCCACTCGAACCCTGAGATCAGCTTCTGAGGCCCTCCTTCATGTGCCCCCTCCTCAAGAGGTTCAGAGGGTGGCAACATAAGAATGGGCCTTCTCTGCAGTGGCTCCCTGTCTGTGGAAAGCTCTCCCCAGGGAAGTTCGCTCAGCACCTTCATTATACACCTTTAGGCACCAGGCAGAAACATTCCTTTTTAACTAGGCCTTTGGTTGATCCGATTTACATCCTATGACCTTTTGGGGGGGGGAGATTGGGTTGTTTTTATTATGTATTTTGTGGTTTTATATCTTGATTTTATTCTGTGCACTGAGAGCCCCAGGTATAGGGTGGTATAATAATAATAATAATACATTTAAAACTCTCAAAACTCTCAAAGCAGGTTACAAAAAGAATAAACAATAAAATTATTAGTAAGAACAATTTAAAAAAAAATTAAAATTAAAACCAGCAATAAACTAAAAACATATCTGCACCCTCTATATCTGGACAGGCTTGTGTAAACAAACATTTTTTATTGTTGTTGTTGTTTAGTTGTTTAGTCGTGTCCAACTCTTCGTGACCCCATGGAGCAGAGCACACCAGGCCCTCCTGTCTCCCACTGCCTCCCGCAGTTTGGTCAGACTCATGTTCGTAGCTTCGAGAACACTATCCGACCATCTCGTCCTCTGTCGTCCCCTTCTCCTTGTGCCCTCCATCTTTCCCAGCATCAGGGTCTTTTCCAGGGAGTCTTCTCTTCTCATGAGGTGGCCAAAGTATTGGAACCTCAGCTTCACAACCTGTCCTTCCAGTGAGCACTCAGGGCTGATTTCCTTAAGAATGGATACATTTGATCTTCATGCAGTCCATGGGACTCTCCAGACTCTCCTGCAGCACCATAATTCAAAAGCATCAATTCTTTGGCGTTCAGCCTTCTTTATGGTGGGGGACGCAGGTGGCGCTGTGGGTTAAAGCCTCAGCGCCTAGGACTTGCCGAACGAAAGGTCGGCCGGCGGTTCGAATCCCTGCGGCGGGGTGCGCTCCCGCTGCTCGGTCCCAGCGCCTGCCAACCTAGCAGTTCGAAAGCACCTCCGGGTGCAAGTAGATAAATAGGGACCGCTTACCAGCGGGAAGGTAAACGGCGTTTCCGTGTGCGGCTCTGGCTCGCCAGAGCAGCGATGTCACGCTGGCCACGTGACCCGGAAGTGTCTCCGGACAGCGCTGGCCCCTGGCCTCTTGAGTGAGATGGGCGCACAACCCCAGAGTCTGGCAAGACTGGCCCGTACGGGCAGGGGTACCTTTACCTTTACCTTCTTTATGGTCCAGTTTTCACTTCCATACATCACTACTGGGAAAACCATAGCTTTTACTATACGGAACTTTGTTGGCAAGGTGATGTCTCAGAGTGATAGGTTTATTTCATCTTGCTCAATATGGAAATGCGACAGGCTTACACAGCCATGTGGGAGGCTAACCAAGGAGCAGTGTATCATGCAGAGATCCATCAAAAGCCCTCCTCTGGAGGCAGGCCTGGGAGCCTGGCATGATTGAATGCCCTGCTCTGTGTAGAGATGCAACAGAACTGCCGGCCTTCAGGTGGAGTGGGAGGAGATGGGGCCAAGCACTGCCCACACAAGGGATGCAGCAGACTGCCCTCCTTGGTTGAAGGAGCATTGGGGGCTCACAGAAGCCGCTCATTTAATTTCTGGTGGCACACAGATTGGGAATTGCCTTCATGCCCTGTTGGTAGGCTTCCCAGAGGCAGTGGCTCCTGGAGACAGGATGCTGGGCTGGGTGGACCCATGGCTCCTCTGAGGCTCTTGGCCCTTATGCTGAGGATCACACCAAGGGGCTCTGGTGCCAACACATCCTGAATATGGGGCAACCACAATCAACCAGCATCTACACGCAACCCAGAGCTGCCTGTTAATGAGGCTTAAGCAGCTGTTCCATTCCCCCGCAAATCCTTTCCTGGTGACAATGCCGCTGCAGGCCTGATGTAAATGCAGAAGTCTCTTTTCCATGGAAACTGATTAGAGGAATTAACGGATGGAGCTGAGTCAGTTAGGGTAAGAGGCTTGATTGCAGCTTGTGAACCCCTGGCCTGCTTTCCAGCACCAGGAAGGCTGCTCTGGCCTTTCCCAAAATAGCCCAGGGTCTGAGAGGCAGGGAAGGAAGAGAGCGCCTGATGCTGGCCGTAGCAGCCCTGCTTGGACTGTGTACTGGTCACCTGGGGAGAGAAATCTTAGGAGAGCTCCCCTTTTCTGGAAGAGCATTGTAAAAAGGGGAGAGTGGCATGCATTTGCCAATGTAGCTAAAATGTGGCACTAATCTGCTTTGAAAGACAAGGTTTCTCAAGCTGTGATACCTGCATTGGGCTAGATGACCCTTTGGGTTCATTCCAACTATGATTTTATGATCAAGCTCTTTGCCGCTCTATCAGCCGCACAAAGAATGGTTTTCGCTGCCTCCAGATGTAGGCAAAGTGGCCTGGAGTGTTGAGCTTAGGACATTGCCTTACACTGAGTTGTTCCATCTCTACACTGACCGGCAGCAGCTCTCCAGCATTGCAGGCAGGAGTGTCATAGAATCATAGAATCATAGAGTTGGAAGAGACCACAAGGGCCATCAAGTCCAACCCCCTGCCAAGCAGGAAACACCATCAGAGCACTCCTGACATATGGTTGTCAAGCCTCTGCTTAAAGACCTCCAAAGAAGGAGACTCCACCACACTCCTTGGCAGCAAATTCCACTGTCGAACAGCTCTTACTGTCAGGAAATGTTTAGGTGGAATCTTCTTTCTTGTAGTTTGGATCCATTGCTCCGTGTCCGCTTCTCTGGAGCAGCAGAAAACAACCTTTCTCCCTCCTCTATGTGACATCCTTTTATATATTTGAACATGGCTACCATATCACCCCTGAACCTCCTCTTCTCCAGGGTAAATATACCCAGCTCCCTTAGCTGTTCCTCATTAGGCATCGTTTCCAGGTCTTTGACCATTTTGGTTGCCCTCCTCTGGACACGTTCCAGTTTGTCAGTGTCCTTCTTGAACTGTGGTGCCCAGAACTGGACACAGTACTCCAGGTGAGGTCTGACCAGAGCAGAATACAGTGGCACTATTACTTCCTGTCAGGACTGCCGCTAGGTCCCAGCTCACAGAGGACCAATGCCCAGTGGATGTTATATACAAAAGTCTTTATTAAAGTTTAGTTTCCATTTCCAAGCTCTGGGCGCGCAGACCCACGTCTTGACGCTAGACCGGCTAAGTCCCCTCTGACTCACTTCTCCACCCACACCAGTTTAAGATTCTAGCCCGGCTCCATCTCTTGCGCTGCTCTTTCCTGCGCTGGGTCCTTCTGCCCTCTGGGGTTCCCTCCTTCCTGGACTCCTCTGACGCTGAGCCTCCTGAGTCTTGCCCCTCCCTCCGGCGGGCTTTAGGACCTGGCTCCCTTCCCGGGCTCCCCGCTGTGCCGCCCTCCTGTACATTTGAACTTGGCGCGCGCGCCCAGCCGGTGACTTTCCTTCTGACCGTTTCCCCGCTTCCTGATGTGGGTGTTGCCAAACCTCTCCTCCCTCTGGTGGTGAGGACACTGGTCCCGACTCCTGGGACTCCCCCTCCCCACTGCGCTCTGGTGGAGACGCTGGTCCTGATCTCCAGCTGCTGCTCAGGGATTCCTCGCTGGCCCCTTCCTCCTGGGGCTTCCCCCCTGGACCCCCCTTCGCTCTGGCCACCGGCGCTCCCTTCTGTGAGTCCTCCGATTCGCTAGAGAGGCTTGTGGAATAACTCTGGCCACTGTCACTGCCTGCGCCTCCCTCGTACTCCTCCTCCTCACTCTCCATTTGCTCCCCCTCCTGTGTCTCTCCTTCTGAACCCCTGACATCCATCCCCCCCTCGAAGCCCCCCTTCCCCCCTCCCCCTCTTCAGGTGCGGGTTCCGGGTGCTCTAGAGTTGTCGGGGTGAGTTCAGGATACAGTTCGTCCCCCGAGGCGTGCAGCCATCGTGAGAAGTCCGGAAAGTCCTCCATGGGCTCGTCGACTGCGATTCCCTCCGCTTCCATCTCCTGGGCGGTGTGTTCGAAATCTGAGGCCGCCCCCAAATCACTCACAACCCCTTCTCCCCCTGTCGCCTGAGGTGCCGCCACTTCGCAGGGTCCCTCCGGCACGTCTCTGCGCCATCCCACTTCGGGTTGGTCCTCCCACCAATAAGATCCCCCCGTGCCAAAACCTGAGAGCGATCCCTCTGGGGAGCTGCCTCCCGGAGCCGAGTCCTCCGCTGACGAGAAACCCCGGAAAGTGCTGGCCGAGAGTGTGGGTGTGAACAGACAATCATCGAAAAAGCCCGCCGGCATAGGCTTGTGCGGGAAAAGTGTATGGAATTCTTCCTTGAGCAACTGCTCCTCCAATGCGTAATCCGGCACCCACCTGTTGGTGCTGGCCGGGGTGTCCTCTGTGGCGAGAAGATATTCAATCCCGTCCTCCCCCCACCTTGAGTCTAAAATCTCAGTGGCTTCGTCGAGTGGCCCCCTCCTCGGCGACCCCCCCCTTTTTGGGCGCTTCCCTGAGCGGGTCTGGCGCTGTCCCTGGTGCCTGAAACCTGTGGGGCTCTTTGTAGGGTGTGAGCACTGATCTATGAAAGACCGGGTGCATTCTGGACCCCTCCGGGAGTGTTAACCGGAAGGCCACTGGGTTGATCTGCGCCTCTACTTGGTAAGGCCCTAGCTGCTTGTGCCCGAGCTTCTTCTTGGCCAACGATCTGGCCGGAACTGCCTGGGCCAGAACCAGACCCAGTCTCCTACCCAGATGTCTTCCCCAACCCTCCTGTGTCGGTCTGCCTGCACTTTGTAAGCCTGTTTCGCCATCTCTAACTGCCTCCTGAGCTGCTCGTGGATCTCCTGCAACTCCGCTGCCACGGCCTCTGCTCCCTGCGGCTCCCCCTCCCTCACTTTCTCTAAACCCGGGAAGGTTCTGGGATGCCGCCCATTGTTGGCGAAAAACGGTGTCACCCCCATGGACACGTGTTTCGTGTTGTTGTAGGCAAACTCGGCTGGCGGTAGGTAGTCCACCCAGGTCGAGGGCTGCTGGTTCGCGTAGCATCTCAGGTACTGCTGCATGATGGCGTTGACTCTCTCCGCCTGTCCGTTAGTCTGCGGGTGTCGCGCCGACGCCAGGCTGACCTTGACGTTCAGGAAACCCATCAGCTTTTGCCAGAAGTTGGATATGAACTGGCGCCCCCTGTCGGACAGGATGGACCGTGGTAGGCCGTGCACCTTGAACACGTGGTCTATAAACAGCTTGGCGGTCTGCTCGGCTGTGGCCACCTTCGCGCAAGGAATGAAGTGGGCCATCTTGGTGAACAAGTCTACTACCACGAGTACTGCCGTCTTGCCTCTCGAGCTGGGCAGATCTGTGACAAAGTCCAGGGCCACCCTCTCCCATGGCTCGAACGGTGTCTGTAGCGGTTCCAACAGGCCCGCCGGCGGCTGGTGTACTGGTTTGGCCCTTTGGCAGGTGTCGCACCTCCTGACGTATTCCGCGACATCCCCCCTCATCTTGGGCCACCAAAAGTCTCTGGCTACTAGGTCCACCGTCTTCTCCTTGCCGAAGTGTCCCGCGCTGGGCGCGTCGTGCAGCTGTTGCAGGACCCTCGCGCGGAGGTTGTCTCCCGGCACGTAGAGGGCTCCTTTGCGGATGAGCAGGCCGTCGCGTATTTGGAAGTCGTCGTCCCTCGCCGTGCCGCTACGCACCTCCTCCATCTTGGCTCGCGCGAAGGAGTCCGTCTGCAGCGCGCGACGCACCGCGTCCAGGTCCACCGTGGCTGACGCGCATGCCCACGCCTTTGGTGCGAAAATATGCTTGGCCGCCGCCGGCGCCTCTTCTTCGAGATACTGCGGTTTCCTGGACAGCGCGTCCGCCATGATGTTGTTGTTTCCAGGCATGTATTCTATTCTGAAGTCAAAATCTGCAAAGAACTCCGCCCAGCGGATGTGTCTCTGGTTCAGGAACCTCGCCGTGCGCCAGTACTCCAAGTTCTTATGGTCCGTACGGACCTGCACCGTGTGTTTGGCCCCGACGAGGAAATGCCGCCACGCCTTGAAGGCTGCATGTATGGCCAGTAACTCCCTGTCCCAGATAGTGTAGTTCTGTTCCGACTTGCTGAGTTTCCTGGAGTAGAAAGCGCACGGCCTCCAGTCCCCCTGGTGGTCTTGCTGCAACAGGACGGCCCCCACGGCCCTGTCTGACGCGTCCGTCTCCACTCTCATGGGCCTGCTGGGGTTCACGTGTAGCAGGTGTTCCTCGGACGCGAAGAGGTGCTTGAGCTTCCGAAAGGACTGCTCTGCCTGCTCCGTCCAGATGAACTTCTTCTTCTTGGAACTGAGGGTGTCAGTGATGGCCGCTGTCTGCATGGCGAAACCTTTGATGAACTTGCGATAAAAGTTGGCAAAGCCGACAAACCTCTGGACTTCCTTTCGATTGCGTGGGCTCTTCCAGTCCAGCACTGCCCGTACCTTGGTACTGTCCATGGCGAGTCCCTTGTCGGACAGTTTGTAGCCCAGGAAGTCCACCTCCGTCTTGTCGAACTGGCACTTCTCCAGCTTGGCGTAAAGCCGGTGCTCCCGCAGCCGCTGCAGTACTTCCCTGACATCCCTCTCGTGAGCCTCCGGCGACTCCGAGAAGATGAGGATGTCGTCCAGGAAGCAGACGCACTTCTTGTAGAGAAGACCCGCCAAGACATGATGCATGAATGCTTGAAAACAGTGGGAGCCATTTTGTAATCCAAAAGGCATAACTCTATATTCATAGGTGCCCAGCGGCGTAAACATGGCCGTCTTCCACTCGTCACCCTCCCTCACTCGTATGAGATTGTACGCTCCGCGTAGATCCAACTTGGTAAAGATGCGCCCCTTCCGCACCGTCGCCAGCAGGTCATCGATCTTGGGCATGGGGAAGGCTGAGGGCTTGGTTTTCGCATTTAAGACGCGGTAATCAACTACAAGCCTCTTTTGGGGCGTGTCCCGCTTCTTTACAAAGAATACAGGACTGCCCCCCACCGCCTTGGACTCTCGGAGGAATCCCCGCTTCAAGTTGTGATCTATGAACTCCCTGAGCTCCTGCAATTCATCCTCAGACATGGAATACAGCTTCCCCGTCGGGAGCATCGCCCCCGGCAGGAGGTCAATCTTGCAGTCGTAGGGTCTGTGGGGAGGCAGCTTGTCCGCTTCCTTCTCGCAGAAGACCTCCAAAAACTCTTTGTACTTGTTGGGTACAGCTTGCAACATGCCCAAGTTCAGCTGTGGTCCATCCTCACGCCCCTCATCTTCCTGGTTAGCTAGGATGCAGTGTTCTGCGCAGTAGGAGGAGCAGAAGGTCAGTTGACGCTGGTACCATGCCAATGCCGGGCTGTGCCTATCCAGCCAACTCATGCCCAACACAATGGGCGTGTCTGACAGGCGGGTGACGTTGAAGCTGATGACTTCGCGGTGATTACCAATGCGCATCACCATTGGCGGCGTCTGCTGCAGCACTTGCCCTCCCAGTAGCTCCCTGCCGTCCACCGTGACGACGTTCAGAGGTACCGTCGCTGGCAGAAGGGCTATGCCATGTTGCTGGATGAAGTCCATGCCTATAAAATCTGCATTGCTCCCAGAGTCAATCGTAATGGGGATTTCCACAGTGAGCCCATTGGGAAGTTGAAGGGATGCGGTGAGCTGCACTACTGGTTTGGGTGGGAGGGGGTCTGTGGGCTGTAACCTTACTGGGGATTGCTTCACTGACTTGTCTGGCTGGCCCCCAGTGACTCCATTTCCAGCCAGACAGTGGAGTTTTCCTGCTGTGATTCACTCTGCTGAACTGCTTCTGTTACTGTCGCTGCGGCTGCAGTGTGCTTGTGAAACCGCTGGGGACACTCTTTCGCCATGTGCTGAGCACTGTCGCAGATGTAGCACTTCCTGGTCCCTCTAGGAGGCTTCATTTTGACTGCTCCCGGCGTTAGGGCTCCGGCTGTGGACTGAGCCTTAGCACCACCTATCTCCATCGGCTCCTCTCCTCCTCCCAACGGAGGCATGGATCGAGCGCGCGCCGCTTCCTTCGGAAAGGGGGGTGGTGCTTTCGTTGGCGTGCGGCCCCAATGCACTTCCTCTTTGTCCCAAGAGCGTCCTTCCAGCCTAACCCCAATGGTGAGTGCCCTCTCCACAATGTCCTTGGTGGTTTGGGGTCTCTCCCCCCTTGCAATTTCGTCTTTCACAGCTCCGTTCAGCCCCTCCCAGAACAGATCTCTGACGGCAGGCGATTCTCTCTCCCACCCCAATGCGTTCACCAATGCGAAAAAACGTGAATGATATTGCCTTACATTGGCTCTACCTTGTCTTAGTCCGTGAATCTGTTTCCTAGCGATATCCACATCAATCTCAGACAAAAAACACGCATCCATCACTTTAAGGAAGGCACCCGCATCTTGGAGGGCTGGATCCTTATCTCTCCAGAGATTGCGCAGCCACGTTTTCGCCTCTCCCCGTAAATGCGAAACAATAAATCCCACTCTTTCTTCCTCATTTTTAAAGTCCTTGTCAAGCAGCTGCAGTGCATATAGTACATCTGCTCTGAAGTTAGGATACTCCTGCAGGTCCCCATTGAAGTGAGACACAAGGCTCCCTCCTCTGTTCCCCAGCCCAATCCCTTCTGGTCTGGTGGCCGGTAGCCTCTGTGTAGTTAGCACTTCTAACCTGGTTCGCAGATCCTGGCAGGCAGCAGCTGCTTCCTGTTCCTTCTTTCTGGACGCCAAAATTTCTGCGTTCAGCTGTGTCACTGCGTTTTGCAGACTCGCTATCTTCTCTTCGGTAGTCATTTCCCTGGTTTTCGTGAGCTCGCGAAGCACCAATCTTCACCCCTCGCTGCTTTCCCACACTCCACGAGGTTTTAAAATTGGTGGAAAATGGTGAGAGGGGACTTACTGTCAGGACTGCCGCTAGGTCCCAGCTCACAGAGGACCAACGCCCAGTGGATGTTATATACAAAAGTCTTTATTAAAGTTTAGTTTCCATTTCCAAGCTCTGGGCGCGCAGACCCACGTCTTGACGCTAGACCGGCTAAGTCCCCTCTGACTCACTGCTCCACCCACACCAGTTTAAGATTCTAGCCCGGCTCCACCTCTTGCGCTGCTCTTTCCTGCGCTGGGTCCTTCTGCCCTCTGGGGTTCCCTCCTTCCTGGACTCCTCTGACGCTGAGCCTCCTGAGTCTTGCCCCTCCCTCCGGCGGGCTTTAGGACCTGGCTCCCTTCCCGGGCTCCCCGCTGTGCCGCCCTCCTGTACATTTGAACTTGGCGCGCGCGCCCAGCCGGTGACTTTCCTTCTGACCGTTTCCCCGCTTCCTGATGTGGGTGTTGCCAAACCTGACTCCTCTCCTCCCTCTGGTGGTGAGGACACTGGTCCTGACTCCTGGGACTCCCCCTCCCCACTGCGCTCTGGTGGAGACGCTGGTCCTGATCTCCAGCTGCTGCTCAGGGATTCCCCGCTGGCCCCTTCCTCCTGGGGCTTCCCCCCTGGACCCCCCTTCGCTCTGGCCACCGGCGCTCCCTTCTGTGAGTCCTCCGATTCGCTAGAGAGGCTTGTGGAATAACTCTGGCCACTGTCACTGCCTGCGCCCCCCTTGTACTCCTCCTCCTCACTCTCCATTTGCTCCCCCTCCTGTGTCTCTCCTTCTGAACCCCTGACACTTCCCTTGATCTATTTTTTTTAAAAATAATATTTATTGAAATTTCCAGAAAAATACAAACTATAAAAGAAAAAAAAAGAAAAAAGAAAAAGAAAGAAAAAGAAAACATTTGCATTTAGGCCTTACTTTCATTAACATCTTCCCAGGACTTCCCCACCCCACTCCCTCTTGTATTCCATTTCCATCAAATTAGTTCCACAAGTTCTTAACCCAAATTTTAAGCTTATTATCGTTATTATCATTGACCCAATGTTCAATTTAATTCATCTTATATAACCACTTTCCCTATATATTCCACCGTCCTTCCACTTAAAAATATTTTTTCCCCTAAGATCGACCCCTGTTCCCTTCCACGAATTCCCCTCTTTAACACACAGTACAGAATGAAATGACAAAGTAAAGAACAAAATATAATTTTACACCCTTTGGATTCCAAATTTCCCTCCCCCCTTTCCCGGTTTCGATCCCCAATGTCCATCAATCTATCTGTTGTCAGCCTGGAGACCCCACTTCCATGTCCAAATCTCGCTCAGCTCCACTTTGCCGTCTTTTTAGTAGTCTTTGCCATCTTTTTAGTACTTTATTTTCAAACACCCAGTCTTGGAAAAGCTCTATCTCAAGAAGGTCCATTTTTTCTTACATCCAGATCTCTATATTTAAGAGTAAAACTCAAATTTTGTTTCTTAGTCCTTTGTAAATCTGAATGTCCCAAATGCTCTCAGTTCCAGCTTTATCCAATTCTTGTTGTTCTTTTTCCTCACTTTCCTCAGGTTTCTTTTCCTGTTCCGTTGCAAAAACATTCTAGTTCCAGAAACTTCTAGTTCCACTACAGAGGCTTTATTTATTCAGGAACAAAAACTTACGTCCAGTCCCTTCCGTTCTTCAATAGATATATCTATTGTCTCCTTTAGTGTAGAGACCTCTGTAGACAAAATAGTGTTTCATTTTTGCAGCTTTCCCAGGAGATAAAAAGTCCTGTTCAAATCCATGAGTATTTTTCCACTTACAGCGATTCTTGTAGTGTCCCAAAGCCCCCTCTAGAGGGATTATGGTAACTTTGTTTCCTTCCAGATCACACCCAAAACTCAGACTAAGTTGTTATCCCTTGTTTTCAACAATTTATATCCAAATTGTAACGAATCTAACCGGCAAAGTCATCGTAACAAAGTTCTTTTTTTGTTCTCTAACTTTGACAGCTACTTTGACAGCTGTCAAAATCTTTATATCTCCTCACCAGGCTCTCTCCCGGATCACTCCCGGTTCCCGGGGGGGGGGTTCTACTTTATCTCGCACGATCCACTTTTCTCCTCCAGCACTATCTTGTAATTTTCCATCGTGAAATTAATAACTTTTATCAATAAAAAAATCAGACCCTTCTCTCGATCTTAGTTGTCAGATCCTTGCTTTAAATCCTCTACAACAGGGGGGAGACGGACTTCCTTTTTGCACCTCCCCCGCTCGTTCCGAATTTAAATTTTTTTCCTTTTAAGTCCAATTTCCCAATTACTCACGGGTTGTTGTTTTTAGTCCGAATTTTCAATGGAAGAAGTCAGCGCTCTCCGCCAAATGGCATGCGGCTTCGCTCGGCAGGAGAAGCGGAGGACTCATAGCACCACACCACCCCCCATCCCCCGCTCCGAAGCCTTTAAAAAGTCTCCTTCGCGGATTGGGGGGCGCAAACAGTGCCCGCCGAGTCACCAGGTCCATGGGCATCTGCGCCCATGGTTTTTGAGGGTCCCCGCGTCGCGGCGCAACGGGACCCAGCCCCTGCCGAGCAGGCTCCCTCCGGAGCTCGGAGGGAGTCCGCCATTTGGCGATGGCGCCAACCCGTTCCAGTTTGTCAGTGTCCTTCTTGAACTGTGGTGCCCAGAACTGGACACAGTACTCCAGGTGAAGTCTGACCAGAGCAGAATACAGTGGCACTATTACTTCCCTTGATCTAGATGCTATACTCCTATTGATGCAGCCCAGAATTGCATTGGCTTTTTTAGCTGCCGCGACACACTGTTGGCTCATGTCAAGTTTGTGGTGTCTCCCAGCCCTACCATTGGGGGTTGATCCTGGTACCTCCTGCATGCAAGGCAGATGTTCTGCCGCTGAGCTCAACCTTGCTGTTGTTGGGTTTTGGGCAGTTTCTCCAGTTATTCAGTTGTCTGGCAGTGGGAAAGCCAAGAGAAGAGCCATCAAAGGAGGTATCGAGGAGCTCAAAGGCTCAGTGTGCTGAATCACCATATTTGTGTATTGCAGATTAAAGAATATGAAAAACTGGACTCAGAGGAGGATCGTCTCAGCAGGAGCCGGCAGATCTACGACACCTATATAATGAAAGAGCTGCTCTCCTGCTCACACGTACGTAAGCACATCCTCCCGGGATTAGTTAAAAGCCAGGACTTAAAACCAGACAGAGATGTCTAAATGTGGAGGCCTAGCCAGGGACTGGAATGCAGCACTTCTTTAAACGCAGTGAGGGACAGGCACCCTTTAAAAGCCACTTAAAGCAGTGCTTTTGTTAAAAGGATTGGAAGCCAGGAAGAAACGTATCGTTGATTTGTTACTGTGGTCCTCTTAACACTTACACAGAAGTCGTGGCTTCCTCTGTTTCAGCTGTAATGCCTCTTTTGAGTGCTATAGACCAATTTTCTTCTTCCGCCCATGAAAATATTTAGCATAAGCTGGTGAGGACAGCAAACAGCTGTTTATCTATTTATCTATATGAGAAACAGTAGTATATACGTATTTTAATTAATAAATGAAAGCACTTTGCTGGCTCCCCCCCCACCGCCTCAAACCATCTTTAGCCCATTAAAAATAATTATCCCTCCCTTCTTTGTATTTCTTACTGGATTGTTATTTTAACTTCATAATAAAGTCTTGGGGGGAAAATTAATTTAAAAAATCCTTTTCCCCCTCCCACAGCCTTTTTCGAAGCCAACAGTTGATCACGTGCAAACTCATCTTGCCAAGAAGCAGGTCCCACCAACCCTTTTTCAGGTGATTCTGGAATCCTTGTTGTTGTTATTATTATTTCCTTTTATATACTGCTTACTACCTGAAAGATCTTGAAGCAGCTTACAATGGGCAGATATGTGTCTTCGCTGTGTCTCAATTCTCCAAAGGAACACAGATCCTGGGTGAGTGCCTGGAACCCCCTGGAATCTTGCTACTGCTTGGCAGAGAGCAGGAGTGGCACCCAATGTTTGTAACACTGATGTCAAAAGTGGAATCTGTGTTTCCTGGAGAGAAGGCCTAGGAGCAACATACGCCTGAAGTCAAAATGGAGGGAGGAATAGCAGTACTCCTTGAGCAAAATGAAGCTGATGGAGGAGTGCCAAAGCCAGCAGTTTGCTGAAGGGAGGGCCTCTCCACAAGATATAAAACACCTGATAGACCCAGGGGGGAAGGAGAGGGGGCGGGGGGTGGGTCACCCCAGGTGCCATTATGTAGGGGGGGGTGACAAATTATCAAGGAACAATTACTGCCCTACTAGGGTGGTTCATAAAAAACTTCTTTAAAAAAAATGCCTGCTCCAAAGGCATCTTACTACACTAGGGATTATATAGCTAAATATGAAATTTCATGCATATCAGTTAATATCTTGACCCTCATCCACGAAAATAGCTGTTTACTTGGCTGTTTTCATATGTCGTGAAGGCTGAAATTTCAACAAAGCACATGCCTTACTAGACTCTTTTCAGGCACCTGCTAAAGGTATTCTTTTTTAGGCAAGCATACCTAGATGCTTAGGAAGTTGAAGTAATTTAAGTCTTAATATTTTAGCTTTTGTATGTTTTAAAGTAGGATTGTTAATTTTTCTTGATTTTACTGCTGTGATTTTTTTGTTTTTTGTTTTGGTAAACCACTTTGCAGGTTTTTTAAAAATAAATTTTATTAAATAAATAAACAATAAATATAAATAGAATAACACAAGCCAAAACACAACCCATCCTGTAGATTTAAGTATCTGTCCTACTTGTTATCAGAGGCTCAGAATCCACATTCCTGTCTAAGAAAATATGAAATAACGTAAAACCATTTTTGCAGGCAAAAAAACCAAACAACAATTTGGGGAGGGGGTGACAAGAAATTTTCCGCACCAGGTACCACCTGACCTTCCTACGCCTCTGGATAGACCAACAGCTGCAGGTGGTGAGGGCTGATGTGGAAGCCCAGTTACGAGGTGCTGATCAGAGGATAGAGGGTAGTGGAAGTGCTCCTGCATTGGCTGGAGCTGAGGAGAGGCTGCTGAACTCCTCCCAGGGTGCCAAAAGAAAGTGCCCTGGAGGAAGGCTGGCTGGCAGAGCTGCTTCTAGTTGACCCTGGAAACCTGTTGAGGATGAGGAAGAAAGGAAAAGAAAATGGAGCCAGAGAGCATGGTACCACATGCGAAGAGAGTGAGATGCTATGGGAGTCTGGGAGTGACCCTGGAGTCCTACTGCCAAGCACCCAAGAGGAAAGGTTGGCTGGAGAGATCCAGAATGTGGATGGGCAATTGAAAGGCTTGGACTGTGGAAAGTTGCAGTCTGTAGCTGGATGCAATGGAGCTAAGGATGAGCTGGCTGGAGTGGGGGAGCAGTTGGCTCCCACTGAGTTGGAAGTTGTGCCCGAGAAAATGGGAGAGGAGCCAGCACCTGTAAGGGAGGCAACTTCCAGTGCACTCAGAGAGAAGCCAGAGGAGCAGCAGACGGCTGCTGGATTGGTGTATTCGGGGGTGGAAGGAGAAGCAGATGACTCCTGCTGAATCTGTGATGGAAGATGAAAAGTGAGCTGGCAGAGTTTTCCTTCATGGAGAACATGCAAGGAAATCTTCAGGAGGAGGTGTGTCTGCATGGCCAGAAGTGCAAGAGAAATGTGAAGCTTGTGTACCTGCTGGATTTGGTGAGGTTTCAAACACCAGTGATTTGGCCCTTGGGTGACTCAAGTGTCCTTGACAGGTGGGGAAAGGCCTCAATGCTACAAGTGGGGAAGGAAGCCACTGGGGAAGTTACTTGTTTTTGTTTAGCCCCAGGAGTAAGCAAAGGGGGGGGTGAGTTCTGGCTACCCATGTGGGTGGGCCAGGCCTGGAGATTCTGAATAAAGTGCTCCAGATAAAGTATGGTGGCAAGATTTTGATTTTGAATATGGGTCAGTAGATGGGGTGGAATGGGCCCCAGAGAAGAGATCCCCCATGTGCCAGAGAGGGAGCAGCTGGGATCTTGGGATTGCGTTTGAACCAGTTACAGAAATGGTTATGGGACTTGGGTGTGAATTTGGAGGCCCTGACCCGCAACCCAGAAGGAATTGGGTTGACTGAGAACTGTGTTTACTCAAGAGTAAGAATTCTTTAGAAAACCCAGGCAGGCTATTACAACAAGAGGGTTTTTCTTGGGACTCTGAACTAATTTATGAGGGGACTCTGCCTGCAAGTTCAACACTGGTTTTGAAATGCTGTGATGTGTTTGGGTGGGGTGGGGGGCTAATAATTGTTTTGTTTACTTTTTCCATGCCTGTAATGACAAAAACTGTTAACAATGTTGGGTGAGACATCTGAGGCTGACATCCATACTGAGGCTGACATCCTGGCTTAAACATTGGAGATTTATTGGAAATTTATCACCTTGACTGTCAAGTGTGGGTTACTGAGAAGCTGCATTGGGATGCAGACTGGTGACCAAAATGTACCCCAAGAGGAAAGAGAAGGCCTGAAGGATTCGAGGGAAACTGGAGGTCACTTGGAGATGAACTGTTACTGTGTTTTAAAATGTGTCGCTGTGCTATCATCTGTTTTGATGTATTGCTCTGAATGCTGTCAGTAACTGTTCCGTTGTTTGTTCTGCACAGCTGTGGAAAGCTGCCCCTTTTGCTAAAAGGGGTGGTAGTATTGTGGGGGAGCAGGGGCCCTAAACCCTAGAAAGTAATAAATGATAGTATTTTGATTATTTGGAGTATTGGAGGGAAGATTGAAGGCTAGTGGAAAAGCACAGGCTAAGCTTTCTCTCCAAACCAGGGCCTCACCTGGGATAGCGGCACTAACATGACATGTCATGGTGTGGGTTCGAAATGACAGGAAAATGGAGTCTTTGGAGCAAGATGTGCTGGGAAGAAGAAGAGACAGGAAAAAACTGGTATCCCTCTTGGGCAGGCTGACTGAAGGCTGGCTGGGAGAGATGCCTTTGATTCCAGTGCTGCACAGCTGTATGGGACAATCCCTGCTTGAAATGACCATGCTGTAAGATCTAGATTCCCTCTGTGCAGATTGAAGGTGTAAATATGTGAATAAACTATATTTTTTAAAGGTGCGACATTCTCTACCATGTCTCAATTCTCCAAAGGAAAACAGACCTTGGATGAGTGCCTGGAGCCCCGTGAACCACCACCTGTATTTTGATTTGAGTAAGGCTTTTGACAGTGTTCCCCATGATATTCTTGCAAGGAAGCTGGTAAAATGTGGGTTGAACGAGGTAACTGTTAGGTGGATTTGTAGCTGGTTGACTGACTGAATCCAAAGAGTACTCATTAATGGTTCCTCCTGGAAGCAAGGGATAAGTGGGGTGCTGTAGAATTGAAGGGTTGCTTATCCAATTTGCAGGTGACACCCAACAGGGAGGGGGAGCAATTGCCGCAGAAGGCAGAATCAGAATTCACAATCACCTTAACAGATTGGAAAACTAGGTGCAAGCTTACAAAATGAATTATATGCTTTTCATTAGCTTTTTATTACAACACAAACAGACTTTTTAATTTAAAAAATACAGATACAGATACAGATACAAAACAAATAATAAACGTACATCCATATTTCAATTCTTATTCTTTTCTAATGGACTTCTTTCGTCCTCAGCGCAGGTCAAATTTCATATTTGGTAAACTGTTTTTTTCCCATTTCCTTTTCCCTAGTTTTCTCTATATTTTATTCTTTTACACCATATTTTGTTTTGCAAAAATTACTCAAAGCAAGTCCAGGTATTGATTTTAGGACACTGCTTTTTTAGATAATCTCTATATATTCCCCATTCTTTTTTGAATTTTTGTTTAGATTGTGCCCTAATTGAATTCGTCATTTTGGCCAATTCAAGGTAATCAAATAATTTATCTTGCCACTCTTCTTTTATTGGTACTATCTTTTTCCAATTTTTTGCAATTCAGATTCTCACTGCCAATGTTGCATACAGGAATATTCTATTGCAAAGTTGGAGTCTAATATGCTGAGCAGAAAAGCTTCTGGGTTTTTTTTAATAAAGGTTTGTTTAAATATTTTCTTCAGCTCTTCATATACCATATCCCAGAAGCTCTTAATTTTATTATAAGTCCACAGCGTCCCCTCTGCTTGGTTACACCTCCAACACATTTTGGCTTTTGTTTTATACATTTTGAATATTTTGCTTGGTGTTATGTACCATCTATAAAACATCTTTAGAAAATTTTCCTTTATGGCATCTGTAATGGTTCTAGGGGTTGCTCGTGGGTAAGTTGTCTCCACTCCTGGCTAGGTTACCTGGGTGAACCTTTTCTGTCCGGACAGCCACCCATCCGTGGCTGTCTCAATCGCTGGCAGAATCCGTCAGTGGGCGTTTCTTGAACTTCTTCCAGCAAAGAAGTTCTTTGACGCCTAGTCGCCTCCTACTCTCCCTGCGCGGAAGTCTTCTGCGCAGGGAGGGTGTGGGCAGCGGAGGACCCGTGCTCTCCCCGCTGGTCTCTGGCGAGGAGTCCTGGAGCCCCCTCGCCGATTCCCCCTTCTGCCCCCCTTCTCCACTGGTGCTACGCTGATTTCCTTCCCCAGCAGATGGGCTGCCTCTCTCCCTACTGGGACCCTCTCCGGCATCCCTCTGGAGCCTTCCCTCTGCCTCAGGCTCCAATGGCAGTTCCCTGACAGCATCGCCAATTCGCATTCCATAATTTTTCCCATGATGATAATTGAATAGGTTTACCTATATCCATTGCCATTTAATCATTACTTCCTTTACTTGCTCATCTTTAACCTTCCATTCTAATAAAATTCCATATATTCTAGATATTACTTTTTTCTTATTTTGTAATAATTCTTTATCTAATATTGGGACTTCTTTTGCAAAACCTTTTTAGTTATCTACAGTATTTTGAACACCTCATTTAATTTATCATATTGAATGCACCCTGTCAGGTGATGTTTTATTTCCGCATATTTTTTCAGCTTCAATTTGCTATTTTCTTCTTCTAACAAATCCTTATATGTAACCCATTTTGGTTCCGTATTCTTCCTTTTCACTGCTATCACCTCCAATGGTGAGAGCCACCAGCGTGTTTTGGGTTCTAAAAGATCTTTATTTTTTCCCACGCTCTGCATAGTGATTTTCTTACAATATGCTTAAGGAATCCTCTGTGGACCTTCTCATGTCCTAAATATGCATGCCACCCATAAAGGTAAAGGGACCCCTGACCATTAGGTCCAGTCATGGCTGACTCTGGGGTTGTGGCGCTCATCTCGTTTTATTGGCCGAGGGAGTCAGCGTACAGCTTCCAGGTCATGTGGCCAGAATGACTAAGCTGCTTCTGGCGAACCAGAGCAGCGCATGGAAACGCCTTTTACCTTCCCGCTGGAAGGTAAACCTTTACCTATTTATCTACTTGCACTTTGAGGTGCTTTCGAACTGCTAGGTTGGCAGGAGCAGGGACCGAACAATGGGAGCTCACCCCGTTACGGGGATTCGAACCGCCAACCTTCTGATCGGCAAGTCCTAGGCTCTGTGGTTTAACCCACAGTGCCACCCATATCGGTTATCAAATCCTTCTAAATCCAATGTCTGCAGTCTGTAATACAATCCACACATTTAGCCAATTTAGACAGACCAAATCATAATACAAATTCAAATCAGGTAATGCCAATCCACCTCTATTTTTACTATCCATTAATAATTTGTGTTTGATTCTTGGTTTTTATACTGCCAAATGAATCTTGATAAATCTTTTTGCCATAGTTTAAAACAACCTATCCCTCCAATTACTGGTATCATTTGAAATAAGAACATCATTTTGGGAAGCATGTTCATTTTTACTACTGATACCACTGAATGATAATTTTAACCTATTCCAAATATGCAGATCCTTTTTAATTTCTTTCCAAATTTCCAAATTATTATCATTAAATAGATTAGTATTTTTGTTTGTCAATCAAATTCCCAGATATTTAGCCTTATTTACTATCTTTAGTCCTGGAATTGTTTGTAATTCTTCTTTTTCTTGTATAGACATATTCTTTACTAACTTCTTCTTTGGTGATCACTCGTAGCCGAATAAGATTGTCTTCCATAAACACGGTTTTAACAATGAGTCCGTAGATGACTGTGGAGGCCAATTCTGGATCCACATGTGATTCCACAGTGGGGAGATTGGTTTCCGGGCAGGAGTTGATCACTGTGTGGATTTGCCAAGCATGCCTTCTTCTTAGCACGTTTCTCTCTTGCATTCTGAGTTCGAGTGTCTTCAAAGCCCAAGACCACTTTGGTAAAGGCTGTTCTCCAACTGGAGTGCTCGTAGGCCAGTGTTTCCCAGTTGTCAGTGTTTATACAGCATTTTTTTAGATTTGCCTTGAGACAGTCTTTAAACCTCTTTTGTTCACCACCAGCATTACACTTTCCATTTTTAAGTTCGGAATAAAGTGGTTGCTTTGGAAGATGATCATCAGGCATCCGCACAACATGACCAGTGCAACGAAGCTGATGTTGAAGAATCATTGCTTCAACACTGGTGATCTTTGCTTCTTCCAGTACACTGATATTAGTTCGCCTTTCCAAATTCGAGGATTCTTTCTATTATTTTTGGTACACTTTCCTCCGGGTTTTCGGTAGTTAGTATCAGGTCATCCGCAGAAGTCTTTATCTTATGTGATCCCCCCCCCCCCCACTGTTATACTTTTACATCTTGGTCTTTTCTTATAGCGATCGCTAGCAATTCTAGCACCATGATGAACAATAAGGGTGAAGGGGGCATCATTCTCTGCTCCCCTTACTTATCTTAAATTCCTCTGTTATTTTGTTGTTCAATAACAGCTTTGCTCTCTGATCTCTATATATTGCCTAAATGCCCCTGTTGTAATTTCCCCCGAATCCCATAGCTTCTATTCTCCCCCCACCCACCCAATAAAAATCCAGGAGATGTTGTCAAAAGCCTTTTTGGCATCTACCAGCATCAGAATTGCTTTTTGGTCTGTTCTGACTTCCAAATATTCTAAAATATCTATTATATTTCTCATATTATTGTACATATGCCTGCCTGGTAGAAAGCCAGCTTGATCCTTGTGTATAATTTCATTAAGTACTCTTTGTAATCTATTAGCCAGTAATAGATTATTAGCCGGTGATTAGCTGTGGGAGGAGCTTATCAGAGCTTGCAGGGCAGCAGCTGAAGAAGGAGCAAAAAGGGTTTTCTGGTGTGTGTGTTTCTTTGTGGCTGATTAGCTGTTCTCCCTGTGCAAAGGTCAGAGGGGGCAGGGTTTCTGTTGAGGCAAGTGATTAGCTGTGGGAGGAGCTTATCAGAGCTTGCAGGGCAGCGGCGCGCCCCTAGCGGCACGCACAGTTTGATCCATCCTTTAGATTTAGGGGAGCTAGTCTCAAACGTTTGTTGGGGGAGACCTAGGTTTTTTTGGGGGGGAGTTATTTGTCGTGTCTTCACGCTTTTTATGATGGAGGACCGCTGTAGCCACCCCCAACGACACGTTCTCAAGATGGAGGGTGAGGGAACAGCTGCAGTCGCCTGCGGTTCCTGCGCAATGTTTGCCATCTTGCCAAAGGTTGCAGGCAGCTTTACCTGCAGCAATCGCATGTTGATTGCCCTCTTAGAAGACAAAGTCCAGCAACTGGAGAAATGTGTAGCTATGCTCCAAAGAATTAGAGAGCTGGAGATGTTCTTGGAAGCAACAGAGCACACCGTCTCCACCAAGGAGGAGACAGGGGACTCCCCTGAGAAGGAGGCTAGTTCACCAACACAGGAGCCAGATATATGGAGAAACGTGACTCAAAGAAGTAGGAGGCCCAGGGTTCGCTCTGATTGTTTAGAAATACACAATCGCTTTGAGGTCCTCTCCCCTAACATGGAAGATGAAGAGCAGACTCCATTTGAGGATCTCTCCTTCATTACAGTCGATCAGGTATATGAAGACGAGCAGCAAAGTCAGTCCTCAGGGAATGTGCAGGCGTCCTTGGAACGGAAGAACCCCGATCAAACCTAAGAGGAGGCGTGTAGTGGTGATAGGGGATTCCCTACTGAGGGGAACAGAAGCAGTGATCTGTGGGCCTGACAAGATGTCTCGGGAAGTGTGCTGTCTCCCCGGGGCTAAGATCAAAGATGTAACTGAACGACTGTAAGGAATTAACCCACTGACAAATATCCCTTCCTCGTGGTTCATGTGGGAACCAATGACACTGCAAGCAATAGCCTCCAGAAGATCAAAAGAGACTATGAGGCTCTGGGCAGGAAATTGAAGCAATTAAATGCACAAATTGTCATCTCATCTGTCCTCCCAGTTGAACGACGTGGCCCAGGGAGAGAGGGGAAAATAGTGGAAGTGAACAGCTGGCTTCGCAAATGGTGTAAACAGGAACAGTTTGGATTCTTAGATCACGGACTGCACAGTTTCTTGAAGATGGACTTCTGGCAAGCGATGGGCTGCACCTCACAACGGTTGGGAGGAATGTTTTTGCCAAAAATCTCAGAAACCTCATCAGGAGGGCTTTAAACTGACTAATGTGGGGGAGGGAGACAGTGCTCCTGAAGGAAGGAGTCTATCAATTGATGAAGATGATCATCCAAATGTCATAGACCAAATGGAGCAAACAGCACGCAGACCTAGTGGTGGGAGGTGCCTTCTTTGCCTCAGTCTTCTCCGATAAAGAAAACAATGCCCGACCTGAAGAATTTGGAGCAAATGATTCAGCAGAGGAAACACAGCCCATAATAACTAAGGAGAAAGTACAAGAATACTTGGCTAGTTTAGATGTATTCAAGTCTCCAGGGCCAGATGAACTGCATCCAAAAGTATTAAAAGAACTGGCAGATGTGATCTCAGAACCACTCAGATCCTCAAACCCCAGAGGACAGGATCACACTTCAAAACGACCTTGGCAGATTAGAGAACTGGGCCAAAACAAACAAGATGAATTTTAACAGGGAGAAATGT
This sequence comes from Podarcis gaigeae, assembly GCF_964106915.1. NCBI lineage: Eukaryota > Metazoa > Chordata > Lepidosauria > Squamata > Lacertidae > Podarcis > Podarcis gaigeae. Next base: position 56,320,698 of record NC_139689.1, read on the forward strand.
AGAGTATTGCACTTGGGCCAAAAAAATGAGAGGCACAAATACAAGATGGGTGACACCTGGCTTGAGAGCAGTACATGTGAAAAGGATCTAGGAGTCTTGGTTGACCACAAACTTGACATGAGCCAACAGTGTGACGCGGCAGCTAAAAAAGCCAATGCAATTCTGGGCTGCATCAATAGGAGTATAGCATCTAGATCAAGGGAAGTAATAGTGCCACTGTATTCTGCTCTGGTCAGACCTCACCTGGAGTACTGTGTCCAGTTCTGGGCACCACAGTTCAAGAAGGACACTGAAAACTGGAACGTGTCCAGAGGAGGGCAACCAAAATGGTCAAAGGCCTGGAAACGATGCCTTATGAGGAACGGTTAAGGGAGTTGGGCATGTTTAGCCTGGAGAAGAGGATGAACTTCTTCTCCAGGGGTGATATGATAGCCATGTTCAAATATATAAAAGGATGTCACATAGAGGAGGGAGAAAGGTTGTTTTCTGCTGCTCCAGAGAAGCGGACACGGAGCAATGGATCCAAACTACAAGAAAGAAGATTCCACCTAAACATTAGGAAGAACTTCCTGACAGTAAGAGTTGTTCAACAGTGGAATTTGCTGCCAAGGAGTGTGGTGGAGTCTCCTTCTTTGGAGGTCTTTAAGCAGAGGCTTGACAACCATATGTCAGGAGTGCTCTGATGGTGTTTCCTGCTTGGCAGGGGGTTGGAGTCGATGGCCCTTGTGGTCTCTTCCAACTCTATGATTCTATGCCAGTAAATATTTTTTAATCATTATTTAATAATGATATAGGTTATAATGATGATGATGATGATGATGATAATAATAATTAATAATGATTATAGGTTATAATTTTTGGTTGATGTTGGAACCGTTCCTTGTTTGGGTATCAAAGTGATGAAGGCTTCTTCCCATGATTTTGATATTTCCCCTTTTTAAAAAATTCCATTCATGACTGCTTTCATTGGTTCTGACAGTATATCTTCTTATTTCTTATAATATGCTGCAGATAAACTGTCTGTTCCTGGAGATTTCCCTGTCTTTGCTTTTGAAATTGATTGTTGCACCTCCATCATAGTTATTGGCAGATTTAATTGGTTGATTTTGTTCCCTTGTTATAATTCTGTGCTAAATATTTTTTTCATCTCTTCTCTTCTGCTTGATATAACTTCTAATAATATTTCTTTGGGTTCTCCTGTTATCTTCCCTTCTTGTATTATTTTCTCTATTATTCTCTGTTTTTGTTTTAACGTAATTGGATTATGATCAGATTTTTTTTGAATGAATTTCCACTTTCCTAATCTTTAATCTTTTGATACCCAAATGGCATCGATTCTCCTCAATAATTATTTTTTTTTATTTTTTACAATAGAGAGGGGCAGCAAAGTCTTCATGCATCAACTACGCGATGCTAAAATTAACAGGGCAATCCGCAATGCTATTTGGTGTATTGGTGGTCACTCCATCAAACACATGGACATTAAGGCTGACAGTCCAGATTTGTTCCTTCCTGATGGCATGCATTTGACCTCGACAGGGAACGACCTGTTGTTGTGGGACGTGAGGCAGGGTCTTGAAGGCTGGATTGCGGACATTTGTTAGGTTTTTTCAGCTGTAGGGATCTTGTGGCGAGACCGCAATTTCACTGTTTTAGGCCTTGGGTAGAATCCTTTAGTCCATCAACAGAATGGGAGGGTAGCGTAACACACCCCTCATGCAATGGTGTTAACAGGGCCTCTTTAGAGGGGTTTGTGAGGTGAGTCACTGACCACCAGCGCTTGCTGTATGATCAAACTCCCAGAACAGAAAGGGGGACAAGCTGCGTAAACGCACATTTTGCAGTGTCCCCCTAAATTCCTGTCTGTCCCTGCTTTGCCTCAGACCCCAACTGGGGGCTGAGAGGGATACAAGCCAAGGTTTTCCTACATCTGAAATTAATAAAGTTGTGGCCTATTTTAATCCCATACCTATGCTGTACTGTGTCTTATTTATCTGGGCCTGGCACCTGGGGAGGAGGGTGTGCACACAAAAACTTATGAGGAAGGGTTGAGGAAGCTGGGTTTTCTAACCTGGAAAAGAGGAGACTGAGGGGAGATCTAATGGCCATCTTCATGTATCTTAAGGGTTGTCGCATGGAAGAGGGAGCAAGCTTGTTTTCTCCTGCTCTAGAGGGTAGGACTCAAACCAGTGGCTTCTAGTTACAAGAAAGGAGATTTCAAATAAACATTCAGAAAAAACTTTCTGACAGTAAGAGCTGTTTGGCAGGAACGGTTGCCCTTGGCAGGTTGTAGACTTTCCTTCCTTGGAGCTTTTAAGCAGAGGTGGACTGGCCATCTGTCCTGGATGCTGTAGTTGAGATTTGTGCATTGCAGGGGTTAGACTCTACAATTCTGTGATCAAGTATTGCCACTTTGTTCAAAGCAAGGAATGTGGTGACATTTTCCTTATGTCAAGTTGAAACGTGCTGTTCCCCAATATGCCTCCTAACTACTGACCCTACAGGAAATGGCTTCTTGAAAACAATCTGGGAACCACAGGAGCAGGGATCACTCTTGTGCTGGAGTCCTGCCGGTGGGCACCTGGTTGGGCACTGTGAGGACAGGCTGGACTAGAGGGGCCCCCATTGGCCTCATCTGGCAGCTGGGCTCTTACATCCTTAGGAAGGTTTTTGCTTTAGGGACTTTATTTGCAGACGATGCCTTCTGCTGAATTTTGTTACCACCTTTTTCTTGTTTCTACTGCTTAGTTTATTGAAGCTTTTTCACTCCTGTTAGGGATTTTTAAATGTTTCATTGGGCACTTTGCAAGTATTATTACAAGTAAAGGCCACTGCCTCAAATACAATAAATGTTTGTTTTCCCCTCTAGCCCTACATAGAAGAAATTTGTGACAGCCTCAGAGGAAAAACCTTCCAAATGTTTCTAGAAAGGTATGAATCTGATTGCATGTTTGTCACATGACCAGTTGCTGAAGGATTGGCATTGGGATGGATAGTAGGAAGGAGCAGACACAAGCCATTTTGCAAACTGCATCCAGGTGCATTGAATGTGCTAGAATGGTAATGAATCTGTGCTTTTAAGAGTCTGTGCCTTGTACATGGACCTGCCCACTCTTCTAGTCTAAGCAGAAGGCAGCTATCTTCCTTCCATCCAGCTTCAAAGTCTATTCTCCTGATGTTTCCTCTGATCATGGAAGGTGTTCTTCACTCTGCTGTGCTTGGCAATTAGATACGCTTTGCAGGAGCTGAGCTGGATTTTCACTCAGCAAGCATTTTATAATGTGGCTCAGCTCTTCTGCAAGATTTACAGCTGATTTTATCTACTTGGTTAATTAAGTTGCTTTATTTTCATTTTCTATTTTTATTAGTAAATAAAAAGAGCTGCAAATCTTGCAGAAGAGCTGAGCCGCATTACGAAATTCTTTGCAGTGCAGCAAACCCAGCTCTGCCCCTGCAAAACAACTGCCATAAGAAGTAGTATGAAAATGTTCTCACTGGAGTTTTACTGTTTTTAATAAACAGGAAAGCAGCAGGGACATGCCTAGTTAGGGAAAGCTTTGGTGAGCAAATGGCTTGGCAGAGCTACCTAAGAAAGAGTTCCAACAGGCAGGTGCTGCTGCTGAACAGCACACCACATGCCTGGTTCTGGTTGCCAGCTGAGACAATTTTGTTGAACCTGAGCTGTGTTGATAGATTCCAGTGATGGCCAAACTTGGCCCTCCAGCTGTTTTGGGACTACAGCTCCCATCATCCCTAGCCAACAGGACCAGTGGTCAGGGATAATGGGAATTGTAGTCCCAAAACAGCTGGAGGGCCAAGTTTGGCCATCACTGGATTAGACCTAAGGTCTTGCAAAATGAGCTTCTGAGTACTGGCCTTTGGTGTGCTGGAAGGTAGATGCTAAAAGATCCTTTCCTATGTTCTTAATTCTGTTTGCTTTAACAAAAGGACTTGCACCTCAGAGATTTTACTCCCAAATGTAGCAGATGAAATCACTAAATTATATATGAGAACAAAGATCATTATACAATGTGATCTTTCAGGGGTCTACTTTGGAAATAAACAGTCATTTAACTTTTAGAAAAAAACAAAATTCCCTGGCAGCATATGATAATGACACCTATGTGATTCCTTAATTATTTTATAGAGCTCTAAAATGCAGAGATTGATTACTTTTCTCAGGATATGATTGGAGATTTTTTAAATAAATTTTTACTGGAATGCTGTCAGAAGCATCGTAAACCATGTATTGCTATAGAACTGTCTTTAATTAACATCTGCTCACTGAAGGTTTGCTCTTCAACAGAGCTTTAAAAATTTTAAATATAGTTTTTACTTTTCATAAATCATCAAGTGCACAGTTTTCATCACCGTAATGCACATTCTTTTTTCTTTCTTTTCTCTTTTGCAGTGATAAGTTTACTAGATTTTGTCAGTGGAAAAATGTAGAGCTAAACATTCATGTAAGTAATTGCAGGGGTGGGTGTGTGCATTTTCTAAAAATAGGGGCAGGGATGAGGTGGATCTGGAGCACTGCCTAGTTCCTGGGGGACCTCCAAGCAATTGGTGAAATTCTTTCAGAGAACACTGGGCTTATATGTATTTTGATATGAGCAAGACAAAGGCACTTGTCTTGAGCAGGAACACATTTTTGTTTTATGTTTACAGTGTGTTAATAGATAACAGCCCCATGATGAAACACATACACCTATAGTGACTGAGTGGAGGATATAGAAAATTGAGTAGAGGAAGGCATTGCAATGTCAACTTTTTTCTCAAAAGGAAGGAAGTCTAATTTATTTCAAGAGACTTACTTTTGAGTGCCCCCATGAATAAGCAGACTATCTTTCTCCACCCAGCTTCAGGCTAGCAGCAACAACAATCTTCCCTCTCCCTGCCCCGCCCCCACCTCTGGGAAGCCCCCCTCCCAAATCCCAGATGGGCATGGTCAGTATTCACTCTGCTGTTTCCTTAACAACACTGAGATTGGGTGTTCTTAGCAAAAGCAGCTTTTCTGTTTTTGCTTTTAGAACATTGCCTTCACAGTTTGATTTCTAACTTTGATTGATTGAATTTATGTTCCACCCTTCGTCCCAAAAAGGCCACCTGTATTTCTTTATAGATGGGTCTAGGGGTCCTGCTGGCACAAGGCCCAATACAAAGGTTGGCATTCTGGGTTCTGCATGATGTGGTTTCTCCGTGGTGAAGAAAGGCACTTGGCACATGCTCAGAGGCAGCCTGTTGCTTCAAGTGTGCAATGAAAGCATTCTGAGATTTTGAGACTATCCTTGACAGTTTGATTTAAGCTCTGATTTGGACTTATTTCATAGAATCAGAATCGTAGAGTTGGAAGGGACCCTGAGGATCATCCAGTCCAAGCCCCTTCAATGCAGGAATATGCAGCTATCCCACACGAGGATCAAACCTTAGTGCTATTAGCACCAAGCTCTAATTAGCTGACTTTGTCTCAAGGTTTCATTTGGAGCACTTATTCTGCAGGCCCCTAGTTTAAATGAACATTCCTCAGTAGTGCCCTCACATTTGCCCTGAAACCCACAAAATCTCTTCTGCCTTCAATTCCTTATAATTTGGGCATTGTCTCCTTTCATGTGTCCCCTATTGATTCCCTGATTTCCAGAGTGCACCACTGCTTTGCAAGGAATAGGAATCCATTTCATCCTTAAATTGCACCAAATCCCTGAAAAGCAAAAGGAGGCAACCAGTTTGTTGTGACACATTAGCCTGAGTTGTTTTTGGAGGCAGGTGGGTGCTTGCAAGGAGGCATGTGTGCTGGTCAGTACAAGCAAATGTCCATTTTCACCTCTTCCATCACCAGCTGACCATGAATGACTTCAGTGTCCACCGGATCATCGGGCGAGGGGGCTTCGGAGAAGTTTATGGCTGCCGGAAAGCAGACACAGGGAAGATGTAAGTAGCTTTGTTTGTATTTGTAATAAAGTAAAGGTAAAGGTACCCCTGCCCGTACGGGCCAGTCTTGACAGACTCTGGGGTTGTGCGCCCATCTCACTCAAGAGGCCAGGGGCCAGCGCTGTCCGAAGACACTTCCGGGTCACGTGGCCAGCATGACATCGCTGCTCTGGCGAGCCAGAGCTGCACACGGAAACGCCGTTTACCTTCCCGCCAGTAAGCGGTCCCTATTTATCTACTTGCACCCGGGGGTGCTTTCGAACTGCTAGGTTGGCAGGCGCTGGGACTGAGCAACGGGAGCGCACCCCGCAGCGGGGATTCGAACCACCGACCTTTCGATCGGCAAGCCCTAGGCGCTGAGGCTTTAACCCACAGCGCCACCCGCGTCCCCGTATTTGTAATGCATCCATATAAAATCCCCACGTAACAGAACAATCAACGTGAGGGGCATTGCAGTGCTGTGTGTTTAATTGCTGTGGTTCTCCACTTTGGCTGGGAAGTGGGATGCCCTTTCCACCTGAAAAAGCCAGCAGCAAGGTGTGTCTGAGGAGTGGGGAGTGATGACCCATTGAAGTTTCATTGGCCCCCAGTGGGCTTATCACATTTTAACTGAGGTACAGTTAACATGCTTTTATCCACTGCTTTATTCATCTAAACAATTTCCTTCTAAATTGTGCCAGTGAATGCTATTTTCACCCTTCACCCAGTGTATGGGTGCAGCATATGTATATGTGAATGTCCAGTTTTGTCTGAGCAGGTACCCCCACCCCAAACTGTCCTTGCTGCTTAGGCAGTCTGGATTTTGCTATGGGCTCTGGTCCCTTTCCAAAGGGGCTGGATCACCTCTTGCAAAATGCATTTCCGTTTTCCAGACTGTTGTTGGGCGAGAACAATGGCCTCTTGAGAAAGCATCCCTTAGGTGATGAGAATTACACCAGATTGGGGAAGGCTACTGTAGAGTGACATAAACCAAAACTCACAAGCAATAGAGGTGGGATAATTGAAGCAGAGGAATTGTAACTCAGTGGAGCAGCATCTCTTCTTGAGGGACCAGAAAGGTGGATCTTAAGCTAGGATTCCAGGTGGAAAAATCGAAGCTAGAAACGGAATTGTTAGAGCCTAAGACTAAAGTACTTTCAAAAATGTATAACTTGCTGCTGAAGTGGAATACACAAGATGAAACTGTTAAATCGGTTATGATAAAGTGGGCACAGGACATTGGATATAACATTATGTTTGAAGACTGGGAGAGGTTGTGGACTACTGGGCTGAAGTTTACTGCATGTAATGTTTTGAAAGAAAATGTTATGAAAATGATATATAGATGGTATTTGACCCCAGTCAAACTTGCAAAAATATACCACTTGTCTGATAACAAATGTTGGAAGTGTAAGGAAAATGAAGGAACATTCTTTCACCTCTGGTGGACTTGCCCTAGAGTGAAGGCTTTCTGGGAAATGATATATAATGAGTTGAAAAAGGTATTTAAGTATACCTTCCCTAAGAAACCAGAGGCCTTTCTTTTGGGTATTGTCGGCCAGAATGTGTTAAAGAAGGATCGAACATTTTTTATGTATGCAACAACAGCAGCACGGATACTTGTTGCCAGGCATTGGAAAACACAAGATCTACCCACACTGGAAGAGTGGCAGATGCAACTGATAGACTACATGGAACTGGCTGAGATGACCGGCAGAATCCGAGACCTGGGAGAGGAGACGGTGGAAGAAGATTGGAAGAAATTTAAGACTTATTTACAAAAATATTGTAAATTGTATGAATGTTAAGAAGGATGCTAGAGTATAAACAACTTGGCACCATTGAGCTCAAGGAAGTGAATTATGAAGATAAGATAAATTTAAGAAATGATAAAAATTTTGGAATACGTTGGTTATGTCTAAACTTTTTAAGATTTGAATAAAATGATAGTCAAAATTAGAGATATAACATTGGAAAATTAGTTATGAAGATTAAAAATAAGGGGATAAATTTGCTGAATAAAATTATAACCAGGAACGCAGGAGCGGGAGATGTGAGGGAGTCCAAAGAAGTGAAAAGATCTATGTTAAGAGATGTGATATTGTATTGTTTTATTGGCATTGTGATTCAAACAAAAAATTGTTAATAAAAAATATTTTTTTAAAAAAACAGAAAGGTGGATCTTGCCTATGGCAGCATTCCCTGAACCTCTCCTGAACTCCCAGTTTACCTACTTTTCTGCCTTCAAACTACCAGTTGAAAGTGATGAAAATTGAATGCTGTTAAAGCCCCTTTCTCAACAAGTTACAATTTTCAGGTATGCAATGAAATGCTTGGATAAGAAGAGGATTAAGATGAAGCAAGGGGAGACTTTAGCCTTGAATGAAAGGATCATGCTGTCGCTCGTCAGTACAGGCGTAAGTATGTTCTGACTCTTTGCTCATTCTCTTAACGTTAATAATCATCATCATCATCATCATCATCATCATCTTGGGAAATTTCACCACAGGGCAGACTGGGTGTTGCATGCTTTTAATTTTTACATTTGTATTTGTTGCTTTAACAGTGGCATTTTGGTTTTACTGTAACTCACTCTAGGATCACTACCCAATGAGGTTTGGGATATAAATTCAACCAGTGGATTCCCGGAGGTATTCTGCAGCCATATAAACAAATGCTCCCTTGTGTTGTGAGTTGTCACTGCCAAAATAGGGGTCAACCTTCAGCTGAAAGATACCAGCAGGTGCTTTCCAGAGGCCCTTGAAATTGGGTTGGTGACTAAATGGATGAACAGAACAAGACATGAAAGTATGAGGAAGTCCTTGTCATGTTAAGCCAAAGTCAGTCTGGCTACAATAGTCTGTTGTGTGGCCACATTTGAATTGTGGTGTACAGCAGTCTTCCCCAACCTGAAGCCCCAGATACTAGTGGGCTCCAACTCTCAATGCCAGGGCCGGCTTGCCCATGCGGTGGGCCAAAGCCTTGGGTGGCAGAACATCAGGAGTGGCACCTTCCATCGAGAGCTGTGTGAGCACTCATTTGCCCCATGAGATCTCACCAGAATTAGCCATCATTGCTTTGCAGTCACTGCCACATCACCCAGGTAAAAGAGGGATTGGCAGGGCAGCCCCTTCCCATTTTGCCTCAGGCGGTGAAACAGGATGCGCTCTCCTGCCCACTGCCCTTGACCTCTGGCTTTTGGGACTGATGGGAATTGGAGTTCAACAGCATCTGGAGGGCATGAACTGCCCTGAGACCTCCCGGTATAGGGTGGTATATAAATAATAATAATAATAATAATAATAATAATAATAATAATAATAATGATTATGATGATGATGTTCATGTTCCTGATGCTCAGCTTTGGCCAGCCTGTCTCAAGCAAGGATATTATAGAGCTGGAAGAAGAAGTACAGAAAATGGCAACCAAAATGGTTGTTGGAGCAGGAACACCTTCCTGATGCAAAAAAACTAAAGCACTTAAGGAAAAAGGTTCCTGAGGAAGGTCATTAAGGAGGTTTGTGAAAGTAGGCATGGGGTAAAGAAAGTGGAAAGCTTTTGGGGCACTTCCGGGTTAGTGCCTTGGGTAATGGCGGAATTCCTCTGACCAGGAGGAATTTGCCTCGTGGAAATCTGGGTCTGGCCGTCACAGCGAAGGCGGAGACCCTTCAAAAATCACAGGCGGGTGAAGCCTGTGAACGTGGGATTCGGCGGGCACCTTTTGCGCCTCCCCTACTCACGGGGAAACCCGGTTTCGGGGATCCAGAGTGAGGTAGGGTGAGCGGCGCGGTGCTTCGAATCGACTGCTTTTTCCACGGAGCGAAGCCGCATAGCCGTTGCCGGAGAGCGCTGACTTTTTCCTGTGGACAATTTGATCTAAAAGCAACTACCCGTGAGTAGAGTGAAGAATTGGAATTTTAAAAGTCTTAATTTGGCACCGAAACGGGGAGGCTCAAAACAGGAAGTCCGCCTTCCCCTTTTGTAAATAGACTGAAGCAAAGAGGCTGCAAGCTAAAGTCTTGGAAAGCCTACAGTAAAGGACTAAACTTCCATCAGTAAAAAATATTAAACCCCCCTTGGAAGCAGGAGAAGAGGGGGGAAGATTTGGACTGTATATGCCTGCAGGAGGGAGTGAGGGAAGTTATAATACCACCGCTCAGAACCTGGAAACGGGCTGCTAATAAGACTGACGTGCATTGGAACGTTCATTGACTGTGAACAGAACGTTCGCTGACAGCTAGCAAAATAAGAGAGATACATTGCTATAACTGTCTCCGTCTGATTTTAAAAAGGAGTAAAAGTAGCTGAAAACTGAAACTAACTTTACTGTTTGAACTGTATTTTAAAAGGCGACATTACGGATTAATACAAATAGCAACTGTTTCCCCCTAGAGGAAGCTTTTGAAACGGTTACAAGAGCTGGATTAGGGGAATTTCCAGCTGCAAGATAAAAACTGTGTGACTGTGGGACTGACCTTGAATTTTTTAAGTGTTATGGCAGATGGAAAGGAAAAAATAGATTCGTCAATCCCAGAAAAAACAACAAGGTCTGGGAAGACCTGGCAGCAACCTAGGAGAGCCTCAACATCTGGTCCCCCTGTTTCCTCTGCGGCTGTACCAGCACATCCTAAACCAAGAGGAATACTATCAGAAGAGGCCTTAGCGCTTGCATTGAGTAAGATAAATGACTCATTGGAACAGCTTAATAAGAAAGCAGACGCGACAAATGCGAAAGTGGATGCTGCAACTACTAAAATTGATTTAAATACAGAAAGTTTAAATAATTTAGGACAAAAGGTGAATACTAATACAGAAACCATCGAGAAATTGATACAGGAATCTACTTCGATATGGCAGACCGCAGAGGAAGCTAGGGAAAAAATAGCTGCTGTGGAAGGTAAAATAACACATTTGGAAAGAGAGAGAGAGTCCCAGCCCTACAGAGGCAACTTGAGGACCACAAGCTGATGCTTTCTATGATTGAGCTCAAGGAAAAACAGACGGATTTGAGGATCAGAGCTTTACCTGAACTAGAGGAGGATAGTTTGATAGACTTTCTCACGCAGGAGTTTGCAGATTTTTGGGACTTGGAGCAAGAGGAATTCAGAATTGTGAGGGCCTTTAGACTTGGAAGAGGAGGGAAGAAAGAGAAGAACAGAATAAGAGACTGTTTGATTACCCTCCGAACTAAAGAAGAGAGAGACAGAATTTTGGGCTGCATTACCAGAAGACTTTGGAAGTACAACAGTCAAGAGTGGAAATATTTAAAGACATCCCAAAACATCTTTTGGACCTTAGGTCTAATTATGGAGATTTGGTTGCCCTGCCGAGAAGGAACAAAATCATCTTCAGGTGGGAATTTCCCCAAGGTCTATCCTTCAGCTTCAAAGGAAGGAAAATAAAAATAAGATCAGTAGAAGATAAAGCAAAGTTTTTGAATAACTACGAAGAAGGTCTGCGGAAGGAACTTGGAAAAGAGCCAAGAGCATCAGATAGAAGATCACCAGACAGAGGACTAGAGCAAAGAGCATTGGACAGAAGATCAGCAAATAGAGGAATAGTGGAAGGGAGCAACATTATCCTTTGGACTGGACCGCCCAGTGAATGTGACACCAACACCACCAACAGAAGAAGAGCAAGCATCGGGTGCAGTTGGAGGAAAATCAGAGTAATTACATCATGGCACTGCAAGTATTAAGCTGGAATGTGAATGGACTGAACTCCCCGGAAAAAAGGCGGAGAGTCTTTCATTTATTGAAAAAAGAACAATTGGACTTGATTTGTCTACAAGAAACACATGTGATAAGGCTACACAGGAAGATATTGAGTAATAAAAGATTGGGCCAAGAATTTATCTCATCAGATAAAGTTAAAAAAAGAGGAGTAGTCCTTTATGCAAAGGAGAGCCTATCACCGAAATTTATATTTAAAGATGACCAAGGAAGATTTGTCACAATTGGAATTCAATCACAAGGAGAGAAATTTTTGATAGTAGGCATTTATGCACCAAATGAAGGGAAATCGGAATTTTCTAAGAAGCTACATGAGACTCTGATGGACTACATGGATTACAATATGATTTTGATGGGAGATATGAATGGAGTGGTGTCTACAAACATGGACAAGGCACAGAGACAGGTAGTCACCAAAGATGGTAGACTACCAAAAACCTTCTTTGACGTGACTGAAAATATGGATTTAGTTGACATCTGGAGAATGAAGAACCCTCTGGGAAGAGAGGGAACTTTCTTCTCTGAGGCCAAAATGACATGGACAAGAATTGACCAAATTTGGGTAACTAGAGGACTGGTTCCGAAGACCAGTAAAGTGGAAATTTGCCCCAAAACTTGTTCTGACCATAATGCTGTGAAGATGGAAATGAAATTGACGCCAATTGGTTCCTTTAGATGGAGGATGAATGATACTCTGTTTAGGAATGAAGAAGTGACCAAGAAGGCCCAAAAAACCTTGAGAGACTATTTTGAGATAAATATGAATACTACAGTGGAAAAAAGAGTAATTTGGGACGCAAATAAAGCGGTTATGTGAGAATTTCTGATATAACAGAATGCAATTAAGAAGAGAATTCAAAATGAAAAAAAGATAAAATTCTGGAGAAAATAAAGGAAGGAGAGAAGAAACTGAGAGCAAAACCAAAGTCACAGGAGATCCTGAAAGAGATAAAGTTATATCAAGTACAATATATGAAAATGATGAATCAGGAAATAGAATGGAAGATTAAACAGATGAGACAAAAGACATTTGATTCAGCAAATAAGTGTGGAAAATTGTTGGCTTGGCAAATGAAAAAAAGACAAAAATTTAACACTATTACGAATTTGGAAGTGGAAGGAAAGAATATACAAAACCCAGTGGAGATCAGAAAGTGCTTCCAGAGGTACTTTAAACAACTATATACACAGGAGAAGCAGAAAGAAATGGACATTGATCGATTTCTGAAAATAAATGGATTACAGAAAATCTCTCAGGAAAACAAGTTAATGTTAAATTATAAAATAACGGATCAGGAAGTGGAAGGGGCCATACAGAACATGCAATTGGGTAAATCTCCAGGACCGGATGGTTTGACTTCAAGATACTACAGATCTTTGAAAGAATGGTTAATACAACCACTGAAGGAAGTCTGCAATGAAATACTGGAAGGGAAAAGGGCACCAGAGTCGTGGAAGGAAGCCTATATTACACTTATACCGAAAACAGAGACTGAAAAGACACAGCTTAAGAATTACCGCCCCATATCGCTGCTTAATGTGGATTATAAAATTTTTGCAGACATTTTGGCTAAAAGATTAAAAAAGGTGTTTGTAGAAGACATCCATAAAGATCAAGCAGGCTTTCTCCCGGGCAGATATTTGTCTGACAATACGAGGAACATAATTAATATCTTAGAAAAGCTACAAGTGAATATTAATACTAAAGCAGTTCTGATATTTGTGGATGCGGAGAAAGCCTTTGATAATATTTCTTGGAGTTTTATGAAGAAGAATTTACAGGGGATGGGGGTAGGTCAAGGTTTTGAAAATGGTATAGGTGCAATTTACTCAGAACAAAAGGCAAAATTAATTGTGAACAATGTAGTGACAGAAGAATTTAAGATTGAGAAAGGAACACGACAAGGTTGCCCAATCTCTCCATTGCTTTTTATATTGGTCCCGGAGGATTAGAAAGGACCAATTGGTTGAAGCTATACAAGTGGGAGCTAAACAGTACTAACTGAAAGCTTTTGCTGATGATTTGGTATTGACTTTACAGGACCCAGAATCTAGTACTAAAAGGGTATTGGAATTGATTCAAGAATTTGGTCAGGTTGCAGGTTTTAAGTTGAACAAGATGAAAACTAAGGTTTTAGAGAAAAATCTAACTGTGATTGAGAAAGACAAGTTTCAGAAGGAGACAGGATTAACATTGGTTAAGAAAGTGAAATATTTAGGGGTTAACATGACTGCCAAGAATGTGAATTTATTTAAGGATAACTATGAAAAATGCTGGATTGAAGTGAAAAAGGACTTAGAAATAAGGTCAAATTTGAAGTTATCATTGTTAGGCCGAATTGCTGTGATAAAAATGAACGTATTGCCAAGGATGCTGTTTCTGTTTCAAACATTGCAAATTTTGGACAAAATGGACTGTTTCAAGAAGTGGCAGAGAGATATCTCCAGATTTGTCTGGCAGGGCAAGAAGCCTCGAATAAAATTTAAGATATTAACTGATGCTAAAGAAAGAGGTGGATTTGCCCTGCCAGACCTTAAACTTTATTATGAATCAGCCGCTTTTTGCTGGCTGAGAGAATGGCTGCTTCTTGAAAACACTGATGTGCTGGACTTAGAAGGTTTCAACAATGTATTTGGTTGGCATGCATATCTGTGGTATGACAAGGTTAAAGCACACAAAGCGTTTAAAAACCATATTGTTAGAAAAGCACTGTTTAATGTCTGGATGAGATACAAGGATTTGTTAGAAAATAAAACCCCAAGATGGTTGTCACCAATGGAAGCGAAGGCTCAGAAAAAACTCAATATGGAGGCCAAATGGCCGAAATATTGGGAAATTCTGGAACAAGATGGAGACAGAATAAAACTGCAGAGCTTTGAAAAATTAAAAAATAGAGTGCGAGACTGGCTCCACTACTACCAAATAATGGAGGCATATAATTTGGACAAAAAACTTGGCCTCCAGGTGGAAAAATCAAAATTGGAAACAGAATTGTTAGATCCCAAAACTAAGAATTTGTCAAGAATGTATAACTTGCTGTTGAAATGGAACACTCAGGATGAAACGGTGAAATCTGTTATGATTAAATGGGCACAAGATGTTGGACACAACATTATGATGGCTGACTGGGAACAGTTATGGACCACAGGTATGAAATTTACGGCATGTAATGCCTTAAGAGAGAATTTAATGAAAATGATTTACAGGTGGTACATGACACCAGTCAAGCTTGCAAAAATTTATAATTTACCTGACAATAAGTGTTGGAAATGTAATGAGACTGAAGGTACATTCTTTCACCTTTGGTGGACATGCCCAAGGATTAAGACATTCTGGGAGATGATTTATAATGAAATGAAAAAGGTATTTAAATATACCTTCCTGAAGAAACCAGAGGCCTTTCTCCTGGGCATGGTCAGCCAACTGGTGCCAAAGAAGGACAGAACTTTCTTTATGTATGCAACAACAGCAGCAAAAATACTCATCGCAAAGTATTGGAAGACACAAGATTTACCCACCCGGGAAGAATAGCAGATGAAGTTGATGGACTACATGTAACTGGCGGAAATGACTGGCAGAATCCGAGACCGGGGAGAAGAGTCGGTGGAAGAAGATTGGAAGAAATTTAAAGATTATCTACAGAAATATTGTAAAATTAATGAATGTTAGAAATATGTTGGAATGAAGTTATATGGCTTTAGCAGAAATGTTATAAAGAATTAAGTACAAATAGATTGTTAATGGATCAAAGGGAAAAATAAGGTCAGAATGTGTTAAGATAAATTATAGGACAGAAAATTGAGGAAGATGGAAAGGATTTGCTGAAACAGTTAATTGAAGTGGAATTTTAAAAAGGGAGGTGCGAGGAGGTCGCTGAAACAAGTAAATGAAAAGATAAGATATTGAAAGTATTGGATTTTAATTGTTTTTATTTTGTTTTGTTATGTATATGTAGTCTTTTTGTTTCTGTATTGTTTTGTTTTCTTTAATTCTTCTTCTTTTTATTCTGTAATCTTTAAACTCTTAATAAATATTATTATTTTAAAAAAAGTGGAAAGCTTTTCTCTGTCCCCCAAGAGGTCATCCAAAAAGTAGTTTGGTGGGAGATTCAGGAGGAAATGAAGAATGGTACTCAGACAGCACCTAATAAATTTGTGGAATTGATTGTCATGAGTTGTAGTGATGGCCACCAGCGTACATCAGAGTCCTGCAGCTGGATCAGACCAAAGGCCCATCTAGGCCTATCTTCCCAGGAGTCACCTACATGCCTCCAAGAAGTGTGCAGGCAAGACATAACTGCAACAGCATTCCCCTTATTTGTTCTCCCCAGCACTTGGGACCCAGAGACTTCCCACCTGGAACTGGAGCTTCCCACCCATACTGGAGGTAAGATGCTGCCGCCAGGCAGCCTTATCCTCCTCTGTGGATTTGCCTTGCACCCCTTTCAAAACTATCTAAGTTGGTGGCTTTGGGGAAGGGCTGCACATAGCTCAGTGGCAGAGGGAATCTGATTTGGATACAAATCCCAGCCCCTTGAATTTCCAGAGCTGAGGTAGTGCTGGGAATGATTCCTGCCTGAAATCCTGGCCAATCATCGTTAACAGTACTGAGCTCACTGGACCAATCATTTGACTAGGTATAAGGCAAATTCCAGCACAGCCAGCACCACACTATGTAGTAGCTTAGATGACTTTAGGCCAATCTATGAAATGCTGTCCATATGGCACCTCCCTACGCAGAGGCAGTGTGTTTCTGCACACCAGTGGCCAGGGAGTTGCTTTCTGACCTTGCTTGTGGGTTTCGTGGAGGCATCTGAAATACCTGGAGGACTATCACATGGAAGACGGAACAAGCTTGTTTTCTGCTGCTCCAAGAGGTAGGACTTGAACCAATGGATTCAAATTAGAAGAGAGGAGATTCCGACTGAACATTAGGAAGAACGTTCTGATGGTAAGAGCCATTTTGACAGTGGAACCGATTCTCTTGGAAGTTGGTGGACTCTCCTTCTTTGGAGATTTTTAAACAAAGGTTGGATGTCCTCCTGTGATTTCTGCATTGCATGGAGTTAGTCTCAATGACCCTTGCTGTCCCTTCCAACTTTAAAGTTTTATGACATTATGATCTGGTTGCTTTGATCCAGCAGGACTCTTCTTCAACTCCTCAGTGCTATAATAAAGGACTTTATACACTGAATGACTCTACAGCCATGATATGCAACAGCGGATAGAGATCTTTCCATTTATCTTCAGGATCCAGTTGGCTTACCAGCATTTGGAGAGGCGAATTTCTTGTTTTACATCAGCTCCGTCCTTTCCTGTGGTTGTGACCCAGTGTTTCTCCTGTCACATAACAAAGCTAAAAAGGTATACATGTCAAGTGCACACACAGCACACAACTCCAAATTCTCCTTTCTGGGCTGATTAGGAAACACACATAAAAGTGGCAGCATCTTCAGAGAAAAATAACCTTGTTACGTCAAGCCAAAAGTAGCTCTGATTGCCATAGTTACTGGGGATGCTGGCAGAGAAGTTGATTATTATTTTTTTGTTCTCAGTGTCTCTGTTCCAAATGAATTCATGATTTCCTGATCTATAAAAATGAGTCTGCTGGAAAATGAAACTAGGATAGTGAATAAGAACGTAAGAAGAGCCCTGTAGTTGGATCAGGCCAAATCTAGTCAAGCATCCTGTTTTTTTTTTAAAGTCAATCCTTTATTAGGCATAGCAAACCACACATTATCAAACAAACACCGTATACAAATTGTGCAAAACACGAGATCCCGCATCCTGTTCTCGCAGAGGCCACCCAGATACTTCTTCTGGGAAGCCTGCAAGTGGGACACAAGCCTCCCCAGTGGTGGTTCTTTGCAACTGGTATACAGAGAGAGGCATGCTGGCTCTGACAGTGGATGAAGAATGCCGTCATGTGGGGGTTGAATATGGCAAAGCAAATAGCATCCCAAGGGAAGGAGTGGACCTTACTGGGATCCCCAGGGCCTGGTTTCCTCCAGATGGCCTAAGGACTGAAATGGCCCGACTGTCCTTTGAGCTTTTGCAGGCAAAAAAGAAAAGGAAAAAAGAGCACTTCAGCTAGAGGTGTGTGCGCCCTGTAGCAAGGCTCTAAGTGTCCATGTGGGGAGAGTCCATCATTTGCTTTGTCACCCTCCTTAAGAACTATGAGGGCAGCTTCCTGCTGGCAAGAGGCAGCCTTTGACCATTTTATGTGAGAGCACACTCTTGTATGGTTGCCAAAGCTGCTTTGCCACTGCTTGATAGAATGTACCGTATTTTTGCTCCATAAGACGCACCTGACCATAAGACACACCTAGTTTTTAGAGGAGGAAAACAATAAAAAAAACTATTCTGAACAAAACAGTGGATGTATGATTTTTGTGGTTCATGCTGTGGCCACAGACATGTGATATGACGGTGAGTTTGGGGTAGCCCAATGCAAAAATCCTGAGAATCCATGGGGATCTGTGCTTTGTAACCACGTTTTTGCGCCATTGCAGCCCCAGGCAACAGTGGGTGCGTGATGTTTTTGGTGCAGGCTGTAGCCATGTACATGCTTTGTGATCTGATGGTGAATTTGGGCTGACCCAATGTAAAAATTCTGAGGATCCATGCGGATCCGTGCTTTGTAACCACATTTTTGCACCATTGCAGCTCCAGGAAACAGTGGATGCATGATTTGGGGGTGACCCAATGTAAAAATCTTGTGGATCCATGGGCTTTTACCTTCACTAGCATCCCTTATCTCTCTCGGATCCTACCAATCAGCTGCTTCCTTTCCCTCTTGTTTGCCTTAGTGTCTTTTTCTTAGCTGGAACAGTTTTTTGCTCCTCCTTTTCTTCTAATTTCTCTCCTCATTTATTTAGTCTTCCTGTCTCCTCTCCTTGCAAGTTTGCTGTCTTTACCTCCCCCCTCCCAGGCAGCCTCCTTTCTTGCTAGCGTCCCTTATCTCGCTACCAATCGCTTGATCGCTTGCAATCAGCGGCTTTGTTTCAACACCCACTTCCCTCTTTCAAAAAAAAAAAAAAAAAGCATGATCTGCTTTTCCCCCTGGGCAATTCGGCTCCAGGGACCACGCATCCGTTCCATAAGACGCACAGATATTTCCCCTTACTTTTTAGGAAGAAAAAAGTGCATCTTATGGAGCGAAAAATACGGTATGTAATGATTTTGTATGTATGTGTTCATTATGTATGTATGTATGCATGTATGTATGTATGTATGTATTGCACTTCTATCCCACCTTTTCCTTCAAGGAGCTTCAAGCTGGCATACATGGTTCCCCCCCACTCCTTTCATCCCAAGAACCCTGTAAGGTAAATAACCGTGTTGGTCTGACACAGTTGAAATAAATAAATAAAAAATCCAGTAGCACTTTAGAGACCAACTAAAGTTTGTTCTTGGTATAAGCTTTCGTGTGCATGCACACTTCTTCAGATACACTGAAACAGAAGTCACTAGACCCTTATATATAGTGATAGGGTGGGGTGGGGGTTTTCTCAGAAGGGTTGTAGGAGATGGGTGATTGACTTAATGGGTATGATAAACCTGTTGACGACTGTAAATGACTGCAATTAGTGCTACAGGAAAAAGCAAGGGATAGTATGCAGATGAAACAAAAAATAGCTTTAGCATATGTCATGAGACAAGAATCCAATAGTTTTCAGTTAATTAATAAGTTGTAATTCAGCAACTTCTCTTTCAAGTCTATTTCTGAAATTCACTTTTTGTGTGTTGTACAAAATGTTCATGTTTTATTTGATTCCCCTCACCCCACCTGCAAGGAATCATAAAACGACTGCGGGGAATCATAAAACCCACTGACAAATACCCCTTCCTCTTGGTTCATGTGGGAACCAATGACACTGCAAGCAATAGCCTCCAGAAGATCAAAAGAGACTATGAGGCTCTGGGCAGGAAATTGAAGCAATTAAATGCACAAATTGTGATCTCATCTGTCCTCCCAGCTGAACGACGTGGCCCAGGGAGAGAGGGGAAAATAGTGGAAGTGAACAGCTGGCTTTGCAAATGGTGTAAACAGGAACGGTTTGGATTCTTAGATCACGGACTGCAGTTTCTTGAAGATGGACTTCTGGCAAGCAATGGGCTGCACCTCACAATGGTTGGGAGGAATGCTTTTGCCAAAAACCTCAGAAACCTCATCAGGAGGGCTTTAAACTGACTAATGTGGGGGAGGGAGACAGTGCTCCTGAAGGTAGGAGTCTATCAATTGATGAAGATGATTTTGCAGATAAAATCGCTCAGATTTGGGAAGAAGTAGACTCCACCATGGGAGCAGGGCCGGGGCGGGAGAGTGCTAGAGTTCTGTCTAGTCAAGTTGAGTTGGATCAATTCCAATCTGTTACCTCCAAGGATGTGGACAGGCTGCTTGGACGAGTGAAACCAACCACCTGTCTCCTGGATCCTTGCCCATCCTGGCTTATAAAAGCTAGCCGGGAAGGACTGGGCGATGGGCTTCGTGGGGTGGTGAATGCTTCCCTCCGTGAGGGAGCCTTCCCAGACCCGCTGAAAGAGGCGGTTATTAAACCACTTCTTAAAAAACCATCTTTAGATGCGGCCACGATGGCCAACTATCGCCCAGTCTCAAATCTTCCATTCTTGGGCAAGGTGATTGAGCGAGTGGTTGCCGAACAACTCCAGGCACGCCTGGAAGAAGCGGACCATTTGGATCCCTTCCAGTCAGGATTCAGACCTCATCATGGGACTGAAACTGCCTTGGTCGCACTGGTTGATGATCTCCGGCGGGCTAGGGACAAAGGTGAGAGCTGTTTCCTAGTTCTGCTGGATCTCTCAGCGGCGTTTGATACCATCGACCATAACATCCTTCTGGACCGTCTGGAGGGGCTGGGAGCTGGGGGCACTGTCATACAGTGGTTCCACTCCTTCCTCCTGGGCCGTGTTCAGAAAGTGGGGGGGATGAGTGTTCAGACCCCTGGGCTCTCACTTGTGGGGTGCCTCAGGGTTCTGTCCTCTCCCCCATGCTTTTCAACATTTACATGCAGCCGCTGGGAGAGATCATCAGGAGGTTTGGGCTGGGTCTTCATCAGTATGCGGATGATACCCAGCTCTACCTCTCTTTTAAATCAGAACCAGTGAGGGCGGTGAAGGTCCTGTGTGAGTGTCTGGAGGCGGTTGGAGGATGGATGGCGGCTAACGGATTGAGGTTGAATCCTGACAAGACAGAAGTACTGTTTTTGGGGGACAGGAGGCGGGCAGGTGTGGAGGATTCCCTGGTCCTGAATGGGGTAACTGTGCCCCTGAAGGACCAGGTGCGCAGCCTGGGAGTCATTTTGGACTCACAGCTGTCCATGGAGGCACAGGTCAAATCTGTGTCCAGGGCAGCTGTTTACCAGCTCCATCTGGTACGTAGGCTGAGACCCTTATCTGCCTGCGGACTGTCTCGCCAGAGTGGTGCATGCTCTGGTTATCTCCCGCTTGGACTACTGCAATGCACTCTACGTGGGGCTACCTTTGAAGGTGACCCGGAAACTACAACTAATCCAGAATGCGGCAGCTAGACTGGTGACTGGGAGCGGCCGCCGAGACCATATAACACCGGTCTTGAAAGACCTACATTGGCTCCCAGTACGTTTCCGAGCACAATTCAAAGTGTTGGTGCTGACCTTTAAAGCCCTAAACGGCCTCGGTCCAGTATATCTGAAGGAGCGTCTCCACCCCCATCATTCTGCCCGGACGCTGAGGTCCAGCGCCGAGGGCCTTCTGGCGGTTCCCTCATTGCGAGAAGCAAAGCTACAGGGAACCAGGCAGAGTAGTGGCGCCCGCCCTGTGGAACGCCCTTCCAGCAGATGTCAAAGCGATAAACAACTACCTGACATTCAGAAGACATCTTAAGGCAGCCCTGTTCAGGGAAGTTTTTAACATGTGATATTTTACTGTATTTTTGGTTTCTATGGAAGCCGCCCAGAGTGGCTGGGGAGGCCCAGCCAGATGGGCGGGGTATAAATAATAAATTATTATTATTATTATTATTATTATTATTATTATTATTATTATCCAAATGTCATAGACCAAATGGAGCAAACAGCACACAGACCTAGTGGTGGGAGGAAAAAATCCTTAAATAAGAGACACAGGGGAATGATTCAATGTCTGTACACTAATGCGCAAAGCATGGGAAATAAACAAGATGAGCTTCAGCTCTTGGTACAGCAAACTAAATATGACATAATAGGCATCACTGAAACCTGGTGGGATAAGTCCCACGATTGGAATGTAATAATGGAGGGATACAATCTATTTCAGATAAACAGACCAGACAAGAAAGGAGGAGGAGTGGTGTTATATGTCAGGGATGTGTATACCTGTGAAGAGATCCAAGATTTAGATCCTCAAAGCCAAAGTGAGAGCATTTGGGTCAAAATTAAGGGAGAGAAGAATAACAGTGACCTCATTGTGGGAGTTTACTATAGATCCCCAAGCCAAACGGAGGACATAGATGATGCGTTCCTGGAACAAATGGCCAAGCATGCAAAAGGAAGGGAGATAGTAGTAATGGGGGACTTCAATTACCCGGATATTTGCTGGATGTCAAACTCAGCCAAGAGCATAAGGTCAAACAGATTCCTCACTGGCCTTGCAGACAACTTCGTTGTCCAGAAAGTGGGAGAAGCAACAAGAGGAACAGCCATTTTAGATCTGGTCCTAACCAATGTTGATGACCTGGTTAGTGGGGCAAAAGTGGAAGGATCATTAGGAGCGAGTGATCATGCTCTTCTGAAGTTTACTATACAGCGGAAAGGAGCAGCCAAGCATACTAGGACTCAATTTCTTGACTTTTAAGAAAGCCGACTTCATAAAACTTAGGGAAGTGCTGGGTGAGATCCCATGGACAGTAATACTAAAAGGAAAGGGAGTTCATGATGGCTGGGAGTTTGTTAAGAGGGAGATAGTAAAAGCACAATTCCAGGCAATACCAATGAGACGGAAACATGGAAGGTGCCTAAAGAAGCCAGGGTGGCTATCTAAAGAACTTTTAACTGAGTTAAGATTAAAAAAGGATGTGTACAAAAAAATGGAAATGGGGGGGGGGGCACCAAAGAGGAATTCAAACAAATAGCCAGCACGTGTAGACACAAAGTCAGAAAAGCTAAAGCACACAATGAACTCAGGCTTGCTAGAGAGGTTAAAAGAAACAAAAAAGGCTTTTATGGGTATGTTCGTAGCAAAAGGAAGAACAAAGAAACAGTGGGGTCACTCAGAGGAGAAGCTGGTAAAATGCGGACTTGACTATGCTACCACTCAGTGGATTTGTAACTGGCTGACTGACCGAACCCAGAGGGTGCTCATCAATGGTTCCTCTTCATCCTGGAGAAGAGTGACTAGTGGGGTGCCACAGGGTTCTGTCTTGGGCCCGGTCTTATTCAACATCTTTATGTGTGTATCTGAAGAAGTGTGCATGCACACGAAAGCTCATACCAAGAACTAACTTAGTTGGTCTTTAAGGTGCTACTGGAAGGATTTTTTTTTATTTTTATCAACGACTTGGATGATGGACTCAAGGACATCCTGATCAAATTTGCAGATGACACCAAACTGGGAGGGGTGGCTAACACCCCAGAGGACAGGATCACACTTCAAAACGACCTTGACAGATTAGAGAACTGGGCCAAAACAAACAAGATGAATTTTAACACGGAGAAATGTAAAGTATTGCACTTGGGCCAAAAAAATGAGAGGCACAAATACAAGGTGGGTGACACCTGGCTTGAGAGCAGTACATGTGAAAAGGATCTAGGAGTCTTGGTTGACCACAAACTTGACATGAGCCAACAGTGTGACGCGGCAGCTAAAAAAGCCAATGCAATTCTGGGCTGCATCAATAGGAGTATAGCATCTAGATCAAGGGAAGTAATAGTGCCACTGTATTCTGCTCTGGTCAGACCTCACCTGGAGGACTGTGTCCAGTTCTGGGCACCACAGTTCAAGAAGGACACTGACAAACTGGAACGTGTCCAGAGGAGGGCAACCAAAATGGTCAAAGGCCTGGAAACGATGCCTTATGAGGAACGGCTAAGGGAGCTGGGCATGTTTAGCCTGGAGAAGAGGAGGTTAAGGGGTGATATGATAGCCATGTTCAAATATATAAAAGGATGTCACATAGAGGAGGGAGAAAGGTTGTTTTCTGCTGCTCCAGAGAAGCGGACACGGAGCAATGGATCCAAACTACAAGAAAGAAGATTCCACCTAAACATTAGGAAGAACTTCCTGACAGTAAGAGCTGTTCGACAGTGGAATTTGCTGCCAAGGAGTGTTGTGGAGTCTCCTTCTTTGGAGGTCTTTAAGCAGAGGCTTGACAACCATATGTCAGGAATGCTCTGATGGTGTTTCCTGCTTGGCAGGGGGTTGGAGTCGATAGCCCTTGTGGTCTCTTCCAACTCTATGATTCTATGATTCACCTTACTATGGTGTAACATGTTTATGTCTGTGTTTTTAAGTGCAAGTTGTTGGGAAACTAATAAATTGAAGAAACAATAATGATATTGACCTTGGCTGGGGTGTCTTCCTTTGCAATGCTTTAGAGCCGGTTTGTGCCCTCCAGATGCTCTGTCTGGCTCCTGGGGTCATGCCATGTATTGTTTAGTGGCTCAGCTCCTTTGCCAGGCCTACCAGCCTTTGTTCAGCTACTCTCTCCTGACTTTCATTCCCCTGTCCATGCAGTGGGGCTTATCTGAGCAAGCTGAGAAATAAGTCCAGGACCCACCAGGTGCCTTGTTACAGGCTCCTCTGTTCCTCACAATGCTGGTGAAGGGGTGGGGGGAGCCCAACACCTGGGCCTCAGTTGCCAAATATATCACTCCTTGGAAAGGAGAGGTTTGCAGTGGGGTGATTTGACCAAAGGGGGAAAGAAAGAGAAAAAATATTGAATGGTGGAGAGAAGTCTTTGTGTGCACAGATGAAGCACTACCCGTCCCCCAGCCCAGCAAAGAGGTCCCAGAGAAGGCCTGCTGAGCGAAACAAATGAGGTTCGTGGGCAGATGGGCCTACTGTCACTTTGGTACCCTAATTCATAGCACGTTATTTATCTGGGCCAGAAACTTAGGAAGCTGCCTGATACTGTCAGGCCACTGACCCATTCAGCTCAGTGTTTGCCACTCTGGCAGCAGCGTTCCAGGTCTCTCTCAACCCTATCTGGAGATTCCAGAGAAAGGTTCAGAAAGGGGCAACAGGAATCATCAAGGGGATGGAGCATCTCCACTGTGTGCAAAAGTTGCAGCATTTGGGACTTTTTAGTTTAGAGAAGAGCTGAGTAAGAAGAGACAGTGGATACAGAAAAGTTTTTCTCCTTCTCTTATAACACTAGAACTCAGGGACATCCAATGAAGCAGATTATTGGAAGATTCAGGGCAGCTCTGAAAACGTACTCACTCCCACAGGAGGCAGAGGTGGCCACCAACTTGGATGGCTTTGAAAGAGCATTAGATACATTCATGGAGGAGGAGGGGGCTATCATGGCTAGTAGCCATGGTGGCCATGATGGACCTCCACTGGTTGAAGCAGTAATGCTTCTGATATCAAATGATGGGAACCGCAGGAGGGGAGGGTGCCCTTGTGTTTGGGTCCTGCTTGCGGGCTTCCTATTAGGCCATCTGATCGGCCACTATGAGATCAAGATGCTGGCCTACACGGGCCATTGGACCGATCCAACAGCCAGGCCAGGCTCTTCTGATGTTCTCTGCCACTGAGTCCTTACTTTAAGGGATCCACTGAGTTTCAGGAGAGTTATGATCTTATATAGGAGTACACAAGCCCTTCAGAGAAACTTCAGACCTATATTTGTATTGGGAAGTTGAGGGAATGTGTGGAGACTTTTACTTTATGCTTCATTTATATTTCTGTCCCCTCTTATCCCTAGGCACCAGGGTGGGCATCTCTATTTCGTTTCACATAATTTTATCCTCACAATGATCCTGTGAAAGAGGTTGAATGTATAATTGATTGATGAGACTCACTGCCAAAAGATGTCATGATGGCTGCCAGCTTAGAGGAATTTTAAAACGGGGAGGGGATTGTTAGACCAATTCATGGTGGAAAAGTCTAATAACAATGATGACTAAGTGGAACCTCCAGCTATCTCTGAACACCAGTTGCTGGTTAGTTACTGTGTGAAACAGTGGACTAAGGTGTGTGTTATGATGCAAACCTGCAGTTGAGATTCCTGCGTTGCAGGGGGTTGGTCTAGATGACCGTCAGGTCCCTTCCAACTCTACAATTCTTTGATTCTATGAATCCATAAGCCAGGCTTTCTGAGGTGGACTGTACATCTGAAAACTAAATGGACAGTAGGTCATGGGTCTGAGCCAAGCTTCTCATATTCCACTGCTGGTCTTGTCGTTCCATGAGGAAAAACAAAGACTGAGAGTTTGTTGAGAGCCAGCTAATAATTCAAAAAATCTTGTGAACTTGGATTTCCTTGCTGGGATATAGTTGTCCAGAAGCTGCCCAGGAGCCTTGCAAGAGCCACCAAGCCCCGCTACCTGCCCCCTCTCAAATGCTTTTGCCTGGTTGTCCTCCCTCAGTGCAGGCATCTGTGTCTCCTATGGCATCTTTTACCAGCCTGGTACCCACCAGTTGATTTTGGATTCCAGTTCCCAGCAAGCATCCCCAGCAGCCAGCATGGCCAACGACCAGGGATTATGGAAGCTGGAGGGCACCTGTCATCAGGCCAGATCGATGTGCACCCTCAACCAGGGTGTCTTGGGCGTCTCCCAGGTGTGTCCCTTAGCTGCCAGTGGCACAGGCCTCGATTCTTGGCACGCTTGACAGGCGGAAACCCAGGCAGTAATGGCATTGTCCATGTTAGGGCGCCAGACGTAACACCGAGCCAACACCTTCATTTTGATGATTCCCGGGTGGCTAGCGTGCAGAGCCTCCAGGACGCGTTGACGGAGTCTTTGGGGAATCACGACGCGGTCTTCCCACAGCAGACAGCCACGATGAGCAGGCATCTACTGGGAGTCAGCAGCTGGTTCCCATGAGGCTGCAACCTGGCCTGCCTAGAGGTGATGGTCAAAGTATGGCTTGCCTGTAAAGGGCGGGGTCTCAGCCCTTTGGCCTCCACCTCCTTTTCAAAGCAGTTATGCGGCAAACTTGGGGGCACATGTAGGATGATCAGGGGGCTGGGACTAGGACTGGAGGATGTCAGTTGGTGGCAGGTCCCAGGTCTGGCCAGCTCTTCTTCCCACTTGAACTTAGGGGGAAGTTGGCCTGGAGAGGAGAAGACTGGGAGGTCTTGATCTTCAAATATCTAAAGGGTTGTCATATGGAAGATGGAGCAAGCTTGTTTTCTGCTGCTCCAGAGGGCAGGAAGCATACCAAGGGATTCAAATGACAAGAAAGAAGATTCCAGCTGAACTTAAGGAATAACTTACTGTGGGTAAGAGCCATTTGACAGTGGAACAGACTGAGAAGGTGGTGGACTCCCTTTCCTTAGAGGTTTTTAAACAGATTGGATGACTACCTGTCCTAGATGCTTTAGCTGTGGTTCCTGTAATGCAGGAGTTTGGACTAGATGACCCTCAGGGTCCCTCCCAACTCTACAGTCCTATGGTTCTGTGAACTAAGGATGCTTCTAGGCAAGAATCAGGACAAGGCAGCACAGCATCCAACTCTTTCAGAGGCTGTTTGGTCTTGCAAAGGTTTGCTGCTTCTTAGTACCAAAAGCAAACCATAAACTTGTACCTTGTGCCTACCTGATGGATCCAGGAGGGGCCAGGAAGGCAGTATCTTGCTTGACAGAAACCCTTTGCTTTCTCTCCCGCCCCAGGACTGCCCTTTCATTGTGTGCATGACTTACGCCTTCCACACCCCTGACAAGCTGTGCTTCATTCTGGACCTGATGAATGGTAAGGAAGATCAAGTGGGAGATCTTGGGGTGGGAATATGCACAGATTGCTATGCCAAGTTCTGAGCTTTGCAAATGGAGGCCAGTCCCTCCATTTGCAAATGGAGGACAGTCATGGGCTTTCACCTCCCCGCTCTGCTTGCCAATGTTGGAAACAGGGTCAGATCCAGCAAGGCCATTGCAGTGTTCTTTTTTAAAACAAAATTATTAACAAATTCAACATAACAAACCAACAATACAAATCATCTTCATTGTTTTTCCCCCTCCCATTTTTCTCCCTCCCACCTCCCCAACAAACCCCCCTCCCTCCCCCCCAGGACTTCCCTCAGCTCCTCTCTCTGATTTCTCATCTCATATTGTTCTCTGCATATTATAAAATTCTATACATCCTTATATTATCTACCCTCCATATTAACCCAATAAATTTGTGTATGTTTATTCAAAACCTACCAAGGAGTCCAGTTCATTTGGTTGTTTTTTTTAAATAGACTGTAAAAGGTTCCCATTCTTCTTTAAAGTCACAGTTGTCTTTATCTCGCAATTTACATGTCAGTTTCGCCAGTTCTGCATAGTTCATTAATTTCTCTTGCCACTGTTCTTTTGTTGGGGTTTCCTCATTCGTCCATCCTTGTGCTCTCAAGACTCTTGCCGCCGTCACTGCATACTTAAAAAAATTCTTTATTTTTCTTGGCAGGTCTTGTCTAACAATCCCTAACAAAAATGCTTCTGGTTTTTTTACAAATGTCATTTTAAACATTTTCTTCAACTCGTTGTATATCATTTCCCCCCCAAAAATTAATTTCTCTGCATTCCCACCACATATGGTAAAAGGTACCTTCCTTTCCTTTACGTTTCCAACATATATTTGACCCAGTTTTATACATTTTTGCTATCTGTACTGGTGTGATACATCATGTATATCATTTTCATAGAATTTTCTTTCAAAAGAGAACAGTCTGTAAATTTTACATCTGTTTTCCACAATTTTTCCCAGTCTTCAAATTGTATATTATGCCCTATATCTTGTGCCCATCTTCATCTTTTGTTTCCCATTCTAGCAGAATACTGTATGCATCCTTCAGCAACTTCATTTTCCCTTCTATGACTTCCTTTTGAAATCTAGAAGTAGTATAACTAAATCCTTTCTTGTTATCTTCTTTATACATATTATGTAATTGGCTATAGTGTAGCCAACTCTGAAAATGATCTTTTATTTCCTCATACTCTTTTAATTTCCATTTTCCTTCTTGTTCTTTCAGTAAATCACTATGTAAGCCACTTCCCTTTCTTGCCAAGTGGCTTGAGCAGCAAAGCTTCAATTGGTGAGAGCCACCAAGGTGTCTTTTGTTCTATTAAATCTTTATATCTCTCCCACACCCTCATTAATTATTTCCTAATTACCGTATTTTTTGCTCTATAACACGCACCTGACCATAACACGCACATCGTTTTTAGAGGAGGAAAACAAGGGGGGGAAATTCTGAATGAAACAGTGGATGTATCATTTTTGTGCCTCATGCTGTGGCCACAGACATGTGATCTGATGGTGAGTTTGGGGTATGCAAAATACCCCAATGCAAAAGTCCTGAGAATCCCTATGGATCTGTGCTTTGTAACCACGTTTTTGCACCATTGCGGCCCCAGGCAACAGTGGGTGCGTGATTTTTTTGGTGCAGGCTGTAGCCATGGACATGCTATGTGATTTGATGGTGAATTTGGGGTGACCCAATGCAAAGATCCTGAGGATCCATGTGGATCCGTGCTTTGTAACCACGTTTTAAGTGGGGAGGGAAGGAAAAACACAGAAGGGACAAGGAGCACGAGAGGGGTGTGCAGAGAAGCAGCTGGCTAAGAATGCAGGAGAGGGGTTTAACGGGAGGGAGAAAACGAAGGCAAAAGTTTTCCCCCACCCAGTCACCCAAGCCAGCCCCCCCCCCTCTCTCTCTCTCTCTCCCACCTGCATGTTTTCCGGCTGCCTGCGAGTCCCTAAAATGCTTCCCTGGACACAACAGCACCGGAGCATGGAGAGGAATTAGAAGGAAGGACGATCCTTTCCTTTCCCCTCTGCTTGCCTGGAGGGGAGGGGATTTGCCTGCTCTTTGTTCCGTTTGAGCAAACAGGAACCAAAACAGAACAGGGTGGGCAGTAAGACCCTGAGGCAGAATGCAGGAAAGTAGCCGCTTCCTCTCTCACGGAGCTCCCTCCTCCCTGACATGATTGGATTTTTGCCGGATTTTTGCCTCTGCGCTCCGGCCAGTCAGCTCCAGGGACCACACATTCGCTCAGTCACATGCACAGACATTTCCCCTTACTTTTTAGGATAAAAAATCTGCATGTTATAGAGAGAAAAGTACGGTATATGATTATAGAATCCTTTATGTACTTTTCCTTTCCCATACCATAAGTATGCATTCCATCCAAATCTGTTATCGTGACCTTCTAAGTCCAATGCTTCTTCCTTTTCCAGTTTTATCCAGTCCCTAATCCATACCAAAACTGCCTCTTTCTTTTACATCTGTAAGTATCTTATGCTTTATCCTTGGCCTTTTGCCCCCCCCCCCCCCGATAAACTTGGAAATTTCCTTCTGTCATCTTTTGAGGCAGTCATCTTTCACCATTACTGGGACTGTCGGGAAAAGTAAGAGCATTTTTGGCAAAACATTCATTTTTACCGCTGTAATTTTTCCTAGTAGGGAAAGGTTCATTCTACTCCTTATTTCTTTTTATCTCAAGCTGCACTTTTTCATAGTTGTCTTTATAGATATTTATATTTTTTGATGTTAACCATATCCTTAGATATGGACTTCTATCTCAATACTTTGCTCCAGCTCTTCTTCTTTCAAATTCTTAACTAATAACTTAGTTTTATTTCTATTTAATTTAAATCCTTCCACTTCCCCAAATTTATGAATCTTTTCTATAACTCTGAGTAGAGAATTTTTTGGATCTTCCACTGTAATCACTAAATTTAAACTCACTTTCCCCTGTTTTATCCCAGTGATCTTCTTATGTTTCTGGTAAGTACTTCCAGGACCAGAATAAACAAAAGCGGTGATAGTGGACAACCTTGTCTAGTTCCTTTTTGTATCTTACAGTCTTCTGTTATCACCTGATTTACAATTAATTTGGCCTTTTGTTCTGAATATATTGCTTGCATTCCTTTAAAAAAATTGGATCCACAATTAATTTCTTCAAGTAGTTTTATAATAAAATTCCAAGAGACGTTGTCAAAAGCTTTTTCAGCATCCATAAACATCACTGCTGCTTTCTTTTCATTTTTAACCTCTAGGTATTCAATTACATTCAGAATATTTCTTATATTCTCGTTCATTTGTCTACCTGGAAGGAATCCTGCCTGATCTTGATGTATATCAAGCGAGTCTTCAGCACAGTTTGGGGATGGTCCTTCAGAGCATCCCAAGGATGGGCAGGTTGCTCCCTTTGGGTTCTCCACCAACACTGAATCATTGCTTGAAATTTTTAGATTTCTCTCCTCAATCATGCATTCTCTTAAGTGGCTTTTGCTAGGATGAAGTTCTCTTTCTTGGGAGGCTGGTGTGGTCCCTTCCCTCTGTTGTGTTCCATTTTTAAATTGTTTTGTGAACCACTTTGATGACCTTTGGAATGCCAAGAGGAATATACCATATTTTTGGCTCCATAAGACACACTTTTTTCTTCCTAAAAAATGAGGGGAAATCTCTGTGCATCTTATGGAGCAAATTTGTGGTCCCTGGAGCTGAATTGCCCAGGGGCAAAAAGAAGATCATGCTCTTTTTTTTTGAAAGAGGGAAGTGGGTGTTGAAACAAAGTCACTGATAGCAAGCAATCGGAAGTGAGATAAGGGATGCTAGCAAGAAAGGAGGCTGCCTGGGAGGGGGGAGGTAAAGACAGCAAACCTGCAAGGAGAGGAGACAGGAAGACTAAATAAATGAGGAGAGAAATTAGAAGAAAAGGAGGAGCAAAAAACTGCTCCACCCTAAAAGACACTAAGGCAAACAAGAGGGAGAGGAAGCAGCTGATTGGTGGGATCGGGGGGGGGGGAGAGATAAGGGACGCTAGTGGAGGCTGCCTGGGAGGGGGGAGGTAAAGTCCATGGATCCTCAGGAGTTTTACATTGGGTCACCCCAAATTCACCATCAGGGGCGCCGACTTATAAAAAATATTGGGGGGGCCCATACCGGGGTCCTGCCTCGGGAAGTTTTCTAAATTTTAGATGAAAATTAGTGAGTTTTAAAGTTTTTTAAAAGAATTTTAGAGTCATATGATCAACATTAGAACCCCGAAAACTCGACTCTCTATAACTCCACACTCCGGGAAACTCCACAAGCCTGAAACACTTTTTGGCTTTGAAAAAAGAAACAAAACATAAACACGCACGGTATTTTCGTAAAAAGCTAATTTAATTTACAGTAACAATTATGCTTATAGACTATTACAGAGCAGTGAATATATAGCTCTGAAAAGACTGAAATGATATTTAAATAAATCCTAAACTATCATTAAAAGAATAAAACATAAAATATTGCTGTCGCACAGCAATAGCACTTTTATTAATAAGTGAAATAGCTAATTTAAGCTTACTTTGAATAAGGCTGAGGGTTCATTAAATAAAAATAATATCTCAAAGTTAATGCTTTAATACAGTTAATAAAGTTAATACAGTATGCCTAATACTGTATGTAAATAACGGGCTTTAATTGGGTCTTACACCCTAAAAATATTTAAGTATTTGAAAATAACTAATATAGTACTATAGTAATATAGAAATACAGTACTAAACTAGTACTAATATTTCAAAACTGAAAATTTAACATTCTTTATGTTTTTAATTCTCTATTTTATAAAGATTTTTAATATCTGACAGTGAGTTTGGAGTAGCCCAATGCAAAAATCCTGAGGATCCATGTGGATCCGTGCTTTGTAACCACGTTTTTGCACCACTGTGACCCTAGGCAACAGTGGGTGCGTGATTTTTTTGGTGCAAGATGTAGCCATGGACATGCTATGTGATCTGATGGTAAATTTGGGGTGACCCAATGCAAAAATCCTGAGGATCCATGTGGATCTGTGCTTTGCAACCACGTTTTTGCACCACTGTGACCCTAGGCAACAGTGGGTGCGTGATTTTTTTGGTGCAAGATGTAGCCATGAACATGCTATGTGATCTGATGGTGAATTTGGGGTGACCCAATGCAAAAATCCTGAGGATCCATGTGGATCCGTGCTTTGTAACCACGTTTTTGCACCATTGTGGCCCCAGGCCACAGTGGGTGTGTGATTTTTTTGGTGCAGGCTGTAACCATGGACATATAATGTGATCTGATGGTGAATTTGGGGTGACCCAGTGCAAAGATCCTGTCGATCCATGCTTTGTAACCACGTTTTTGCACCATTGCAGCCCCAGGCAACAGTGGGTGCGTGATTTTTTTGGTACAGACTGTAGCCATGGACATATAATGTGATCTGATGGTGAATTTGGAGTGACCCAATGCAAAAATCCTGAGGATCCATGTGGATCCGTGCTTTGTAACCACGTTTTAAATGGGGAGGGAAGGAAAAACACAGAAGGGACAAGAAGCACAAGAGGGGTGTGCGGAGAAGCAGCTGGCTAAGAATGCAAGGGAGGAGTTTAACGGGGTGGGGGGGAGGAAAGGAAGGCAAAAGTCCCCCCCCAAGCCAGCCCTCTCTCTCTCTCTCTCCCACCTGCGAGTCCCTAGAGCACGGAGAAGAGGAGGTGGTGGGCTGGAGTCCCTAGAGCACGGAGAGGAGGAGGAGGTGGTGGGCTGGAGCCTGCACGCAGTGTGACTAGGAAAGAATTAGAAGGAAGGACTCGATCCTTTCCTTAACCCTCTGCTTGCCAAGAGGGCAGGGGATTCCCTGCTCTTTGTTGAGTTTGAGCAAACGCAGCAACAGAAGCGAGTGGGCAGTAAGACCCTGAGGCAGAATGCAGGAAAGCAGCAGCTTCCGCCTTCCCTCCGCCCGCCCGCCCGATCTTATTTTTGCCTGATTTTTGCCCCTGCGCTCCGGCGAGTCAGCTCCAGGGATCACACATTCGCTCAATAACACGCACAGACATTTCCCCTTACTTTTTAGGAGAAAAAATCTGCGTGTTATAGAGCGAAATTTACGGTAATAATTTTCTTAAATTATTGGGGGGGCGGAGCCCCCCCCAAACGATTTTTTGAGGGGGCTCGGGCCCCCTCAGGCCCCATGGAGTCGGCGCCTATGTTCACCATCAGATCACATCGCATGTCCATGGCTACAGCCTGCCCCTAAAAAACCATGCATCCACTATTTCCTGGGGCTGCAATGGTGCAAAAATGTTGTTACAAACAACAGCAACAACAACAAACTATTTATTTATACCCTGCCCATCTGGCTGAGTTTTCCCAGCCACTCTGGTGGCTCCCAATCGAGTGTTAAAAACAATACAGCATTAAATATTTAAAACTTCCCTAAACAGGGCTGCCTTCAGATGTCTTTTCAAGATAGGATAGCTGCTTATTTCCTTCACATCTGAAGGGATGGTGTTCCACAGGGTGGGCGCTACTGTCTGGTTCCCTGTAACCTCAATTCTCGCAATGAGGAAACCGCCAGAAGGCCCTCGGTGCTGGATCTCAGTGTTCGGGCTGAACAATGAGAGTGGAGATGCTCCTTCAGATATACAGGACCGAGGCCGTTTAGGGCTTTAAAGGTCAACACCAAAACTTTGAATTGTGCTCAGAAACGTACTGGGAACCAATGTAAGTCTTTCAAGTTTCTGGGTCACCTTCAAAGTTAGCCCCACGTAAAGCGCATTGTGGTAGTCCAAGCGGGAGATAACTAGAGCATGCACCACTCTGGCGAGACAGTCTGTGGGCAAGTAGGGTCTTAGCCTGCGTGCCAGGTGGAGCTGGTAGACAGCCGCCATGGACACAGAATTAACCTGCGCCTCCACGGACAGCTGTGAGTCCAAAATGACTCCCAGGCTGCACATCTGGTCCTTCAGCGGCACAGTTACCCCATTCAGGACCAGGGAATCCCCCCCACCCGCCTGCCCCCTGTCCCCCCAAAATAGTACTTCTGTCTTGTCAGGATTCAACCTCAATCTGTAAGCCGCCATTCATCCTCCAACCGCCTCCAGGCACTCATACAGGACCTTCATCGCCCTCACTGGTTCTGATTTGAAAGAGAGGTAGAGCTGGGTGTCATCTGCATACTGACGAACACCCAGCCCAGACCCCCTGATGAGCTCTCCCTGCGGCTTCATATAGATTTTAAAAAGCATAGGGGAGAGGACGGAACCCTGAGGCACCCCACAAGTGAGAGCCCAGGGTCTGAACACTCATCCCCCAACACCACTTTCTGGACACGGCCCAGGAGAAAGGAGCGGAACCACCGTATAACAGTGCCCCCAGCTCCCAGCCCCTCTAGACAGTCCAGAAGGATGGTCCATGGTGTCAAAGGCCGTTGAGAGATCCAGCAGAACTAGGAAACAGCTCTCACCTTTGTCCCTATCCTAGATCATCAACCAGCACGACCAAGGCAGTTTCAGTCCCATTGTGAGGCCTGAATCCCGATTGGAAAGGGATCCAAATGGTCCGCATCCTCCAGGCGTGCTTGGAGTTGTTCAGCAACCACCCGCTCAATCACCTTGCCCAAGAATGGTAGATTTGAGACTGGGCAATAGTTGGCCATATTGGCCGGGTCTAAATATGTTTTTAAAGAAGTGGTTTAATGACCGCCTCTTTCAGCGGGTCTGGGAAGGCTCCCTCACATCGCAAAGCCCATCACCCAGCCCTTCCCAGCTCACTTTTATCAGCCAAGATGGGTAAGGATCAAGGAGACAGGTAGTCTGTTTCACTTGTCCAAGCAGCCTGTCCACATCCTCGGAGTAACAGATTGGAATTGATCCCATGTAACAACACTAGACAGGACTCTAGCACTCCCCTGCCCTGGCCCTGCTCCCACGGTGGAGTCTACCTCCTTCTGAATCTGAGCGACTTTATCTGCAAAAAAACTTTGCAAAAGCATTGCAGGAGATCTTGGGGTCCCTACCAGGCCCCGGTGGTGCAGGTGGTTCCGATAGATTGTGAACCACCTGAAAGCGTCTCCTGCTGCTGTTTTCTGCAGATGCAATGGAGGCGATGAAGAAGGCCCTCTTCGCTGTCACCATTGCCACTTGGTAGGCTCGACGTTGAGCTCTAGCCCTTGTCCGGCCTGATTCAGAATGAGTTTTCCGCCACCGGCGCTCTAGCCGTCTCAACGACTGTTTCATCACCCTCAGCTCCGGGGGAAACCACGGGGCTGTCCGGGCTCCATGCAATCAGAGAGGGCGCTTCGGAGCCAGAGAGTCTATAGCCCTGGTTAACTCTGCATTCCAGCGGACCAGCTGAAAGGCCATCATCTTGGAATAAAACATCTCCTATCACTCTCTGGAAGCCAACAGGATCCATTAAGTGGCGGGGGCGGACCATCCGAATCGGTCCCACCTCCCTGCAGAGGGGAAGGGTCGCAGAGAAGTCCAGTTGCACCAGGAAATGATCTGACCATGGCACTTCTTTTGTTTCGCTTTTAGTTAGTGTCAGATCACCAACATCCATAGATGTAACCACCAGGTCTAAGGCATGTCCATGGCTATGAGTTGGGCCAAACTTTTTCAGGGACAGCCCCATGAAGGCCATGCGTTCCACAAAGTCCTGAGCGTTCCACAAAGTCCTTGTAATGTCGTGTCAGCGTGGATGTTAAAATCCCCCAGGACAACCAAACTAGGTGTCTCCAGGAACATATCCGCCATGACCTGAAGCAGCTCCGGCAGGGAATCCTTGGTGCAGAGGGGAGGTCGGTACACCAAAAGGAATCCTGTACTGCCCCTATTGCCCAACTTCCAGAGCATGCACTAAGAAAACTGGGTCTTCCCAAAAGGATGCCTGGTGCAAACTAATGACTTCCTAAAAATCACTGCAACCCCCCCTCCCCGCCCACATGACCTGGGTTGCTGTGCATAAGAGAAACCTGGTGGACAAGCAGCAGCAAGGACAGGCCTATCTGTTTCATCCAACCAGGTCACACATGCCAAGACAAATCCTCCATCCACAATCAGGTCGTGGTTGGCAGTGGTTTTATTCATCATTGACCAAGCATTGCACAGCAACACTTTCAGGTCATGTGGGTTTCTCTTGCTGATTCCAGTATCCTTCCGGTCAGGACCAGACCTGGAGGCAGGGATAGTCCTCAAACAACGACTAAGCCTGCACCCAAAAAATCACGCACCCACTGTTGTGTGGGGCCGCAATGGCACAAAAATGTGGTTACAAAGCACAGATCCACATGGATTCTCAGGATTTTTGCCAAACTCACCGTCAAATCACATGTCTGTGGCCACCGCATAAACCACAAAAATCATACACCCACTGTTTCATTCAGAATAGTTTTTTTCTTGTTTTTCTCCTCTAAAAACTAGGTGCGTCTAATGGACAGGTACGTCTTATGGTGCGAAAAATACGGTATATTGCAAACTGTATTGACCAGAGAGCCTGAGCTTGCATAGTCCTGGTCACTGTTCCATTCCCACCACCCCTGCATAAGAGGGCCTCTGGAACCTCTGGGGAGCCATCCAGAGGTTGCTGTGTTGCTTCAGGACTGGCAAGGCCCTAGCAGAGCTAGTTTAGCTGCTCCTTTCCTCCCGGTCCCAGATCCAGGGCATGTGAGGAGTCCTTCTTCTTCCTCATCAGTAGGATTTGGTCCCCCTCAGAAGTAGGGGGCCTCAAGCTGTCACACAGGCAGGCGTCCTCCTGTGCTGCTGGGGATTTTCTGACACAAGAGGGTCGGGCCATTGGCCTGACCAGCATCCATTGATTCTCCCTAAACCTGTGGTTTCCTATCATGGGGTTTCTTCCTGGGTGGTGGCCTCCGGAGAAATGCTGATGTCTGTTGACTTCCCCCTTAAGTGCTTGAGCTAGAAATAGGGTGGTCTTCTTACTTGTCCAACACTGGGCTTGTACTGCCAGGATGGTGGTGGAACTCAGCAGTAGCTCACTGGACTCACTCTCAGCATTGGACTGCAGTGTTTTTAGGGAAGGTCCTGGAGTCCCTGACAGGTTCAGACACTGATTAATGTCTACAAGGAAGGCAGCTGGGACTTGAGTGTTTCAAGACCTTGTCGTCCCAGATGTGCTTTGACTGCTTACAGTTATTGGGCAGTCATTTCCTTTCCCCAGCACTCCATTGTGGGAAACCAATTGGCACTTGCAACTCTGCAATTAAGTGTAGAGGAATGTGTTCATTTGCTTGGGGGAGATTTGGAGGCAAGCATAGGAGGAAACTCTGCTTTGGAAGAGTGAGGCCTGGGGGTTCTGTGTCGCTCTTTGCTCCGCTATAGCCTTGCCCATCTTTGCTTAAGCTGCAGAATCAATGAAGGCAGCAGAATTCAGCTTTTTCCTGGCACAGGATTTGGATATGTTAAAAGTATTTTTCCAACTCAACACTTGCAATGGTTGACAAAGAAAACCTTTGAAAGAAAGGGGAGTGTTGAGTGGAGGTTGGGAATAGGAAGATCTGGATGTGGATTGGAAAAGGGGGGCAAGTAGAGGCCAGGAAAGGCTAGCAAATCTGGTTGCTCCTGAAATCTCTTCCTTCTTCTTCTTTGCCTCCTCTTCATCCTCTTGCTGTTAATGGATTTCCCTATATTCACACCCTGTTCCCTCCCCCGTAGTTTGATATTGAACAGAGTAACAATCTACAGTGGTACCTTGGTTTACGAACTTAATCCGTTCCGGAAGATCGTTCTTAAACCAAAGCGTTCTTAAACCAAGGCGTGCTTTCCCATAGCAGTGGGGAAATTTACAAATGGAACACACTCAATAGGAAACATGTTCTGCTTCCAAGGCAAAGTTCACAAACCGAAACACCTACTTCCGGGTTTGCAGCGTTCTTAATCCAAGTTGTTCACAAACTAAGCTAGTCCTTAAACCAAGGTACCACTGTAGTTAAGCAACTCTTCTTAAGACGTAGACATCAAAAATAAAAAAACATCACAGTTAAATTATGGATAAAAATAAGATAATTGCACTCTTAAAAGTAGCTTCAACGTCATTTAAAGATCCAGCTAAGCGGGTGGGTCTTAAGTACCGACCTGAACACCATCTTCCCACTTAAGTCCTGGCATTTGCTCTCCTGGCCCAGGGGAGACTGCCTAGCTCAATGCAGGCTCTCCTGGCTCATCGGCAAAGGCCTGTCCTGACACTGCTCCCATTCTTGTAA
This sequence comes from Podarcis gaigeae, assembly GCF_964106915.1. NCBI lineage: Eukaryota > Metazoa > Chordata > Lepidosauria > Squamata > Lacertidae > Podarcis > Podarcis gaigeae. The sequence continues at coordinate 56,359,473 of NC_139689.1, forward strand.
CTGGAGGTGCTGGAAATTGAGCCTGGCTTGTTCTTCCTGTGAAACTGACCTCTGGGCCCTTTCTCTCCTCCTCTTCACCTCTAGGTGGAGATCTTCACTACCACCTCTCACAGCATGGAGTGTTTTCGGAGAAGGAGATGCGCTTTTACGCCACTGAGATCATCCTTGGGCTTGAGCACATGCACAATCGCTTTGTGGTCTATAGAGACTTGAAGGTAACTTTTACCTAGGAGATGAAAATGCCACCATGGTGCCACACAGATTTGAGGGATGAGTGCCAAAGGAGTGCCAGAGATGGATATGGGGAACTGCAGGCTGGTTTTGGAAGGAGTGAGGGATGTTCATTACAGGTGCTTGCTGTAACTGGCCTGAGAGGCAAAAGCAGAATGGGGCAGAGAGAAAGTGGCTGAAAAACCTATAGCCCTGTTCAGGCATCAGGGCAACCCAGAGTCCAACATGACAGGTGGGTGGATTTCACCACCCACCCCGCTTTGTGAGTTGCAGGACGACTGTGAAGAGTAAAATTCAGGACACATAATAGGAAGTCCTTCTTTACACAGCACATAGTTAAACTATGGGACTTGCTCCCCCAGTGAAGCAGTGATGACCACCAACTTGGATGGCTTTAAAATCACATTGGAAAAATTCATGGAGGAGAGAAGGCCATCAATGCTCTGCCTCTAAAGTCAGAGGCAGTGATGCTCCTGAATAGCAGTAGCGGGAAAATCACCTTGATTTCCAGGATCTGCCTCTGCTTCTGATTCTCGCCCACAGCTCACAGACTGGTGGAGGAACCATTTCATCACCGTGCCACCCCCTCCACGCTCTTTGGATTTCTAGATTGCCCTGATGCTTGAGTAAAGCTTTCCACTTTCTGTGGTTTAGCTTAAGATGGCCCAAAAAATTGCATGCTTCCAGGGGTTCAAATGCTCTTCATCTTCTGTCTGTGCCCGTGCTTAGCATAGCTTGTGAGCATTTTGACCTTTCCCCCTCTGCCCCTAACAGATGAAAGGTAAGGGGGGGTCAGCTGTGCCAAAGACACAGGCCAGTGTTAGTTTTTCAGCAAGTCCATTTTCTTTTTTTTCTGGGTTGAGCATGTGCACAGTTTGGTGAACTGACCCTGTTGGTCGAACATTTCTTCGTTTCAGTTGCTAAGTAACAGGTGCTTATTGATGTGCTTCTAGCCAGCAAATATCCTCTTGGATGAACACGGCCACGTGAGGATTTCCGACCTGGGGCTGGCTTGCGATTTCTCCAAAAAGAAGCCTCATGCCAGCGTGTAAGTATTGTGCAAACACAGCTTCTGGCTGACACTTTGCACCGCTGTTGCCTTCTCTTTGCCAACACCACCATGATTACTATCATGGAATTTATCACTTATTTATTTATTTCGTAAAATTTATATTGCTACCATTTATTAAATTTATAAGCCACTTTTTTGGTCAAGGCAACTCAGAATGACTTATAACCAACCAAACAAGCAAGCAAACAAACAAACAAACCACCAATACATTAAAACACATTAAAACTAAGGGGAAGAAATACATTTAAAATATCCCTCCCACCCACTCTAAAAGGCCAGAGATAGAGGCCAAAGACCCAGTGAAAGAGGAAAGGTTTCACCTTGATATATTGCTCATATGCTGTTTGATTGTAAAACACACACACACACATATACATGCACACATACACAAACCAAACCCTCAAAAAGAATAAAGCAAAAAAATTATCAGTAAAGGAAATTATTTAAAACATTCAAAAAATGATTAAAATCAGAGATTGGCTAAAAACAGATTAGAACGCCCATCAACATTATGAGGCTGGGTAGGCATGTTCAAGCAAAATGTTTTTAGTAGGCACTGAAAAGAGTACAGCAAAGGCACTTGTCTGATGTCAACAGGCAGCAAGTTCCAAAGTGCCGTGGTGCCACACTAAAAGATTGATTTCTTACAAATGTGGAACATGTATTATGTGGCACCTGTAACAGTGTCAGTTTTGCTCTTATTGGAATGCAGAAAGCTGTCTTCTACCTAGTCAGGCAGAATGGGGCCACTAACTCTGACTGGCAGCAGCTCTCCAGGGCCTCAAGTGTTGAGACTGCTTTAATGTTAAGTTCTCGGGAGGCATTTTGTGACAAGTGGCACTTACATAAATAAGGACTGCTACCTGACCTTTTTTCACCTGGAGGTGCTAGATTGTACCTAAGGCCCTCTATATGCATAGAACATGTTCTGATGCTGAGTTATGGTTCCTGCTTTTCGGACACAAGATCACCAGCAACTCCATGTTTCAGTCAGGTCTGAAATCCTGGAAAACTGCTGTCAGTCAATGTAGACAATATGGTGCTAGATGGATCAGTGGTTTGATTTGGTACAAGACAGCTTCCCATCTTACTATTTAATTCAGAACTATGAGGACTAGAAACTAAGTTTATTTTTAGAGAAATGTGCTTTGCATGTCCAGGAGGTTGTTTCTCAAATCAGTTTGATCTCAGCTCCCTGTGGGCAGCACATGCACAGCAAAGTATTTCTCCAAGGCCACCTACTTCAGTAAGAAACTCATTCTTGGAGTTTAGCCAAGTTCTCAGCATTTTTCATAATTTGGGCACTAAATTGTTACAGAACCTTCTCACCAAAAGTGTGTGCCCCTTTGCTGCATCAAAAGATTGTTAAGTTCAGAGATGGTAGTTGTGGGAGTTTCAAGAAAATAACAAAAGAGGCTCCTGGATCAGGCCAATGGCTCACCTAGTCCAGCATCCTGTTGCCACAGTGGCTAAGCAGATGCCTCTTTTGGAAAACCCTCCAGCCCAGACCTGAGTACAAGAGCCCCCTTCCTTCCTGTGGCTTCTTTCTACAACTGGTATTCTAATGCTATAGTTGGATAGTTGGAGGCAGAGCTGAGCCATCCTGGCTAGTAGCTATTGATAGCCATGTCCTCCATGAACTTGTGCAGTCCTTTTTTAAAACCATCTAGGTTGGCAGCCATTGCTGCCTCCCATTGGTGTAAGTTCCATAGTTTTAAGTATGTGAATAAGTACTTTCTCTTATCTGTCCTGAATCTGCCTATTTTCAGCTTCATTGGATGTCCACGCGTAACCCTGCCCCTTGCTTGCAGATTTTAGAAATGAACCATTGTAGGTGTTCCATCAAGCCATAGCATCCTAAATTGCAGCCAGGCATTCACTAGTTGTCTGACTCGCTCCTTTTGCCTCCCTTAATCACAGCGGCACCCATGGCTACATGGCTCCCGAGGTGCTCCAGAAAGGGACAGCCTATGACAGCAGCGCAGACTGGTTCTCCTTGGGCTGCATGCTCTTCAAGCTTCTCCGAGGGTGAGCCCAGCCATCCTGGGGAGCGCAGAATTGGGGGGGGGGTTCCTCCTAAGCCATTGCTGCCTTCTGTTGTGCACGTGAGAAGTGCTTGGAGCTCCTTGGAGCAACAGGGCTTTGTGATGAGATGCAAAAAGAAAGTGATTTCCAGAATTTGAGAACAATTCCCAAAGATATGTATGTAATCTGCTTTATTTAATCCATACCTCCAACATTTATCCAATCCTAATTTATAAATTAAGTTCAATGTATTGTTAAATACCATTGATAGGGGTTTTTAAAACAGTTCTCATTTAGGTCTGCTGAAATTATATTAGAATGGAAGTTAACCCAAATTGAGTTCCATTTTTTCCTGGTTATTCTTTGATCCAAATCTGACACCCATTTTCTCATACGTGTATCCTGGTTCCAATCCAAGTTTAATCCATAGATAGCTAGAATTAATTACTTTATCCAAATGATCAGACTAATGATCAGACTTTGATATATTAGCTAGTGTATACCCACTGGAACTTTAAATATTTCTGCTGGGTTATCTATAATGTTATTATAGATGTTATTATGGAAAATGATAAAAAAATAGTGTTCAACTTTATAACTGCTGCTAAAATTATAATAACCAAAAATTGAGGGAAAATCATATCTCCTGCTGAATGGACTGAGAAAATTTGGTCCATAGTAACTGTGATTAACCTAACATTTCAAAAGAATACATAAAAACCAGCCTAGCAGGTTTATGGAAAAATGAGATTATTTGGCACTTTGAAGTGCCAGGGATAGGACTTTGAAGCACCACATAGGCAGCAAGGCACTGCTAAAATGAAGGAGGGGGTAACCCTTTGTTTTAGCAGCTGTTCCAATGCAAACTCTTTCCTGATTCTAAAGCAACAGAAACTGCTGAAACTTTGCTGCCTCAGCTAAGCTGAGCTTCATTGCTAGACTGAGTTTTCATTGAAACTGCTGCTAAAAAGCAGGGGGGAAAGCAGGAAAACATTGGTTTCAGCAGGGCCTTTCCATCCTGCTTAGCACTGGGTTTGGGTGTGCAAGAGAGTTCCCTGCAGGGAGTTCTCTTGCTTTACTGGAACTGAGCAAGTTTGACCTCCTTTTGCATCAGCTGTTTAGTGCTGGGTTCAAGAGCATGAGGAAAGTCTTTCACATGCGCATCTAGTAGGATTGGCCTGCAAGCCTACTTTGTGCAGTGCTCCAGAAGCTGTGCAGGGGCTTTTGGCCAAGCCCCACCCTTGTTGTTTAGTCGTTTAGTCGTGTCCGACTCTTCGTGACCCCATGGAACAGAGCACGCCAGGCACTCCTGTCTTCCACTGCCTCCTGCAATTTGGTGAAACTCATGCTGGTAGCTTCAAGAACACTGTCCAACTATCTCATCCTCTGTCGTCCCCTTCTCCTTGTGCCCTCCATTTCCCCAACATCAGGGTCTTTTCCAGGGAGTCTTCTCTTCTCATGAGGTGGCCAAAGTATTGGAGCCTCAGCTTCAGGATCTGTCCTTCCAGTGAGCACTCAGGGCTGATTTCCTTCAGAATGGATAGGTTTGATCTCCTTGCATGCAGTCCATGGGACTCTCAAGAGTCTCCTCCAGCACCATAATTCAAAAGCATCAATTCTTTGGCGATTAGCCTTCTTTATGGTCCAGCTCTCACTTCCATACATACTGGGAAAACCATGGTTTTAACTATAGGGACCTTTGTTGGCAAGGTGATTTCTCTGCTTTTTAAGATGCTGTCTAGGTTTGTCATTGCTTTTCTCCCAAGAAGCAGGCGTCTCTTAATTTTGTGACTGCTGTCACCATCTGCAGTGATCAAGGAGCCCAAGAAAGTAAAATATCTCACTGCCTCCATTTCTTCCCCTTCTATTTGCCAGGAGGTGATGGAACCAGTGGCCATGATCTTCGTTTTTTGATGTTGAGCTTCAGACCATATTTTGCGCTCTCCTCTTTCACCCTCATTAAAAGGTTTTTTAATTCCTCCTCACTTTCTGCCATCAAGGTTGTGTCATCTGCATATCTGAGGTTGTTGATATTTCTTCCGACAATCTTAATTCCGGTTTGGGATTCATCCAGCCCAGCCTTTTGCATGATGAATTTTGCATATAAGTTAAATAAGCATGGAGACAATATACAGCCTTGTCGTACTCCTTTCCCAATTTTGAACCAATCCGTTGTTCCATATCCAGTTCTAACTGTAGCTTCTTGTCCCACATAGAGATTTCTCAGGAGACAGATCAGGCACTCCCATTTCTTTAAGAACTTGCCATGGTTTGCTGTGGTCAACACAGTCAAAGGCTTTTGCATAGTCAATGAAGCAGAAGTAGATGTCTTTCTGGAACTCTCTAGCTTTCTCCATAATCCAGCGCATGTTTGCAATTTGGTCTCTGGTTCCTCTGCCTCTTCTAAATCCAGCTTGCACTTCTGGGAGTTCTCGGTCCACATACTGCTTGAGTCTTCCTTGTAGAATTTTAAGCATAACCTTGCTAGCGTGTGAAATTAGTGCAATTGTGCGGTAGTTGGAGCATTCTTTGGCACTGCCCTTCTTTGGGATTGGGATGTATACTGATCTTCTCCAATCCTCTGGCCACTGCTGTGTTTTCCAAATTTGCTGGCATATTGAGTGTAGCACCTTAACAGCATCATATTTTAAAATTGTGAATAGTTCAGCTGGAATACCATCACTTCCACTGGCATTGTAATTAGCAGTGCTTTCTAAGGCCCATTTGACTTCACTCTCAAGGTCAGCAACCACACTACCTGGGGTGTATGAGCCATCTGTATCTTTCTGGTATAATTCCTCTGTGTATTCTTGCCACCTCTTCTTGATGTGTTCTGCTTCTGTTAGGTCCTTGCCACTTCTGTCCTTTATTATGGTAATATTTTTACGAAATGTTCCTTTCATATCTCCAATTTTCTTGACCAGATCTCTGGTTCTCCCCATTCTGTTGTTTTCCTCTATTTCTTTGCATTGCTCGTTTAAGAAGGCCTTCTTGTCTCTCCTTGCTATTTTCTGGAAATCTGCATTCAATTTCCTCCATCTTTCACTATCTCCCTTGCATTTTGCTTGCCTTCTCTCCCCCGCTATTTGCAAGGCCTCGTTGGACAGCCACTTTGCTTTCTTGCATTTCCTTTTCGTTGGGATGTTTTTCGTTGCTGCCTCCTGTATAATGTTGCGAGCCTCCATCCATAGTTCTTCAGGCACTCTGTCCACCAAATCTAAATCCTTAAACCTGTTCCTCATTTCCACTGTGTATTCATAAGGGATTTGATTTAGATTGTATCTTACCGGCCCAGTGGTTTTTCCTACTTTCCTAAGCTTGAATTTTGCTAGAAAAAGCTGATGATCTGAGCCACAATCAGCTCCAGGTCTTGTTTTTGCTGACTGTATAGAGCTTCTCCATTTTTGGCTGCAGAGAATAATCAATCTGAATTCGATGCTGCCCATCTGGTGATGTCCATGTGTAGAGTCGTTTCTTGTGTTGTTGGAAAAGAGTGTTTGTGATGACCAGCTTGTTCTCTTGGCAGAACTCTATTAGCCATTGCCCTGCTTCGTTTTGAACTCCAAGGCCAAACTTGCCAGTTGTTCCTTTTATCTCTTGATTCCCTACTTTAGCATTCCAATCCCCTATAATGAGAAGAACATCCTTCTTTGGTGTCATTTCTAGAAGGTGTAAAGTGTTGTTGTTGTTGTTGTTGTTTGGTGTCACTTCTATAAGGTGTTGTAAGTCTTCATAGAATTGGTCAATTTCAGTTTCTTCAGCACCAGTAGTTGGTGCATAAACTTGGATTACTGTGATGTTAAAAGGTCTGCCTTGGATTCGTATCGAGATCAGCTTTCGCCACTCTTTTGTTGACTATGAGGGCCATGCCATTTCTTTTAGGGGATTCTTGCCCATCAATGAATTTGCCCATTCCTGTCCATTTTAGTTCAGGATGTCAATATTTATTCTTGCCATCTCATTTTTGACCACATCCAACTTACCTTGGTTCATGGTTCTTACATTCCAGGTTCCTATGCAATATTTTTCTTTGCAGCATTGGACTTTCCTTTCGCTTCCAGGCATATCCGCAACTGAGTGACCTTTCGGCTTTGGCCCAGCCACTTTATCAGCTCTGAATCTATTTGTGCTTGTCCTCCACTCTTCCTCAGAAGCATGTTGGATGCCTTCCGACCTGAGGGGCTCATCTTCCAGCATCATAACTTTTATATGCCTGTTGTCCATGGAGTTTTCTTGGCAGGGATACTGGAGTGGCTTGCTGGTTCCTGCTCCAGGTGGATCACGTTTGGTCAAAACTGTCCATCTTGGGTGGCTCTGCATGGCATAGCTTATAGCTTCTCTGAGTTATTCAAGCCCCTTCGCCACGACAAGGCAGTGATCCATAAAGGGGAGCCCCACCCTTACTTGCACCATACCTGATGTAGGTTGGGTGGGCCTGGCTTTCTCTAAGTGACCTTGTGGACTAGCTAGAGAGGCCCGGCAGGCCAAGTGTAGCCCACTGGCTGGAGAAACACACACACACACACAGTTTATCTGTTCCATGCCACATCTTGGATTTTCCTGAATGTTATAGCACAGAACTTCAGGCAGCTAGCTGAGGAACATGCTTTATTCTTCTACAGTTTAGGATATAAAACTTTCCCCCCGGTATGAAAGTGTTTCTATGTCCCAATTCAAAGGAGCAGATGCAAAGTTATCTGTGCATGGATGCATGCCTTTGCCGAACTGGTGACCTCGAGATTTTTTTTGGACTACAACTTCCATCAGCCCCAGCAGGATCATACAACTGTGGTGACTGGGGTTGATGGGAGATTTTAATCCCAAACACCCAGAGGTAACCAGCTAATTTTATTAATCCCATTCTCCCATGTGCTGCCTAGTGCTCATGTCCCTGTTTCCTTCCATTCCCTTCTCTCCCTGCTTCCCCACACACCAAATCAGTGCTTTAATTTTTCTTCTTTCTCTAGGCACAGCCCTTTCAGGCAGCACAAGACCAAAGACAAGCATGAGATTGACCGCATGACACTCACAGCGGTAAGGATTCTGAATGATGCCATTGTGTTTGTGGGAAGGGTCATCGTTCAGTGGTAGAGGAGCAGCAGAAGGTCCCTGCTTCCATCCCCACTGACCTCTCCAGTTAGAGATGGGAGAGATACCTTTCTGAAATTCTGGAGAGCCTGTGCCAGCCAGCATAGATATTACTGATCTAGAAGGGTCAATGGTCTAAGGCAGCTTCCAGTGTTTCTATGCTTTGTATCATGACTGTTACTCTGTAGTTATACCCTTTGGCCAGACGTGGTTCTGTCTCTGCTTTTGTTCGTTCCTTTCAATCACTAACTATACTTCTTTTCAGGGGCAAGCCATCACTCAAAACAGTTTGCAATAATATTAAAATGAAAGATCAGTTGGAAGACAATTAATGAAGAGCAGCAATAGCCTTCTTCCTATAAAAAAATTCTATAAATAGCCTGATGAAGCAATACTAAAAGTTAGAGCATCCCAAACTCTTCCTTTGGCAGCAACAAGAGAAGTTCCCTGGGGAGACTGCTCCAAAGTTGGGCTTCCACCACAGAGAAGGCCCTCAAGGTCATTGATCCAGCCATCCACTGAATCTGCCTCTTTTCCTTATTCAAGACATGCAAAGTGCTTGGCTGCTCTTAGTTCAGGTACCCATACAGCTACCAGGAAGACATTTTTTGTTTAAAAGGAGGCTGAACTGTTTTATGGAAAACTAATTCTGTAGTTGTAGTGATGGCTTTAATTGCTTTTGGAATCTGTAGCTTTTGAATTTTGTCTCATTTTATCTTGCTATGCCGCTTTGATAACTTTGGCTATGAAGCAGTATATGCATTTGTTAAATAAATAACATCAGCCCTGCAAGGTAGGGCCCAGACAGCCTTGAGAGTAGCAGTTAGAGCAGGGGTGTCGAACTCAAATTCATTGGGGGCCGCATCAGCAGTTTGGTCACCCTCATAGGGCCGGCTGTATCGGCCTAAAATATTTGAGCAGGCTGAGACCCCCGAAGTTGATGGGCTTTGAAATTTAAATGGGGTGTGTGTGGCGTGTGATAAATTATGTGAGGTTCGAGCTGGTCTTTGACCAGTAATAAATTATGATGATGGTGATGTGAGGTGGGGCCTACCTGCCCCCCCCTCAATATTTTATTCAGGCTGACACTCCTGTTGTGAAAGATTACTAAAATCTGCCCCTGTGGTGATGTATCATAACATTGTGCACGCCCAGTCTGAGAGCACATTTACCGGACTGCGTCTTGTGGCTGGGGCTTGTCTGCGCTTTCTCTTCCTTCTCCGCCTGTTGCTGCCTCCTCCCTGTGCCAGGCGCTGGTGGGGGGGGAGATGTGCCGGTTGCACCCCAGTTTCTGACGGGGGCCAATGCTGCTTGCTCCTCCCTCTGCTTTTCAACACTGCAATATATCGCTACCGTATCACAACATCACTATATTGAAAAGTTGGTATCGTCTGCTTTTAGGGGCTTACTCAGTGGGGACAGGGGCACTCCTAGGAATTTATTGGATTTCAAATCGCTGGATTTCAAATCCCATTGAGGGGGGGCAGGGGCGGACTTTGGTAATATGGCAACCACCCTGAGTGAGGACAAAATTTGGTGCCCCCCCAATAGAATAAATAGGCATTGTTATCATTATTTTGTGCTCCCTTGGCTCGGGGAGGGTTAGGTGCCCGCACGGCCCCAAATCTGGCGCTGGTGGAGGAAGCACATTTCCACTACGGGCCGAGCTGCCCCTGTGGATCCTGCTGTCTGAGGCAGCCGCCTCCCCTTGCCCTCCGTGGCAAGCCGAGGCTGAGGGGGACGTTCGCTTGCCCAGGTGCCGGTCTCCCGTCCACTTGCTCTGGCGCGCCCGCTGCAGCCTTGCTGCCAGCAGCCGTTGGGGAAGGCGGCCGGCCGGCCTCCGGGGCTCGGTGGGGCCCGCCGGCAGAGGGCGGCGCTGTGCTTCGCCTGGGCGTGGAAGCCCTGCTGGCACATTGTTTCCCGCGCCGCGCTCCCGCCTCCATCTTGGCTTGCTCCCTCCCGTCCTCCGCCTCCGCACCTTGCCTGCCAGACTTGCATCCCTGCCCGGCGGCGCAGCGGAGGCCGAGCATGGCGCCAGCAGCGGCTGCCGGGGCGAGCGGAGGAGTGTCCGGCCGGGAACTCCGTTCCGCTTGCTGCTGTTGCTTGCGCTGGGTGCCTCCTGGGCGGCACGCCCGCCGGAGCGGCTGCCAGAGATGCGGCAGCCCGCGGGATGAGGCGGGCAGCCTGCGGAGTCGCGCCGGCGGAGGACCTCCAGAGGCGGCCTCTCTGCTCACCACCTCCTTCGTGCTGAAAGGCGACACGGCACACAACCAGGCGATGGTGCACTGGACGGGCAAGAACAGCAGCGAGAACGGCGGCTACACGGGCCACATGACGAGGTCTCGCGGGCCGGATTCGGCCCACGGGCCTTGTGTTTGACACCCGTGAGTTAGAGTATCAGACAAGGGCTCTGGAGACCTTAGGCCAGTCACCATCTCTCAGCCTCACCTACACCATAGCTTCCTCCGTGCTGAATGTACAGAAGTAAGTAGCTTCTTTTTTTGCTGCCATCTTTGCTTGCAGATGATTCTGTGGGGTCTTTTGTGGGTGTTGTTGTTGTTGTTGTTCAGTCGTTTAGTCGTGTCCGACTCTTCGTGACCCCCTGGACCAGAGCACGCCAGGCACTCCTGTCTTCCACTGCTTCCCGCAGTTTGGTCAAACTCATGCTGGTAGCTTCGAGAACACTATCCAACCATCTCATCCTCTGTCGTCCCCTTCTCCTTGTGCCCTCCATCTTTCCCAACATCAGGGTCTTTTCCAGGGTGTCTTCTCTTCTCATGAGGTGGCCAAAGTATTGGAGCCTCAGCTTCAGGATCTGTCCTTCCAGTGAGCACTCAGAGCTGATTTTCTTAAGAATGGATAGGTTTGATCTTCTTGCAGTCCATGGGACACTCAAGAGACTCCTCCAGCACCATAATTCAAAAGCATCAATTCTTCAGCGATCAGCCTTCTTTACTCCCAGCTCTCACTCCCATACATCACTACTGACTTTTTGTGGGTTGGGGGCACTGATACCTGTCTGGAGGATCCTAACTTATGAGCAACTCCATTCAATTCTCACTGAGCTTATAGCCCTGTTTTCTTCTCAGAATGTGGAATTACCAGAGTCATTTTCCCCTGAACTCAAGTCTCTTTTGGAAGGTCTTCTCCAGCGAGACGTGAGCAAGAGGCTTGGCTGCCAGGGTAGTGGGTAAGTCCTCACTGATAGAAGAAGTGTTGCATGCTTTAAGAACATCAAAAGAGCCAGGCAGTAGGCTAAAGATGGCAAGCTAAAGATGGCCCAGCCTCCTCTTCTCACAGTGGCCAGCCAGAAGCACAGAAAGGCAGAAAGCAGGACCTTCCAGAGTTGGAGGCAGCAATACCAGTTGCTGTAAGCCAGGAGGGGTTTTGTGTTCAAATCCTGCTTGCGGGTTTCCCACAGGCATCTGGTTGGCCACTGTGAGTGGAGGATGCTGGACCTGAAGGGTCGCTGACCTGATCCAGCCAGCTCTTATTATGTTACTATGAGTGCAACAGCAGCACTCTCCCCATTGTGATTTCTAGCAACTAGTGTTCAGGGTTGTGCTGTCTCTGGCAAGGGAGGTGGAACATAGCCATCATGGCTAAAGTTAGTAGCCTTCAGAAGTTTTGTTTTACATCAGCCTTAAACAAAAGATCTAGGGCTGCCCTTGCTGAATAAATTAAATCAGTGAAAAGACACTCTTCATATATTGGTTGCAGATTTTGTTTTTAAAAAATCACTAACACAAGTAATACAGACTGCAAGCCCTGCCTTCAAAGAGGCATTCCTTCCCTTTTCCTCGCATAGGACAGAATGCGTTGTATGATGCCCCCTACAACACAAGAGAAGCGCATAGTCTAAAAATGAACAGAAAAGCAAAAGAAGCATGCTGTTTGCTTCAGAACTTATGCAAATAAAATTGATCAATTTGCAAATAGCAGTGCAGCCCTGAGAAAATCCGTTGTTTTCCATTTCTATGGATTGATTCTCTGATGTCTTAGATAGCACCTAGATAGCCCTAAGCTACCTTTTAAAATATTTAAAGCAGCAGGGCTGTAACTCAGGAGACAGAGCACCTGCTTTTCATGCAGGAGGTCCCAGGCTCCTGGTGCAAGTCAATGTAGATACTACTGAGCTAGAATACTGAGCTCTATATGCCAGACACCATATAAAGCGCCTCTGTGTTCATAGCAAATTGGTCTGCCTGAAAGCGTTATTGCCTAAGACAATCACCATCTGGTTGCAATTCATTCCTCAGGGCGCAGGAAGTGAAGGAGCACCCCTTCTTCAAAGGCATTGACTGGCAGTACGTCTACTTGCAAAAGGTGATCTGCTGCTATTTTTTAATCACACCCCTTATGCACGCTTGTACATTTTTTCTTAGAGGCACCAAAAGTTCAAATGGGGCGTTTGATGCAGTTTTGTGCTGAATTTTTGCCCTGTTGTTAATTCTTATCACACATTGTCCTGATAGCTCAGCTGAAGGGCAACCTACCTTTTTAAATAACTACTAAGACTCCGTATCACCATGGCCTGTGGATTTGTAACTGCTACTCTTGCTTTGGCAGTACACACCGCCTCTGATTCCTCCGCGGGGAGAAGTGAATGCGGCGGATGCTTTTGACATTGGCTCCTTCGATGAGGAAGACACAAAAGGCATCAAGGTGTGAGGGGGACATTTTCCTTTAGCCATTGAGACCAGAGGAGGTGGGCTGTTTGTGATTTCCACCATGCTCACTCAGAAGCTTCTTGTGCTTCTCGTTTGACCCTCCTGTTCCACTCTAAACAGTCTTCTTGGCTTCCAGTGGTCCATAATGAGATGGGAGAGTGTTGGCAAGTGAGGGTGATGGATGGGGAAGGTGCAGTGTAGCTGAGGATGTGTCCTTGCACCAGCTGGTGCAAGGATTACTGAGAGAATACATGCAGGGCCATTCAAAGATTTCCCTAATATGATAGGGACATGTTGGACTCCAATTCCCATCAGCCCTAGCCAGTCAAGGATGATGGGAGTTGTAGTTGTACATTCAACGTTAAGAATTGTTTTATGACTGTTGGGTTTGGAAAGGCCTTTGTCCAAGACAAGGTTGGGACTTGAGGACCAATTTCTCCCAGTAGGATTACTCCCTCCTCTCCAGATTGATTATATATTTTTAATCCATAGGCATAATTCCAATCAGTTTTATGGATATGATGGAAGGCAGCTGGCTTTGCCCTTTTGGTGATGTCTCTTCTCTCTCTCTGCTTCCTTGTACTGCCCACTTTTTATCAGTTGCTTGATAGTGACCAAGAACTGTACAAGAACTTTCCCCTGGTCATCTCAGAGCGCTGGCAACAAGAAGTGGTGGAAACGGTTTATGATGCAGTGAACAGTGACACAGACAAGATCGAAGCCAGGAAGCGAGCGAAGAACAAGCAACTGGGGCACGAGGAAGGTAGCAAAGGCAGCTCTGGTTCTGGAATGTGAGGTGGGATTTGCTAAGTCATGGCAGAGAGTGTGAGGGTCTTTGGGGACTGATTTCTGCTCTCCCATCATTAAGGACTTTTTAGGATTCTTTTAGTGCTCTCTTGCACTTCTGTTTGACTTCTTAAGGAGAGGGGCCTGGAAGTTCTTCCTGCTGAATCCCAGATGCATAAGGATTGACTGTGGCTACTGGGGACCTTGTTAGTTTCTTTATGTACCCTCATTGTGGGCAGTGCTTTAGAAGAGGAGAGGGAAGCTTTCAGTCTATAATTCAGTGCACGGAGGAGGCTTCAGGTAGTGGAGGGTGGTGGAGCGGCAGGAGCGAATGTCACCAGCACATATGTTGTGCAGGAGGCTCATTATCCGATGGTTATTGCTATGTGTGAGCTGGTGATTCTCAAGTCCCTCTGGTACATGTAACTGCATTTTGCTCACATTCATCCCTTTTGCCCTCCCATCCTGAGAGGATAGGAAGATCCATTGGCCAATCTAGTCCCACCAAGCAGATGCCTGTGGGAAACCTGCAGGCAGTATTCAAGCATAAGAACACTGCAGCTTCCAGTGAAAGCATTTACCATGGTGGCAGAGCATAGCTATCATGGCTAGTATCCAGAGAATCAGACTTTATTGTTATGATCTCAGATCGGCCACTAGAATAAAGTTGTCACAGTAAAGATTGGCTATTAGCCGTGGCTATTAGCTCTTGCATGAATTTAGCCAATCCTCCTTTAAAGCCACCCAAGTTGGTAGTCATCACTGTCTTCTATGGGAAGGAGTTCCATAGTTTAACTATGTGCTATGTGAAGGACTTTTCTGTTGTGATTCAAGGACCTGCCACATGGGCACAGTATATTAGGTTAATGGGCTAAAAAAGGCCACATCATGATTACAGCATGTGAGAGGTATTGGCTTAGGCATTGGATAAAACAACAGAGCATGACTCCACCCCCTCAGGGAGGGGTGAGTCTATCAAGGGTTAACCACCAGTGGGAGGAGCCTGTTGATGCAAATACAACTGAAAGCCCCCCCTGATATCACCGGGGGTCGTACTATGGCCCTAGCCACCAGCAAGGGCATCAGACAGGATCCACAACCACTGGATTCCTTAAAATGGAGGGGTGGGGTAGGCGATGGCCACACCCTGCCCTCCAACACACAACCATATTCCAATGCCTGACCGCCACCTGAGCCAAAAGAGGCTCGCCACCAATACCCTCACAGCTGCAACCAATCCCTAAGGCTTCTGATGATGTCGGCCAGCCAAATATAATTGCAGAGGTCTGAGAGGTGAACTCCATCATCACGAAATAAAGACCATTCGCTGAACCGGATGTCAGCATGCTGACCACTTGGCCATTCATATGTGTGCACCGGCAGCACAATGGCTGAGAAACTAAACCCTGCCCCCAAGCCTCCAGCTGATTGGCTGGCCACCTGGGGGCGTGCCACAGCAGCCAGGGCACCCCCTGCCAATGGGGAAAACGGCTCCTGCTCACAACTCCTCCCCTCCCTGAGGAGGAGAGGCTTTGTCCCAAATCTTCCAATATTCATCTTCAGGTAACATTCAGACCCAGGTAACTACCAACTGGTGAGCTTGACATCAATACCTGGAAAAGGTCCTAGAATAGATAATTCAACAGTTGGTCTGCAAGCATTTAGAAGAGGATGCTGTGATTACTAAAACCCAGCATGGGTTTCTCAAAAATAAGTCATGCCAGACCAATCTGATTTCTTTTTTGGATGGAATTACAAACTTGGTGGATCAGGGAAATGCTGTGGACATAGAGTATACTGATTTCAGGAAGGCTTTTGACATGATATTTTCACAAGGAAGCTGGTAAAATGTGGGTTGAACGAGGTAACTGTTAGGTGGATTTGTAGCTGGTTTACTGACTGAATCCAAAGAGCACTCATTAGATGCCGAAAATCGGGCCTGCGCATGTGGGCATGCACACAAGCGATTTCCGGTGGCACTGACATGCCCACAAACAATTTCTAGTGCCATGGACATGCGCACAAGCTTGTTTTCTCCTGCTCTAGAGGGTAGGACTCAAGTTACAAGAAAGGAAATTCCGACTAAACATTCAGAAAAACTTTCTGACTGTTTGACAGTGGAACGGTCTCCCTCAGGAGGCGTGGACTCTCCTTCCTTGGAAGTTTTTAAGCAGAGGTTGGATGACCATCTGTCATGGATGCTTTAGCTGGGATTGCAGGGCCTTGGACAAGATGTCCCTGGGGACCCCTCCATCTCTAAGATTCTCTGATTGGATGCCCACTAGTGCTACTGCTTCTGCTGCTTCCTCTGCCTTCCTCTCTCCTTTCTCTAAAGAAGGAGGAAGGAAGCAGTTGAATTGGACTAGAGGGGACCCATTTAGCCCAGTGGGTCCAGATGCCTCCAGGCTGGACCAGGCAGCCCCAAAGCAGGAGACAAACGAAAGCATCTTCTCCCACTGTTGCCCCTGGCCGTTGGCAGGATGACTCTCAACATAGTGGTGGCACAGAGACATCAGGTCCCTTCTTTCTCCCTTAATTTGCCTTGTCCCTTTGAAAGCCACTTCAGCCAAATATTTTGGAACAGAGAATTAGGGCCTGTCCATAGCTCAGTTTAATATGGATTGTCAACCCCTCTTGTGCCTCCTTTTATTCCCCCTCCATACAGAGTTCTTCTCAGGGGCTGCTCCGGCACCTGGAGCGGAGGGGGCGGGGAGAGCTGCCCACAGGAGCATTGTGGTGAGGTGATCTGCGCACGGGGCACCACATGGGGGCACTGTGGCACATGGGGTGGTGTGGCGAGGTGGGGTGGTGTGGGGTGGCAAGGTGCCCACGGAGTCTGCCTGGCAGATGCAAACCCCACACTGGCATTTTGGGCAGCACGGGGCTGCGAGCTACTGCATCACTCCCAGGAGAGACGCATGGCTTGGGCATGCTGCAGGCCAGGCCTCATGGTGTGTTGACCCCTAGTGTGCCATTTTGTCACCCCCCTCAAGGATGATACCCAGGGCAGACCTCACCCCCTTCCTACGCCCCTGGTTTTCCTCCAACTACTGCTGTCCTAGATTTTCTATTTGGATTTTCAAAGCATAGGGAATCTCCAGCTTTAGGGAGAAGAGGTGACATGAGAGAAGTTTATAAAATTATGCATAGCATGAAGAATTGGGCAGAGAAAAGTTTTTCTCCTTTTCTTAGAACACAGTGAAGCTGAATGTTGGAAGATGCAGGACAGATGAAAAAAAGGCCTTCAAATCACAGTGCATGGAAACTATGGAGCTCCCTCCCACAGGAGGCAGTGAGGCCACCAAAAGAGGCCTTAAAAGAGGATTACACAAATTCATGGAAAGAGAGGATCTTTTTAAGATGGCGATGCTCTGCCTCCACACTTGGAGGCAGCAGTGCTTCTGAATAGAAGCTGTTAGAAACCACAGGAGGGGGGAGTGCTGCTGGGTGGGTTTTCTGTTATTGTAACTGACTGGCCTCTGTGATTAACTAGATTAGAAGAACCATTGGCCCAATCCAGCAAACTCTCCTTATGCTCTTAAAATGTATGATAGCAGTCATTGGAGGAGAATGCTACTACATGGACAAGGGGGAATTGAGGCATAAGTATTCCACAAGCCACGTATGGAGCGGCCCTCTGACTGTAGCCTCCAGGGACCTCTTTCTGGCACGTCTTCCTCTGCAAATTGCTCCTTGTGCCAATGGAACTATAGAGCTGCAAAGCTCCCCCCTTAACGGTGGATTTTTTCTGCCTTGTGACAGACTATGCTCTGGGGAAGGACTGCATCATGCACGGATACATGCTGAAGCTGGGGAACCCCTTCCTGACTCAGTGGCAGAGACGCTATTTTTACCTCTTTCCAAACCGGCTTGAATGGCGTGGAGAAGGAGAGTCACGGGTGAGTTGGGCAGCTGGGCTGGCAGGGGGAGGGAGCACATGCTGTCAGTGGTGGCGGTGGGTGCTCTGCCTCCTCTCCGGTATGCTAAGGCTTGAGGGGCCAATGCAGGAGGGGATATGCCAAGCTCCAGGTGCTCCAGGTAATCTTCTTGTTTTCCTGTTTAGGACACCTGGCGCACTTACACAAAAAGACGCAAGCGGGTAAGGCAATGAAACCTGCCTAGCAGCAGTTCCCAAAGCACCGCCCCTACAGGCTGTGAGGAAGTGAATCCAGCTCCTGTGAACCCCAAATGGCCACCCACAGAGCTGGGAGGCTGGGTGGCTCTTTTGCCCTTCTCCTCTCTTCCCAGTCTGGCTCTGCTGGGCTGGGCTGGCCAAGGCTGCTAGGACTAGCTGCCTGAAACACCTGGAGAGCACCATTTTGGCTGAACCCAGCACTTCTGCTCTTGAGGCTGAAGAATTACCACCCTCTAAGGGAGCTGCCCCAAAACATCTCTAAATCTGGCGCTTCTCTGGGTTACTTTTTTCACCAGGCAGGAAGTGTGCCCAGATCTGTTGTGGGCTTCGCTTGTGGCCCTTTTTCGGTTGCAAAAGTGAAGCTCTGCTCCTTGTACTTTCGATTCAGGTGAAGTGTGTCACAGGTCCTTTGCCTTTGGGAACTGCTGCTTTGTAAGGATGACCCCAAGACTTGCCCTGTAGCAGCTGTAGAAGAGAGCATCTTTGTTGCTGCTTTAGGGGAAATCACCAGGGAACATCCCTGCTTCCCTTGCGGCCCCCAGAGCTCCCCTTTTAACTCCTGCTGTTCACAGAATTATGACTGATTTCTTTCCGCATCCTTGGGCCCCATCAAAAATGGTAAACTATCCATGAAAGGGCTTTGGGACATACACCCATGCTAGTCACAGAAAAAGGCAAAAACTTGCTCCAGAGGGCAGGATTAGATCTCAGGGGCTGAACATGAGGAAAAGCTGAGCCATTGGAAGACGTTGCCTAGAGGGGTACTGGGCTGTTCCACCAGCCAGAGGTCTTCTTGCAAAGCCTGTGCAATCATCTGTTGGAGGGGCTCGCTTGCTGAATTTCCTGTATGGAGTAGTGCAGTAGGGTGGACTAGAAGCCTTCGTCTGATCCGACTCTGTTCACCTAAAGTAAATCATTGGGGGGGGGGGGGAGACCATATTCACTTCCTGTCTGAATACTCATGAACCACCTGGGGTAAAAATGTGTGTGTCTAATCCCTGACCACTGGTCCTGTTAGCTAGGGATGACGGGAGTTGTAATCCCAAAACATCTGGAGGGCCAAGTTTGGCCATGCCTGGTCTACCTCCATAAGGTAGGCATAATTGCCACCCCTTTTCCCTCTCCATAAATATTGTAGAGCCTTCAGTATTCAGCATCTGAGAAATTTTCCAAGCAATGACTTGGTAGGGAAGGCAGGAAGAAGTAGCCATTGCTTCTAGGCTTAGATGCCAAAACCTGAAACATCAGCTTGGTCTCCTTCACCCACCCACCCTGGTCTGCCCTGTGGGAAAAGATTGCCCTGTGGAAGGGAAAAGGCCCACCCTGTTGATTCTCCAGCAGAATCAAATCTCAACCCACTTGCTGCATGTCCTCTCTCCCACCCCAGGAGAAGACAGGATGGGTGGACAGGAAGCACGCTGGTGACCAGCCCCCTGCAAAATGCCCTTATCTACTTCTTAGATCTTTCCCATCCAAGTTTGAGGGGGGCACAAGGAGAGATGAGGACTTGGGCTTGGCATGCATGAACAGCTTTCAGAAAAGTGTAAGAAAGGAAGGGATTCCCCCCCCCCATGTAGCATTTTTTAAATGAAGACTTTTGGGGTCCTTTGCTTAACAAAACATCACCTTTTTCTTTGGTTGACAAAGCCACAACCCTTGTGATGCTGTGCACACGTTGTGACATTTATGAGTTGCCTTGTGAGGAAGTTCCACTTCTGTAGAGAGAAGCTAGCTGTACTGCTGCTAAGATTCCTTCCTTTTCCAAAGTCCCACCTCCCACCCCCTGTAAGCAATTTATGAAAACCCAAGGAAGCTGGATTAGGGTTTTGGCCAGTTTCATTCTCAGGGCTGTGGTAGCAGCTGGGCCTTCAATTCAACCTGTCTTTCCTTTTTGCTTCCTTAGCAAAATTTGCTGACTATGGAACAGATTTTGTCGGTGGAAGAAACTCAGATCAAGGACAAAAAATGCATCTTGCTCAGAATTAAAGGGGGGAAGCAGTTTGTCCTGCAGTGTGAGGTAGGCTGTGTGTCTTTGAGGGATGAGGGGAGGGAGGTCCTGAAGCTTAAAGGTCTTTTTAGAGGTGGGGAAGGCCAACTGTTCAAAACCCAAAACTGTTAATGTAGGAAATGCTTCCCTCCACACACATGAAAATAGCCTCAACCTGGAAGTTGAGCATGTTTTGATTATCTAAGTAAGCCCTTTCAAGTGCTGAGAGCATACCCTCATTGTCCCAGTAATCCTTAACCACCACCACCACCAGTATTATTGGGGAGGTGCTGAAAGCCAGAGCACCCATTTGCTGTGCAGAAGGTCCCAGATTCAGTCTCCAGCCAATTAGAGCTGGGAAGATGACCTCATCCAAAATCAGAGGGAGCTGCTGCCAGATGAGCTTGGTGAATAATACAGAGCTTGGTGGACCAGTGATCTGCTTTCTGTGCTCCTAAATGTTCCCATTTTGCAGATATGGGAACTGAGACTGATAGAACAGCGTGGTTGCTAAAGCAGTCTGCTGAGTTTATTGGAGTGACAAGGTTTGGGCCTGTGAATTTTTCTAGCTCGCATCCGTCGGGATTGTCACGACCTCAGAAGCCATAAGTGATTGAGGCATGGTGTTGGAGGCTGCAGCATCAGCTGCTTAGGAGCCAGTCCTATCTGATTTATGGGGCTCCTGCCAGTGCTAAGGGACTGGCAGGAGCCCCATGAATCAGATTCTTCCGCACCAGGGCTTGTAGAACTTGGACACTGGACCCACATGAGCACCTTGCCCTGAGCCTGAGGAATGGAGCACCTCAGCCACTGCCTTGCCTGCTCAGCAGTGCAGGGATGCACAAGGCAAGATCTTATGAAACACAGGGAAAGTGCCCATCCTGAGGCTAGAGGGATAGCCCTTTAAGAAAGGTGTGGCACCTATGAGAGGTAGGCTGGGAGGCAGAGGCTTGAAAAGCCTCTAGGCTCTCGCTGGAGCAGGTCACTCATCCAGAGCGACCTGCCTTCTGCCTGGGGCTCTTCTGCCACCGAGGGCAGGGTTTCACTGCTCTGCTGTCCACTAGTTCTTTTAGGAGCATGCAGTGGGCATGGAGAAAGCTGGTGGGGCCTTTAAAATAGCAGAACAACAGGCCGGGTGTGCCGAACCAGCAGTGACTTTGGGCATGTTTCTTCCTTAAATATATTTTGAGCCATTTTAGCACATAAGATACCATTGTTGGCTAATGCAATGTTGCATCCCTCTTGGGTACTGAGAGCACAACTCAGATGTCCGTAGGAACAGATTTGTTCTGTTAAAGTTCTGTGTTTCTGAGGACTGTAAAACTTTTTTGAGAAAGTGATTCCCTCATTTAAGTTTGCTTTAGCCGCCCTCCTAGGAATTCCCAAGACATTTGCTGTCCGGCTTACGAAAGCAGCTTTGTGTCTGCCCCAACTCCTTTGGAGAGGATCAACCAGTCTTGCACATGCCCCACCACCCTGTGCAATAAAATAGTTGCATGCTTCCACCTGGCCCCTGCCCCTTTACCTCTTTGAGCATTTGCAAATAGCAACTTTGAACTTGCTGGAGTCAGACTCTTTAGCTCAATAATGCCTACACTGGCTGGCAGTGACACTCTGGGATCTGAGGCACAGAGTTACTTTTTCCCCACTCTTCATTTTACTAGGCATTCCAAGAGTCAGATTAGGGACCTTCTGCAGGTGCTCCACTGAGCTGTGGGCTCCCAACTTCCGGTAGTGTTTGTTTCTATCTCTATCAAGAGTCTTTCCTCAATGAGTTCAAAACTGTATGAGACAAGTTGTAGTTATCTTGCTGGTACAATGGATTCTGAAGAAAAAACTGATTTTTGTGTGTGTGCATTTGTTTTTCCCCAGAGTGACCCAGAGTTTGTACAATGGAAGAAGGAACTGACCGAAACATTCACAGAAGCACAGC
Source organism: Podarcis gaigeae (assembly GCF_964106915.1). Classification (NCBI taxonomy): domain Eukaryota; kingdom Metazoa; phylum Chordata; class Lepidosauria; order Squamata; family Lacertidae; genus Podarcis; species Podarcis gaigeae. The sequence goes on from NC_139689.1 coordinate 56,381,400, forward strand.
TGCTCTTACGTCGGGCACCCAAGTTCCTGAATAAATCCCGCTCTGCAGTTGTGGAGCTCTCCAAGCCCCCCCTCAGCCACAGGAACAGCAACGGCCTTTAGGACCCAGGCAAGGAAAGGCTGTGCCATTGAAGGGGATGTCTGTCTGTCGCTGCATCGCTGTTAGTTCCTTGCCCACTCCCCGGAGTTGGGTGAAGGGCTATGGGGCAAGTGCTGAGCTCAAAAAATAGTGGCACAGGGACCAAGGCCTCAGAGAAGGCCGATGCAGCAACCAGGGGGTGGGGAGGGGAGTTGTTGCCAACAACAGAGCAGACAAAAGGAGTGTCTTGCACTCCCAGGCAGCTTGCACTCCCAACAGGGCAGCCCCCGAAAATGTTGCTTATTTGCAATAACTTCTTCAGGTGCATACTGTAGACTTGCAATCTGAATGGGCAACTACCTGATTTTCATGACTGCATTTTTATGCCATGGGGCTGTGTGTTGGACCTGTGGAAAGAGTTGCCACCTTCCAGGGTGGACTGACTCCTCCCATGACATCACCAGTGACTTCCATATCCACATTCTGTTCTGCTGGCCACCAACAACATGTCTCCTTTTCCCATGTCCTTGGAATGGACTGAACTATGTGTCCTGTGGTTTTAAATGTTTCCTGCTGCTGCTTCTAGGGGAACAAACACTTCGTGCTGGACTGTACTTGACAGCAGATGATGATGAGCTATGGGCAGAAACTGTTTGTTTGTTTTTGTGTGCGTGTGTGTGCTAGTGTTGTTCAGTTGTGTAAGTGTCTCTGTGTGTGCTTTTCCTGGGTTTTTCCTTTTACATATTTTTTACTGCTGGTTCTGTTAGACAGGTTTACGGGGAATGCAAAATCAGCTTCTCTCCATTCCTGGCCAATGGCACTTTCTTTTGAAAATGTTTAAAACAAATCCAATTTTAAGATCCTATTGGATTGGGTTGCAGATGGATGTGGATTCTTTGCTGTCCCAAAGTGTCGCCCTGACAATCTTGTCTTGCAAGGGATGCTGTCAGCCTCAGGCAACTGCGGAGGGAACCAGCAGAAAGGAAGAGAGAGTGACACCTGGGGGGTCATGCAGGGGGTCATGCAGAAATGACTGGAAAAATGACCATTGGCTAACCACCACATTTTCAAATAGTTAATCACTTTTGCAGAATAATATTGGAAGTCGCCTTTAGTTGGACTGGATCTTGAAGGGAGGACATTCTGTAGCATATGATTCTGCATTGATGCTCTCCTCCCCAGGGCTCCATCATTATTTATTGTGTGCATGTTCCTTCCATTGGACAAGTCAAGAGCTTGGTTCATCTTGTATGGTTGGTTGTGCACAGCTTCTGCAGCCCAAAAATTGTGTTCTCCGAGAAAAGCAAGCTAAAGTCCCCCAGTCCTAGAATTTGTTGTAGAGCATCACTCTCTGTCCTCTTGCTTGTTAAGGAGTTGCATGTTAAGGAGCTGGGGTGGAGCAGCTTTGAGTGGGCTTCCCATTCATTTGTGATAACCATCTAGACACTTTCTCCATGGAATGGAATGCATTTTTTCCTTTTGTTTGACAAATTGCACTTAAACTTATCTTCATTATCTGCATTTTAATACATTCCAGGTTACAGTTTTTTGAGAGTGCTGCTAAGTCTGTTGCCCTGAACCTCGAAAACTGTCCTCTGGGACATGAATCTTGGGCAACCAATTCACAGGCCAACTCCTGGCTTTTCCCCCCTGTGGAAATGGCACTCTGAGGTTCCAGGCAAGCATCCTTTTGGCTCCATACAATAAGAAGTCCTGAAATGTTTTCTGCCTCTTCTAAGTAGCTTCTGAGTTAAGGAATTTGGAACCACAGCAACTATGGATTAAGGATGTCTGCTGACCATGGTTGCATTTTAGGGTTGCTAAAGTGCCCCTGTGCATTCTTTGGTGCATTCTTTGCACCAAAATTCTTTTAAGTTGTGTTCTCTGTATCCTAAAATTCTGCTCAGATCCTTTGTTTCTTAGATCATACTTGCAGAGTCCCTGCTAAGAGAAACCGCTGCCTTGGGTTGGTGCATCCTCGGAGCATGCACAGAAAGCCCCTTGGCCCTCCTGCCTGGAAGAGGCCACATGACTCCTTGGGGTCCTCTAGTCTGTTTGGCTAGACCTGGAGCCAAATGTGTCTGGCTGCCTCTGCACATTCCACTTGGACTTCCCCTTCTTTCTTACCTTTGTTAGTTCATTTAGTTCCTTCAGTTAGTTCTACGCCTTCTTAGCATGGTACCCACAGCCTTGTGTTGGCGCTATGTTTCAGACTTATCATTGGAAGGAACAGGGCGTTGCTTTCTTTTTTGGATCCGCTCTTATGAAGGGGATGTGAATTTTAAAAACTGCTGTGCAATGACCTCATTTTTGTAAACATTGAGTAAGCTATTATTTAAAATAGCCTAGGTTTAGATTATTGTTTTTTCAGAGGCAGCTAAAACGCTCTGTAATGTAATAATTCCTATTTTCATTTTAGCAAATTCCCAATAGCAGTAAAAAAAAAAAAATGAATATGACCTCATTTGATTTCAGTTCTGCTGTGCTCTAGAATATTCTCAAATTTTTATAGGTTTGTTTTTAATCTGTTATCAGTGTCTTAGTTTAACTGCTGTGTGTGCAGAGAAGAATCCAAGGGACGCATTTGTTGTATTTAAGTCCTGTTGAAACACAGATGAGCCATGATTTCATATTTCAAAGGGACTCAAATGCCATTCACCTCTCATGGATGGTTGGGGAAAATAGATGAATAACAGGAAGGAAAATGACTGAAATGTTTTGGCATTTCACTACTGGAAACATTAGTGAAATATATGCGTGGGCTTCTGAAAATTGAGACTTATAAAACCCTAAATATATTTTTAGTGGCGATGCTGTTTTAGATTGCACATTGTTTAATTTCTCCTTAAGCTAAATTAAATTTTGGAGACTTCTGTCTCCTCTGCACACCCCAGGAGGGAATTTAAAGCATACATGTAAAAGTGACATGGATGGTGATTAAACTGTAGGCTTTTCTGTTCAGCCCATTGTTCCATATTGGACTTCCTATGCTCTTCAGGGCTTGGCAGTTCATTCAGCAGAGCTGTGGGGGAGGCGAGGAGAAGAGCCTGCAATGGAATCAACACAGCTAAGTGATTGCATCTTTATATAGGAAGATAATTAACCTGTAATAAAGTCAGGAACTTGAAACCATTATAAGGAAATTAGGTAAGTAATTTCCTTCATAGTTTTTGCAAGCACAAAAAGACATTATAAGAATCGCAAGAACATCAGAAGACGTTGGAAGTATGTTGAAATAATAATAATATATATTTTTATCTAGTGTTCGTTTGGGCATGAGAATGAATGAATGAGTGAGGTGGTCTTGCACTCTGACCACCTTTACTGCTTTATCACTGGAAGGAAATTTGTTGTGGTTTCTGGTCACCCATCCAGTTTGAATGACATAAAACTGGTCACCAGTACTTGACAATCGTTGAGCTGTGACTGTGTGCAGAGGAGGGGACTGCCCTTGAGGCAATGCTATGGGCCTCCATACTTCCAACATAGGGAGGGAGAATAGGGACAGCTCACACTGTGCACCATGTTGATCTGTTGTGTGAAAAACTCTGTCTCCCAATAATCCCTGTGCATGCACTGAACTGCAGTTTGAGTCCTCTGTCTCCAACCCACCCATCCCCACACCACCACCTGTCTCTTTCTCAGGTTGTTGAGACAAGAGACACAAATATCCTGGGAGCTTTTTAAAAGGACCCTTTAAGGGAAGGTAGAATCGGGTGCTCACCCACCCAAAGGGTGCTCCGACTCTGCTTATTTTATTTTTTTATATCTTATTTTTTAAAAGATTGTGTGCATGTGCAAAGCTGCTATAAATCTTAAGCTGTTGCAAAAGCACTATTCTGACCATGTACCAAGTGGGTGTAAAAAGGAATCTTGTAGTTTTGGCAGGGATGCAAAACACTGAGTTTGCCGCAGAGGTGAGTTTTGGAAATCGCAGTGTTACATTTCAAATTGCAGTGTTAAATTTGAACTGTCCTGTGTGTGGAATCTGTGAAATATATCCTGTTTGCAGCTGGTGCTAGAAAGAGTAAGATCACATCCTGCAAAGAACAGCACTTGAATTAGGATCTGGGCCATTGGTTGCTACCAAACTGCCTCATGAAAGGTTTTTATGGGGTGGGAGACTGGTGTGTTCTGATCTCTCGACTGGCTCCTAGTGATGTGTTCAGTATCCGTGAGTGTACACAGTTGCAATCTATATTCCCCCCCCCCCCCCCCCGAGCAACACAATCTTGTTGGAGCCATTTTTGAAGGTATCTACCATCTTGGAACTATGGTGTATTCATACTCTTCAATAAAAATGTAGGAAGACTGTGCTGCAGACACTAAGGACTTACAGTTGTTTTTAAACAGCAGAGAACCAGTTGACAGTAATATATTTTTAAAAATATATTGAAGGTATATTATTAACCTAATTAATATAATTTTAAGTAATGGGAGGAAATTAGTCTATATATATTGATAATAATAATAATAATAATCGATTTATTGCATTTCTATGTATATTATGCTATGGCCACACGGCTAATGCAATAAATCAATAATTATTATTATTATATTGATAATATATGTATATCCAAAACATCTCCTGTGATTGATAATGGTTTCCCTTTCTGTGTTGCCTGCTGATAAAATATTCCATGATGTAAATATTATATGGGCTAAGCACTTCGGAATATTGGAGAATGTTAATACATTTGTTAAATCAATTTTTAATATTTTTGTGTTTTTGTTACTGTACCAGGTTACTTTTATCTAAGGGAGTATTTTAAAAAAAACAACACCTCAAGAATTCTGTTTTATCTGAAAGGCATTTTTTTGTTATTTATTAAGTCTGCACATTTCTTTCAACTTATTTAATTCCTTGTACAATTTCTTCTTTTTGCCTGTGTGTTATTTAAGTGACAGTTACTTGAGTTGGAAACAGCATTATTACAGTTTTCACAAATTAATTATAGTAATAATAAGTTTGCCATTTTGTCTCTAATAAAAGAAACAGAGAAAAACAGAGTTGTTTCATTTTGTTTTTCATACCTCCACTGGCCTTTTCCATGAAGACCCAAATGTTCAGTAAGATGTGAGAGTCTCAGGGACCTGCATTCCCCCGTCCAAAAATGGCGCAACACCCAAAGACACATGAGAGCATATTCACCAAAAAACACGGAATGAATGACACAATGCCGTTAGGGTTAGGGTTAGGGCCAGGGATAGGACTAGAGGGTTAGGGGGTTAGGATTAGGATTATGTGAGCCTTATGTGAGGATTATGTGGGTTAGAGCACCTCCCTGCTGCTCCGCTGCAAAGCGGCAGTCTACAAATTCACGGAGTTCTACGGCAGCTGTCGCCACGAAACTAACCCTTTATGAAGGTTTCCCCATGGTGGCTGGGGAAACTCTGGCAGATATAAATAATAAATAATAAATAATAAATAAATTTATTATTATTATTATTATTATTATTATTATTATTATTATGTGGATGTTTTCCGGGCGCCTTTGGCAGGCTTCACGACTACCCCGGGCAGTCTACGCCTCCCCCAGCACCCGGTAGACCGAGCAGCTCCAGCCTCCGCAGCAAGTAGGCCGGAGAGCACTCGTCTCCCCATCCCATGTGACTGGGTAGACCTGGAGGTGCCGGTAGACCGGGAAGGGGTCCTCCAAAGGGGACCAGGAAGCCTGAACCTCGCCAGTGAGTAGACCGGGCAGTCATTCCAGTCCCCACTGCTAGGTAGTTCCAGCTGGTAGATCAGGGTCACAATGGGGCTAGACCTGGTAACGCTGCCAACCCCTCCACCAGGTAGACCAGCATCTCCCAGCACTGCAGTAGGTAGACCAGGTAGTTGAGTAGACCAGACAATGCTTCCAGTCCCTTCCCCCCCCAGGTCCCTTCCCGTCAGGTAGACTGGCTTTTGTTTTGTTCCTGTTTCTATCTTAATAAATGAAAATCTGCCCTTATTCCCTTATACACAAGAGTCCTTATAGAGTCCTTTGCAGGTTCTCCATCAATTGGAGAAAGGAACAGAGGCCAACCAGACAATATACAAAGCTGCTAGTAAGCCTGATCTTTATTGAACTGTTGCAACAGGGTGCCCCCTTCACACGCAGGAGAAGGAGGACCCAGAACCTAGGTGTGCCCGCCTTTATATTGACATTTTAAATTGCCCGCCCTGGAGTCCAAGACCACCCCCCAGAAACACCTACATCACAGAAAGGGGTTGTCTACAACAGAAATCTGAGTGCGTTGTTTACCAGAAATCTGAGTTGTTAGCTGTTAATGCTTACTTGATTGGATATCCTGGGGAGCCTGGCCAGTCTTTCGTAATGATAAATACTTAGTTCCTGAGCTCACCCTATTCATACACAGACATACCCTTAAGACAGGATTTGTGAAGGAAAAGACAATGGGGAGGCTTTTCCATTTTCCTTTGACTGCAGAGAAAACATTTGGTCAGTTTGGGATCCAAAATGGCTTCATGGGTGTTTTCCTGCGCTGCTTCAGCCATGTGGTTGATATATTTATGTACGTGTTTGCCTGGTACATTTATGAACATTTATTATATATATAAGACCTTATTTTTTTATTTCACTATTGAGTATTTTGCATTTGCCCCTTGTGTTTTTGTGCTGTGAACCAGCCAGGGATTTGAATGTTTTTAAATAGCTCTTTTTAACTTTTTGTTGATCATTTTATCGATATCCGCTCTGAGGGTTTTTCTCATAGTCGAACAGTATATAAATGCTATGAAATGCACAAGAAATAAAGACATTCTTATCTGATCACAATTGCATCCACACACCTATTTCCTCTGCTTAAATTGTGTTCTGTCTTTAATTTGGGAAGTGGGGCAATGAAAAGGGAGCTGTTCAGCAGCAGAAAAATCCCTATTTCAGCAGCAGCACTCATGTCTGCGGCCATGACAGTTAGGCACTTGCTTTTTGCAAAAAGCAAGTGTAATAAAAATTAGGGTCATATATATATATATATATATATATATATATATATATATATATATATATATATTTGCTTTCGTAGATTTTCACGGGTACAGGAATGCAGGTTTTGGTGTCCTCGGGTGTCTTCCCGTGTAAAAGTTGGGGTGTCTAGGCGACGTTTCGACGAGGTCTCACTCGTCATCTTCAGGCTGGTGCTTTCGGCTTCTTGTTACTGGAACAGAGCGGGATCTCAATGTTTGAGTTCCTATAAATACTGTAGAGGGGGTGTGGTGTCTAGCCTCCAATGTTCTGGGCAGAGAGGAAGTTCCCAGGCTAGTGTGCCTTTTCTTCTTTTGTTCCTTAATTACTTGAGAGATACCTTGAGTGATTTCTTGAGTGATATCCTGAGTACCACTTAGGTGGGTCATTAGGTGTGGATTAGTTGCTAAAGTCTTTGTGTCTTGACCTCTTGAACTTTGTGAAGAGTTTTCCTGAGAAGATGGCTGTATTGCACTTAGTTGTGCTTTGGCTTGGCTTCGTGTATAGGGGCGAGCTGTGGTTTTGTGGCTTGTGTCAGCCAGATCTGTGTAGGGATTGCAGGGGGGTGCAGCATCTGGAGGTGCCACCATGGATTGGCTACTGGATGGTGTCAGTAATTCATCTGTGGAGAGGGTCTGGGTTTGGGTCTGGTGTGGTTGATTGGTGTTGGCGTTCTGTGTGCCTCTGGATCTGGTGTCAGTTTTTGTGGGGAGGGCTAATTTCCAGATGTCTGGCAAGCGGGATGTGTCGTCACGCTTGTTCATGTTGTGAGGGTGTTTCTCTATCTCGATGGCTTCCATGATTATTCTCTTGTGGTGATGTTCCGTGTTAAAGAGCAATTTGGAATCTGCAAAATTAATTTCGTGTCCTGTTTCTTTCATGTGTTGGAAAAGAGAGGAAGTTTTTTCTTCTTTTTTGACGGCATTCTTGTGTTCTGCGATACGTGCATTTATTCGTCTGTTTGTTTGTCCAATGTACGTGGCTGGGCAGACTTTGCAGGGTATTTCATAGACACAAGCCACAAAACCACAGCTCGCCCCTATACACGAAGCCAAGCCAAAGCACAACTAAGTGCAATACAGCCATCTTCTCAGGAAAACTCTTCACAAAGTTCAAGAGGTCAAGACACAAAGACTTTAGCAACTAATCCACACCTAATGACCCACCTAAGTGGTACTCAGGATATCACTCAAGAAATCACTCAAGGTATCTCTCAAGTAATTAAGGAACAAAAGAAGAAAAGGCACACTAGCCTGGGAACTTCCTCTCTGCCCAGAACATTGGAGGCTAGACACCACACCCCCTCTACAGTATTTATAGGAACTCAAACATTGAGATCCCGCTCTGTTCCAGTAACAAGAAGCCGAAAGCACCAGCCTGAAGATGACGAGTGAGACCTCGTCGAAACGTCGCCTAGACACCCCAACTTTTACACGGGAAGACACCCGAGGACACCAAAACCTGCATATATATATATATATATATAATGTTCATAAATGTACCAATGTCTGGAGCAGCACAGGAAAACCTTCCTGAAACCATTTTGACTCCCTAAAACCATTTTGACACCCAAACTGACCAAATGTTTTCTCTTGCCCGTCTACACCTTGCCCAGTGCCCCCATACTGGCTGACTTGGAGGACACTGACGATGAAGGAGATACTGCCGCACCTCACCCCTTTGTCCATGGGAGTCCCCCTCTCCGCCCCCACTTGCTGCCCCACCAAAAGTTTCTGTGACCTTATACATGAGTCCCATCGACTCCCAGCTTCCCAAACTGCATGGTTTGAGTTTTCCTTGCCCTGCATCCAAACTCAGCCTCACCCAGCCTTTTCTTTCTCCCCAAAGATAACGGGGCAGCTGGAGAAACCTCACTTGGACTTGCGGAGCCTGGTGTTTGAGCTGAACCCATGCAGAGGGAATGGGAAGGTCTGCCTTGTGTACAAGAACACCATGTATGTTGAACACCAAGAACACCAGAAGCCCAAGAGCTGCCTGCAGTAATCGACCCCGTCTGCAAACCCCAGTTAGCTTTTGCCTTTGTGGGAGATGTTTTGGACTACTGTTCTTAGCACCATACAGTTGTGCTGGCTGAGAGTGATGGGCTTTGTAGTCCAAAACATCTGGAGGGCACCAGGTTGACAAAGGCTGACATCTATCATGGCCTGTGATGAGGTCTTCCTGAAGCAAGCTATACCTGGCTTTCATCTTTCATCTTTCATTATTATTATTATTATTATTATTATTATTATTATTATTATTATTAAAATTTGCATACCTTTCTTAATCCACAAATCTCAGGACAGTTTACCACCTAAAACTGCAATATAAAAAAGACAAAATGCATGATAAAAATAAGAAGAAAAACAAGCATCCCCCCATCCAACACATTTAGAAAGCTGTCAGATGTCAATCAGCCAAAGGCTGGGTTAAAGAGGAACATTTTTGCCTGGTGCCTACAGATAGGTAGTGAAGGTGCCAGGCGAGCCTCCCTGGAGAGAGCCTTCCACAAATAGGGAGCCACTGCAGAAATGGCCTATTCTTGTGTGGTCACCCTCCTCTCGTGGAGGAGACACCCGAAGAAGGGCCTCAGAGGATGAATTTCCCTTGGAAACACCTTTGTATAAAGCACCGAGGCCCAGTTCATCATCCCTAGGCCTCAGAGTTCCTTATTAAACCCCCTTGAAAGGTGGGGTGGTCTGTTCTTCTCATCCTGCGGTCTAATAGTCTCTCTTTTCTCTTCCAGTTGTCACCCCGCATTCTGAGATCTGGTTTCTGGACCGAGCTCTCTACTGGCATTTCCTCACCAAAACCTTCACCGCTTACTGCCGGCTCCTGATCACCCACCTGGGGCTGCTCCATTGGCAGTATGCCTTCACCAGCTACGGCATCAGCCCCCGCTCCTGCCCATTCTGTCGTCACAAAATCCCTGCTGCATCCATATGAGCACCTTCCAGGGGCAAAAGAAATGGCAGGAATACAAAAGTAAATCATGATAACTGTAAATCATGATAGTAACTGTAATAGTAGTAAGAATAGCATTTGCAACCCACCCCTCCACCTCGCCAATTCTTAGAAGGGCCATCTTTGCAAAAACGAGAAACACAACAAAGACTAATTCTGAGAGCATTTGCTAAAAACACAACATAGAGAAATGATAAGTGATGAAAAAGCAAAAGGAGAGCTTTCTCTTTTTTTGGCTGTTTTCCTATTTCCTTTTGTTTGTTTTTTTATGGTATCATATGCTGAAAAGTTTCAATAAAAAACAACAATGAAACAAGCAAAAAGAGCTGGTTCCACACTTCTATTCCACACCCTCAGCTGCTGGAGGCCAGGAAAGTCTCAGGAAGGTGGTCCCCAAATTATGAAAGTTGTTCTAGGCATCATGATATGTGGGTTGGGATCTGCTTTTTAACCCTGAGAACCGTGGTTCTATGAGTATAGAAATGGCCTCAATGTTGCGTCAAGGCTGAATCCATACATTTCTAGACCTCCGGTGGGTGGAAGTTCTCCAGCTTTTCAAAAGTCACCCCTGAGCTTGATTCTATCAGGAGATCGTATCATATCCCATTGTGGCCCTGCAATGTCCACTACCTGGAAAGTGATGTCAGACCTGGCCATGGCTGAATGGGGAAGCAAACCAGCTGATTAGACAGGGATCTCCAAGGGAACAGATGGCATAAAAAGGAAAGAACGAAATTAAGTCCGTTCAGACTTAATTCCAGAGCCAGTTGATGTTTCTTGAATGCTGGGAAGATTCAGCACATTTGAACTCTGATAAAACGTGTGTATCGTACAATGAGTTATACAGATATAATAGTGTAGCAATTTGCAGATGGTATTTCTGTATATAATGATCTTGTTTTACAAAACAAAGTTAAATAGGAATCTCTAAATGACACCAATAAAACACTTACAACATTGATAGCACAACGGCAGGGGGGGGAATTGTGTGAGGATAACCTGGAGGATACGCTGGAAGATGGGCCCCTCAGGTCGGAAGGTGTCCAACATGGAAGAGCAGAGGACCTGAGCCCCTCAGGTCAGAAGGCGTCCAACAAGGAAGAGCGGAGGACAAGTACAAGTAGATTCAAGTACAAGTTGGATGTGGTAAAAAATGAGATGGCAAGAATAAATATTGACATCCTGGGCATCAGTGAACTAAAATGGACGGGAATGGGCGAATTCAGTTCGGACGACCATCATATCTTCTACTGTGGGCAAGAAACCCATAAAAGAAATGGAGTGGCCATCATAGTCAACAAAAGAGTGGCGAAAGCTGTACTGGGATGCAATCTCAAAAATGACAGAATGATCTCGATACAAATCCAAGGTCTCTTTTAACATCACAGTAATCCAAGTTTATGCACCAACTACTGGTGCTGAAGAAACTGAAATTGACCAATTCTATGAAGACTTACAACACCTTATAGAAGTGACACCAAATAATAATAATAATAATAATAATAATAATAATAATAATAATAATAATAATTGTCAGGACTGCCGCTAGGTCCCAGCTCACAGAGGACCAACGCCCAGTGGATGTTATATACAAAAGTCTTTATTAAAGTTTAGTTTCCATTTCCAAGCTCTGGGCGCGCAGACCCACGTCTCGACGCTAGACCGGCTAAGTCCCCTCTGACTCACTGCTCCACCCACACCAGTTTAAGATTCTAGCCCGGCTCCACCTCTTACGCTGTTCTTTCCTTCGCTGAATCCTTCTGCCCTCTGGGGTTCCCTCCTTCCTGGACTCCTCTGACGCTGAGCCTCCTGAGTCTTGCCCCTCCCTCCGGCGGGCTTTAGGACCCGGCTCCCTTCCCGGGCTCCCCGCTGTGCCGCGCTCCTGTACATTTGAACTTGGCGCGCGTGCCCAGCCGGTGACTTTCCTTCTGACCGTTTCCCCGCTTCCTGATGTGGGCGTTGCCAAACCTGACTCCTCTCCTCCCTCTGGTGGTGAGGACACTGGTCCCGACTCCTGGGACTCCCCCTCCCCACTGCGCTCTGGTGGAGACGCTGGTCCTGATCTCCAACTGCTGCTCAGGGACTCCCCGCTGGCCCCTTCCTCCTGGGGCTTCCCCCCTGGAGCCCCCCTCGCTCTGGCCACCGACGCTCCCTTCTGTGAGTCCTCCGATTCGCTAGAGAGGCTTGTGGAATAACTCTGGCCACTGTCACTGCCTGCGCCCCCCTCGTACTCCTCCTCCTCACTCTCCATTTGCTCCCCCTCCTGTGTCTCTCCTTCTGAGCCCCTGACATCCATCCCCCCCTCGAAGCCCCCCCTCCCCCTCTTCAGGGGCGGGTTCCGGGTGCTCTAGAGTTGTCGGGGTGAGTTCAGGATACAGTTCGTCCCCCGAGGCGTGCAGCCATCGTGAGAAGTCCGGAAAGTCCTCCATGGGCTCGTCGACTGCGATTCCCTCCGCTTCCATCTCCTGGGCGGTGTGTTCGAAATCTGAGGCCGCCCTCAAATCACTCACAACCCCTTCTCCCCCTGTCGCCTGAGGTGACGCCACTTCCCAGGGTCCCTCCGGCATGTCTCTGCGCCATCCCACTTCGGGTTGGTCCTCCCACCAATAAGATCCCCCCGTGCCAAAACCTGAGAGCGAGCCCTCTGGGGAGCTGCCTCCCGGAGCCGAGTCCTCCGCTGACGAGAAACCCTGGAAAGTGCTGGCCGAGAGTGTGGGTGTGAACAGACAATCATCGAAAAAGCCCGCCGGCATAGGCTTGTGCAGGAAAAGTGTATGGAATTCTTCCTTGAGCAACTGCTCCTCCAATGTGTAATCCGGCACCCACCTGTTGGCGCTGGCCGGGGTGTCCTCTGTGGCGAGAAGATATTCAATCCCGTCCTCCCCCCACCTTGAGTCTAAAATCTCTGTGGCTTCGTTGAGTGGCCCCCTTCTCGGTGACCCCCCCTTTTTGGGCGCTTCCCTGAGCGGGTCTGGCGCTGTCCCTGGTGCCTGAAACCTGTGGGGTTCTTTGTAGGGTGTGAGCACTGATCTATGAAAGACCGGGTGCATTCTGGACCCCTCCGGGAGTGTTAACCGGAAGGCCACTGGGTTGATCTGCGCCTCTACTTGGTAAGGCCCTAGCTGCTTGTGCCCGAGCTTCTTCTTGGCCAACGATCTGGCCGGAACTGCCTGGGCTGCTAACCAGACCCAGTCTCCTACCCGGATGTCTTCCCCAACCCTCCTGTGTCGGTCTGCCTGCACTTTGTAAGCCTGTTTCGCCATCTCTAACTGCGTCCTGAGCTGCTCGTGGATCTCCTGCAACTCCGCTGCCACGGCCTCTGCTCCCTGCGGCTCCCCCTCCCTCACTTTCTCTAAACCCGGGAAGGTTCTGGGATGCCGCCCATTGTTGGCGAAAAACGGTGTCACCCCCGTGGACACGTGTTTCGTGTTGTTGTAGGCAAACTTGGCTAGTGGTAGGTAGTCCACCCAGGTCGAGGGCTGCTGGTTCGCGTAGCATCTCAGGTACTGCTGCATGATGGCGTTGACTCTCTCCGCCTGTCCGTTAGTCTGCGGGTGTCGTGCCGACGCCAGGCTGACCTTGACGTTCAGGAAACCCATCAGCTTTTGCCAGAAGTTGGATATGAACTGGCGCCCCCTGTCGGACAGGATGGACCGTGGTAGGCGGTGCACCTTGAACACGTGGTCTATAAACAGCTTGGCGGTCTGCTCGGCTGTGGCCACCTTCGTGCAAGGAATGAAGTGGGCCATCTTGGTGAACAAGTCTACTACCACGAGTACTGCCGTCTTGCCTCTCGAGCTGGGCAGATCCGTGACAAAGTCCAGGGCCACCCTCTCCCACGGTTCCAACGGTGTCTGTAGCGGTTCCAAGAGGCCCGCCGGCGGCTGGTGTACTGGTTTGGCCCTTTGGCAGGTGTCGCACCTCCTGACATCCCCCCTCATCTTGGGCCACCAAAAGTCTCTGGCTACTAGGTCCACCGTCTTCTCCTTGCCGAAGTGTCCCGCGCTGGGCGCGTCGTGCAGCTGTTGCAGGACCCTCACGCGTAGGTTGCCTCCCGGCACGTAGAGGGCTCCTTTGCGGATGAGCAGGCCGTCGCGTATTTGGAAGTCGTCGTCCCTCGCCGTGCCGCTACGCACCTCCTCCATCATGGCTCGCGCGAAGGAGTCCGTCTGCAGCGCGCGACGCACCGCGTCCAGGTCCACCGTGGCTGACGCGCATGCCCACGCCTTGGGTGCGAAAATATGCTTGGCCGCCGCCGGCGCCTCTTCTTCGAGATACTGCGGTTTCCTGGACAGCGCGTCCGCCATGATGTTGTTGTTTCCAGGGATGTATTCTATTCTGAAGTCAAAATCTGCAAAGAACTTCGCCCAGCGGATGTGTCTCTGGTTCAGGAACCTCGCCGTGCGCCAGTACTCCAAGTTCTTATGGTCTGTACGGACCTGCACCGTGTGTTTGGCCCCGACGAGGAAATGCCGCCACGCCTTGAAGGCTGCATGTATGGCCAGTAACTCCCTGTCCCAGATGGTGTAGTTCTGCTCCGACTTGCTGAGTTTCCTGGAGTAGAAAGCGCACGGCCTCCAGTCCCCCTGGTGGTCTTGCTGCAACAGGACGGCCCCCACGGCCCTGTCTGACGCGTCCATCTCCACTCTCATGGGCCTGCTGGGGTTCACGTGTAGCAGGTGTTCCTCGGACGCGAAGAGGTGCTTGAGCTTCCGAAAGGACTGCTCTGCCTGCTCCGTCCAGATGAACTTCTTCTTCTTGGAACTGAGGGTGTCAGTGATGGCCGCTGTCTGCATGGCGAAACCTTTGATGAACTTGCGATAAAAGTTGGCAAAGCCGACAAACCTCTGGACTTCCTTTTGATTGCGTGGGCTCTTCCAGTCCAGCACTGCACGTACCTTGGTACTGTCCATGGCGAGTCCCTTGTCGGACAGTTTGTAGCCCAGGAAGTCCACCTCCGTCTTGTCGAACTGGCACTTCTCCAGCTTGGCGTAAAGCCGGTGCTCCCGCAGCCGCTGCAGTACTTCCCTGACATCTCTCTTGTGAGCCTCCGGCGACTCCGAGAAGATGAGGATGTCGTCCAGGAAGCAGACGCACTTCTTGTAGAGAAGACCCGCCAAGACATGATGCATGAATGCTTGAAAACAGTGGGAGCCATTTTGTAATCCAAAAGGCATAACTCTATATTCATAGGTGCCCAGCGGCGTAAACATGGCCGTCTTCCACTCGTCACCCTCCCTCACTCGTATGAGATTGTACGCTCCGCGTAGATCCAACTTGGTAAAGATGCGCCCCTTCCGCACCGTCGCCAGCAGGTCATCGATCTTGGGCATGGGGAAGGCTGTGGGCTTGGTTTTTGAATTCAAAATTCTGAAATCAACTACAAGCCTCCTTTGGGGCGTGTCCCGCTTCTTCACAAAAAACACGGGACTGCCCCCCACTGCTTTGGATTCTCGGATGAACCCCCGCTTCAAGTTGTGATCTATGAACTCCCTGAGTTCCTGCAGTTCATCCTCAGACATGGAATACAGTTTCCCAGTCGGCAGCGTCGCCCCCGGCAGGAGGTCAATCTTGCAGTCGTAGGGTCTGTGGGGAGGCAGCTTGTCCGCTTCCTTCTCGCAGAAGACCTCCAAAAACTTTTTGTACTTGTTGGGTACCGCTTGCAACATGCCTAAGTGCAGCTGTGGTCCGTCTTCGTGCCCCTCATCTTCTTGGTTAGCGAGGATGCAGTGTTCTGCGCAGTAGGAGGAGCAGAAGGTCAGTTGACGCTGGTACCATGCCAATGCCGGGCTGTGCTTGTCCAGCCAACTCATGCCCAACACAATGGGCGTGTCTGATGACTTCGCGGTGATTACCAATGTGCATCACCATTGGCGGCGTCTGCTGCAGCACTTGCCCTCCCAGTAGCTCCCTGCTGTCCACCGTGACGACGTTCAGAGGTACCGTCGCTGGCAGAAGGGCTATGCCATGTTGCTGGATGAAGTCCATGCCTATAAAATCTGCGTTGCTGCCAGAGTCAATCGTAATGG
Source organism: Podarcis gaigeae (assembly GCF_964106915.1). Lineage (NCBI taxonomy): Eukaryota > Metazoa > Chordata > Lepidosauria > Squamata > Lacertidae > Podarcis > Podarcis gaigeae. Next base: position 56,397,442 of record NC_139689.1, read on the forward strand.
GGATTTCCACAGTGAGCCCATTGGGAAGTTGAAGGGATGCGGTGAGCTGCACTACTGGTTTGGGTGGGAGGGGGTCTGTGGGCTGTAACCTTACTGGGGATTGCTTCACTGACTTGTCTGGCTGGCCCCCAGTGACTCCATTTCCAGCCAGACAGTGGAGTTTTCCTGCTGTGATTCACTCTGCTGAACTGCTTCTGTTACTGTCGCTGCGGCTGCAGTGTGCTTGTGAAACCGCTGGGGACACTCTTTCGCCATGTGCTGAGCACTGTTGCAGATGTAGCACTTCCTGGTCCCTCTAGGAGGCTTCATTTTGACTGCTCCCGGCGTTAGGGCTCCGGCTGTGGACTGAGCCTTAGCACCACCTATCTCCATCGGCTCCTCTCCTCCTCCCAGCGGAGGCATGGATCGAGCGCGCGCTGCTTCCTTGGGAAAGGGGGGTGGTGCTTTCGTTGGCGTGCGGCCCCAATGCCCTTCCTCTTTGTCCCAAGAGCGTCCTTCCAGCCTAACCCCAATGGTGAGTGCCCTCTCCACAATGTCCTTGGTGGTCTGGGGTCTCTCCCCCCTTGCAATTTCGTCTTTCACAGCTCCGTTCAGCCCCTCCCAGAACAGATCTCTGACGGCAGGCGATTCTCTCTCCCAGCCCAATACATTCACCAATGCGAAAAAACGTGAATGATATTGCCTTACAGTGGCTCTACCTTGTCTTAGTCCGTGAATCTGTTTCCTAGCGATATCCACATCAATCTCAGACAAAAAACACGCATCCATCACTTTAAGGAAGGCACCCGCATTTTGGAGGGCTGGATCCTTATCTCTCCAGAGATTGCGCAGCCACGTTTTCGCCTCTCCCCGTAAATGCGAAACAATAAATCCCACTCTTTCTTCCTCATTTTTAAAGTCCTTGTCAAGCAGCTGCAGTGCATATAGTACATCTGCTCTGAAGTTAGGATACTCCTGCAGGTCCCCATTGAAGTGACACACAAGGCTCCCTCCTCTGTTCCCCAGCCCAATCCCTTCTGGTCTGGTGGCCGGTAGCCTCTGTGTAGTTAGCACTTCTAACCTGCTTCGCAGATCCTGGCAGGTAACAGCTGCTTCCTGCTCCTTCTTTCTGGACGCCGCAATTTCTGCAGTCAGCTGCGTCACTGCGTTTTGCAGACTCGCTATCTTCTCTTCGGTAGTCATTTCCCTGGTTTTCGTGAGCTCGCGAAGCACCAATCTTCACCCCTCGCTGCTTTCCCACACTCCACGAGGTTTTAAAATTGGTGGAAAATGGGAGAGGGGACTTACTGTCAGGACTGCCGCTAGGTCCCAGCTCACAGAGGACCAACGCCCAGTGGATGTTATATACAAAAGTCTTTATTAAAGTTTAGTTTCCATTTCCAAGCTCTGGGCGCGCAGACCCACGTCTCGATGCTAGACCGGCTAAGTCCCCTCTGACTCACTGCTCCACCCACACCAGTTTAAGATTCTAGCCCGGCTCCACCTCTTACGCTGTTCTTTCCTTCGCTGGGTCCTTCTGCCCTCTGGGGTTCCCTCCTTCCTGGACTCCTCTGACGCTGAGCCTCCTGAGTCTTGCCCCTCCCTCCGGCGGGCTTTAGGACCCGGCTCCCTTCCCGGGCTCCCCGCTGTGCCGCGCTCCTGTACATTTGAACTTGGCGCGCGCGCCCAGCCGGTGACTTTCCTTCTGACCGTTTCCCCGCTTCCTGATGTGGGTGTTGCCAAACCTGACTCCTCTCCTCCCTCTGGTGGTGAGGACACTGGTCCCGACTCCTGGGACTCCCCGTCCCCACTGCGCTCTGGTGGAGACGCTGGTCCTGATCTCCAACTGCTGCTCAGGGACTCCCCGCTGGCCCCTTCCTCCTGGGGCTTCCCCCCTGGAGCCCCCCTCGCTCTGGCCACCGGCGCTCCCTTCTGTGAGTCCTCCGATTCGCTAGAGAGGCTTGTGGAATAACTCTGGCCACTGTCACTGCCTGCGCCCCCCTCGTACTCCTCCTCCTCACTCTCCATTTGCTCCCCCTCCTGTGTCTCTCCTTCTGAACCCCTGACAATAATAATTTATTATTTATACCCCACCCATCTGGCTGGGTTCCCCCAGCCACTCTGGGCGGCTTCCAACAAAGATTAAAAATACACTAAAATGTCACATATTAAAAACTTCCCTGAACAGGGCTGCCTTCAGATGTCTTCTGAATGTCAGGTAGTTGTTTATCTCTTTGACATCTGATGGGAGGGCATTCCACAGGGATGCCACTACTAAGAAGGCCCTCTGCCTGGTTCCCTGTAGCTTTGCTTCTCACAATGAGGGAACCGCCAGAAGGCCCTCGGCGCTGGCCCTCAGCATCCAGGCAAAACGATGGGGGTGGAGATGCTCCTTCAGGTATACTGGGCCGAGGCCGTTTAGTGCTTTAAAGGTCAACAACAACACTTTGAATTGTGCTCGGAAACGTACTGGGAACATTCTGGATTAGTTGTAGTTTCCGGGTCACCTTCAAAGGTAGCCCCACGTAGAGCGCATTGCAGTAGTCCAAGCGGGACTACATGCACCACTCTGGTGAGACAGTCCGCGGGCAGATAGGGTCTCAGCCTGCATACCAGGTGTTGGTAGACAGCTGCCCTGGATACAAAATTGACCTGCGCCTCCATGGACAGCTGTGAGTCAAAAATGACTCCCAGGCTACAAACCTGGTCCTTCTGGGGCACAGTTACCCCATTCAGGACCAGGGAGTCCTCCACACCAGCCCAAAACAGTACTTCTGTCTTGTCAGGATTCAACCTCAATCCATTAGCCGCCATCCATCCTCCAACTGCCTCCAGGCACTCACACAGGACCTTCACCGCCTTCACTGGCTCTGATTTGAAAGGGAGGTAGAGCTGGGTGTCATCTGCATACTGACGAACACCCAGTCCAAATCCCCTGATGATCTCTCCCAGCGACTTCATATAGATGTTAAAAAGCATGGGGGAGAGGACGGAACACTGAGGCACCCCACAAGTGAGGGCCCAGGGATCTGAACACTCATCCCCCACCACCACTTTCTGAACACGGCCCAGGAGGAAGCAGTGAAATCACTGTATAACAGTGCCTCCAGCTCCCAGCCCCTCTAGACGGTCCAGAAGGATGTTATGGTCAATTGTATCAAAGGCTGCTGAGAAATCCAGTAGAACTAGGAAACAGCTCTTACCTTTGTCCCTAGCTCACCGGAGATCATCAACCACTGTGACCAAGGCAGTTTCAGTCCCATGATGAGGCCTGAATCCCGACTGGAAGGGATCCAAATGGTCCGCATCCTCCAGGCATGCCTAGAGTTGTTCAGCAACCACCCGCTCAATCACCTTGCCCAAGAATGGAAGATTTGAGACTGGGCGATAGTTGGCCATAGTGGCTGGGTCTAAAGATGTTTTTTAAAGAAGCGGTTTAATGACCGCCTCTTTCAGCGGATCTGGGAATGTTCCCTCACAGAGGGAAGCATTCACCACCCCGCAGAGCCCATCGCCCAGCCCTTCCCAGCTTGCTTTTATTAGCCAGGATGGGCAACGATCAAGGAGACAGGTGGTTGGTTTCACTCGTCCAAGCAGCCTGTCCACATCCTCGGGGGTAACGGATTGAAATTGATTCCATGCAACTTGACCAGACAGGGCTCTAGCACTCTCCCGGCCCAGCCCTTCGCCCACGGTGGTATCTAGCTCCTTCCAAATATGAGTGATTTTATCTGCAAAAAACTTTGCAAAATCGTTGCAGGAGATCTTGGGGTCTTTACAAGGCCCCGGTGGTAAAGGTGGTTCTGTTAAATTGTGGACCACCTGCAAGAGTCTCCTGCTACTATTTTCTGCAGATGCAATAGAGGTGGGTGAAGAAAGTCTTTTTCGCTGTTGCTATCGCTACTTGGTAGGCTTGACGTTGAGCTCTAACCTATGTCTGGTCAGATTCGGAGTGAGTTTTCTGCCACCGACGCTCTAGCCATCTCCACGATTGTTTCATCGCCCTCAGCTTCAAAGAAAACCACAGGGCTGTCTGGGCTCCATGCAATCAGAGAGGGCGCTTCGGAGCCAGACAGTCGATAGCCCTGGTTAACTCTGCATTCCAGCGGGCCACCAGGGAATCAGCTGAAAGGCCATCAACATGGGATAAAGCATCCCCTACCACTCTCTGGAAACCATTTGGATCCATTAAGTGGCGGGGGCAGACCATCCGAATTGGTTCTACCTCCCTGCAGATGGGAAGGGTCACGGAGAAGTCCAGTTGCACCAGGAAGTGATCTGACCATGGCACTTCTTTTGTTTCACTTTTACTTAGTGTCAGATCGCTCACGTCACTAGAGGTGAACACCAGGTCTAAGGCATGTCCATGACCAAACTTATTCAGGTACAGCCCCATGGAGGCCATGCTTTCCACGAAGTCCCAAGCGGCCCCTTATAAGGTCGTGTTGGCATGGATGTTAAAATCCACTAGGACAACCAAACTAGGTGTCTCCAGGAGAACATCCGCCATGACCTGAAGCAGCTCGGACAGGGAATCCTTGGTGCAGCGGGGAGGTCGGTACACCAAAAGGAATCCTGTACTGCCCCTATTGCCCAACTTCCAGAACATGCACTCAGAGAACTGGGTCTTCCCAGTAGGATGCCTCATGCAAGCTAATGACTTCCTAAAAATCACTGCAACCCCCCCTCCCCATCCACATGACCTGGGTTGCTGCGCATAAGAGAAACCTGGTGGACAAGCAGCAGCAAGGACAGGCCCATCTGCTTCATCCAACCAAGTCTCTGTTACACGTGCCAGGTCAAATCCTCCATCCACAATCAGGTCGTGGATGGCAGTTGTTTTATTTATCATTGACCTGGCATTACACAGCAACACCTTCAGGTCATGTGGGTTTCCCCTGTTGATTCCAGTATCCCTCCAGCCAGACCCGGAGGCAGGGATAGTCTTCAAACAATGATTAAACCTGCCTCCTCGGTAATGACATGGTCTGGTCTTAGTGTAACTCCTCCTCCTGCCCATGATCACCGAGATCGGATGTCCCAGAGCTCCCCCCCCCCCCGTGGAACTTGTTCCAGCCATTGTGTTGGCTGGGGCCCCACTCCCAGGCAGCCCTGATCCCGCCCCTTAAAAACAAAACACAAACTATACACAACCAATAAAACAACAAAAAACAAAAACAGAACAATTATACTCAAATTAATCCCCAACCAAATATCCATCCCACTCACCCACCCACCCCCAATAAAGCAAAAAAGGAAAAAAGGAAATAAAAATTTAAAATGCCACCGACTACTTGAGGACATTTTAAAATACATTAACCACTTGGAACAGGGAAGCAATAGCAGAACAACTTCCCACACTTCCCCAAAAGTTTGTTCCAAATAAGGGCCTGGGCCTCGCCCCCTGAGCCAGTTGGAAAGGCCTTGGAAGGGAGCAGGCCCTACAGGGACCACAGCCGATGGTCCAAGGTCTCACCTTTGTAGCTAGGAGAGTGAGGGCCTGGGCCAGGTGGAAAAGGCCCTGGAATGGATCAGGCCCTGCAGTCCTCACCACAGCTGATGGTCCAATGTCTCACCACAGCAGGGGTCCCTTTGTAGCTGGGAGAGTGAGGGCCTGGGCCACGCCCCCTGGGCCAGATGGAAAAGGCCCTGGAAGGGAGCAGGCCCTGCAGTCCTCACCACAGCCGATGTTCTTCTCATTATAGGGGACTGGAATGCTAAAGTAAGGAATCAAGAGATAAAAGGAACAACTGGCAAGTTCGGCCTTGGAGATCAAAACGAAGCAGGGCAAAGGCTAATAGAGTTCTGTTAAGAGAACAAGCTGGTCATCACAAACACGCTTTTCCAACAACACAAGAGACGACTCTACACATGGACATCACCAGATGGGCAGCATCAAAATCAGATTGATTATGTTCTCTGTAGCCAAAGATGGAGAAGCTCTATACAGTCAGCAAAAACAAGACCTGGAGCTGACTGTGGCTCAGATCATCAGCTTTTTCTAGCAAAATTTAAGCTTAAACTGAAGAAAGTAGGAAAAACCATTGAGCCGGTAAGATACAATCTAAACCAAATCCCTTATGAATACACAGTGGAAGTGAGGAACAGGTTTAAGGATTTAGATTTGGTGGACAGAATGCCTGAAGAACTATGGATGGAGGCTCGCAACATTATACAGGAGGCAGCAACAAAAACCATCCCAATGAAAAGGAAATGCAAGAAAGCAAAGTGAATGTCCAATAAGGCCTTACAAATAGCAGGGGAGAGAAGGCAAGCAAAATGCGAGGGAGATAGTGAAAGATAGAGGAAATTGAATGCAGATTTGCAAAAAATAGCAAGGAGAGACAAGAAGGCCTTCTTAAATGAGCAATGCAAAGAAATAGAGGAAAACAACAGAATGGGGAGAACCAGAGATCTGTTCAAGAAAATTGGAGATATGAAAGGAATATTTCGTACAAAGATTACCATAATACAGTGGTGCCCCGCAAGACGAACGCCTCGCAAGACGAAAAACCCGCTAGACGAAAGGGTTTTCCATTTTTGGAGGCGCTTCGCTAAACGAATTTCTCTATGGGGTTGCTTCGCAAGACGAAAAAATCTTGCGAGTTCCCGCTTTCCCCCCCGCTTTTTTCCGCCCTTTCCCTAAGCGCTAAGCCGCTTATCAGCTGTTCCGCTGATAAGCCACTTCTCAGCTGATCGCTAAAAGCCGCTAGACCGCTAATAACGCTAATCTGCTAAGCTGTCAATGGGCTTGCTTCGCAAGACGAAAAAACCGCTAGACGAAGAAAATCACGGAACGGATTAATTTCGTCTTGCGAGGCACCACTGTAAAGGACAAAAGTGGTAAGGACCTAAGAGAAGCAGAAGACATCAAGAAGAGGTGGCAATAATACACAGAGGAATTATACCAGAAAGATATGGAAGGGCTCGTACACCCCAGGTAGTGTGGTTGCTGATCTTGAGCCAGTCATCCTGGAGAGTGAAGTCAAATAGAAAGCACTGCTAATAACAAGGCCAGCTGAACTATTCAAAATTTTATTTTTATTTTTTTATAAGATATTTATTAAAGATTTTCTTAATACAATAGAAAAAACAAACAAAATAACATGTAACTTTACAATAGCCATATTTTCTTCGCTTCATTGGACTTCCTCGCGTCTCTCGTTCCTGCATTCCAAGTTTATCAAACTTTACCCAGCAATTTATCACCTTGTTTCAATTCTTATTTTATAATTTTCCAATATTGTGCCCCTAATTTTAGATAATTTTACCCAAACCTTAAAAGCTTAATTTTAGCATAATATTTATCCAAAATTTATCTTTTCTTATATTTTCACTTATCTTCATATTCCTTTCGACTAACTTAATGGTGCCATGTTATTTATAATCTTGCATCTTTCTTAACACTCATACAATTTACAATATTTTTGTAAATAGTCCTTAAATTTCTTCCAGTCCTCCTCCACAGCCTCTTCTCCCAGGTCTCGGATTCTGCCAGTCATTTCTGCTAGCTCCATATTTTTTTTTTATTATAAATATTTATTGAAATTTTTTGAATACAATGCATAAATAATAAACAACATTACTTATATCATGACATAGTTTCATCACTTCTTTGGACTCCCTCGCGTCTCCCGCTCCCACTTACATCTTTATAAATTTTTTTCAAGCAAATTATCATCTTCTTTACAACCTTATATCCACTCATTTAAATAAAATCTAGCAGTTCTCCAGAAAATTCATATTTTCCTTAGTCTCACTTATCATCAAGTTCAAATCTAATTCAGTTGTAGGCAGTTATTTATGATCTAGCATCCTTCTTATCATTCAACCAGATTAAAATGTTTTTGTAAGTAAATCTTAAATTTCTTCCAGTCTTCTTCAACCCTCTCTTCCCCCAGGTCTCGGATTCTGCCAGTCATCTCGGCCAGTTCCATGTAGTCCATCAGCTGCATCTGCCACTCTTCCAGTGTGGGTAGATCTTGAGTTTTCCAGTTCTTAGCAATGAGTATCCTTGCTGCCGTTGTTGCATACATAAAAAATGTTCGGTCCTTCCTTAGCACCTTCTGGCCGACAATACCCAGAAGGAAGGCCTCTGGTTTCTTGGTGAAAGTATACTTAAATACCTTTTTCAACTCATTATATATCATTTCCCAGAAGGCCTTCACTTTAGGGCAAGTCCACCAGAGGTGAAAGAATGTTCCTTCATTTTCTTTACATTTCTGTCAGGACTGCCGCTAGGTCCCAGCTCACAGAGGACCAACGCCCAGTGGATATTATATACAAAAGTCTTTATTGAAGTTTAGTTTCCATTTCCAAGCTCTGGGCGCGCAGGCCCACGTCTTAACGCTAGACCGGCTAATTCCCCTCTGACTCACTGCTCCACCCACACCAGTTTAAGATTCTAGCCCGGCTCCACCTCTTGCGCTGCTCTTTCCTGCGTTGGGTCCTTCTGCCCTCTGGGGTTCCCTCCTTCCTGGACTCCTCTGACGCGGAGCCTCCTGAGTCTTGCCCCTCCCTCCGGCGGGCTTTAGGACCTGGCTCCCTTCCCGGGCTCCCCGCTGTGCCACGCTCCTGTACATTTGAACTTGGCGCGCGCGCCCAGCCGGTGACTTTCCTTCTGACCGTTTCCCCGCTTCCTGATGGGGGTGTTGCCAAACCTGACTCCTCTCCTCCCTCTGGTGGTGAGGACACTGGTCCCGACTCCTGGGACTCCCCCTCCCCACTGCGCTCTGGTGGAGACGCTGGCCCTGATCTCCAGCTGCTGTTCAGGGACTCCCCGCTGGCCCCTCCCTCTTGAGGTTTCTCCCTTGGAATCTCCCTTGCTCTGGCCACCGGCGCTCCCTTCTGTGAGTCCTCCGATTCGCTAGAGAGGCTTGTGGAATAACTCTGGCCACTGTCACTGCCTGCGCCCCCCTCGTACTCCTCCTCCTCACTCTCCATTTGCTCCCCCTCCTGTGTCTCTCCTTCTGAACCCCTGACATCCATCCCCCCTCGAAGTCCCCCCTCCCCCTCTTCCGGTGCGGGTTCCGGGTGCTCCATTGTTGTAGGGGTGAGTCCAGGATACAGCTCGTCCCCTGAGGCTTGCAACCATCGAGATAAGTCCGGGAAGTCCCCCATGGGCTCGTCGACGACGACCTCCTCCGCTTCCATCTCCTGCGCGGTGTGCTCGAAATCTGCGCTCGACCCCAAATCACCCAAGAGCCCTCCTCCCCCTGTTGCTTGATGGGGGTCCACCTCCCAGGGCCCCTTCGGCATGTCTCTGCGCCAGCCCACTTCGGGTTGGTCCTCCCACCAATAAGATCCCCCCGTGCCAAAACCTGAAAGTGATCCCTCCGGAGAGCTGCCTCCCGGAGCCGAGTCCTCAGCTGACGAGAAACCCCGGAAAGTGCTGGCCGAGAGTGTGGGTGTGAACAAACAATCCTCGAAAAAGCCCGCCGGCATAGGCTTGTGCGGGAAAAGTGTGTGGAATTCTTCCTTGAGCAACTGCTCTTCCACTGCGTAATCCGGCACCCACCTGTTGGCGCTGGCCGGGGTGTCCTCTGTGGCGAGAAGATATTCAATCCCGTCCTCCCCCCACCTTGAGTCTAAAATCTCAGTGGCTTCATTAAGTGGCTCCCCTTTCGGCGACCCCCCTTTTTTGGGCGCTTCTCTGAGCGGGTCTGGCGCCTTCCCCGGTGCTTGAAACCTGTGGGGCTCTCTGTAGGGCGTGAGCACTGATCTATGAAAGACCGGGTGCATTCTGGAACCCTCCGGGAGTGTCAACCGGAAGGCCACTGGGTTGATCTGCGCCTCTACTTGGTAAGGCCCTAGCTGCTTGTGCCCTAGTTTCTTCTTGGCTAACGATCTGGCTGGAACTGCTTGTGCTGCCAACCAGACCCAGTCTCCCACCTGGATGTCCTCCCCAACCCTCCTGTGTCGATCTGCCTGCAGTTTGTAAGCCTGTTTTGCCAACTCTAACTGCCTCCTGAGCTGCTCGTGGATCTCCTGCAACTCCGCTGCCACGTCCTCTGCTCCCTGTGGCTCCCCCTCCCGCACTGTGTCCAGACCCGGGAAGGTTCTGGGATGCCTCCCGTAGTTGGCAAAAAATGGTGTCACCCCCGTGGACCCATGCTTCGTGTTGTTGTAGGCAAACTCGGCCAACGGTAGATAGTCCACCCAGGTCGATGGCTGCTGGTTCGCGTAGCATCTCAGGTACTGCTGCATGATGGCGTTGACCCTTTCCGCCTGCCCGTTAGTTTGCGGGTGTCTCGCCGACGCCAGGCTGACCTTGACGTTCAGGAATCCCATCAGCTTTTGCCAGAAGTTGGAGATGAACTGGCGCCCCCGGTCGGACAAAATAGACCGTGGTAGGCCGTGCACCTTGAACACGTGGTCTATGAACATCTTAGCGGTCTGCTCGGCCGTGGCCACCTTCGCGCACGGAATGAAGTGGGCCATCTTGGTGAACAGGTCCACTACCACGAGCACTGCCGTCTTGCCCCTTGAGCTGGGTAGATCTGTGACAAAGTCCAGGGCCACCCTCTCCCACGGTACGAACGGTGTCTGTAGCGGTTCCAACAGGCCCGCCGGCGGCTGGTGCACAGGCTTAGCCCTTTGGCAGGTGTCGCACCTATTGACATAGTCCGCGACATCCCCCCGCATCTTAGGCCACCAAAAGTCTCTGGCTACTAAGTCCACCGTCTTCTCCTTGCCGAAGTGCCCCGCGCTGGGCGCGTCGTGCAGCTGTTGCAGGACCTTCGCGCGGAGGCTGTCTCCTGGTACGTAGAGGACTCCCTTGCGTAGGAGCAGGCTGTCGCGCACTTGGAATTCGTCGCCCCTCGCCTTGCCACTGCACACCTCCTCCATCTTGGCTCGGGCGAACGAGTCCGTTTGCAGCGCGCGGCGCACCGCGTCCAGGTCCACCGTGGCTGACGCGCATGCCCACGCCTGTGGTGTGAAAATGTGCTTGGCCGCCGCCGGTCCCTCTGCCTCCAGATACTGCGGTTTTCTGGACAGCGCGTCCGCCAAGACGTTGCTGTTTCCTGGGATGTACTCAATTCTGAAGTCGAAATCTGCAAAGAACTCCGCCCAGCGGATGTGTCGCTGGTTCAGGAACCTCGCCGTGCGCCAGTACTCCAAGTTCTTATGGTCTGTGCGGACCTGCACCGTGTGCTTGGCTCCGACGAGGAAGTGCCGCCACGCCTTGAAGGCTGCATGTATGGCCAGCAACTCCCAGTCCCAAATGGTGTAGTTCTGCTCCGCTTTGCTGAGTTTTCTGGAGTAGAAAGCGCACGGCCTCCAGTCCCCCTGGTGGTCTTGCTGCAACAGAACGGCTCCCACGGCCCTGTCTGAGGCGTCCGTCTCCACTCTCATGGGCCTGCTGGGATTTACGTGCAGTAGGTTCTCTTCGGAAGCGAAGAGCTGCTTGAGCTTCTGAAAGGACTGCTCTGCCTGCTCCGTCCAGATGAACCTCTTCTTCTTGGAACTGAGGGTGTCGGTGATGGCCGCTGTCTGCATGGCGAAACCCTTGATGAACTTGCGATAAAAGTTGGCAAAACCGACAAACCTCTGTACTTCCTTCCTATTGCGTGGGCTCTTCCAATCCAGTACTGCACGTACCTTGGCACCGTCCATAGCCAGTCCCTTGTCGGACAGTTTGTAGCCCAAGAAATCCACCTCCGTCTTGTCGAACTGGCACTTCGCCAGCTTGGCGTACAGCCTGTGCTCCCGCAGCCTCTGCAGAACTTCCCTAACATCTCTCTCGTGAGCCTCCGGCGATTCCGAGAAGATTAGGATGTCATCCAGGAAGCAGACGCACTTCTTGTAGAGGAGACCCGCCAAGACATGATGCATGAAGGCTTGAAAGCAGTGGGAACCATTTTTTAATCCAAAAGGCATAACTCTGTATTCATAAGTGCCCAGCGGCGTAAACATGGTTGTTTTCCACTCGTCGCCTTCCCGTACGCGAATGAGATTGTACGCTCCGCGCAGATCCAACTTGGTAAAGATGCGACCCTTCCTCACCGTCGCCAGCAGGTCATCGATCTTGGGCATAGGGAATGCTGAGGGCTTGGTCTTGAGGTTCAAGAAGCGGAAATCAACGACCAGCCTCTTTTGGGGCGTGTCCCGCTTCTTTACAAAGAACACGGGACTGCCTCCTGCCGCCTTGGACTCCCGGATGAATCCCCGCTTCAGGTTGTGATCTATGAACTCCCTGAGCTCTTGCAATTCATCCTCAGACATGGAGTACAGTTTCCCCGTCGGGAGCGTCGCCCCGGGCAGGAGGTCGATCTTGCAGTCGTAGGGTCTGTGGGGTGGCAGCTTATCCGCCTCTTTCTCGCAGAAGACCTCCAAAAACTCCTTGTATTTGTTAGGCACCGCTTGCAACATGCCCAAGTTCAGCTGTGGTCCCTCCTCGTGCCCCTCATCTTCCAAGTCCGCCAGGATGCAGTGTTCTGCGCAGTAAGAGGAGCCGAAGGTCAGTTGCCGCTGGTACCAAGCTAATGCCGGGCTGTGCCTATCCAGCCAACTCATTCCCAACACTATGGGCGTGTCTGACAGGCGGGTGACGTTGAAGCTGATGACCTCACGGTGGTTTCCAATGCGCATCACCATTGGCGGCGTCTGCTGTAGCACTTGCCCTCCCAGTAGCTCCCTGCCGTCCACTGTGACGACTTTCAGAGGTACCGCCGCTGGAGGAACTGTTGCTGGAGGAACTGCATGTCTATAAAATCTGCATTGCTCCCCGAGTCGATGGTGATGGGAATTTCCACAAGTAGCCCATTGGGGAGCTGAAGGGATGCGGTGAGCTGCACTACTGGTTTGGGTGGGAGGGGGTCGGTGGGCTGTAAGATCCCTGGGGATTGCTTCACTGACTTGTCTGGCTGGTCCCCAGAGACGCCATCTCCAGCCAGACAGTGGAGTTTTCCTGCTGCGACTCCCTCTGCTGAATTGCGTCTGTTACTGTCGCTGCGGCTGCAGTATGCTTGTGAAACCGCTGGGGACACTCTTTTGCCATATGCTGAGCACTGTCGCAGATGTAGCACTTCCTGGTTCCTCTAGGAGGCTTCATCTTGACTGCTCCCGGAGTTAGGGCTCCGACTGTGGAGTGAGCCTTAGCACCACCTATCTCCATCGGCTCCTCTCCCCCTCCCAGCGGAGGCATGGATCGAGCGCGCGCCGCCTCCTTGGGGAAGGGAGGCAGTCCTCTCGCTGGCGTGCGTCCCAAATGCCCTTCCTCCCTGCCCCAAGGGCGTCCTTCCAACCGAACCCCAATGGAGAGTGCCCGTTCCACCACTTCCTTGGTGGTTTGGGGTCTTCCCCCCCTTGCGATCTCGTCTTTCACAGCTCCGCTCAACCCCTCCCAGAACAGGTCTCTGACGGCAGGCGATTCTTTCTCCCAGGCTAGTACATTCACCAATCCGAAAAAACGTGAATGATATTGCCTCACAGTGGCTTTACCTTGTCTTAGTCCGTGAATCTCCCTCCTAGCGATATCCACATCAATCTCAGATAAAAAACACGCATCCATCACTTTAATGAAGGCAGCCGCATTTTGGAGGGCTGGATCCTTGTCTCTCCATAGATTGCGCAGCCACGATTTTGCCTCCCCCCGTAAATGCGAAATAATAAATCCCACTCTCTCTTCCTCATTTTTAAAGTCTTTGTCAAGCAGCAGCAATGCATAAATCACATCTGCTCTGAAGTTAGGATACTCCTGCAGGTCCCCATTGAAGTGAGATACCAGGCTCCCTCCTCTGTTTCCCAGCCCAATCCCTTCTGGTCTGGTGGCGGGTAGCCTCTGTGTACTTAGCACTTCTAACCTGGTTCGCAGATCCTGGCAGGCAGCAGCTGCTTCCTGTTCTTTCTTTCTGGAAGCCGCAATTTCTGCAGTCAACTGCGTCACTGCGTTTTGCAAACTCGCTATCCTCTCTTCGGTAGTCATTTCCCTGTTTTTCGTGAGCTCGCGAAGCACCAATCTTCACCCCTCGCTGCTTTCCCGCACTCCACGAGGTTGCAAAATTGGTGAAATGGAGAGGGGACTTACTGTCAGGACTGCCGCTAGGTCCCAGCTCACAGAGGACCAACGCCCAGTGGATATTATATACAAAAGTCTTTATTGAAGTTTAGTTTCCATTTCCAAGCTCTGGGCGCGCAGGCCCACGTCTTAACGCTAGACCGGCTAAGTCCCCTCTGACTCACTGCTCCACCCACACCAGTTTAAGATTCTAGCCCGGCTCCACCTCTTGCGCTGCTCTTTCCTGCGTTGGGTCCTTCTGCCCTCTGGGGTTCCCTCCTTCCTGGACTCCTCTGACGCGGAGCCTCCTGAGTCTTGCCCCTCCCTCCGGCGGGCTTTAGGACCTGGCTCCCTTCCCGGGCTCCCCGCTGTGCCGCGCTCCTGTACATTTGAACTTGGCGCGCGCGCCCAGCCGGTGACTTTCCTTCTGACCGTTTCCCCGCTTCCTGATGTGGGTGTTGCCAAACCTGACTCCTCTCCTCCCTCTGGTGGTGAGGACACTGGTCCCGACTCCTGGGACTCCCCCTCCCCACTGCGCTCTGGTGGAGACGCTGGCCCTGATCTCCAGCTGCTGTTCAGGGACTCCCCGCTGGCCCCTCCCTCTTGAGGTTTCTCCCTTGGAATCTCCCTTGCTCTGGCCACCGGCGCTCCCTTCTGTGAGTCCTCCGATTCGCTAGAGAGGCTTGTGGAATAACTCTGGGCACTGTCACTGCCTGCGCCCCCCTCGTACTCCTCCTCCTCACTCTCCATTTGCTCCCCCTCCTGTGTCTCTCCTTCTGAACCCCTGACAATTTCCAACATTTATTATCAGACGAATGGTATATTTTGGCAAGTTTAACTGGGGTCATGTACCATCTATATATCATTTTCATTACATTTTCCTTCAGAGCATTACATGCAGTGAAGTTCAGCCCAGCGGTCCACAACCTTTCCCACTCCTCAAACATAATATTATGCCCAATGTCTTGTGCCCACTTTATCATAGCCGATTTAACCATTTCGTCTTGTGTATTCCATTTCAACAGCAAGTTATACATTCTTGAAAGTACCTTAGTCTTAGGTTCTAACAGTTCTGTTTCCAACTTCGATTTCTCCACCTGGAACCCTAACTTTTTGTCGTTTTTAAAGACTTCTTTAATCTGAGCATAATGTAACCAGTCTCGCACTTTATCCTTCATTTTCTCCAAACTCTGCAATTTCCAATTGTCACCATCTTTTTCTAATATTTCCCAATATTTTGGCCATTTGACCTCCATATTGGGTCTTTTTCGGGCCTTAGCTTCCAGAGGTGAAAGCCACCTCGGAGTTTTGTTTTCCAATAAGTCTTTGTATTTTGTCCAGACATTAAATACTGCTTTCCTGACAATATGGTTCTTAAAGGCCTTATTGATCTTAACCTTGTCATACCATAAGTATGCATGCCAACCAAAAGCATTGTTAAAGCCTTCCAGGTCCAGTACGTCAGTGTCTTCCAGAAGTAGCCAGTCTTTTAGCCAGCAGAAAGCTGCGGCTTCATAGTACAGCTTTAGGTCTGGCAGGGCAAAGCTCCCTCTTTCTTTCGCATCAGTTAATATCTTAAACTTAATTCTGGGCTTTTTGCCCTGCCAGACAAATTTAGAGATATCTCTCTGCCACTTCTGGAAGCACTCCGTCTTGTCCACAATCTGTAGTGTTTGAAACAAAAACAACATCTTTGGTAATACATTCATCTTAATAGCAGCAATTCGGCCTAACAAAGAAAGCTTCAGTTTTGTCCAACTGTCCAAGTCTCTCTTAATTTCAGACCAACATTTTTCATAGTTATCCTTAAAAAGACTCAGATTTTTTACTGTTATATTTACCCCTAGGTACTTTACTTTTTTAACCACAGTTAGTTCTGTTTCTCTCTGAAACCGTTCTGACTCTGTATCTGTCAAATTTTTCCCCAACACCTTAGTTTTCTGTTTATTTAGTTTAAATCCCGCCACCCGACCAAAGTTTTGTATCAGTTGCAATACTCTTTTTGTACTAGATTCTGGCTCCTGCAGTGTCAAAACTAGGTCATCTGCAAATGCTTTAAGTTTGTATTGTTTCGCTCCGGCCTGATCTGCTAGCTCCATATAATCTATCAGTTGCATCTGCCATTCTTCCAGTGTGGGCAAATCTTGGGTTTTCCAGTGCTTGGCGACAAATATCCTTGCTGCTGTTGTTGCATACATAAAAAATGTTCGGTCCTTCTTTAACACCCTCTGGCCGACGATGCCTAAAAGAAAGGCCTCTGGTTTCTTAGGGAAGGTATACTTAAATACCTTTTTCAACTCATTATATATCATTTCCCAGAAAGCCTTGACTCTAGGGCAGGTCCACCAGAGGTGAAAGAACGTTCCTTCAGTTTCTTTACATTTCCAACATTTGTTGTCAGGCAAATGATATTGTCAGAGCTGCCTCTAGGTCCCAGCTCACAGAGGACCAACGCCAGGCTGATGTAATGTACAAAAGTCTTTATTGAAGTTTAGTTTCCATTTCAAAACCAGAGCGTGCAGCCCTACGTCTTAAACCCTAGATCGGCGAAGTCCCGTCTGAATCTCCTCCCCTTCCGCACCAGTTTAAGATCCTAGCCCTGCTCCACCTTCTGCGTTGCTCTCTCCTCCTCTGGGTCCTCCTGCCCGCTGGGGCATTGCCCTTTCTGGACTCTTCCGACGCTGAGTCGCTTAGCTCCTCCCCCTGCCTCCGGCGGGCTTTAGGACCCGGTTCCCAATCCTCATTCTCTGCTGTCCCGCGCTCCTGTACATTTGAACTTGCTTCTCGCGCCAACCCAGTGACCTTTCTCCTAACCGTTACACTACTTCTATCACTGCTTCCCTCTTCCGTGACACTGGCCGGATCTGACCTCCCCTCCGTTGTCCGACTCTCCGATGGAGGCGTGGTCAGCTCTGCCTCGTCTTCTCTCCCTGGTGGGGAAAGCACTGGCCCCAATACCTGGGACTCTTCCCCCCCCCCCCAATCTGCTCTGGTGGGGAAGCTGGTCCAGATTTCCAACTACTGCTCTGGGAGTCCCTGCTGCCCCCTTGCTCCTGGGGCGTTCCCCTTGGGAACCCCCTGCCCCTGGCCACTGGCGCCCCCTTCTGTGAATCTTCTGATTCGCTGGAGAGGCTCATGGAATCCCTCGGACCACTGTCCCCTCCTACGCTCCCCTCGGATTCCTCCCCCTCGCTCTCCATCTCCCATCTTCCCTGTGCCTCTGCTCCTGAGCCCCTGACAGATATATTTTTGTGAGCTTGACTGGGGTCATGTACCACCTATATATCATTTTCATAATATTTTCTTTCAAGGCATTACATGCCGTGAATTTCAGACCGGTGGTCCATAACCTTTCCCAGTCAGCAAACATGATATTGTACCCAATGTCCTGTGCCCATTTTATCATAGCCGATTTGACCGTTTCATCTTGTGTATTCCATTTTAACAGCAAATTATACATTCTTGAAAGTACCTTAGTCTTAGGTTCTAGCAATTCCGTTTCCAATTTTGATTTTTCCACCTGGAATCCTATCTTTTTATCCAACTTAAAAACCTCTTTGATCTGAGCATAATGTAACCAATCTCGCACTTTATCTTTTAGTTTCTCCAAACTCTGCAACCTCCAATTATCTCCATCTTTTTCTAATATTTCCCAATATTTCGGCCATTTGGCCTCCATATTGAGTCTTTTCCGGGCCTTAGCTTCCATTGGTGATAACCACCTTGGGGTCTTGTTTTCCAATAAGTCTTTATATTTTGTCCAGACATTAAACACTGCTTTTCTGACAATATGGTTCTTGAAAGCCTTGTGACTTTTAACCTTGTCATACCACAAATATGCATGCCATCCATAAGCATTGTTAAAACCTTCCAAATCCCAAATATCAGTGTTTTCAAGAAGCAGCCAATCTTTCAACCAGCAGAAAGCTGCTGATTCATAGTACAACTTTAAGTCTGGCAGGGCAAAGCCCCCTCTTTCTTTAGCATCAATTAATATCTTAAACTTAATTCTGGGCTTTTTGCCCTGCCAGACAAATTTAGAAATGTCTCTTTGCCACCTCCCAAAACACTCCATTTTATCCACAATCTGTAAAGTCTGAAACAAAAACAGCATTTTTGGCAATACATTCATCTTTATAGCAGCAATTCGGCCCGACAAGGAAAGCTTCAATCTTGACCAACCTTCTAAATCCCTTTTAATTTCTGACCAACACTTTTCATAGTTATCCTTAAATAGACTCAAATTCTTAGCTGTTATGTTTACCCCTAGGTATCTTACTTTTTTAACCACGTTTAACTCTGTCTCTTTCTGAAACCTTTCTGATTCTGAAGGTGTCAAATTTTTTTCCAATACCTTAGTTTTCTGCTTGTTAAGTTTAAATCCTGCCACCTGACCAAACTCCTGAATCAATTGTAATACCCTTTTCGTACTAGATTCTGGCTCCTGTAGGGTCAAAACCAGGTCATCTGCAAAAGCTTTTAGTTTATACTGTTTCGCTCCGACCTGAATTCCTTCCACCGACCGGTCCCCTCTAATCATGTTCAAGAGCACCTCCAGGACCGAAATGAATAACAAAGGAGAGATAGGGCAACCTTGTCGTGTTCCTTTTTCAATTTTGAACTCTTCCGTCACCACATTGTTCACTATCAATTTAGCCTTTTGTTCTGAATAAATTGCATCTATCCCATTCTCAAATCCCGTCCCACTCGCATCCCTTCCAAGTTTTTCTTCATAAACTTCCATGAAATATTATCAAAGGCCTTCTCCGCATCTATAAATATTAACACTGCTTTTGTATTAATATTTGTTTGCAAAAGTTCCAAAATATCAATAATGTTCCTTGTGTTAGCAAACAAATGTCTACCTGGGAGAAAGCCTGCCTGGTCCTTATGAATTACTTCATTTAAAAAATTTTTAAACCTGCTTGCTAAAATGTCTGCAAATATTTTATAATCCACATTTAGGAGGGAGATGGGGCGGTAGTTCTTAAGTTGTGTCTTTTCAGTTTCTAGTTTAGGTATCAATGTGATGAAAGCTTCTTTCCACGACTCCGGTGCCTTCTTCCCCTCCATAATTTCATTGCAAACCTCCATTAATGGATGTATCAGGTAGTCTTTCAATGTCTTATAATATTTGGAGGTAAGCCCATCTGGCCCTGGAGACTTGCCCAGTTGCATATTCTGAATGGCTTCTTCAATCTCTTGTTGTGTTATTTTATAATTCAGGATTGTTCTATTTTCTTGAGACAGCTTTGGTAGACCATTCTTTATCAAAAATTGTTCTATCTCAACCTCATTTTGCGGCCCTCGAGTGTATAATTGTTTGAAGTATCTCTGGAAACACTTTCTGATCTCCACTGGATTCTGAATATTTCTTCCTTCAATCTCTGGGTTTGTGACCGTATTTAGTTTTTGTCTCTTTTTCAACTGCCATGCTAACAGTTTTCCACATTTATTTGCCGATTCAAATGATCTTTGTTTCATTAGCTTAACTTTCCACTCCACTTCCTGATTTATCAATTTAGAATATTGTGCTTGATAAAGTTTAATTTCTCTCAAAATCTCCTTTGACTTCGGTCTCGATCTTAACTTCTTCTCACATTCTTTAATTTTCTCCAAGATCTTGTCTTTTTTCTCATTCTGTGCTCTTTTCTTTATGGTGTTCTGTTGTATCAGAAACCCCCTCATAACCGCTTTACCTGCGTCCCAGATGATTCTTTTTTCCACCGTAGTGTTCAAGTTTATCTCAGTCCTTCAAAGCTTTTTGGGCCTTTTTAGTAATCTCCTGATCTCTAAACAAATTGTCATTCATCTTCCATCTGAAGGAGCCGGTTGGAGTTAGTCTCAGATCCATCTTTACGGCATTATGGTCGGAGCAGGTCTTTGGGCAGATTTCCACTTTTCTTGTCTTGGGTGCCAGACCTCTAGTTATCCATATTTGGTCGATTCTTGTCCATGTCAGTTGGGCTTCAGAAAAGAATGTTCCTTCTCTTCCCAAGGGGTTCTTTGTCCTCCAAATATCAATCAAGTCCATATTGTCAGTCAGTTCAAAAAATGTTTTAGGTAGTCTGCCATCTTTTGTCACGTTTTGGCTATATGACTTATCCATGTTGGTTGATGCCACCCCATTCATGTCTCCCATCATAATGATGTTGTCATAGTTCAGATAGTCCAGCATTATCTCATGCAGCTTCTTATAAAATTCCGATTTCCCCTCATTTGGTGCATAGATTCCTAATATCAAAAACTTTTCTCCTTGGTTTTGTATCTCAATTGCCAGAATTCTTCCTTGCTCATCTTTAAATAAAAATTTTGGTGACAGGCTCTCCTTTGCATATATCACCACTCCTCTTTTCTTAACTCGGTCCGAAGAGATAAATTCTTGGCCTAATCTTTTGTTTATTAACACTTTTCTGTGGAGCCTAGTCACATGTGTTTCTTGCAAGCAAATAATGTCCAATTGTTCTTTTTTCAATACATGAAATATTCTTCTCCTTTTTTCCGGGGAGTTGGCGCCATTGATGTTCCAACTCAGAAGTTGCAGAAACATCCTGGACAAATCTGTTATTCCTCTGCTGGTGGTGTCTTTTTCTCCTGATCTTCAGACCCCGAAGGTGTAGGTATAGGTGCAGGCGATGGTCCAGACCCTGAAGGTCTTTCAATCCCTTTCTGAAGGTCCTCTCCGTAGGCACTCAAAAAAATTTCTTTATCCTCGGCTGTTTTAATTTTCACCTTCTTCCCTCTGAATGTAAAAGATAATCCTTGGGGAAATTCCCACCTAAAGACAATTGAGTTGCTCCTCAGCAATCTTACTAACTCAGTGTAGGTGGATCTGAGGTCCAAAAGTTGTTTTGGGATATCTTTATAGATCTCTGCTCTTCTATCCAAAATTTCAAGTGACTTTTCGTAATGTAGGCCTAGTATTTTGTCTCTTTCCTCCTTCGATCTCAAGGTAATCAAGCAGTCTCTGGGCCTGTCTTTCCTTGTTAATTTTCCAAGTCTAAAAGCAGTCACAATTTTAAAGTCCTTTTCTTCCTCCAAAGGCCAAAACTTGGTAAATTCTTTTGTCAGGAACTCAATTAAATTCCCTTGTTCAAGTTCTAATATTGACCTCAATCTCAAATTATTTTCCCGAGCCCGTAATTCTATCATAGACAGATAGGCCTGCTGTTCTCCAATCTGCTTATGCAATGGTTTTACCTCCTGCTTTAATTCTTCAGCTTTTTGGTTGGCTTCCTCTGCCAATTTTCGGTTTTCTGCGGTGGCTTCAAATAATTTGCCAATTGATTGTGCATTCAAAGTAACTTGTTCAGTTAGTTTATTAACACTGGCTGTATTTTGGTCAATCTTAGCCGTTTGCTCATCCGCTTTTTTATCCAAAGCTTCCAGTTTTTCAAAGATTTTATCTAATACTGAGGTGGATCCTCCTGCTGCCATATCTTCCAGCAAAGGTTGCTCAATTCCTTCTTCCCCTTCCAAAACAGCAGGGACAGATGATCTACGCGGCTGTGAAGTTAGAGTCAAAGTTGTTTGTTTAGCTTTCGCTTTAGCTTTCGCTTCTTGTTTTCCCAGTGCCACTCATTCCAATTCTGTCTACTAGTCAAGGTCAAACTGAGTATGTTCCCATGGGAATCCACCAGCCCAGAGGGTAAACAACCAAATAGGAGGAAAGGAAAGAGAAAGCAGAGTCACATAGAATTGTAAATCCAAAATCCTCTAGAGGGAGTTCGAATATATTTTGAGGGAAGAAGCCAAATTGTTAAAATCAGTTGTTGAAAACTCCAATCATTTCGAAGTTCCAATACTTCTAAAACAGTGTCCAAACAGCCATTAATTTCCAAAGAACCTTCAGTTTTCCTGTAGTTAGCAGAGTTGGTCTTAAAAGCACAACAATGTCTCTAGCAAGTGCCAGAAAAGATGATTCAATATAACAGTTCCAATAACACTCAGCTTGTAGCAAACCAAAGTAACAAAGTGTCAAAGTTCTGTTAAACAGGCAGTCCGACTTCCTGGGTTTCTCTGTAGAGTTGTAATTCCAAAAGAAGAGGTAGAGCACAGTCCATACTAAAAAGTAAATCACTTAAACAATTAAGTCCTAAATCTCCATAGAAAGAGCTCCAGTAGATGCACAGATTGATTGCTTTTAACGCCTCTTCAAAGGCTCCAAGCATCAAAGTCCTTTGCTTTAGATCTTAAGCAGAGGCGGGAGACGGACTTCCTGGTTGCATCTCCCGCTTTTAGCCGAATTAACAGTAATTTAGCCTCCAATTCTTTCTGTCTTTTCTTACTCACGGGTTGCTGCTTTTCGAATCGAATGTTCCCAGGAAAAAAGGTCAGCGCTCACCGACAGCGGCTATGCGGCTCCACTCCGCAGAAAGAGCGATCGACTCACAGCACCGTGCCAGCCCTTCCACGCTCCAAAACCCCTTACGGGGTCTCTTCTCCGTTTCGGGGGGCGCTTCTGGTGCCCGCCGAGTCCCCACGACCACAGGCTTTCGCTGTCTGTGGGTTTCTGATGCGGGTCTCCGCTTCGCCGTAGCGGACGACCCGTTTCCGCGGAGCTCCCCCTTCACAACTAGAAGAGGGCAGCCATTGCCTCCGGAAGTCCGAACTATTCAAAATTTTAAAAGATGATGCTGTTAAGGTGCTACACTCAATATGCCAGCAAGTTTGGAAAACTCAACAGTGGCCAGAGGATTGGAGAAGATCAGTCTACATCCCAATCCCAAAGAAGGGCAGTGCCAAAGAATGCTCCAACTACCGCACAATTGCACTCATTTCACACACTAGCAAGGTTATGCTTAATATTTTACAAGGAAGGCTCAAGCAGTAGAACTCCCAGAAGTGCAAGCTGGATTTAGAAGAGGCAGAAGAACCAGAGACCAAATTGCAAACATGCACTGGATTATGGAGAAAGCTAGAGAGTTCCAGAAAGACATCTACTTCTGCTTCATTGACTATGCAAAAGCCTATGGCAAGTTCTTAAAGAAATGGGAGTGCCTGATCACCTCATCTGTCTCCTGAGAAATCTCTATGTGGGACAAAAAGTTACAATAAGAACTAGATATGGAACAACTGAATGGTTCAAAATTGGGAAAGGAGTACGACAAGGCTGTATATTGTCTCCCTGCTTATTTAACTTATTTGCAGAATTCATCATGCCAAAGGCTGGTGCTGGATGAATCCCAAACCAGAATTAAGATTGGCGGAAGAAATATCAACAACCTCAGATATGCAGATGACACAACCTTGATGGCAGAAAGTGAGGAGGAATTAAAAACCTTTTATTGAGGGTGAAAGAGGAGAGTGCAAAATATGGTCTGAAGCTCAACATCAAAAAAAGAAGATCATGGCCACTGGTCCCATCACCTCCTGGCAAATAGAAGGGGAAGAAATGGAGGCAGTGAGAGATGTTACTTTCTTGGGCTCCATGATTACTGCAGATGGTGACAGCAGCCACGAAATTAAAAGACGCCTGCTTCTTGGGAGAAAAGTAATGACAAACCTAGACAGCATCTCAAAAAGTAGAGACATCACCTTGCCAACAAAGGTCTGTATAGTAAGAGCTATGGTTTTCCCAGTAGTGATGTATGGAAGTGAGAACTGGACAATAAAGGCTGATTGCCGAAGAATTGATGCTTTTGAATTACAGTGGTGCCCCGCAAGACGAATGCCTCGCAAGACGGAAAACCCGCTAGACGAAAGGGTTTTCCGTTTTGGAGGTACTTCGCAAAACTAATTTCCTATGGGCTTGCTTCGCAAGATGAAAATGTCTTGCGAGTTCCTGCGGGTTTTTTTTTCCTTTTTCACCCCTTTTCCCCAAGCCGCTAAGCCGCTTATCAGCTGATCCGCTAAGCCGCTAAGCCACTTAACAGCTGATCCGCTAAGCCGCTTAACAGCTGATCCGCTAAGCCACTAAGCCGCTTAACAGCTGATCCGCTAAGCCGCTTAACAGCTGATCCGCTAAGCCGCTTAACAGCTGATCCGCTAAGCCCGCTAAGAGCGCTAATCCGCTAAGCCGCAAATGGGCTTGCTTCGCAAGACAAAAAAACCGCAAGACGAACAGACTTGCGGAACGGATTCTTTTCATCTTGCAAGGCACCACTGTATGTTTTTTTTTAAAGATATTTATTAGAATTTTCAATATTAATACAATTGTCAGAGTTGCCTCCAGGTCCCAGCTCACAGAGGACCAACGCTCGTCAGTAATAACATATAAAAGTCTTTATTGAAGATTAGTTTCCATTTCCAAACTGCAGCGTGCCACTCTACGTCCTAGACCTTAGACCGGCGAAGCTCCATCTGAGTCTCCGCCTCCTAGACCCCAGTTTAAGACTCTAGCCTTACTCCACCTCTTCCGTTGTTCCTTCCTCCTCTGGGTCCTTCTGCTCCCTGGGGTTTCCTCCTTTCTGGACTCTTCTGACGCTCACCCCCCTGAGTCTTCCCCCTCCTTCCGGCGGGCTTTAGGACCTGGCTCCCTATCCGGGCTGCCTGCTGTGCCGCTCACCTGTACATTTGAACTTGGCGCGCGCGCCCAGCCGGTAACCTTCCTCTTGACCGTTTCCCCGCTCTCCAATGGAGGCGTGGTCAATCCTGACTCATCTCCTCTCGCTGGTAGTGAGAACACTGGTCCTGATTCCTGGGACTCCTCCCCCCCCACTGCGCTCTGGTGGGGAAGCTGGTCCTGATTTCCAACTGCTGCTCTGGGAGTCCCCGCTGGCCCCTTCCTTCTGGGGTTTCCCCCTTGGCACCCCCCTTGCCCTGGCCATCGGCGCTCCCTTCTGTGAATCTTCCGATTCGCTGGAGAGGCTCGTGGAATCCCTCTGACCACTGTCACTGCCTATGCCCCCCTCGGATTCCTCCCCCTCGCTCTCCATTTCCTCCCTCTCCTGTGCCTCTGCTCCTGAACCCCTGACATCCATCCCCCCTCGAAGCCCCCCTTCCCCCCTTCCTCTCTTCAGGCGCGGGTTCTGGGTGCTCCAGTGTTGTGGGGGTGAGTGCAGGATACAGTTCGTCCCCCGTGGCGTGCAGCCAGCTGGATAAGTCCGGGAGGTCCTCCATGGTCTCGTCGACGGCGATCTCCTCTACGTCCATCTCCTGGGCGACCTGTTCGAACCCGGGATCTTCCCCCAACTCGCCCGTGACCCCCTCTTCCCCTATCGCCTGGGGTAATGCTGCGTGCAGTGGCCCGCTCGGCAGTTCTCTGCGCCACCCCACTTCCGGTTGATCCCCCCACCAATAGGATCCCCCTGTACCAAATCCCGAGAGCGATCCCTCTGGAGAGCTAGTCTCTAGCGTCGTGTCCTCAGCTGAAGAGAACCCCTGAAACGGCTGAGAGTGTGGGTGTGAAAAGATATTCGTCGAAATAATCTGCCGGCATGGGCCTGTGTGGGAAAAGAGCGTGGAACTCGTCTTTGAGGAAGTGCTCCTCCACCGCATAGTACGGTACCCAGCTGTTGGTGCTGACAGGGGTACCCTCCCTGGCGAGGAGATATTCAACCCCCTCTTCCCCCCATCTCGAGTCCAAAATCTCCGTGACCTCGGCGAGCCCCCCTTCGTGGGTGCGTCTCTGAGCGGGCTAGGAGCTGTCCCTGGCGCCTGGAACCTTGAGGTGCCTTGTAGGGCGTGAGCACTGATCTATGAAAGACCGGGTGCATCCTAGATCCCTCTGGGAGTGTCAACCTGAAGGCCACTGGGTTGATCTGTGCCTCGACTTGGTAAGGACTTAGCTGCTTGTGTCCGAGCTTCTTCTTAGCTAACGATCTGGCCGGCACTGCCTGGGCTGCTAACCAGACCCAGTCCCCCACCTGGATGTCCTCCCCAACTCTCCTGTGTCAGTCTGCCTGCACTTTGTAGGCGTGTTTTGCTAGCTCTAACTGCATTCGGAGCTGCTCGTGGACCTCCTGTAACTCCGCTGCCAAGGCCTCTGCTCCCTGCGGCTCCCCCTCCCCCACTTTCTCTAAACCCGGGAAGTTTCTGGGATGCCGCCATTGTTGGCAAAAAACGGTGTCACCCCCGTGGACATGTGTTTCGTGTTGTTGTAGGCAAACTCGGCCAGCGGCAGGTAGTCCACCCAGGTCGAGGGCTGCTGGTTCGCGTAGCATCTCAGGTACTGCTGCATGATGGCGTTGACCGTCTCCGCTTGTCCGTTGGTCTGCGGATGTCTTGCCGACGCTAGGTTGACCTTGACGTTCAGGATGCCCATCAGCTTTTGCCAGAAACTCGAGATGAACTGGCGCCCCCGGTCGGACAGGATAGACCGTGGTAAGCCGTGCACCTTGAACACATGGTCTATGAACAGCTTGGCGGTCTGCTCCGCTGTGGCCACCTTCGTGCAAGGAATGAAGTGGGCCATCTTGGTGAACAAGTCTACTACCACGAGTACTGCTGTTTTGCCCCTTGAGCTGGGCAGATCAGTGACAAAGTCCAGGGCCACCCTCTCCCACGGTTCGAGCGGGGTCTGTAGCGGTTCCAACAGTCCCGCCGGCGGCCTGTGTACTGGCTTGGCCCTTTGGCAGGTGTCGCACCTATTGACGTAATCCGCGACTACCCCCCGCATCTTGGGCCACCAAAAGTCTCTGGCTACTAATTCCACCCTCTTCTCTTTGCCGAAGTGCCCAGCGCTGGGCGCGTCGTGTAACTGTTGCAGTACTCTCGCGCGGAGGTCGTCTCCCGGCACGTAGAGGGCCCCTTAGCGGATGAACAGTCCGTCGCGTATCTGGAACTCGTCGTCCCTCGCTGTGCCGCTGCGTACCTTCTCCATTTTGGCTCGCGCAAAGGGGTCCGTCTGCAGCGCGCGACGCACCGCGTCCAGGTCCACCGTGGCTAAGGCGCATGCCCACGCTTTCGGTGCGAAAATGTGCTTGGCCGCCGCCGGTGCCTCTTCCTCGAGATACTGCAGTTTCCTGGATAGCGCATCCGCCATTATGTTGCTCTCTCCCGGGATGTATTCTATCCTGAAGTCGAAATCTGCAAAGAACTCCGCCCAGCGGATGTGTCTCTGGTTCAGGAACCTCGCCGTGCGCCAGTACTCCAAGTTTTTATGGTCCGTGCGGACCTGCAATGTGTGTTTGGCTCCGATGAGAAAGTGCCGCCACGCCTTGAAGGCTGCATGAATGGCCAGCAACTCCCTGTCCCAGATGGTGTAGTTCTGCTCCGATTTGCTGAGCTTCCTGGAGTAGAAAGTGCACGGCCTCCAGTCCCCTTGGTGGTCTCACTGCAACAGAACCGCCCCCACGGCTCTGTCTGAGGCGTCCGTCTCAACCCTCATGGGTTTGCTGGGGTTCACATGTAGTAGTTGTTCTTCGGACGCGAAGAGACGCTTGAGCTTCTGAAAGGACTGCTCCGCCTGCTCCATCCAGATGAACCTCTTCTTCTTGGAGCTGAGGGTGTCGGTGATGGCCGCCGTCTGCATAGCGAAACCCTTGATGAACTTGCGATAGAAGTTGGCAAAGCCGACAAACTTCTGGACCTCCTTCCGATTGCGCGGACTTTTCCAGTCCAGCACCGAGCGGACTTTGGCGCTGTCCATGGCGAGCCCCTTGTCGGACAGCTTGTAGCCCAGGAAATCCACCTCCGTCATGTCGAACTGGCACTTCTCCAGCTTGGCATAAAGCCTGTGCTCTCTCAGCCTCTGCAGGACTTCCTTGACAGCTCTCTCGTGGGCCTCTTGCGACTCCGAGAAGATCAGGATGTCATCCAGGAAGCAGACGCACTTCTTATAGAGGAGACCCGCTAAGACGTGGTGCATGAAGGCTTCAAAACAGTGGGAACCATTTTGTAATCCAAAAGGCATAACTCTATATTCATAGGTGCCTAGCGGCGTAAACATGGCCGTCTTCCACTCATCGCCTTCCCACACGCGTATGAGATTGTACGCTCCGCGCAGATCCAACTTGGTAAAGATGCGACCCTTCCTCACCGTCGCCAGCAGGTCATCGATCTTGGGCATGGGGAAGGCTGAGGGCTTGGTTTTCGAATTCAAAATTCTATAATCAACCACCAGCCTCTTCTGGGGCGTGTCCCGCTTCTTCACAAAAAACACGGGACTGCCCCCTACCGCCTTGGACTCTCAGATGAAACCCCGCTTCAAGTTGTGATCTATGAACTCCCTGAGTTCCTGCAGTTCATCCTCAGACATGGAATACAGTTTCCCCATTGGCAGCGTCGCCCCCGGCAGGAGGTCAATCTTGCAGTCGTAGGGTCTGTGGGGAGGCAGCTTGTCCGCTTCCTTCTCGCAGAAGACCTCCAAAAACTCTTTGTACTTGTTGGGTACCGCTTGCAACATGCCCAAGTTTAGCTGTGGTCCATCCTCACGCCCCTCATCTTCCTGGTTAGCTAGGATGCAGTGTTCTGCGCAGTAGGAGGAGCAGAAGGTCAGTTGACGCTGGTACCATGCTAATGCCGGGCTGTGCCTGTCCAGCCAACTCATGCCCAACACAATGGGCGTGTCTGACAGGCGGGTGACGTTGAAGCTGATGACTTCGCGGTGATTACCAATTCGCATCACCATTGGCGGCGTCTGCTGCAGCACCTGCCCTCCCAGTAGCTCTTTGCCGTCCACCGTGACGACGTTCAGGGGCACCGCCGCTGGCAGAAGCGCTATGCTATGTTGCTGGATGAAATCCACGCCTATAAAATCTGCATTGCTTCCAGAATCAATGGTAATGGGGACTTCCATGGTGAGCCCATTGGGAAGTTGGAGGGATGCGGTGAGCTGCACCACTGGTTTGGGTGGGAGGGGGTCCGTGGGCTGCAATATTCCTGGGGACTGCTTCACTGACTTGTCTGGCTGGGCCCCAGTGCCTCCGATTCCAGCCAGACATTGTCGTTTCCCTGCTGTGATGCACTCTGCTGAACTGCTCCTGTTACTGTCGCTGAGGCTGCAGTGTGCTTGTGAATCCTCTGGGGACACTCTTTCGCCATGTGCTGAGCACTGTCGCAGATGTAGCACTTCCTGTTCCCTCTAGGAGGCTTCATTTTGACTGCTCCCGGCGTTAGGGCTCTGGCTGCTGACTGAGCCTTGGCACCACCTATCTCCATCGGCTCCTCACCTCCTCCCAGCGGAGGCATGGATTGAGCGCGCGCCGCTTCCTTGGGAAAGTGGGGCGGTGCTCTTGCTGGCGTGCGTCCCCAACGCCCTTCCTCCTTGCCCCAAGGGCGTTCTTCCAGCCTCACCCCAATTGTGAGCGCCCTCTCCACCACGTCTCCGGTGGTTTGGGGTCTCTCCCCCCTTGCAATTTCGTCTTTCACAGCTCCGTTCAGCCCCTCCCAGAACAGGTCTCTGACGACAGCTGACTCTCTCTCCCACCCCAGCGCGTTCACCAGTGCAAAAAAGCGGGAGTGATATTGTCTTACAGTGGCTCTGCCTTGTCTTAGTCCGTGAACCTCCCTCCTGGCGATATCCACATCAATCTCTGACAAAAAACACGCATCCATCGCTTTAATGAAGGCAGCCGCATTTTGGAGGGCTGGATCCTTATCTCTCCAAAGATTGCGCAGCCATGCTTTAGCTTCTCCATGGAGATGAGATACTATAAAGCCCACTTTCTCCTCCTCCCTTCTAAAGTCCTTCTCCAGCAACTGTAGTGAATAAATCACGTCTGCTCTGAAGTTAGGATACTGCTGCAGGTTCCCATCGAAATGAGACACAAGGATCCCTCCTCTCTTCCCCAGCCCAATGCCCTCTGGTCTGGGTGCCGGTAGCCCCTGTGTAGTCAACACGTCTAACCTGGTTCGCATATCCTGGCAGGCAGCAGCTGCTTCCTCTTCCTTCTTTTTGGATGCCAAAACTTCTGCGGTCAGTCGTGTCACTGCATTTTGCAGGCTTGCTATTTGCTCTTCGGTAGTCATTTTGCCTGGTATTCGTGAGCTCGCGAAGCACCAATCTTCGCCCCTCGCTGCGTTCCCTCACGTCGCGAGGTTGTAAAAGTGAGAGGGGACTTACTGTCAGGACTGCCTCTAGGTCCCAGCTCACAGAGGACCAACGCCCGGTTGATGTAATGTACAAAAGTCTTTATTGAAGTTTAGTTTCCATTTCAAAGCTCTGGGCGTGCCGCCCCATGTCTTGACTCTAGATCGGCGAAGTCCCCTCTGAGTCACTATCCCTTCCGCACAAGTTCAAGATCCTAGCCCGGCTCCACCTCCTGCGCTGTTCCTTCCTCCTCTGGGTCCTTCTGCCACCTGGGGTTTCCTCCTTCCTGGACTCTTCTGATGATGCTGACCCCCCTGAGTCTTGCCCTTCCTTCCGGCGGGCTTTAGGACCTGGCTCCCTATCCGGGCTCCCTGCTGTGCCGCTCGCCTGTACATTTGAACTTGGCGCGCGCGCCCAGCCTGTGACTTTCCTCTTGACAGTTTCCCCGCTCTCCGATGGAGGCGTGGTCAAACCTGACTCATCTCCTCTCTCTGGTGGTGAGAACACTGGTCCCGATGCCTGGGACTCCTCCCCCCCACTGCGCTCTGGTGGGGAAGCTGGTCCTGATTTCCAACTGCTGCTCAGGGAGTCCCCGCTGGCCCCTTCCTTCTGGGGTTTCCCCCTTGGCACCCCCCTTACCCTGGCCATCGGCGCTCCTTTCTGTGAATCTTCCGATTCGCTGGAGAGACTCGTGGAATCTCTCTGCCCACTGTCACTGCTTACACCCCCCTCGGATTCCTCCTCCTCGCTCTCCATTTGCTCCATCTCCTGTGTCTCTGCTCCTGAACCCCTGACATCCATCCCCCCTCGAAGCCCCCCTTCCCCCCTCCCCCTCTTCAGGTGCGGGTTCCGGGAGCTCCAGTGTTGTGGGGGTGAGCGCTGGATACAGTTCGTCCCCCGTGGCGTGCCGCCATCGGGATAAGTCCGGGAAGTCCTGCATGGGCTCGTCGACGGCGATCTCCTCCGCTTCCATCTCCTGCGCGGTGTGCTCGAAATCTGAGCTCGACCCCAAATCACCCAAGACCCCCTCTTCCCCTGGTTCCTGGGACGACACTGCGTGCCAAGGTCCCTTCGGCAGCCCACTTCGGGTTGATCCTCCCACCAATAAGACCCTCCCGTGCCAAACCCTGAGAACGATCCCTCTGGGGAACTAGTCCCCGGAGTCGTCTCCTCCGCTGATGAGAAACCCTGGAAAGTGCTGGCTGAGAGTGTGGGCGTGAAAAGATATTCATCGAAATAATCCGCTGGCATGGGTTTGTGCGGGAAAATGGTATGGAATTCTTCCTTGAGCCACTGCTCCTCCACTGCATACTCCGGCACCCACCTGTTGGCGCTGGCTGGGGTGTCTTCTGTGGCGAGGAGATATTCTATCCCTTCCTCCCCCCACCTCAAGTCTAAAATCTCTGTGGCTTCATTGAGTGGCTCCTTTCCCGGCGACCCCCCCCCTTCTCAGGTGCCCCCCTGAGCCGTTCTGGTGCTGTCCCTAGCGCCTGAAACCTGTGAGGTGCCTTGTAGGGCATTAGCACTGATCTATGAAAGACCGGGTGCATTCTGGATCCCTCCGGGAGTGTCAATCGGAAGGCCACTGGGTTGATCTGTGCCTCGACTTGGTAAGGCCCTAGCTGCTTGTGTCCGAGCTTCTTCTTGGCTAACGATCTGGCCGGGACTGCCTGGGCTGCTAACCAGACCCATTCCCCCACCCGGATGTCCTCCCCAACTCTCCTGTGTCGGTCTACCTGCACTTTGTAAGCTTGTTTTGCTAACTCCAACTGCCTCCTGAGCTGCTCGTGGACCTCTTGTAACTCCGCTGCCACGGCCTCTGCTTCCTGCGGCTCCCCCTCGCTCACCTTCTCTAAACCCGGGAAGGTTCTGGGATGCCGCCCATTGTTGGCGAAAAACGGTGTCACCCCCGTGGACACGTGCTTCGTGTTGTTGTAGGCAAACTCGGCCAGCAGTAGGTAGTCCACCCAGGTCGATGGCTGCTGGTTCGTGTAGCATCTCAGGTACTGCTGCATGACGGCGTTGACCCTTTCTGCCTGTCCGTTGGTCTGCGGGTGTCTCGCCGACGCCAGGTTGACCTTGACGTTCAGGATGCCCATCAGCTTCTGCCAGAAGTTGGAGATGAACTGGCGCCCCCGGTCGGACAGGATAGACCGTGGTAGGCCGTGCACCTTGAACACGTGGTCTATGAACAGCTTGGCTGTCTGTTCCGCTGTGGCCACCTTCGTGCAAGGAATGAAGTGGGCCATCTTGGTGAACAGGTCTACTACCACGAGTACCGCTGTCTTCCCCCTCGAGCTGGGCAGATCCGTGACAAAGTCCAGAGCCACCCTCTCCCACGGTTCGAACGGTGTCTGTAGCGGTTCCAACAGTCCCGCCGGTGGCTTGTGTACCGGCTTGGCCCTTTGGCAGGTGTCGCACCTATTGACATAATCCGCGACTTCCCCCCGCATCTTGGGCCACCAAAAGTCTCTGGCTACCAATTCCACCGTCTTCTCTTTGCTGAAGTGCCCAGCACTGGGCGTGTCGTGCAACTGTTGCAGTACTCTCGCTCGGAGGTCGTCTCCCGGCACGTAGAGGGCCCCTTTGCGGATGAGCAGTCCGTCACTTATCTGGAACTCGTCGCCCCTCGCTGTGCCGCTGCGCACCTCCTCCATCTTGGCTCGAGCGAAGGGGTCCGTCTGCAGCGCGCGACGTACCGCGTCCAGGTCCACCGTGGCTGAGGCGCATGCCCACGCTTCCGGTGCGAAAATGTGCTGGGCCGCCACCGGTGCCTCTTCCTCTAGATACTGCGGTTTCCTGGATAGCGCATCCGCCATGATGTTGCTGTCTCCCGGGATGTATTCTATCCTGAAGTCGAAATCTGCAAAGAACTCCGCCCAGCGGATGTGCCTCTGGTTCAGGAACCTCGCCGTGCGCCAGTACTCCAAGTTCTTATGGTCCGTGCAGACCTGCACCGTGTGTTTGGCTCCGATGAGGAAGTGCCGCCACGCCTTGAAGGCTGCATGAATGGCCAGCAACTCCCTGTCCCAGATGGTGTAGTTCTGTTCCGACTTGCTGAGTTTCCTGGAGTAGAAAGCGCACGGCCTCCAGTCCCCCTGGTGGTCTTGCTGCAACAGAACGGCTCCCACGGCCCTGTCTGAGGCGTCTGTCTCCACTCTCATGGGCCTGCTGGGATTTACGTGCAGAAGGTTCTCCTCGGAAGCGAAGAGCTGCTTGAGCTTCTGAAAGGACTGCTCCACCTGCTCAGTCCAGATGAACTTCTTCTTCTTGGAACTGAGGGTGTCGGTGATGGCCGCCGTCTGCATAGCGAAACCCTTGATGAATTTGCGATAGAAGTTGGCAAAGCCGACAAACCTCTGGACCTCCTTCCGATTGCGCGGGCTGTTCCAGTCCAGCACTAAGCGGACCTTGGCGCTGTCCATGGCGAGTCCCTTGTCGGACAGCTTGTAGCCCAGGAAATCCACCTCCGTCCTGTCGAACTGGCACTTCTCCAGCTTGGCATAAAGCCTGTGGTCCCTCAGCCGCTGCAGAACTTCCCTGACATCTCTTTCGTGGGCCTCTTGCGACTCCGAGAAGATCAGGATGTCGTCCAGGAAGCAGACGCACTTCTTGTAGAGGAGGCCCGCTAAGACGTGGTCCAAGAAGGCCTGAAAACAGTGGGAACCATTCTGCAATCCAAAAGGCATAACTCTATATTCATAGGTGCCCAGCGGCGTAAACATGGTCGTTTTCCACTCGTCACCTTCCCTCACTCGTATGAGATTGTACGCTCCGCGTAGATCTAACTTAGTAAAGATGTGACCCTTCCTCACCGTCGCCAGCAGGTCGTCGATCTTGGGCATGGGGAAGGCTGAGGGCTTGGTTTTCGAGTTCAAGATTCTGTAATCAACTACCAGCCTCTTTTGGGGCGTGTCCCGCTTCTTCACAAAAAACACGGGACTGCCCCCTACCGCCTTGGATTCTCGGATGAATCCCCGCTTCAAATTGTGATCTATGAACTCCCTGAGTTCCTGCAGCTCATCCTCAGACATGGAATACAGTTTCCCCGTCGGCAGCGTCGCCCCCGGCAGGAGGTCAATCTTGCAGTCGTAGGGTCTGTGGGGAGGCAGCTTGTCCGCTTCCTTCTTGCAGAAAACCTCCAAAAACTCTTTGTACTTGTTGGGTATTGCATGCAACATGCCTAAGTGTAGCTGTGGTCCATCCTCGTGCCCCTCCTCTTCTGCGTTAGCGAGGATGCAGTGTTCTGCGCAGTAGGAGGAGCCGAAGGTCAGTTGACGCAGGTACCATGCTAATGCCGGGCTGTGCCTGTCCAGCCAACTCATGCCCAACACTATGGGCGTGTCTGACAGGTGGGTGACATTGAAGCTGATGACTTCGCGGTGATTACCAATTCGCATCACCATTGGAGGTGTCTGCTGCAGCACTTGCCCTCCCAGTAGCTCTCTGCCGTCCACCGTGACTACTTTCACGGGCATCGCGGCCGGCAGGAGCGCCACGTTGTGTTGCTTGAGAAAATCCACTCCGATAAAGTCTGCATTGCTGCCAGAGTCAATGGTAATGGGGACTTCCATGGTGAGCCCATTGGGAAGCTGGAATGATGCGTTGAGCTGCACCACTGGTTTGGGTGGGAGGGGGTCTGTGGGCTGTAAAATTCCTGGGGACTGCTTCACTGACTTGTCTGGCTGGGCCCCAGTGCCTCCGATTCCAGCCAGACCATGACGTTTCCCTGCTGTGGTGCATTCTGCTGAACTGATTCTGTTACTGTTGCTGAGGCTGCAGTGTGCTTGTGAATCCTCCGGGGACACTCTTTCGCCATGTGCTGAGCACTGTCGCAGATGTAACATTTCCTGTTCCCTCTAGGAGGCTTCGTTTTGACTGCTCACGGCGTTAGGGCTCCGGCTGCTGACTGAGCCTTAGCACCGCCTATCTCCATCGGCTCTTCTCCCCATCCCAGCGGAGGCGTGGATTGAGCGCGCGCTGTTTCCCTGGGAAAGGAGGGCGGTGCTCTTGCTGGCGTGCGTCCCCAATGCCCTTCCTCCTTGCTCCAAGGGCGTTCCTCCAGGCGCACCCCAATCGTTAGCGCCCTCTGCACCACATCTTTGGTGGTCTGGGGTCTCTCCCCCCTTGCAATTTCGTCTTTCACAGCACCGTTCAGCCCCTCCCAGAACAGGTCCCTGACGGCAGCTGACTCTTTCTCCCACCCCAGTGCGTTGACCAATGCGAAAAAACGGGAGTGATATTGTCTCACAGTGGCTCTGCCTTGTCTCAGTCCATGCACCTCTTTCCTGGCGATATCTACATCAATCTCTGACAAAAAACACGCATCCATCGCTTTAATGAAGGCATCCGCCTTCTGGAGGGCTGGATCCTTATCTCTCCAGAGATTGCGCAACCATGCTTTAGCTTCTCCATGGAGATGACTGACTAGGAAGCCTACTTTCTCCTCCTCATCTCTAAAGTCCTTCTCCAGCAACTTTAGCGCATAAATCACGTCTGCTCTGAAGTTAGGATACTGCTGCAGATTCCCATCGAAATGAGACACCAGGCTCCTCTCTTCCCCAGGCCAATCCCCTCTGGTCTGGGTCCCGGCAGCCCCTGTGTAGTCAATGCTTCTAACCTGGCTCACAGATCCTGGCAGGCAGCCGCTGCTTCCGCCTCCTTTTTCCTGGATGCCAAAATTTCCGCGTTCAGTTGTGATACTTCGTTCCGCAGACTGGCTATGTGTTCTTCGGTAGTCATTTTGCCTCCTTTTCGTGAGCTCGCGAAGCACCAATCTTCGCCCCTCGCTGCGTTCCCTCACATTGCGAGGTTTTAAAAAGTGAGTGGAGGGGACTTACTGTCAGAGCTGCCTCTAGGTCCCAGCTCACAGAGGACCAACGCCCGGTTGATGTAATGTACAAAAGTCTTTATTGATGTTTAGTTTCCATTTCAAACCCCAGAGCGTGCAGCCCTACGTCTTGACTCTAGATCGGCGAAGTCCCCTCTGAGTCACTATCCCTTCCGCACCAGTTTAAGATCCTAGTCCGGCTCCACCTCCTGCGCTGTTCCTTCCTCCTCTGGGTCCTTCTGCCCCCTGGGGTTTCCTCCTTCCTGCACTCTTCTGATGCTGACCCCCCTGAGTCTTGCCCTTCCTTCCGGCGGGCTTTAGGACCTGGCTCCCTATCCGGGCTACCTGCTGTGCCGCTCGCCTGTACATTTGAACTTGGCGCGCGCGCCCAGCCTGTGACTTTCCTCTTGACCGTTTGCCCGCTCTCCGATGGAGGCGTGGTCAATCCTGACTCATCTCCTCTCTCTGGTGGTGAGAACACTGGTCCCGATGCCTGGGACTCCTCCCCCCCACTGCGCTCTGGTGGGGAAGCTGGTCCTGATTTCCAACTGCTGCTCAGGGAGTCCCCGCTGGCCCCTTCCTTCTGGGGTTTCCCCCTTGGCACCCCCCTTGCCCTGGCCATCGGTGCTCCTTTCTGTGAATATTCCGATTCGCTGGAGAGAATGGTGGAATCTCTCTGCCCACTGTCACTGCCTACACCCCCCTCGGATTCCTCCTCCTCGCTCTCCATTTGCTCCATCTCCTGTGTCTCTGCTCCTGAACCCCTGACAGCTTATTTCAAATCGTGTTCCGTGGTGTTAATGCTCATTAACCCAGAAATCGCAAAGTGTGTGTAATGAGGCCAAAATAACATAAAACCGTCTTTTTGCTTCCACATTCGTAGAAAAACGACGAAAAAGCTTTATTTCAATTCTCATGTTGTTTTATGGGTGTGCACCAGAATCACCTCCAACCAAAGCAAAAAGGTGTTTTGGGTTCCATCCACTTAAAAAGAAAGACAATAAAGCTCTGATTGGTTTTGTTGCAAATTTGTGTTTTGGGGGTTAGAATGCACATTCAATCAAAAATCTCAGAGTGAAATGTTTCTTAACAGCCGTAATCAAGCATAGGTGTTTTGGTTCCATGTCAATAGAAAGCGGACGAAAAAGTTTGGATTGTTCTTTCCATGTTCTTTCCACCCACAAATAGCAAAGCGAAGTGTAATGAGCCTAAACCTCCCCAAACAGGTTGTTTTGCGTTCCAGCTACATAGAAAGATGAATTTTGGATTTCGCTTATTTCAAATCGTGTTCCGTGGTGTTAATGCTCATTAACCCAGAAATCGCAAATATGTGTAATGAGTCCCAAATAACACAAAACCGTCTTTTCGCTTCCATATGCGTAGAAAGAAGACGAATAAGCTTTGATAGGGCTTATTTCAATTCACATGGTGTTTTATGGGTGTACACCAGAATCACCAACCAAAACAAAAAGGTGTTTTGGGTTCCATCCACTTAAAAAGAAAGAAGATAAAGCTCTGATTGGTTTTGTTGCAAATTGGTGTTTTTGGGGTTAGAATGCACATTCGCTCAAAAATCTCAGAGTGAAATTTGTCTTAACAGCCCTAATCAAGCATAGGTGTTTTGGTTCCATGTCAATAGAAACAGACGAAAAAAGTTTGGATTGTTCTTTCCATGTTCTTTCCACCCACAAATAGCAAAGCGAAGTGTAATGATCCTAAACCTCCCCAAACAGGTTGTTTTGCGTTCCAGCTACATAGAAAGATGAATTTTGGATTTGGCTTATTTCAAATCGTGTTCCGTGGTGTTAATGCTCATTAACCCAGAAATCGCAAATATGTGTAATGAGTCCCAAATAACACAAAACCGTCTTTTTGCTTCCATATGCGTAGAAAGACGACGAAAAAGCTTTATTTCAATTCTGATGTTGTTTTATGGGTGTGCTCCAGAATCACCTCCAACCAAAGCAAAAAGGTGTTTTGGGTTCCATCCACTTAAAAAGAAAGACGATAAAGCTCTGATTGGTTTTGTTGCAAATTGGTGTTTTTGGGGTTAGAATGCACATTCGCCCAAAAATCTCAGAGTGAATTTTTTCTTAACAGCCCTAATCAAGCATAGGTGTTTTGGTTCCATGTCAATAGAAAGCGGACGAAAAAGTTTGGATTGTTCTTTCCATGTTCTTTCCACCCACAAATAGCAAAGCGAAGTGTAATGAGCCTAAACCTCCCCAAACAGGTTGTTTTGCGTTCCAGCTACATAGAAAGATGAATTTTGGATTTGGCTTATTTCAAATCGTGTTCCGTGGTGTTAATGCTCATTAACCCAGAAATCCCAAATATGTGTAATGAGTCCCAAATAACATAAAACCGTCTTTTCGCTTCCATATGCGTAGAAAGAAGATGAATAAGCTTTGATAGGGCTTATTTCAATTCACATGGTGTTTTATGGGTGTGCACCAGAATCACCTCCAACCAAAGCAAAAAGGTCTTTTGGGTTCCATCCACTTAAAAAGAAAGACGATAAAGCTCTGATTGGTTTTGTTGCAAATTGGTGTTTTTGGGGTTAGAATGCACATTCACCCAAAAATCTCAGAGTGAAATGTTTCTTAACAGCCGTAATCAAGCATAGGTGTTTTGGTTCCATGTCAATAGAAACAGACGAAAAAGTTTGGATTGTTCTTTCCATGTTCTTTCCACCCACAAATAGCAAAAAGAAGTGTAATGAGCCTAAACCTCCCCAAACAGGTTGTTTTGCGTTCCAGCTAAATAGAAAGATGAATTTTGGATTTGGCTTATTTCAAGTTGTGTTCTTAGGTGTTAATGCTAATTAACCCAGAAATCACAAATATGTGTAATGAGTCCCAAATAACACAAAACCGTCTTTTCGCTTCCATATGCGTAGAAAGAAGAATAAGCTTTGATAGGGCTTATTTCAATTCGCATGGTGTTTTATGGGTGTGCACCAGAATCACCAACCAAAACAAAAAGGTGTTTTGGGTTCCATCCACTTAAAAAGAAAGAAGACAAAGCTCTGATTGGTTTTGTTGCAAATTGGTGTTTTTGGGGTTAGAATGATGTCAGGGGTTCAGAAGGAGAGACACAGGAGGGTGAGCAAATGGAGAGTGAGGAGGAGGAGTACGAGGGGGGCGCAGGCAGTGACAGTGGCCAGAGTTATTCCACAAGCCTCTATAGCGAATCGGAGGACTCACAGAAGGGAGCGCTGGTGGCCAGAGCGAGGGGGGCTCCAGGGGGGAAGCCCCAGGAGGAAGGGGCCAGCGGGGAGTCCCTGAGCAGCAGTTGGAGATCAGGACCAGCGTCTCCACCAGAGTGCAGTGGGGAGGGGGAGTCCCAGGAGTCGGGACCAGTGTCCTCACCACCAGAGGGAGGAGAGGAGTCAGGTTTGGCAACGCCCACATCAGGAAGCGGGGAAACGGTCAGAAGGAAAGTCACCGGCTGGGCGCGCGCGCCAAGTTCAAATGTACAGGAGCGCGGCACAGCGGGGAGCCCGGGAAGGGAGCCGGGTCCTAAAGCCCGCCGGAGGGAGGGGCAAGACTCAGGAGGCTCAGCGTCAGAGGAGTCCAGGAAGGAGGGAACCCCAGAGGGCAGAAGGACCCAGCGAAGGAAAGAACAGCGTAAGAGGTGGAGTCGGGCTAGAATCCTAAACTGGTGTGGGCGGAGCATTGAGTCAGAGGGGACTTAGCCGGTCTAGCGTTGAGACATGGGTCTGCGCGCCCAGAGCTTGGAAATGGAAACTAAACTTTAATAAAGACTTTTGTATATAACATCCACTGGGCGTTGGTCC
Source organism: Podarcis gaigeae (assembly GCF_964106915.1). Classification (NCBI taxonomy): domain Eukaryota; kingdom Metazoa; phylum Chordata; class Lepidosauria; order Squamata; family Lacertidae; genus Podarcis; species Podarcis gaigeae. The sequence goes on from NC_139689.1 coordinate 56,436,962, forward strand.
TCTGTGAGCTGGGACCTAGCGGCAGTCCTGACAATAGGTGTTTTGGTTCCAGGTCAATAGAAAGCAGACGAAAAAGTTTGTATTGTTCTTTCCATGTTCTTTCCACCCACAAATAGCAAAGCGAAATGTAATGATCCTAAACCTCCCCAAACAGGTTGTTTTGCGTTCACGCTACATAGAATGAAGAATCTTGGATTTCGCTTATTTGAAGTTGTGTTCTTAGGTGTTAATGTACATTAACCCAGAAATCGCAAAGTGTGTGAATGATGCCAAAATAACATAAAACCGTCTTTTTTCTTCCACATGCGTAGAAAGACGACGAAAAAGCTTTATTTCAATTCTCATGGTGTTTTATGGGTGTGCACCAGAATCACCTCCAACCAAAGCAAAAAGGTGTTTTGGGTTCCATCCACTTAAAAAGAAAGACGATAAAGCTCTGATTGGTTTTGTTGCAAATTGGTGTTTTTGGGGTTAGAATGCACATTCAATCAAAAATCTCAGAGTGAAATGTTTCTTAACAGCCGTAATCAAGCATATGTTTTTTGGTTCCATGTCAATAGAAAGCGGACGAAAAAGTTTGGATTGTTCTTTCCATGTTCTTTCCACCCACAAATAGCAAAGCGAAGTGTAATGAGCCTAAACCTCCCCAAACAGGTTGTTTTGCGTTCCAGCTACATAGAAAGATGAATTTTGGATTTGGCTTATTTCAAATCGTGTTCCGTGGTGTTAATGCTCATTAACCCAGAAATCGCAAATATGTGTAATGAGTCCCAAATAACACAAAACCGTCTTTTTGCTTCCATATGCGTAGAAAGAAGACGAATAAGCTTTGATAGGGCTTATTTCAATTCGCATGGTGTTATATGGGTGTGCACCAGAATCACCAACCAAAACAAAAAGGTGTTTTGGGTTCCATCCACTTAAAAAGAAAGAAGATAAAGCTCTGATTGGTTTTGTTGCAAATTAGTGTTTTTGGGGTTAGAATGCACATTCGCTTAAAAATCTCAGAGTGAAATTTTTCTTAACAGCCCTAATCAAGCATAGGTGTGTTGGTTCCATGTCAATAGAAAGCAGACGAAAAAGTTTGGATTGTTCTTTCCATGTTCTTTCCACCCACAAATATCAAAGTGAAGTGTAATGATCCTAAACCTCCCCAAACAGGTTGTTTTGCGTTCACGCTACATAGAATGAAGAATCTTGGTGTCAGGGGTTCAGAAGGAGAGACACAGGAGGGGGAGCAAATGGAGAGTGAGGAGGAGGAATATGAGGGGGGCGCAGGCAGTGACAGTGGCCAGAGTTATTCCACAAGCCTCTCTAGCGAATCGGAGGACTCACAGAAGGGAGCGCCGGTGGCCAGAGCGAAGGGGGCTCCAGGGGGGAAGCCCCAGGAGGAAGCGGCTAGCGGGGAGTCCCTGAGCAGCAGTTGGAAATCAGGACCAGCTTCTCCACCAGAGTGCAGTGGGGAGGGGGAGTCCCAGGAGTCGGGACCAGTGTCCTCACCACCAGAGGGAGGAGAGGAGTCAGGTTTGGCAACGCCCACATCAGGAAGCGGGGAAACGGTAAGAAGGAAAGTCACCGGCTGGGTGCGCGCGCCAAGTTCAAATGTACAGGAGGTAGCCCGGAAAGGGAACCAGGTCCTAAAGCCCGCCGGAGGGAGGGGCAAGACTCAGGAGGCTCAGCGTCAGAGGAGTCCAGGAAGGAGGGAACCCCAGAGGGCAGAAGGACCCAGCGAAGGAAAGAACAGCGTAGGAGGTGGAGCCGGGCTAGAATCTTAAACTGGTGTGGGTGGAGCAGTGAGTCAGAGGGGACTTAGCCGGTATAGCGTCGAGACGTGGGTCTGCGCGCCCAGAGCTTGGAAATGGAAACTAAACTTTAATAAAGACTTTTGTATATAACATCCACTGGGCGTTGGTCCTCTGTGAGCTGGGACCTAGCGGCAGTCCTGACAGTAAGTCCCCTCTGACCATTTTCCAGCAATTATAAAACCTCGTGGAGTGTGGGAAAGCAGCGAGGGGTGAAGATTGGTGCTTCGCGAGCTCACAAAAACCAGGGAAATGACTACCGAAGAGAAGATAGCGATTCTGCAAAACGCAGTGACGCAGCTGACTGCAGAAATTGCGGCGTCCAGAAAGAAGGAGCAGGAAGCAGCTGTTACCTGCCAGGATCTGCGAACCAGGTTAGAAGTGCTAACTACACAGAGGCTACCGGCCACCAGACCAGAAGGGATTGGGCTGGGGATCAGAGGAGGGAGCCTTGTGTCTCACTTCAATGGGGACCTGCAGGAGTATCCTAACTTCAGAGCAGATGTACTATATGCACTGCAGCTGCTTGACAAGGACTTTAAAAATGAGGAAGAAAGAGTGGGATTTATTGTTTCGCATTTACGGGGAGAGGCGAAAACGTGGCTGCGCAATCTCTGGAGAGATAAGGATCCAGCCCTCCAAGATGCGGGTGCCTTCCTTAAAGTGATGGATGCGTGTTTTTTGTCTGATATTGATGTGGATATCGCTAGGAAACAGATTCACGGACTAAGACAAGGTAGAGCCACTGTAAGGCAATATCATTCACGTTTTTTCGCATTGGTGCACGCACTGGGGTGGGAGAGAGAATCGCCTGCCGTCAGAGATCTGTTCTGGGAGGGGCTGAACGGAGCTGTGAAAGACGAAATTGCAAGGGGGGAGAGAACCCAAACCACCAAGGACATTGTGGAGAGGGCACTCACCATTGGGGTTAGGCTGGAAGGCCGCTCTTGGGACAAAGAGGAAGGGCATTGGGGCCGCACGCCAACGAAAGCACCACCCCCCTTTCCCAAGGAAGCGGTGCGCGCTTGATCCATGCCTCCGCTGGGAGGAGGAGAGGAGCCGATGGAGATAGGTGGTGCTAAGGCTCAGTCCATAGCCGGAGCCCTAACGCCGGGAGCAGTCAAAATGAAGCCTCCTAGAGGGACCAGGAAGTGCTACATCTGCGACAGTGCTCAGCACATGGCGAAAGAGTGTCCCCAGCGGTTTCACAAGCACACTGCAGCCGCAGCGACAGTAACAGAAGCAGTTCAGCAGAGTGAATCACAGCAGGAAAACTCCACTGTCTGGCTGGAAATGGAGTCACTGGGGGCCAGCCAGACAAGTCAGTGAAGCAATCCCCAGTAATGTTACAGCCCACAGACCCCCTCCCACCCAAACCAGTAGTGCAGCTCACTGCATCCCTTCAACTTCCCAATGGGCTCACTGTGGAAATCCCCATTACGATTGACTCTGGCAGCAACGCAGATTTTATAGGCATGGACTTCATCCAGCAACATGGCATAGCCCTTCTGCCAGCGACGGTACCTCTGAACGTCGTCACGGTGGACGGCAGGGAGCTACTGGGAGGGCAAGTGTTGCAGCAGACGCCGCCAATGGTGATGCACATTGGTAATCACCGCGAAGTCATCAGCTTCAACGTCACCCGCCTGTCAGACATGCCCATTGTGTTGGGCATGAGTTGGCTGGACAAGCACAGCCCGGCAGTGGCATGGTACCAGCGTCAACTGACCTTCTGCTCCTCCTACTGCGCAGAACACTGCATCCTCGCTAACCAAGAAGATGAGGGGCACGAAGACGGACCACAGCTGCACTTAGGCATGTTGCAAGCGGTACCCAACAAGTACAAAGAGTTTTTGGAGGTCTTCTGCGAGAAGGAAGCGGACAAGCTGCCTACCCACAGACCCTACGACTGCAAGATTGAGCTCCTGCCGGGGGCGACGCTGCCGACTGGGAAACTGTATTCCATGTCTGAGGATGAACTGCAGGAACTCAGGGAGTTCATAGATCACAACTTGAAGCGGGGGTTCATCCGAGAATCCAAAGCAGTGGGGGGGCAGTCCTGTGTTTTTTGTGAAGAAGCAGGACACGCCCCAAAAGAGGCTTGTAGTTGATTTCAGAATTTTGAATTCAAAAACCAAGCCCACAGCCTTCCCCATGCCCAAGATCGATGACCTGCTGGCGACGGTGCGGAAGGGGCGCATCTTTACCAAGTTGGATCTACGCGGAGCGTACAATCTCATACGAGTGAGGGAGGGTGACGAGTGGAAGACGGCCATGTTTACGCCGCTGGGCACCTATGAATATAGAGTTATGCCTTTTGGATTACAAAATGGCTCCCACTGTTTTCAAGCATTCATGCATCATGTCTTGGCGGGTCTTCTCTACAAGAAGTGCGTCTGCTTCCTGGACGGCATCCTCATCTTCTCGGAGTCGCCGGAGGCTCACGAGAGAGATGTCAGGGAAGTACTGCAGCGGCTGCGGGAGCACCGGCTTTACGCCAAGCTGGAGAAGTGCCAGTTCGACAAGACGGAGGTGGACTTCCTGGGCTACAAACTGTCCGACAAGGGACTCGCCATGGACAGTACCAAGGTACGTGCAGTGCTGGACTGGAAAAGCCCACGCAATCAAAAGGAAGTCCAGAGGTTTGTCGGCTTTGCCAACTTTTATCGCAAGTTCATCAAAGGTTTCGCCATGCAGACAGCGGCCATCACTGACACCCTCAGTTCCAAGAAGAAGAAGTTCATCTGGACGGAGCAGGCAGAGCAGTCCTTTCGGAAGCTCAAGCACCTCTTCGCGTCCGAGGAACACCTGCTACACGTGAACCCCAGCAGGCCCATGAGAGTGGAGATGGACGCGTCAGACAGGGCCGTGGGGGCCGTCCTGTTGCAGCAAGACCACCAGGGGGACTGGAGGCCGTGCGCTTTCTACTCCAGGAAACTCAGCAAGTCGGAGCAGAACTACACCATCTGGGACAGGGAGTTACTGGCCATACATGCAGCCTTCAAGGCGTGGCGGCATTTCCTCGTCGGGGCCAAACACACGGTGCAGGTCCGTACAGACCATAAGAACTTGGAGTACTGGCGCACGGCGAGGTTCCTGAACCAGAGACACATCCGCTGGGCGGAGTTCTTTGCAGATTTCGACTTCAGAATAGAATACATCCCTAGAAACAACAACATCATGGCGGACGCGCTGTCCAGGAAACCGCAGTATCTCGAAGAAGAGGCGCCGGCGGCGGCCAAGCATATTTTCGCACCCAAGGCGTGGGCATGCGCGTCAGCCACGGTGGACCTGGACGCGGTGCGTCGCGCGCTGCAGACGGACTCCTTCGCGCGAGCCAAGATGGAGGAGGTGCGTAGCGGCACGGCGAGGGACGACGACTTCCAAATACGCGACGGCCTGCTCATCCGCAAAGGAGCCCTCTACGTGCCGGGAGGAAACCTACACGCGAGGGTCCTGCAACAGCTGCACGACGCGCCCAGCGCGGGACACTTCGGCAAGGAGAAGATGGTGGACCTAGTAGCCAGAGAATTTTGGTGGCCCAAGATGAGGGGGGATGTCGCGGAATACGTCAGGAGGTGCGACACCTGCCAAAGGGCCAAACCAGTACACCAGCTGCCGGCGGGCCTCTTGGAACCGCTACAGACACCGTTGGAACCGTGGGAGAGGGTGGCCCTGGACTTTGTCACGGATCTGCCCAGCTCGAGAGGCAAGACAGCAGTACTCGTGGTAGTAGACTTGTTCACCAAGATGGCCCACTTCATTCCTTGCGCGAAGGTGGCCACAGCCGAGCAGACCGCCAAGCTGTTTATAGACCAGGTGTTCAAGGTGCACGGCCTACCACGGTCCATCCTGTCCGACACGGTCCGTTCATATCCAACTTCTGGCAAAAGCTGATGGGTTTCCTGAACGTCAAGGTCAGCCTGGCGTCGGCGCGACACCCGCAGACTAACGGACAGGCAGAGAGAGTCAACGCCATCATGCAGCAGTACCTGAGATGCTACGCGAACCAGCAGCCCTCGACCTGGGTGGACTACCTACCGCTAGCCGAGTTTGCCTACAACAACACGAAACACGTGTCCACGGGGGTGACACCGTTTTTCGCCAACAATGGGCGGCATCCCAGAACCTTCCCGGGTTTGGAGAAAGTGAGGGTGGGGGAGCCGCAGGGAGCAGAGGCAGTGGCAGCGAAGTTGCTGGAGATCCACGAGCAGCTCAGGAGGCAGTTAGAGATGGCGAAACAGGCTTACAAAGTGCAGGCAGACCGACACAGGAGGGTTGGGGAAGATATCCGGGTAGGAGACTGGGTCTGGTTAGCAGCCCAGGCAGTTCCGGCCAGATCGTTGGCCAAGAAGAAGCTCGGGCACAAGCAGCTAGGGCCTTACCAAGTAGAGGCGCAGATCAACCCAGTGGCCTTCCGGTTAACACTCCCGGAGGGGTCCAGAATGCACCCGGTCTTTCATAGATCAGTGCTCACACCCTACAAAGAGCCCCACAGGTTTAGGCACCAGGGACAGCGCCAGACCCGCTCAGGGAAGCGCCCAGAAAGGTGGGGTCGCCGAGAAGGGGGCCACTCAACGAAGCCACAGAGATTTTAGACTCAAGGTGGGGGGAGGACGGGATTGAATATCTTCTCGCCACAGAGGACACCCCGGCCAGCGCCAACAGGTGGGTGCCGGATTACGCAGTGGAGGAGCAGTTGCTCAAGGAAGAATTCCATACACTTTTCCCGCACAAGCCTATGCCGGCGGGCTTTTTCGATGATTGTCTGTTCACACCCACACTCTCGGCCAGCACTTTCCGGGGTTTCTCGTCAGCGGAGGACTCGGCTCCGGGAGGCAGCTCCCCAGAGGGCTCGCTCTCAGGTTTTGGCACGGGGGGATCTTATTGGTGGGAGGACCAACCCGAAGTGGGATGGCGCAGAGACATGCCGGAGGGACCCTGGGAAGTGGCGTCACCTCAGGCGACAGGGGGAGAAGGGGTCGTGAGTGATTTGGGGGCGGCCTCAGATTTCGAACACACCGCCCAGGAGATGGAAGCGGAGGGAATCGCAGTCGACGAGCCCATGGAGGACTTTCCGGACTTATCATGATGGCTGCACGCCTCGGGGGACGAAATGTATCCTGAACTCACGCCGACAACTCTAGAGCGCCCGGAACCCGCACCTGAAGAGGGGGAGGGGGGAAGGGGGGCTTCGAGGGGGGGATGGATATCAGGGGTTCAGAAGGAGAGACACAGGAGGGGGAGCAAATGGAGAGTGAGGAGGAGGAGTACGAGGGGGGCGCAGGCAGTGACAGTGGCCAGAGTTATTCCACAAGCCTCTCTAGCAAATCGGAGGACTCACAGAAGGGAGCGCCGGTGGCCAGAGCGAAGGGGGCTCCAGGGGGGAAGCCCCAGGAGGAAGGGGCTAGCGGGGAGTCCCTGAGCAGCAGTTGGAAATCAGGACCAGCTTCTCCACCAGAGCGCAGTGGGGAGGGGGAGTCCCAGGAGTCGGGACCAGTGTCCTCACCACCAGAGGGAGGAGAGGAGTCAGGTTTGGCAACGCCCACATCAGGAAGCGGGGAAACGGTCAGAAGGAAAGTCACCGGCTGGGCTCGTGCGCCAAGTTCAAATGTACAGGAGCGCGGCACAGCAGGGAGCCCGGAAAGGGAGCCAGGTCCTAAAGCCCGCCGGAGGGAGGGGCAAGACTCAGGAGGGTCAGCGTCAGAGGAGTCCAGGAAGGAGGGAACCCCAGAGGGCAGAAGGACCCAGCGAAGGAAAGAACAGCGTAGGAGGTGGAGCCGGGCTAGAATCTTAAACTGGTGTGGGTGGAGCAGTGAGTCAGAGGGGACTTAGCCGGTCTAGCGTCGAGACGTGGGTCTGCGCGCCCAGAGCTTGGAAATGGAAAATAAACTTTAATAAAGACTTTTGTATATAACATCCACTGGGCGTTGGTCCTCTGTGAGCTGGGACCTAGCGGCAGTCCTGACACTTGGATTTCGCTTATTTCAAGTTGTGTTCTTAGGTGTTAATGCACATTAACCCAGAAATCGCAAAGTGTGTGTAATGAGGCCAAAAAAACATAAAACCGTCTTTTTTCTTCCACATGCGTAGAAAGACGACGAAAAAGCTTTATTTCAATTCTCATGGTGTTTTATGGGTGTGCACCAGAATCACCTCCAACCAAAGCAAAAAGGTGTTTTGGGTTCCATCCACTTAAAAAGAAAGACGATAAAGCTCTGATTGGTTTTGTTGCAAATTGGTGTTTTTGGGGTTAGAATGCACATTCAATCAAAAATCTCAGAGTGAAATGTTTCTTAACAGTCATAATCAAGCATAGGTGTTTTGGTTCCATGTCAATAGAAAGCGGACGAAAAGTTTGGATTGTTCTTTCCATGTTCTTTTCACCCACAAATAGCAAAGCGAAGTGTAATGAGCCTAAACCTCCCCAAACAGGTTGTTTTGCGTTCCAGCTACATAGAAAGAAGAATTTTGGATTTGGCTTATTTCAAATCGTGTTCCGTGGTGTTAATGCTCATTAACCCAGAAATCGCAAATATGTGTAATGAGTCCCAAATAACACAAAACCGTCTTTTCGCTTCCATATGCGTAGAAAGAAGACGAATAAGCTTTGATAGGGCTTATTTCAATTCTCATGGTGTTTTATGGGTGTGCACCAGAATCACCTCCAACCAAAGCAAAAAGGTGTTTTGGGTTCCATCCACTTAAAAAGAAAGACGATAAAGCTCTGATTGGATTTGTTGCAAATTGGTGTTTTTGGGTATAGAATGCACATTCAATCAAAAATCTCAGAGTGAAATGTTTCTTAACAGCCCTAATCAAGCATAGGTGTATTGGTTCCATGTCAATAGAAAGCGGACGAAAAAGTTTGGATTGTTCTTTCCATGTTCTTTCCACCCACAAATAGCAAAGCGAAGTGTAATGAGCCTAAACCTCCCCAAACAGGTTGTTTTGCGTTCCAGCTACATAGAAAGATGAATTTTGGATTTGGCTTATTTCAAATCGTGTTCCGTGGTGTTAATGCTCATTAACCCAGAAATCGCAAATATGTGTAATGAGTCCCAAATAACACAAAACCGTCTTTTCGCTTCCATATGCGTAGAAAGAAGACGAATAAGCTTTGATAGGGCTTATTTCAATTCACATGGTGTTTTATGGGTGTGCACCAGAATCACCAACCAAAACAAAAAGGTGTTTTGGGTTCCATCCACTTAAAAAGAAAGAAGATAAAGCTCTGATTGGTTTTGTTGCAAATTGGTGTTTTTGGGGTTAAAATGCACATTCGCTCAAAAATCTCACAGTGAAATTTTTCTTAACAGCCCTAATCAAGCATAGGTGTTTTGGTTCCAAGTCAATAGAAAGCAGACGAAAAAGTTTGGATTGTTCTTTCCATGTTCTTTCCACCCACAAATAGCAAAGCGAAGTGTAATGATCCTAAACCTCCCCAAACAGGTTGTTTTGCGTTCACGCTACATAGAATGAAGAATCTTGGATTTCGCTTATTTCAAGTTGTGTTCTTAGGTGTTAATGCACATTAACCCAGAAATCGCAAAGTGTGTGTAATGAGGCCAAAATAACATAAAACCGTCTTTTTTCTTCCACATGCGTAGAAAGACGACGAAAAAGCTTTATTTCAATTCTCATGGTGTTTTATGGGTGTGCACCAGAATCACCTCCAACCAAAGCAAAAAGGTGTTTTGGGTTCCATCCACTTAAAAAGAAAGACGATAAAGCTCTGATTGGTTTTGTTGCAAATTGGTGTTTTTGGGGTTAGAATGCACATTCAATCAAAAATCTCAGAGTCAAATGTTTCTTAACAGCCGTAATCAAGCATAGGTGTTGTCAGGACTGCCGCTAGGTCCCAGTTCACAGAGGACCAACGCCCAGTGGATATTATATACAAAAGTCTTTATTGAAGTTTAGTTTCCATTTCCAAGCTCTGGGCGCGCAGACCCACGTCTTAACGCTAGACCGGCTAAGTCCCCTCTGACTCACTGCTCCACCCACACCAGTTTAGGATTCTAGCCCGGCTCCACCTCTTGCGCTGCTCTTTCCTGCGCTGGGTCCTTCTGCCCTCTGGGGTTCCCTCCTTCCTGGACTCCTCTGACGCGGAGCCTCCTGAGTCTTGCCCCTCCCTCCGGCGGGCTTTAGGACCTGGCTCCCTTCCCGGGCTCCCCGCTGTGCCGCGCTCCTGTACATTTGAACTTGGCGCGCCCGCCCAGCCGGTGACTTTCCTTCTGACCGTTTCCTCGCTTCCTGATGTGGGTGTTGCCAAACCTGACTCCTCTCCTCCCTCTGGTGGTGAGGACACTGGTCCCGACTCCTGGGACTCCCCCTCCCCACTGCGCTCTGGTGGAGACACTGGTCCTGATCTCCAGCTGCTGCTCAGGGACTCCCCGCTGGCCCCTCCCTCTTGAGGTTTCTCCCCTGGAATCTCCCTTGCTCTGGCCACCGGCGCTCCCTTCTGTGAGTCCTCCGATTCGCTAGAGAGGCTTGTGGAATAACTCTGGCCACTGTCACTGCCTGCGCACCCCTCGTACTCCTCCTCCTCACTCTCCATTTGCTCCCCCTCCTGTGTCTCTCCTTCTGAACCCCTGACATCCATCCCCCCCTCGAAGCCCCCCTTCCCCCCTCCCCCTCTTCCGGTGCGGGTTCCGGGTGCTCCATTGTTGTAGGGGTGAGTCCAGGATACAGCTCGTCCCCTGAGGCTTGCAACCATCGAGATAAGTCCGGGAAGTCCCCCATGGGCTCGTCGACGACGACCTCCTCCGCTTCCATCTCCTGCGCGGTGTGCTCGAAATCTGAGCTCGACCCCAAATCACCCAAGAGCCCTCCTCCCCCTGTTGCTTGATGGGGGACCACCTCCCAGGGCCCCTTCGGCATGTCTCTGTGCCAGCCCACTTCGGGTTGGTCCTCCCACCAATAAGATCCCCCCGTGCCAAAACCTGAAAGCGATCCCTCCGGGGAGCTGCCTCCCGGAGCCGAGTCCTCAGCTGACGAGAAACCCCGGAAAGTGCTGGCCGAGAGTGTGGGTGTGAACAAACAATCCTCGAAAAAGCCCGCCGGCATAGGCTTGTGCGGGAAAAGTGTGTGGAATTCTTCCTTGAGCAACTGCTCGTCCACCTGTTGGCGCTGGCCAGGGTGTCCTCTGTGGCGAGAACATATTGAATCCCGTCCTCCCCCCACCTTGAGTCTAAAATCTCAGTGGCTTCATTAAGTGGCTCCCCTTTCGGCGACCCCCCTTTTTTGGGCGCTTCTCTGAGCGGGTCTGGCGCCTTCCCCGGTGCTTGAAACCTGTGGGGCTCTCTGTAGGGCGTGAGCACTGATCTATGAAAGACCGGGTGCATTCTGGAACCCTCCGGGAGTGTCAACCGGAAGGCCACTGGGTTGATCTGCGCCTCTACTTGGTAAGGCCTTGGCTGCTTGTGCCCTAGTTTCTTCTTGGCTAACGATCTGGCTGGAACTGCTTGTGCTGCCAACCAGACCCAGTCTCCCACCTGGATGTCCTCCCCAACCCTCCTGTGTCGATCTGCCTGCACTTTGTAAGCCTGTTTTGCCAACTCTAACTGCCTCCTGAGCTGCTCGTGGATCTCCTGCAACTCCGCTGCCACGTCCTCTGCTTCCTGTGGCTCCCCCTCCCGCACTGTGTCCAAACCCGGGAAGGTTCTGGGATGCCTCCCGTAGTTGGCGATAAATGGTGTGACCCCCGTGGACCCGTGCTTCGTGTTGTTGTAGGCAAACTCAGCCAACGGTAGATAGTCCACCCAGGTCGATGGCTGCTGGTTCGCGTAGCATCTCAGGTACTGCTGCATGATGGCGTTGACCCTTTCCGCCTGCCCATTAGTTTGCGGGTGTCTCGCCGACGCCAGGCTGACCTTGACGTTCAGGAATCCCATCAGCTTTTGCCAGAAGTTGGAGATGAACTGGCGCCCCCGGTCGGACAAAATAGACCGTGGTAGGCCGTGCACCTTGAACACGTGGTCTATAAACATCTTAGCGGTCTGCTTGGCCGTGGCCACCTTCGCGCACGGAATGAAGTGGGCCATCTTGGTGAACAGGTCCACTACCACGAGCACTGCCGTCTTGCCCCTTGAGCTGGGTAGATCTGTGACAAAGTCCAGGGCCACCCTCTCCCACGGTACGAACGGTATCTGTAGCGGTTCCAACAGGCCCGCCGGCGGCTGGTGCACAGGCTTAGCCCTTTGGCAGGTGTCGCACCTATTGACATAGTCCGCGACATCCCCCCGCATCTTAGGCCACCAAAAGTCTCTGGCTACTAAGTCCACCGTCTTCTCCTTGCCGAAGTGCCCCGCGCTGGGCGCGTCGTGCAGCTATTGCAGGACCTTCGCGTGGAGGCTGTCTCCTGGTACGTAGAGGACTCCCTTGTGTAGGAGCAGACCGTCGCGCACTGGGAATTCGTCACCCCTCGCCTTGCCGCTGCACACCTCCTCCATCTTGGCTCGGGCGAACGAGTCCGTTTGCAGCGTGCGGCGCACCGCGTCCAGGTCCACCGTGGCCGACGCGCATGCCCACGCCTGTGGTGTGAAAATGTGCTTGGCCGCCGCCGGTGCCTCTGCCTCCAGATACTGCGGTTTTCTGGACAGCGCGTCCGCCAAGACGTTGCTGTTTCCTGGGATGTACTCAATTCTGAAGTCGAAATCTGCAAAGAACTCCGCCCAGCGGATGTGTCGCTGGTTCAGGAACCTCGCCGTGCGCCAGTACTCCAAGTTCTTATGGTCTGTGCGGACCTGCACCGTGTGCTTGGCTCCGACGAGGAAGTGCCGCCACGCCTTGAAGGCTGCATGTATGGCCAGCAACTCCCTGTCCCAGATGGTGTAGTTCTGCTCCGCTTTGCTGAGTTTTCTGGAGTAGAAAGCGCACGGCCTCCAGTCCCCCTGGTGGTCTTGCTGCAACAGAACGGCTCCCACGGCCCTGTCTGAGGCGTCCGTCTCCACTGTCATGGGCCTGCTGGGATTTACGTGCAGAAGGTTCTCCTCAGAAGCGAAGAGCTGCTTGAGCTTCTGAAAGGACTGCTCCGCCTGCTCCGTCCAGATGAACCTCTTCTTCTTGGAACTGAGGGTGTCGGTGATGGCCGCTGTCTGCATGGCGAAACCCTTGATGAACTTGCGATAAAAGTTGGCAAAACCGACAAACCTCTGTACTTCCTTCCTATTGCGTGGGCTCTTCCAGTCCAGTACTGCACGTACCTTGGCACCGTCCATAGCCAGTCCCTTGTCGGACAGTTTGTAGCCCAAGAAATCCACCTCCGTCTTGTTGAACTGGCACTTCTCCAGCTTGGCGTACAGCCTGTGCTCCCGCAGCCTCTGCAGAACTTCCCTGACATCTCTCTCGTGAGCCTCCGGCGATTCCGAGAAGATCAGTATGTCGTCCAGGAAGCAGACGCACTTCTTGTAGAGGAGACCCGCCAAGACATGATGCATGAAGGCTTGAAAGCAGTGGGAACCATTTTTTAATCCAAAAGGCATAACTCTGTATTCATAAGTGCCCAGCGGCGTAAACATGGTCGTTTTCCACTCGTCGCCTTCCCGCACGCGAATGAGATTGTACGCTCCGCGCAGATCCAACTTGGTAAAGATGCGACCCTTTCTCACCGTCGCCAGCAGGTCATCGATCTTGGGCATAGGGAAGGCTGAGGGCTTGGTCTTGAGGTTCAAGACGCGGAAATCAACGACCAGCCTCTTCTGGGGCGTATCCCTCTTCTTTACAAAGAACACGGGACTGCCTCCTGCCGCCTTGGACTCCCGGATGAATCCCCGCTTCAGGTTGTGATCTATGAACTCCCTGAGCTCTTGCAATTCATCCTCAGACATGGAGTACAGTTTCCCCGTCGGGAGCGTCGCCCCGGGCAGGAGGTCGATCTTGCAGTCGTAGGGTCTGTGGGGAGGCAGCTTATCCGCTTCTTTCTCGCAGAAGACCTCCAAAAACTCCTTGTATTTGTTAGGCACCGCTTGCAACATGCCCAAGTTCAGCTGTGGTCCATCCTCGCGCCCCTCATCTTCCAAGTCCGCCAGGATGCAGTGTTCTGCGCAGTAAGAGGAGCCGAAGGTCAGTTGCCGCTGGTACCAAGCTAATGCCGGGCTGTGCCTATCCAGCCAACTCATTCCCAACACTATGGGCGTGTCTGACAGGCGGGTGACGTTGAAGCTGATGACCTCACGGTGGTTTCCAATGCGCATCACCATTGGCGGCGTCTGCTGTAGCACTTGCCCTCCCAGTAGCTCCCTGCCGTCCACTGTGACGACTTTCAGAGGTACCGCCGCTGGCAGAAGGGCTATGCCATGTTGCTGGATGAACTGCATGTCTATAAAGTCTGCATTGCTCCCCGAGTCGATGGTGATGGGAATTTCCACAAGTAGCCCATTGGGGAGCTGCAGGGATGCGGTGAGCTGCACTACTGGTTTGGGTGGGAGGGGGTCGGTGGGCTGTAAGATCCCTGGGGATTGCTTCACTGACTTGTCTGGCTGGTCCCCAGAGACGCCATCTCCAGCCAGACAGTGGAGTTTTCCTGCTGCGACTCCCTCTGCTGAATTGCGTCTGTTACTGTCGCTGCGGCTGCAGTATGCTTGTGAAACCGCTGGGGACACTCTTTTGCCATATGCTGAGCACTGTCGCAGATGTAGCACTTCCTGGTTCCTCTAGGAGGCTTCATCTTGACTGCTCCCGGAGTTAGGGCTCCGACTGTGGAGTGAGCCTTAGCACCACCTATCTCCATCGGCTCCTCTCCCCCTCCCAGCGGAGGCATGGATCGAGCGCGCGCCGCCTCCTTGGGGAAGGGAGGCAGTCCTCTCGCTGGCATGCGTCCCAAATGCCCTTCCTCCTTGCCCCAAGGGCGTCCTTCCAACCGAACCCCAATGGAGAGTGCCCGTTCCACAACGTCCTTGGTGGTTTGGGGTCTCCCCCCCCTTGCGATCTCGTCTTTCACAGCTCCGCTCAACCCCTCACAGAACAGGTCTCTGACGGCAGGCGATTCTTTCTCCCAGGCTAGCACATTCACCAATGCGAAAAAACGTGAATGATATTGCCTCACAGTGGCTCTACCTTGTCTTAGTCCGTGAATCTCCTTCCTAGCGATATCCACATCAATCTCAGATAAAAAACACGCATCCATCACTTTAATGAAGGCAGCCGCATTTTGGAGGGCTGGATCCTTGTCTCTCCAGAGATTGCGCAGCCACGATTTCGCCTCCCCCCGTAAATGCGAAACAATAAATCCCACTCTCTCTTCCTCATTTTTAAAGTCTTTGTCAAGCAGCTGCAGTGCATAAATTACATCTGCTCTGAAGTTAGGATACTCCTGCAGGTCCCCATTGAAGTGAGATACCAGGCTCCCTCCTCTGTTCCCCAGCCCAATCCCTTCTGGTCTGGTGGCCGGTAGCCTCTGTGTAGTTAGCACTTCTAACCTGGTTCGCAGATCCTGGCAGGCAGCAGCTGCTTCCTGTTCTTTCTTTCTGGAAGCCGCAATTTCTGCAGTCAACTGCGTCACTGAGTTTTGCAAACTCGCTATCTTCTCTTCGGTAGTCATTTCCCTGTTTTTCGTGAGCTCGCGAAGCACCAATCTTCACCCCTCGCTGCTTTCCCGCACTCCACGAGGTTGCAAAATTGGTGAAAATGAGAGGGGACTTACTGTCAGGACTGCCGCTAGGTCCCAGCTCACAGAGGACCAACGCCCAGTGGATATTATATACAAAAGTCTTTATTGAAGTTTAGTTTCCATTTCCAAGCTCTGGGCGCGCAGACCCACGTCTTAACGCTAGACCGGCTAAGTCCCCTCTGACTCACTGCTCCACCCACACCAGTTTAAGATTCTAGCCCGGCTCCACCTCTTGCGCTGCTCTTTCCTGCGCTGGGTCCTTCTGCCCTCTGGGGTTCCTTCCTTCCTGGACTCCTCTGACGCTGAACCTCCTGAGTCTTGCCCCTCCCTCCGGCGGGCTTTAGGACCTGGCTCCCTTCCCGGGCTCCCCGCTGTGCCGCGCTCCTGTACATTTGAACTTGGCGCGCGCGCCCAGCCGGTGACTTTCCTTCTGACCGTTTCCTCGCTTCCTGATGTGGGTGTTGCCAAACCTGACTCCTCTCCTCCCTCTGGTGGTGAGGACACTGGTCCCGACTCCTGGAACTCCCCCTCCCCACTGCGCTCTGGTGGAGACGCTGGTCCTGATCTCCAGCTGCTGCTCAGGGACTCCCCGCTGGCCCCTCCCTCTTGAGGTTTCTCCCCTGGAATCTCCCTTGCTCTGGCCACCGGCGCTCCCTTCTGTGAGTCCTCCGATTCGCTAGAGAGGCTTGTGGAATAACTCTGGCCACTGTCACTGCCTGTGCCCCCCTCGTACTCCTCCTCCTCACTCTCCATTTGCTCCCCCTCCCGTGTCTCTCCTTCTGAACCCCTGACAGGTGTTTTGGTTCCATGTCAATAGAAAGCGGACGAAAAAGTTTGGATTGTTCTTTCCATGTTCTTTCCACCCACAAATAGCAAAGCGAAGTGTAATGAGCCTGAACCTCCCCAAACAGGTTGTTTTGCGTTCACGCTACATAGAATGAAGAATCTTGGATTTCGCTTATTTCAAGTTGTGTTCTTAGGTGTTAATGCACATTAACCCAGAAATCGCAAAGTGTGTGTAATGAGGCCAAAATAACATAAAACCGTCTTTTTTCTTCCACATGCGTAGAAAGACGACGAAAAAGCTTTATTTCAATTCTCATGGTGTTTTATGGGTGTGCACCAGAATCACCTCCAACCAAAGCAAAAAGGTGTTTTGGGTTCCATCCACTTAAAAAGAAAGACGATAAAGCTCTGATTGGTTTTGTTGCAAATTGGTGTTTTTGGGGTTAGAATGCACATTCAATCAAAAATCTCAGAGTCAAATGTTTCTTAACAGCCGTAATCAAGCATAGGTGTTGTCAGGACTGCCGCTAGGTCCCAGTTCACAGAGGACCAACGCCCAGTGGATATTATATACAAAAGTCTTTATTGAAGTTTAGTTTCCATTTCCAAGCTCTGGGCGCGCAGACCCACGTCTTAACGCTAGACCGGCTAAGTCCCCTCTGACTCACTGCTCCACCCACACCAGTTTAGGATTCTAGCCCGGCTCCACCTCTTGCGCTGCTCTTTCCTGCGCTGGGTCCTTCTGCCCTCTGGGGTTCCCTCCTTCCTGGACTCCTCTGACGCGGAGCCTCCTGAGTCTTGCCCCTCCCTCCGGCGGGCTTTAGGACCTGGCTCCCTTCCCGGGCTCCCCGCTGTGCCGCGCTCCTGTACATTTGAACTTGGCGCGCCCGCCCAGCCGGTGACTTTCCTTCTGACCGTTTCCTCGCTTCCTGATGTGGGTGTTGCCAAACCTGACTCCTCTCCTCCCTCTGGTGGTGAGGACACTGGTCCCGACTCCTGGGACTCCCCCTCCCCACTGCGCTCTGGTGGAGACACTGGTCCTGATCTCCAGCTGCTGCTCAGGGACTCCCCGCTGGCCCCTCCCTCTTGAGGTTTCTCCCCTGGAATCTCCCTTGCTCTGGCCACCGGCGCTCCCTTCTGTGAGTCCTCCGATTCGCTAGAGAGGCTTGTGGAATAACTCTGGCCACTGTCACTGCCTGCGCACCCCTTGTACTCCTCCTCCTCACTCTCCATTTGCTCCCCCTCCTGTGTCTCTCCTTCTGAACCCCTGACATCCATCCCCCCCTCGAAGCCCCCCTTCCCCCCTCCCCCTCTTCCGGTGCGGGTTCCGGGTGCTCCATTGTTGTAGGGGTGAGTCCAGGATACAGCTCGTCCCCTGAGGCTTGCAACCATCGAGATAAGTCCGGGAAGTCCCCCATGGGCTCGTCGACGACGACCTCCTCCGCTTCCATCTCCTGCGCGGTGTGCTCGAAATCTGAGCTCGACCCCAAATCACCCAAGAGCCCTCCTCCCCCTGTTGCTTGATGGGGGACCACCTCCCAGGGCCCCTTCGGCATGTCTCTGTGCCAGCCCACTTCGGGTTGGTCCTCCCACCAATAAGATCCCCCCGTGCCAAAACCTGAAAGCGATCCCTCCGGGGAGCTGCCTCCCGGAGCCGAGTCCTCAGCTGACGAGAAACCCCGGAAAGTGCTGGCCGAGAGTGTGGGTGTGAACAAACAATCCTCGAAAAAGCCCGCCGGCATAGGCTTGTGCGGGAAAAGTGTGTGGAATTCTTCCTTGAGCAACTGCTCGTCCACCTGTTGGCGCTGGCCAGGGTGTCCTCTGTGGCGAGAACATATTGAATCCCGTCCTCCCCCCACCTTGAGTCTAAAATCTCAGTGGCTTCATTAAGTGGCTCCCCTTTCGGCGACCCCCCTTTTTTGGGCGCTTCTCTGAGCGGGTCTGGCGCCTTCCCCGGTGCTTGAAACCTGTGGGGCTCTCTGTAGGGCGTGAGCACTGATCTATGAAAGACCGGGTGCATTCTGGAACCCTCCGGGAGTGTCAACCGGAAGGCCACTGGGTTGATCTGCGCCTCTACTTGGTAAGGCCTTGGCTGCTTGTGCCCTAGTTTCTTCTTGGCTAACGATCTGGCTGGAACTGCTTGTGCTGCCAACCAGACCCAGTCTCCCACCTGGATGTCCTCCCCAACCCTCCTGTGTCGATCTGCCTGCACTTTGTAAGCCTGTTTTGCCAACTCTAACTGCCTCCTGAGCTGCTCGTGGATCTCCTGCAACTCCGCTGCCACGTCCTCTGCTTCCTGTGGCTCCCCCTCCCGCACTGTGTCCAAACCCGGGAAGGTTCTGGGATGCCTCCCGTAGTTGGCGATAAATGGTGTCACCCCCGTGGACCCGTGCTTCGTGTTGTTGTAGGCAAACTCAGCCAACGGTAGATAGTCCACCCAGGTCGATGGCTGCTGGTTCGCGTAGCATCTCAGGTACTGCTGCATGATGGCGTTGACCCTTTCCGCCTGCCCATTAGTTTGCGGGTGTCTCGCCGACGCCAGGCTGACCTTGACGTTCAGGAATCCCATCAGCTTTTGCCAGAAGTTGGAGATGAACTGGCGCCCCCGGTCGGACAAAATAGACCGTGGTAGGCCGTGCACCTTGAACACGTGGTCTATAAACATCTTAGCGGTCTGCTTGGCCGTGGCCACCTTCGCGCACGGAATGAAGTGGGCCATCTTGGTGAACAGGTCCACTACCACGAGCACTGCCGTCTTGCCCCTTGAGCTGGGTAGATCTGTGACAAAGTCCAGGGCCACCCTCTCCCACGGTACGAACGGTATCTGTAGCGGTTCCAACAGGCCCGCCGGCGGCTGGTGCACAGGCTTAGCCCTTTGGCAGGTGTCGCACCTATTGACATAGTCCGCGACATCCCCCCGCATCTTAGGCCACCAAAAGTCTCTGGCTACTAAGTCCACCGTCTTCTCCTTGCCGAAGTGCCCCGCGCTGGGCGCGTCGTGCAGCTATTGCAGGACCTTCGCGTGGAGGCTGTCTCCTGGTACGTAGAGGACTCCCTTGTGTAGGAGCAGACCGTCGCGCACTGGGAATTCGTCACCCCTCGCCTTGCCGCTGCACACCTCCTCCATCTTGGCTCGGGCGAACGAGTCCGTTTGCAGCGTGCGGCGCACCGCGTCCAGGTCCACCGTGGCCGACGCGCATGCCCACGCCTGTGGTGTGAAAATGTGCTTGGCCGCCGCCGGTGCCTCTGCCTCCAGATACTGCGGTTTTCTGGACAGCGCGTCCGCCAAGACGTTGCTGTTTCCTGGGATGTACTCAATTCTGAAGTCGAAATCTGCAAAGAACTCCGCCCAGCGGATGTGTCGCTGGTTCAGGAACCTCGCCGTGCGCCAGTACTCCAAGTTCTTATGGTCTGTGCGGACCTGCACCGTGTGCTTGGCTCCGACGAGGAAGTGCCGCCACGCCTTGAAGGCTGCATGTATGGCCAGCAACTCCCTGTCCCAGATGGTGTAGTTCTGCTCCGCTTTGCTGAGTTTTCTGGAGTAGAAAGCGCACGGCCTCCAGTCCCCCTGGTGGTCTTGCTGCAACAGAACGGCTCCCACGGCCCTGTCTGAGGCGTCCGTCTCCACTGTCATGGGCCTGCTGGGATTTACGTGCAGAAGGTTCTCCTCAGAAGCGAAGAGCTGCTTGAGCTTCTGAAAGGACTGCTCCGCCTGCTCCGTCCAGATGAACCTCTTCTTCTTGGAACTGAGGGTGTCGGTGATGGCCGCTGTCTGCATGGCGAAACCCTTGATGAACTTGCGATAAAAGTTGGCAAAACCGACAAACCTCTGTACTTCCTTCCTATTGCGTGGGCTCTTCCAGTCCAGTACTGCACGTACCTTGGCACCGTCCATAGCCAGTCCCTTGTCGGACAGTTTGTAGCCCAAGAAATCCACCTCCGTCTTGTTGAACTGGCACTTCTCCAGCTTGGCGTACAGCCTGTGCTCCCGCAGCCTCTGCAGAACTTCCCTGACATCTCTCTCGTGAGCCTCCGGCGATTCCGAGAAGATCAGTATGTCGTCCAGGAAGCAGACGCACTTCTTGTAGAGGAGACCCGCCAAGACATGATGCATGAAGGCTTGAAAGCAGTGGGAACCATTTTTTAATCCAAAAGGCATAACTCTGTATTCATAAGTGCCCAGCGGCGTAAACATGGTCGTTTTCCACTCGTCGCCTTCCCGCACGCGAATGAGATTGTACGCTCCGCGCAGATCCAACTTGGTAAAGATGCGACCCTTTCTCACCGTCGCCAGCAGGTCATCGATCTTGGGCATAGGGAAGGCTGAGGGCTTGGTCTTGAGGTTCAAGACGCGGAAATCAACGACCAGCCTCTTCTGGGGCGTATCCCTCTTCTTTACAAAGAACACGGGACTGCCTCCTGCCGCCTTGGACTCCCGGATGAATCCCCGCTTCAGGTTGTGATCTATGAACTCCCTGAGCTCTTGCAATTCATCCTCAGACATGGAGTACAGTTTCCCCGTCGGGAGCGTCGCCCCGGGCAGGAGGTCGATCTTGCAGTCGTAGGGTCTGTGGGGAGGCAGCTTATCCGCTTCTTTCTCGCAGAAGACCTCCAAAAACTCCTTGTATTTGTTAGGCACCGCTTGCAACATGCCCAAGTTCAGCTGTGGTCCATCCTCGCGCCCCTCATCTTCCAAGTCCGCCAGGATGCAGTGTTCTGCGCAGTAAGAGGAGCCGAAGGTCAGTTGCCGCTGGTACCAAGCTAATGCCGGGCTGTGCCTATCCAGCCAACTCATTCCCAACACTATGGGCGTGTCTGACAGGCGGGTGACGTTGAAGCTGATGACCTCACGGTGGTTTCCAATGCGCATCACCATTGGCGGCGTCTGCTGTAGCACTTGCCCTCCCAGTAGCTCCCTGCCGTCCACTGTGACGACTTTCAGAGGTACCGCCGCTGGCAGAAGGGCTATGCCATGTTGCTGGATGAACTGCATGTCTATAAAGTCTGCATTGCTCCCCGAGTCGATGGTGATGGGAATTTCCACAAGTAGCCCATTGGGGAGCTGCAGGGATGCGGTGAGCTGCACTACTGGTTTGGGTGGGAGGGGGTCGGTGGGCTGTAAGATCCCTGGGGATTGCTTCACTGACTTGTCTGGCTGGTCCCCAGAGACGCCATCTCCAGCCAGACAGTGGAGTTTTCCTGCTGCGACTCCCTCTGCTGAATTGCGTCTGTTACTGTCGCTGCGGCTGCAGTATGCTTGTGAAACCGCTGGGGACACTCTTTTGCCATATGCTGAGCACTGTCGCAGATGTAGCACTTCCTGGTTCCTCTAGGAGGCTTCATCTTGACTGCTCCCGGAGTTAGGGCTCCGACTGTGGAGTGAGCCTTAGCACCACCTATCTCCATCGGCTCCTCTCCCCCTCCCAGCGGAGGCATGGATCGAGCGCGCGCCGCCTCCTTGGGGAAGGGAGGCAGTCCTCTCGCTGGCATGCGTCCCAAATGCCCTTCCTCCTTGCCCCAAGGGCGTCCTTCCAACCGAACCCCAATGGAGAGTGCCCGTTCCACAACGTCCTTGGTGGTTTGGGGTCTCCCCCCCCTTGCGATCTCGTCTTTCACAGCTCCGCTCAACCCCTCACAGAACAGGTCTCTGACGGCAGGCGATTCTTTCTCCCAGGCTAGCACATTCACCAATGCGAAAAAACGTGAATGATATTGCCTCACAGTGGCTCTACCTTGTCTTAGTCCGTGAATCTCCTTCCTAGCGATATCCACATCAATCTCAGATAAAAAACACGCATCCATCACTTTAATGAAGGCAGCCGCATTTTGGAGGGCTGGATCCTTGTCTCTCCAGAGATTGCGCAGCCACGATTTCGCCTCCCCCCGTAAATGCGAAACAATAAATCCCACTCTCTCTTCCTCATTTTTAAAGTCTTTGTCAAGCAGCTGCAGTGCATAAATTACATCTGCTCTGAAGTTAGGATACTCCTGCAGGTCCCCATTGAAGTGAGATACCAGGCTCCCTCCTCTGTTCCCCAGCCCAATCCCTTCTGGTCTGGTGGCCGGTAGCCTCTGTGTAGTTAGCACTTCTAACCTGGTTCGCAGATCCTGGCAGGCAGCAGCTGCTTCCTGTTCTTTCTTTCTGGAAGCCGCAATTTCTGCAGTCAACTGCGTCACTGAGTTTTGCAAACTCGCTATCTTCTCTTCGGTAGTCATTTCCCTGTTTTTCGTGAGCTCGCGAAGCACCAATCTTCACCCCTCGCTGCTTTCCCGCACTCCACGAGGTTGCAAAATTGGTGAAAATGAGAGGGGACTTACTGTCAGGACTGCCGCTAGGTCCCAGCTCACAGAGGACCAACGCCCAGTGGATATTATATACAAAAGTCTTTATTGAAGTTTAGTTTCCATTTCCAAGCTCTGGGCGCGCAGACCCACGTCTTAACGCTAGACCGGCTAAGTCCCCTCTGACTCACTGCTCCACCCACACCAGTTTAAGATTCTAGCCCGGCTCCACCTCTTGCGCTGCTCTTTCCTGCGCTGGGTCCTTCTGCCCTCTGGGGTTCCTTCCTTCCTGGACTCCTCTGACGCTGAACCTCCTGAGTCTTGCCCCTCCCTCCGGCGGGCTTTAGGACCTGGCTCCCTTCCCGGGCTCCCCGCTGTGCCGCGCTCCTGTACATTTGAACTTGGCGCGCGCGCCCAGCCGGTGACTTTCCTTCTGACCGTTTCCTCGCTTCCTGATGTGGGTGTTGCCAAACCTGACTCCTCTCCTCCCTCTGGTGGTGAGGACACTGGTCCCGACTCCTGGAACTCCCCCTCCCCACTGCGCTCTGGTGGAGACGCTGGTCCTGATCTCCAGCTGCTGCTCAGGGACTCCCCGCTGGCCCCTCCCTCTTGAGGTTTCTCCCCTGGAATCTCCCTTGCTCTGGCCACCGGCGCTCCCTTCTGTGAGTCCTCCGATTCGCTAGAGAGGCTTGTGGAATAACTCTGGCCACTGTCACTGCCTGTGCCCCCCTCGTACTCCTCCTCCTCACTCTCCATTTGCTCCCCCTCCCGTGTCTCTCCTTCTGAACCCCTGACAGGTGTTTTGGTTCCATGTCAATAGAAAGCGGACGAAAAAGTTTGGATTGTTCTTTCCATGTTCTTTCCACCCACAAATAGCAAAGCGAAGTGTAATGAGCCTAAACCTCCCCAAACAGGTTGTTTTGCGTTCCAGCTACATAGAAAGATGAATTTTGGATTTGGCTTATTTCAAATCGTGTTCCGTGGTGTTAATGCTCATTAACCCAGAAATCGCAAATATGTGTAATGAGTCCCAAATAACACAAAACCGTCTTTTCGCTTCCATATGCGTAGAAAGAAGACGAATAAGCTTTGATAGGGCTTATTTCAATTCGCATGGTGTTTTATGGGTGTGCACCAGAATCACCAACCAAAACAAAAAGGTGTTTTGGGTTCCATCCACTTAAAAAGAAAGAAGATAAAGCTCTGATTGGTTTTGTTGCAAACTGGTGTTTTTGGGGTTAGAATGCACATTCGCTCAAAAATCTCAGAGTGAAATTTTTCTTAACAGCCCTAATCAAGCAGAGGAGTTTTGTTTCCATGTCAATAGAAACAGACGAAAAAGTTTGGATTGTTCTTTCCATGTTCTTTCCACCCACAAATAGCAAAGCGAAGTGTAATGATCCTAAACCTCCCCAAACAGGTTGTTTTGCGTTCCAGCTACATAGAAAGATGAATCTTGGATTTCGCTTATTTCAAGTTGTGTTCTTAGGTGTTAATGCACCCAGAAATCGCAAAGTGTGTGTATTGAGGCCAAAATAACATAAAACCGTTGTCAGGACTGCCGCTAGGTCCCTGCTCACAGAGGACCAACGCCCAGTGGATGTTATATACAAAAGCCTTTATTAAAGTTTAGTTTCCATTTCCAAGCTCTGGGCGCGCAGACCCACGTCTCGACGCTAGACCGGCTAAGTCCCCTCTGACTCACTGCTCCACCCACACCAGTTTAAGATTTTCCCCGCTTCCTGATGTGGGCGTTGCCAAACCTGACTCCTCTCCTCCCTCTGGTGGTGAGGACACTGGTCCCGACTCCTGGGACTCCCCCTCCCCACTGCGCTCTGGTGGAGAAGCTGGTCCTGATTTCCAACTGCTGCTCAGGGACTCCCCGCTAGCCGCTTCCTCCTGGGGCTTCCCCCCTGGAGCCCCCTTCGCTCTGGCCACCGGCGCTCCCTTCTGTGAATCCTCCGATTCGCTAGAGAGGCTTGTGGAATAACTCTGGCCACTGTCACTGCCTGCGCCCCCCTCGTACTCCTCCTCCTCACTCTCCATTTGCTCCCCCTCCTGTGTCTCTCCTTCTGAACCCCTGACATCCATCCCCCACTCGAAGCCCCCCCTTCCCCCCTCCCCCTCTTCAGGTGCGGGTTCCGGGCGCTCTAGAGTTGTTGGGGTGAGTTCAGGATACAGTTCATCCCCCGAGGCGTGCAGCCATCGTGATAAGTCCGGAAAGTCCTCCATGGGCTCGTCGACTGCGATTCCCTCCGCTTCCATCTCCTGGGCGGTGTGTTCGAAATCTGAGGCCGCCCCCAAATCACTCACGACCCCTTTTCCCCCTGTCGCCTGAGGTGACGCCACTTCCCAGGGTCCCTCCGGCATGTCTCTGCGCCATCCCACTTCGGGTTGGTCCTCCCACCAATAAGATCCCCCCGTGCCAAAACCTGAGAGCGAGCCCTCTGGGGAGCTGCCTCCCGGAGCCGAGTCCTCCGCTGACGAGAAACCCCGGAAAGTGCTGGCCGAGAGTGTGGGTGTGAACAGACAATCATCGAAAAAGCCCGCCGGCATAGGCTTGTGCGGGAAAAGTGTATGGAATTCTTCCTTGAGCAACTGCTCCTCCACTGCGTAATCCGGCACCCACCTGTTGGCGCTGGCCGGGGTGTCCTCTGTGGCGAGAAGATATTCAATCCCGTCCTCCCCCCACCTTGAGTCCAAAATCTCTGTGGCTTCGTTGAGTGGCCCCCTTCTCGGCGACCCCACCTTTCTGGGCGCTTCCCTGAGCGGGTCTGGCGCTGTCCCTGTTGCCTGAAACCTGTGGGACTCTCTGTAGGGTGTGAGCACTGATCTATGAAAGACCGGGTGCATTCTGGACCCCTCCGGGAGTGTTAACCGGAAGGCCACTGGGTTGATCTGCGCCTCTACTTGGTAAGGCCCTAACTGCTTGTGCCCGAGCTTCTTCTTGGCCAACGATCTGGCCGGAACTGCCTGGGCTGCTAACCAGACCCAGTCTCCTACCCGGATGTCTTCCCCAACCCTCCTGTGTCGGTCTGCCTGCACTTTGTAAGCCTGTTTCGCCATCTCTAACTGCCTCCTGAGCTGCTCGTGGATCTCCTGCAACTCCACTGCCACGGCCTCTGCTCCCTGCGGCTCCCCCTCCCTCACTTTCTCTAAACCCGGGAAGGATCTGGGATGCCGCCCATTGTTGGCGAAAAACGGTGTCACCCCCGTGGACACATGTTTCGTGTTGTTGTAGGCAAACTCGGCTAGCGGTAGGTAGTCCACCCAGGTCGAGGGCTGCTGGTTCGCGTAGCATCTCAGGTACTGCTGCATGATGGCGTTGACTCTCTCCGCCTGTCCGTTAGTCTGCGGGTGTCGCGCCGACGCCAGGCTGACCTTGACGTTCAGGAAACCCATCAGCTTTTGCCAGAAGTTGGATATGAACTGGCGCCCCCGGTCGGACAGGATGGACCGTGGTAGGCCGTGCACCTTGAACACGTGGTCTATAAACAGCTTGGCGGTCTGCTCGGCTGTGGCCACCTTCGCGCAAGGAATGAAGTGGGCCATCTTGGTGAACAAGTCTACTACCACGAGTACTGCCGTCTTGCCTCTCGAGCTGGGCAGATCCGTGACAAAGTCTAGGGCCACCCTCTCCCACGGTTCGAACGGTGTCTGTAGCGGTTCCAACAGGCCCGCCGGCGGCTGGTGTACTGGTTTGGCCCTTTGGCAGGTGTCGCACCTCTTGACGTATTCCGCGACATCCCCCCTCATCTTGGGCCACCAAAAGTCTCTGGCTACCAGGTCCACCGTCTTCTCCTTGCCGAAGTGTCCCGCGCTGGGCGCGTCGTGCAGCTGTTGCAGGACCCTCGCGCGGAGGTTGTCTCCCGGCACGTAGAGGGCTCCTTTTCGGATGAGCAGGCCGTCGCGTATTTGGAAGTCGTCGTCCCTCGCCGTGCCGCTACGCACCTCCTCCATCTTGGCTCGCGCGAAGGAGTCCGTCTGCAGCGCGCGACGCACCGCGTCCAGGTCCACCGTGGCTGATGCGCATGCCCACGCCTTTGGTGCGAAAATATGCTTGGCCGCCGCCGGCGCCTCTTCTTCGAGATACTGCGGTTTCCTGGACAGCACGTCCGCCATGATGTTGTTGTTTCCAGGGATGTATTCTATTCTGAAGTCGAAATCTGCAAAGAACTCCGCCCAGCAGATGTGTCTCTGGTTCAGGAACCTCGCCGTGCGCCAGTACTCCAAGTTCTTATGGTCCGTGCGGACCTGCACCGTGTGTTTGGCCCCGACGAGGAAATGTCGCCACGCCTTGAAGGCTGCATGTATGGCCAGTAACTCCCTGTCCCAGATGGTGTAGTTCTGCTCCGACTTGCTGAGTTTCCTGGAGTAGAAAGCGCACGGCCTCCAGTCCCCCTGGTGGTCTTGCTGCAACAGGACGGCCCCCACGGCCCTGTCTGACGCGTCCGTCTCCACTCTCATGGGCCTGCTGGGGTTCACGTGTAGCAGGTGTTCCTCGGACGCGAAGAGGTGCTTGAGCTTCCGAAAGGACTGCTCTGCCTGCTCCGTCCAGATGAACTTCTTCTTCTTGGAACTGAGGGTGTCAGTGATGGCCGCTGTCTGCATGGCGAAACCTTTGATGAACTTGCGATAAAAGTTGGCAAAGCCGACAAACCTCTGGACTTCCTTTCGATTGCGTGGGCTCTTCCAGTCCAGCACTGCCCGTACCTTGGTACTGTCCATGGCGAGTCCCTTGTCGGACAGTTTGTAGCCCAGGAAGTCCACCTCCGTCTTGTCGAACTGGCACTTCTCCAGCTTGGCGTAAAGCCGGTGCTCCCGCAGCCGCTGCAGTACTTCCCTGACATCTCTCTCGTGAGCCTCCGGCGACTCCGAGAAGATGAGGATGTCGTCCAGGAAACAGACGCACTTCTTGTAGAGAAGACCCGCCAAGACATGATGCATGAATGCTTGAAAACAGTGGGAGCCATTTTGTAATCCAAAAGGCATAACTCTATATTCATAGGTGCCCAGCGGCGTAAACATGGCCGTCTTCCACTCGTCACCCTCCCTCACTCGTATGAGATTGTACGCTCCGCGTAGATCCAACTTGGTAAAGATGCGACCCTTCCTCACCGTCGCCAGCAGGTCATCGATCTTGGGCATAGGGAAGGCTGAGGGCTTGGTCTTGAGGTTCAAGACGCGGAAATCAACGACCAGCCTCTTCTGGGGCGTATCCCTCTTCTTTACAAAGAACACGGGACTGCCTCCTGCCGCCTTGGACTCCCGGATGAATCCCCGCTTCAGGTTGTGATCTATGAACTCCCTGAGCTCTTGCAATTCATCCTCAGACATGGAGTACAGTTTCCCCGTCGGGAGCGTCGCCCCGGGCAGGAGGTCGATCTTGCAGTCGTAGGGTCTGTGGAGAGGCAGCTTATCCGCTTCTTTCTCGCAGAAGACCTCCAAAAACTCCTTGTATTTGTTAGGCACCGCTTGCAACATGCCCAAGTTCAGCTGTGGTCCATCCTCGCGCCCCTCATCTTCCAAGTCCGCCAGGATGCAGTGTTCTGCGCAGTAAGAGGAGCCGAAGGTCAGTTGCCGCTGGTACCAAGCTAATGCCGGGCTGTGCCTATCCAGCCAACTCATTCCCAACACTATGGGCGTGTCTGACAGGCGGGTGACGTTGAAGCTGATGACCTCACGGTGGTTTCCAATGCGCATCACCATTGGCGGCGTCTGCTGTAGCACTTGCCCTCCCAGTAGCTCCCTGCCGTCCACTGTGACGACTTTCAGAGGTACCGCCGCTGGCAGAAGGGCTATGCCATGTTGCTGGATGAACTGCATGTCTATAAAATCTGCATTGCTCCCCGAGTCGATGGTGATGGGAATTTCCACAAGTAGCCCATTGGGGAGCTGCAGGGATGCGGTGAGCTGCACTACTGGTTTGGGTGGGAGGGGGTCGGTGGGCTGTAAGATCCCTGGGGATTGCTTCACTGACTTGTCTGGCTGGTCCCCAGAGACGCCATCTCCAGCCTTGTCTCTCCAGAGATTGCGCAGCCACGATTTCGCCTCCCCCCGTAAATGCGAAACAATAAATCCCACTCTGTCTTCCTCATTTTTAAAGTCTTTGTCAAGCAGCTGCAGTGCATAAATTACATCTGCTCTGAAGTTAGGATACTCCTGCAGGTCCCCATTGAAGTGAGATACCAGGCTCCCTCCTCTGTTCCCCAGCCCAATCCCTTCTGGTCTGGTGGCCGGTAGCCTCTGTGTAGTTAGCACTTCTAACCTGGTTCGCAGATCCTGGCAGGCAGCAGCTGCTTCCTGTTCTTTCTTTCTGGAAGCCGCAATTTCTGCAGTCAACTGCGTCACTGCGTTTTGCAAACTCGCTATCTTCTCTTCGGTAGTCATTTCCCTGTTTTTCGTGAGCTCGCGAAGCACCAATCTTCACCCCTCGCTGCTTTCCCGCACTCCACGAGGTTGCAAAATTGGTGAAAATAGAGAGGGGACTTACTGTGTCTCTCCTTCTGAACCCCTGACATCCATCCCCCCCTCGAAGCCCCCCCTTCCCCCCTCCCCCTCTTCCGGTGCGGGTTCCGGGTGCTCCATTGTTGTAGGGGTGAGTCCAGGATACAGCTCGTCCCCTGAGGCTTGCAACCATCGAGATAAGTCCGGGAAGTCCCCCATGGGCTCGTCGACGACGACCTCCTCCGCTTCCATCTCCTGCGCGGTGTGCTCGAAATCTGAGCTCGACCCCAGATCACCCAAGAGCCCTCCTCCCCCTGTTGCTTGATGGGGGTCCACCTCCCAGGGCCCCTTCGGCATGTCTCTGCGCCAGCCCACTTCGGGTTGGTCCTCCCACCAATAAGATCCCCGCGTGCCAAAACCTGAAAGTGATCCCTCCGGGGAGCTGCCTCCCGGAGCCGAGTCCTCAGCTGACGAGAAACCCCGGAAAGTGCTGGCCGAGAGTGTGGGTGTGAACAAACAATCCTCGAAAAAGCCCGCCGGCATAGGCTTGTGCGGGAAAAGTGTGTGGAATTCTTCCTTGAGCAACTGCTCTTCCACTGCGTAATCCGGCACCCACCTGTTGGCGCTGGCCGGGGTGTCCTCTGTGGCGAGAAGATATTCAATCCCGTCCTCCCCCCACCTTGAGTCTAAAATCTCAGTGGCTTCATTAAGTGGCTCCCCTTTCGGTGACCCCCCTTTTTTGGGCGCTTCTCTGAGCGGGTCTGGCGCCTTTCCCGGTGCTTGAAACCTGTGGGGCTCTCTGTAGGGCGTGAGCACTGATCTATGAAAGACCGGGTGCATTCTGGACCCCTCCGGGAGTGTTAACCGGAAGGCCACTGGGTTGATCTGCGCCTCTACTTGGTAAGGCCCTAGCTGCTTGTGCCCTAGTTTCTTCTTGGCTAACGATCTGGCTGGAACTGCTTGTGCTGCCAACCAGACCCAGCCTCCCACCTGGATGTCCTCCCCAACCCTCCTGTGTCGATCTGCCTGCACTTTGTAAGCCTGTTTTGCCAACTCTAACTGCCTCCTGAGCTGCTCGTGGATCTCCTGCAACTCCGCTGCCACGTCCTCTGCTCCCTGTGGCTCCCCCTCCCGCACTGTGTCCAGACCCGGGAAGGTTCTGGGATGCCTCCCGTAGTTGGCGAAAAATGGTGTCACCCCCGTGGACCCGTGCTTCGTGTTGTTGTAGGCAAACTCGGCCAACGGTAGATAGTCCACCCAGGTCGATGGCTGCTGGTTCGCGTAGCATCTCAGGTACTGCTGCATGATGGCGTTGACCCTTTCTGCCTGCCCGTTAGTTTGCGGGTGTCTCGCCGACGCCAGGCTGACCTTGACGTTCAGGAATCCCATCAGCTTTTGCCAGAAGTTGGAGATGAACTGGCGCCCCCGGTCGGACAAAATAGACCGTGGTAGGCCGTGCACCTTGAACACGTGGTCTATGAACATCTTAGCGGTCTGCTCGGCCGTGGCCACCTTCGCGCACGGAATGAAGTGGGCCATCTTGGTGAACAGGTCTACTACCACAAGCACTGCCGTCTTGCCCCTCGAGCTCGGTAGATCTGTGACAAAGTCCAGGGCCACCCTCTCCCACGGTACGAACGGTGTCTGTAGCGGTTCCAACAGGCCCGCCGGCAGCTGGTGCACAGGCTTAGCCCTTTGGCAGGTGTCGCACCTATTGACATAGTCCGCGACATCCCCCCGCATCTTAGGCCACCAAAAGTCTCTGGCTAAGTCCACCGTCTTCTCCTTGCCGAAGTGCCCCGCGCTGGGCGCGTCGTGCAGCACTTGGAATTCGTCGCCCCTCGCCTTGCCACTGCACACCTCCTCCATCTTGGCTCGGGCGAACGAGTCCGTTTGCAGCGCGCGGCGCACCGCGTCCAGGTCCACCGTGGCTGACGCGC